>NC_138530.1:11621908-12221908 GCF_964234715.1 Podarcis melisellensis | reverse complement strand
TAGCCTTTGTTACCTATCTTTAGATGCCAGGCAACAACAGTCCTCTTTTCCCAGGCCTTTGGCTAATTAAGCAATCTATGGCCTTAAAAAAATGTGTGTGTGTGTGAGAGAGAGAGACAGAGAGAGATTGGTTTTTGTTTGTTATTAGGGTGTGTATTTTTGTGTTTTCCTCTTGTAAACCACCCTGTGATCTTCAGCGGAAGGGTGGTATGGAAATTTAGTAAATAACCATATTAGTATAGCTTGCCGGCTAAATGTAGGCCAGACATTTTCCCCGCACTCCAGCCTAATGTACCTCACAGGGCAATTGTGAGGCTACAATCTGGGGGTGAGGGGAGGAAACAATACATACTGCCCCAAACCCCTTAGAGAATGGGTGGAATCCGTATGTAATGGAGAAAATAAATGAATATTGGACATTTGAGGAAGCTGTTTTGTGTCTCCCACCCCCCCCCACCCTCTTGGGTTCGCCGACCAGAATTCGGCGGTTCAAATCCCCTCAGTGGAGCGAGCTCCCATTGCTCTGTCCCAGCTCCTGCCAACCTAGCAGTTCGAAAGCACGCCAGTGCAAGTAGATAAATAGGTACCACTGCGGCAGGAAGGTAAATGGTGTTTCTGTGTGCTTTGGTTTCCGTCATGGTGTTCCATTGCATCAGAAACGGTTTTGTTATGCTGGCCACATGACCCGGAAAGCTGTTTGTGGACAAACACCGGCTCCCTCGGCCTGAAAGCGAGATGAGTGCCGCACCCCATAGTCGCTTTTAACTGGGCTTAACTGCCCAGGGGTCCTTTATCTTTACCTTTTTAGTCATTGCTGCTGTTGCTTTTCTTTTCTTTGCGCCCTGCCTTCATCTGCCTTGCCTGGATACGGCCTATGCGCACTCATGTGTTAATTTTACAAAGAGTACAGTAGGCCCAGGGAATCCCAAAGCAGTTAATTACTCACTCAGCCTGAGGGGGTGGGGAGAATTACCCTCCCCTGTGTTTCCAAGCACAGAACAAATTGTAGTGAGATTTGATTGACATTATCATTCTGTAGGCATTTAATTACTGCATATGCACTAGCAGTTCATCACTGCCACCAGTTTTTAAGGCTGAATGGTTTATAGTTATATATATATATATTTGCTTGAGTTATGCTCAAATGTGCACATTTGGGAACAAATCATTAATTCAGAATTCAGTATGCTTTTGTTGCTGCACTTCCAAAATTTGCTGAAGCCAATAAAAAAAGAAATCCAGGCAACTGTACACCTGGAGGCTGTCCAGAGAGGAAGTTTATGTTGCTCGTTTTTAGAGAGAGGTACATCAGCAGAAGGAGCCCCCAAGAGCACAAACAAGTATCAATGCATATAATGTCACGGTTTTAGACAGTCATGGTTAATTGTCGTTTTCTCCAGCGGAGAAGTACGTGAAACAGGATATAAGAAAGCAGAAAACTTTGGAATGTAATGAGGATTGTGCAGACAGTGTTAAGAGCACTTTCTGTTGGAGAGGGCTCTGTAAAACTATTTTAGTTTATTAGCATTTATTAGATTTCCTTACCTGCCTGTTACCGCAAGGTCTCAGGTTGGGTTACAGCAATTTAAAAACGCAATCTTAAAATCCGTTTAAAACAAGTTCCAATCCTGCTGTAACTAAACCTAAGCATATGAAACTGGAACAACCATATTATTAATAGGGAAAGCCACAGCTTAGTGGTAGAACGCATACTTTGCATGCACAAGGCTTCATGTTCAATCCAATGCAGCATTTTCCCCCCTTGGTTTGCCCCCTCTTGGTGCTAGGGGCGCCCCCTTTGTTCTGGCAAAATACAGGATAGGGCGGGGTGGGGCTGTTGGTGGACATTCCCCACCCCCAATCTGGCGTTGAAGTGATTTCAAAGCAATCCATTAAAATCTATTGCAGAATGGTCCCTCTGGAATTTGTTCACACACACACACACACACACACACACAAGAATTTGGAAATCTACCTGTGCTTGGCTACCCAAAGCTTAAATATTCATGACTTTTCAAACCCTTGCATTGGAGATGATCCCTAACATGGCACAGAGAGAGAGAGCACGCACAAAACTCTATCAACACAAGACTTAGCATTTTACATTGAAGTACAGGACAGTCCTGTATTATACAGGACAGGTGGCAACCCTACTTGGTGGGCTAATTAATTTGGAATATTTGACTACTCTCCCTAGAAATCCCCCTTTGGGCCTGCCTTGCTGTGTCTGCTGTGTCACCTTTACGGGCTGCTGTCGTTTTCTCCCCGTTTGTGTTCACACTGCATCCCTGTGGTGCTGTTCTGTCAATAATCTTTCCCAAGGCGGAGCAGCTGAACAAACTTTGTTGAGTTTTTTTGCTGGAAAAAATCCTATGCACTTCAGGAACCAGTGGCACAAAAGGCAGGTTGCTAGGAAGGATGCAGGAACGTGAAGGAGAGACCTGCTCATGTGAACAGTAGCCTTTTTTAGATGTCGGAAGTATGGGGATACTGAAAGCTTGGAGAGAAAGGATTGGGCCCATAATCCCTTGTCCTGTCTTCCACATGTAGACAGTTTGAGAACAGAGCCTACAGTCATGCAAGTTATACACGTATAGGCTTCCTCCATGTGACTTGTGCTCATATGCCAGTCATTACCGTATTTTTCACTCTATAAGATGCACTTTCCCCCTCCTAAAAAGTAAGGGGAAATGTGTGTGCATCTTATCAAGCGAATGCAGGCTGCGCAGCTATCCCAGAAGCCGGAACAGCAAGAGGGATTGCGAAAGCAGTGATTTGCTGCTTCTGGGATAGCTGTGCGAAGCCTCTTCAGGGCAATGGGAGGAATGCTCCCCCTGCCCTGAAGAGCGAACCCTCTTGCTGTTCTGACTTCACTTCAGTGCTGAATAGGCCCTGCGCAGAGAGGGAAAGCTGCTCAGTGCCCCTTCAGCAAAGTGAGAGGAGAAACGGAGCCCCTTCCATTTCTCCTCCCACTTTGGTGGAGAGGCGCTGCACAGAGAGGGAAAGAAATTTTTTTTCCCTGTTCTCCTCTAAAATTAGGTGCGTCTTATGGTCAGGTGTGTCTTATAGAGCAAAAAATATGGAAATTCTTCAGTTTGCTTGTGTACTTTTTGATGTTTGGTTTGTTGTTAATGACTACTGTTGTTTCGTTTGTAGTTGCTTTTTAAAATATGTTGTAAGTCGCCTTGAGCATGGTTCTAACTTTGGAAAGGCCGCATACAAATAAAATGATGGCTGGCTGGCTGGATTGGCTTCAACACCCCTGCAGCCACTGATGTCTCTGCCTTGTTTTAATAAATAAAATAAATACCAGCAGAAAAGCAAAATCTGTATACTGCCCTTCACCGAAAGGTCTCAGGGAGGTTCACTGCATAAAAATACAAAATGAAAACATAAAAAGAACAAGAACAAAACAAGCCCATACCGTATACATGAACACACAAAGTATTTGCTGGCAGAACAGCTGCACTGTCAGACTATTCTGCTGGTCAAAACAAAAAAAAATCCTTCCAGTAGCACCTTAAAGACCAACTAAGTTAGTTCTTGGTATGAGCTTTCGTGTGCATGCACACTTCTTCAGATACACTGAAACAGAAGTTACCAGACCCTTCTATATAGTGAGAAGGTGGGGAGGGGTATTACTCAGAAGGGTGGTGGGAATGGGTGATTGGCAGATAGCTGTGATGAGCCTGTTGACGACTCTTAACCTATTGCAGTCTACCTATTGCAGTCGTTAAGAGTCATCAACAGGCTCATCACAGCTATCTGCCAATCACCCATTCCCACCACCCTTCTGAGTAATACCCCTCCCCACCTTCTCACTATATAGAAGGGTCTGGTAACTTCTGTTTCAGTGTATCTGAAGAAGTGTGCATGCACACGAAAGCTCATACCAAGAACTAACTTAGTTGGTCTTTAAGGTGCTACTGGAAGGAATTTTTTTTGTTTTGACTATGGCAGACCAACACGGCTACCTATCTGTATTCTGCTGGTGTATCTGTTATGATACTGGTACATCTAGCATTCTAGTGGTGCAAAGCAGTTTCTGCCAAATCCGGTGGCTCCTTAGCTGGCAGAATTTGCCCTAATTCTTGTGAATATTTTAGATTTTTATTTGGCTATGTCATATAGCTAATAGTGAAGTGGAGCCGTTGTTAACTTGTTAATGCTTTTTTTAGTTTCAGCAAATGGTGGGGTGGGGGAAGGCTCAGCATTGCCTTTTATTATTGTGGGTGGCAAGAAAAAAACCTTTTGTTTGAAGAGGAGCTTTGCATCCCTCAGATGTTTGCATCTATGTTGTAATAGGACTTGGCTTAAAAACAAAGTGGCAAGCGTCTTCCCTTCCCTTCCTCTAGTCTATCACATGTTGCATAATTCATGGCATCCCAAAATCAATATGCTTATCTCAAAGAACCATATAAATGTAAATAAAAATTAATTTAACATTGCTTCGCCTTTGTCACTCGTATTATTTTCATCTGGGCTGCGGCAAAAGCCGAATCTCTTGTTTCTCTTGCCTGCCATGTAAATAGCAAATACCATTCCAATTGCAACCAAAACGTACCATTAATTTTGTGCCCCCAGTTTCAGACACCTTCGTTCCTCTACAGGCAAAATATAACTCACAGTTTTCTAATGACTGTGGCTCTGCATTTTTATTTGATCGGCATATAGGAGCAACAGAGAAAAAGAGAGTTATGTTTTCCTGAAGATGGAACAAGCCCTGAGAACTGGCACGGTTACAGCAGGGAACACGTACCATATTTTTCGCCTTATAGGGCGCACTGGCCCATAGGGCACACCTAGGGTTTTTTTGGTGGGGAAATAAATAATTTTATTTTATCCCCCCCCCCAGGTGCAGGGCTGGGGCGGGGGAAACACAAGCTTCCCCCGACCCCAGAACAGGCTGCTCTCCGCAAGCCTTGGGAGCCCGGCGGGGGCTCCCAAGGCTTGCAGAGAGCTGCCCGAAGCCCAGGGTGCACAGCGCCGCGCTCCCCGGGCTTCGGGCTGCAGGCAGCTGTGTGCAAGCCTGCGGAGCCTGGCGGGAACTCCCGCCGGGCTCCGCAAGCTTGCGGAGAGCTGCCCGAAGCCCGGGGTGCACTGCGCTCCCCGGGTTTCGGGCTGCAGGCTGCTGTCCGCAAGCCTTGGGAGCTCGGTGGGAACTCCTGCCAGGCTCCCAAGGCTTGCGGATAGCTTCCTGAAGCCTGGAGAGCAAGAGGGGTCTGTGCACACTGACCCCTCTCGCTCTCCAGGCTTCAGCGAAAGACTGCATTCGCCCAATAGGACGCACACACATTTCCCCTTCATTTTGGGAGGGGGAAAAGTGCGTCCTATAGGGCGAAAAATACGGTAATGCCTCTTGCTCACATCCTGGCCAAACCCAAACCACCTAAGCTTCAGCAACGTAGTGGCCTCAGGTGCCTTCAAACCATACTTGGGAAGGTTCGGCCAGGAGTCACAACTGAGCTCCTGGCAGTCAGGTTCCTGTATTTATTTTGACAGTAGAGCTTTTCCTTTCCTTTCCTTCTACTGCAGCCCTACTTTTTGAAAGCTTCATTAGAGCTTGAGATTCGCCAGATCTGAGAGCAGGGCCTGCAGAGATGAGCTGCCAAGGCTTTGATTTTTCGGCAAGCTTCCAACCTTGTTCTAGTTGAGTTTTGTTTTATTCTCCCTCTTGCTAAGACAGTGCCACCGCTGCTTCAGATTTTATCATTAGTTTGAGTATTTAAATGCTCAGCTACGCGCGTATTCTCCACCTCCTTCAGGAGTTCCAGTGACAGAACAACCAGGTTTTGGTTTCAGTTGGGGAAGAGAGTATAGTGGTACCTCGGGTTACATACGCTTCAGGTTACAGACTCCGCTAACCCAGAAATAGTACCTCGGGTTAAGAACTTTGCTTCAGGATGAGAACAGAAATCGCACTCCGGCGGCGCGGTGGCAGTGGCTAAAGTGGTGCTTCAGGTTAAGAATAGTTTCAGGTTAAGAACAGACCTCCGGAACGAATTAAGTTCTTAACCCGAGGTACCACTGTCCTGGAAACATAAGTTGTCTTTGTAATATATGTTTTATTTACAAAGGTAGTAGCAGTGTATGTTGGGTGGGGGGCAAAGTGGCCCTGCTACACAGCTGCAGTTGCACTACCTATCATCAGATACCCAGAGAAAGACTCTGAACCCTACAGTGCTTCTCCTTCTGCCAGTTGCCCTGCTCAAAACTCCCAAGCTCCTGTTTCTGCTCTGTCTCTGCTCCCCCCTCTCTCTGAAAATGGACCATCACCCTCCAAGCTCCAATGCTCATGCCAGAAAACACAGACAGGTTCCCTGTCACCAGGGGCCAACCCCTAACCCAGGGTGGTCCAATGCAGCCTTCAATGCTGTTTTTGTGGCCCTCAGCAACATTTGATTTTCTGTCCCGTCCTTCCCAAAGCTGGGTAAGTGAGACCCAGGCTTTGGGAAGGTAAGGCAAGGGCTCTGACAGGGTCCTAGAGTCCTCCTACCTCCTTGACAAAGCCTTGTTAGCACCTTCCCAGCTTTGGGTAGGAAGAGGTAGGACTCTAGGACCCTGCCAGGCTATAGTTTTGAACATTTGAAAGCTGTTTGAGAGAGAGAAGGCTTCCCATAATATAGGGACATACAGTGGTGCCTCGCAAGACGAAATTAATCCGTTCCGTGAGGCTCTTCGTATAGTGGTTTTTTCGTCTTGTGAAGCAAGCCCATTGACAGCTTAGCAGATTAGCGCTATTAGCGGTTTAGCGGTTTTTAGCGATCAGCTGTTAAGCAGCTTATCAGCGGATCAGCTGATAACCAGCTTAGCGGCTTAGGAAAAGGGGGGGAGGGGAAAAACCCCGCAGGAACTCGCAAGACATTTTTGTCTTGCGAAGCAAGCCCATAGGGAAATTCGTTTTGCGAAGCGCCTCCAAAACGGAAAACCCTTTCGTCTAGCGGGTTTTCCGTCTTGCGAGGCGTTCGTCTTGCGGGGCACCACTGTATTTCTTTTGTGTCCGTGTTGTCTCTGATTAAAGAGACTTTGCAGAGTTTGGGAGACATTACTAACAGCTGTGAGAGTAGGATGAGCGCACCCCCATGAACATTCCCCCCCCATTTTTCAAACCCATCTTCAGCGTTTTTTTGTGGGAGGGGGACACAAAACCTACCATAGTCTGCCTCCAGCCTTCTTAGTATGTGGACGAGGCTGCAGTTCTATACACACCCACAAATAAGCACTGCGAAACTCTGGACTGCGATTTGAGTCGCACACTTCTGACTCACCAACAGTTCTGTGAAATCCAGAATTGGTGCACCAGATGAATAACTTGCCAGTTCCTACATTGTGTTCAGTAGTACATGCAGGCCTAATAATGATTCTTACATGCTTGTGCTGACACAACGATCAAAAGAGTACATCTTGAATTCCTCCCATTAATCAATGTTGAATTATGTTGTGTAAAATGTTGAGTTATTGGATTACATCCAGCTAAGTTTGAGTCAGAGTACACTCACTGAAATTATTGAACCGAATTTGGTTATGTCATATAACTTTGGATGGGTCTGTTCTGAGTAGGGCTAGCATTGCCTGCAACCAATATTGTTAGTATCTGTAGCCTTGTTTGGTTCTGAAAGTGGAATTTGTATTGCATTTCTTATATATCGATTCACTTCTGTTAGGACTATGTAAAACGCTTAGAAATTCCTGCTGAAAAATGAAGCTGTATATAAAATGCATGCATACACACACAACACAATTAAGCCCGTTGTCACAAAGATGCTTGCAGGCTGACATGCATTTTATTTTTTAATGTGGAAATGATTCTTTTGTGCGGAGGAAGATTGAGTCATGAGCTGGGGCAAGCCCCCACTTTGCAATCTGAATTGGTAAAGCCCAAATGCAGTCCTACCAGCCCCATGAAAAGAAGACGTTAGATTTGACTTGCAACCCTGAGACTTTCTTCTGAGCACGCGTGCCTAGAATAAGTTGCACTGAGCATAGGAAATACGATTTGCTCCAAGAGCTAAAAATTTATCTTTGGGAAAAGCAGGCTGATATGTTTCCCTTTCAAATGTCAGGAACCAGATGCTCTGAAGGCTTTCTCTTTTATCTTTTTTACAGCTCCAAAAACAATCTCTCTGATAGCAAAGAAACAAAATAAGCAGCTCATTGTATCCAAAATCTGTTGGGGTTTTTTTCAAATTAGTTTTTATTAATATTGCCATGATTCTGATAGAACTTTCAAATGTTCATTATTGTTTCAGGCTAGACTCATTTATTCTTTTTACTGGGAAACCAAAAGGAGGTGGTTTAGGGATGAATTACAGAAGTGGACACATACTTGAAAAGGGCTCAGTAATGGGGAAAGAAATGCTATGGGTCTTTATTGTGCTCCTATAAAACAAGGTGAAACTGAAAATACTTTCTGTCTGCAGGCTCACAATCTGTGAAGTTGTTTACGCTATTTTTATAGCATCTTTTCAACAAGTTGCCAAGGCAGCTTTTTAAACACAAAGGGAAGGGACAAATTATATGTGGTGAAGGGGGCAATCTAATGTAGATAGCTGTGGGGAAAACTTTATTATACATGCACCTTAAAGAAAAATGAAAAAATCATGTATTAATTACAACAGCACCTTTGATACGTCAAGCACTAACTAATGGCGTCAGGTCAAATAAGCTGGGGGAATTAGAATAAAGATCTACACTGGCTTTTATAATGAACATGCAGCTCAGTCTTCCATATTGAATTTGGTACTTCTAAAATGGGATTTATATGTACAGCAAAAATAATAATTATGCAACACAGTAATTTCATCACTGTGAGGCAGATTGATGCAATCTGGGCAAGACCAGAACCATTGTCCCCTCCTCCCTCCCCCGAGTATTGTTGTTGTTGTTGTTGTTGCTATTGTTATTGTTTAGTCGTTTAGTTGTGTCCGACTCTTTGTGACCCCATGGACCAGAGCACGCCAGGCACTCCTGTCTTCCACCGACTCCTGCAGTTTGGTCAGACTCCTGTTGGTAGCTTTGAGAACACTGTCCAACCATCTCGTCCTCTGTCCCCTTCTCCTTGTGCCCTCCATCTTTCACAACATCAGGGTCTTTTCCAGGGAGTCTTCTCTTCTCATGAGGTGGCCAAAGTATTGGAGCCTCAGCTTCAGGATCTGTCCTTCCAGTGAGCACTCAGGGCTGATTTCCTTAAGAATGGATAGGTTTGATCTTCTTGCAGTCCATAGGACTCTCAAGAGTCTCCTCCAGCACCATAATTCAAAAGCACCAATTCTTTGGCGATCAGCCTTATTTATGGTCCAGCTCTCACGTCCATACATCAGTACTGGGAAAACCCCAAGTATTACTATTTTTATACTTTAATTTTTCAGTTTCTGAATAAGAAACAATGCTCATTGCCCACCCCCAGAAAATATGGACTCCCCACATTGGTGACTCTGGTACCCATTGGGTGGAAAGGCAGGGAGGCCAGCACTAAATGGAGACACAAAGCAAAGCTAAGCAGATCCCATCTTCTCTTTTGAGTTCTGCAAGGGCAATACTGGAACTAAGGCAGGCAGGTGGGGACTGGCTGCCCCACTCACCGTAATAGGGATGCAGGTGGTGCTGTGGTCTAAACCATTGAGCCTCTTGGGCTTGCTGATAGGAAGCTCAGCAGTTCGAATATGAGCGACAGGGTGAGCTCCCGTTGCTCTGCCCCAGCTCCTGCCAACCTAGCAGTTTCAAAGCACACCAATGCAAGTAGATAAATAGGTCCCGCTGCAGCGGGAAGGTAAACGGCGTTTCCATGCGCTCTGGCTTCTGTCACGGTGTCCCATTGCGCCAGTAGCATTTTAGTCATGCTGGCCACCTGCCCCAGAAAGCTGTCTGTGGACAATTGGCAGCTCCCTCGGCTTGAAAGCGAGATGAGAGCCACACCCCATACTCGACTTTAACTGGACTTAACTGTCCAGGGGTCCTTTACCTTTTGCCACCTTCACGAACTAGCCTCTGTTGGTTCTCCACTCCTGTTTTAATGGACAATTGTATGTGTGCTCTTGTAAGTGAAGGAGAGAGCAATGCAAACTGTGCTACGTAGAAAAAGCAGGCATTTGGCGATGGCACCGAGAAAAATATTCAGGGCAGTAGGTCACACTCAGATTAGTCCTGCTGAAATCAATAAACATCCCTAGCTTAGGTCCACTAATTTCAGTGGCCTGGCCTGAGTTGGACTTGGATACTATCCCAAATGTTCCTTAATTTCAATGGGTTTGCTCTTGGTTGAATACCACCCTATATGTTTAATTCTGTGGTGGGCATGGGCATGTCTTTACCCATTCAGCAGCTTGAGGTCCGACTACTGCCACCCACAAATGCCACCAGCCTGGTCTTTCCAGCCATCCCAGTGCAGTACTTGGACAGAAAAGCAGATTAGAAAAGGTGGACATATGCATGCAGTGGCATAGCGTGGGGGGTGCGGGGGGGCCGGCCGCACCGGGTGCAACATCGGGGGGGCGCGCTCGCCACCTCCGGAGTCACCGAAGAGCCTCGGGCGCAGGCTGTAGCAGAGCCCCATGTCTCGTGGAACCGACGAGCTGTGCGCGCGTCCGGGCTGAAGGCGTCTGGCAGGCAGCGGCTCTCAGCGCTGGCCGCAGAGGGCGCGCCAGGCAGCCCCTCCTCACAGCCCCACTGCTGCAGCTGTCTACCAGCTCCACCTGGTACGCAGGCTAAGACCCTACCTCCCCGCGGACTGTCTCTCCAGAGTGGTGCATGCTCTAGTTATCTCACGCTTGGACTACTGCAACGCGCTCTACGTGGGGCTACCTTTGAAGGTGACCCGGAAACTGCAATTAATCCAGAATGCGGCAGCTAGACTGGTGACTGGGAGTGGCCGCCGGGACCACATAACACCGGTTCTGAGAGATCTGCACTGGCTCCCAGTACGTTTCCGAGCACGATTCAAAGTGTTGGTGCTGACCTTTAAAGCCCTAAACGGCCTCGGTCCTGTATACCTGAAGGAGCGTCTCCACCCCCATCGTTCAGCCCGGACACTGAGATCCAGCGCCGAGGGCCTTCTGGCGGTTCCCTCATTGCGAGAAGTGAGGCTACAGGGAACCAGACAGAGGGCCTTCTCGGTAGTGGCGCCCGCCCTGTGGAACGCCCTCCCATCAGATGTCAAAGAGATAAAGAATTACCTGACATTCAGAAGACATCTTAAGGCAACCCTGTTCAGGGAAGTTTTTAATATGTAATGCTGTACTGTTTTTAACACTGATTGGGAGCCGCCCAGAGTGGCTGGGAAACTCAGCCAGATGGGCGGGGTATAAATAATAAATAATAATTATTATTATTATTATTATTATTATTATTATTATTATTGGCCATGTTGCATTTTCCTCGCCTCTCTGCCCTCCTCCGGGCAAGCGGCGTCGTTTGGGCGGCAGCGCCAGCGGCAACTCGCCTCAGATCACCTGACACGGACCCGCCGCCGCCGTGGCTACCTTACCGTAAATACCCCAGCCCAGGCAGCAGCAAGAAGAAGCTGGCGGCGGCAGGTTAGGGGTTAGGCGGCACAAATTACTTGCCTTGCCCCAGGTTAGGGGGCGCAAATTACTTGCCTTGCCCCGGGTGCTGACAACCCACGCTACACCGCTGTATGCATGTTTGTGTATGAAGAGCCGAATTCCTGAGGTGCAATTGCATTGCAGAGCATTTAGAAGACAGCAGCCGTTTACAGCGTTTATATCTTCCCTCCCCTTTAGCCCAAAAGGCTCTCAGAGCAGCTTACCAAAAAAAATCAGTATTAAGAGTGTCCCTTCCCCCAGGCTTACAGTCTAAAAGGACATTAAGGGGAAATGAATGGGGAGGAGGAAAAAGGAAGCAGAAGCACAAGGTCTTGAAGCTGCAGTTCCAAGCACCAGCTCCTCACCAATAAATCAGCAGCGGTTCTGGCTCCCCCTTCCATCTCTCAGTCCCAAAAATCCTTTTAATACAAAGTCCTCAAATAGAGGGCATGTATATTAAACTGATTGCAAATCAAGGCAGTGAAGCAGCATATATCATTCCTGTGGAAATCCGGTGCACGCATGCAGGGGTTTTAGCAAGCAAAAGAAGGAAGCAGGTGTATAACAAGGCATGCAAGTCCATTCTGGGGAAAGGTAGGTGGCAGGTGAAAATCCATTTAGTGTCTATCAAGAAAGGGAGATCCGGACAGCGGTCTTACCTTGTTTGCATGCAATGGGCAGGGGCAGTCGTCTTCCACCAATTGCAACTTCCAGTTGTGGGTCCTTGGCAGCGGGAGTGCTTTTCCAAGAGGCAGGAATCCTGCAAATACGGTGGTACCTCAGGTTACATACGCTTCAGGTTACAGACTCCGCTAACCCAGAAATAGTACCTTGGGTTAAGAACTTTGCTTCAGGATGAGAACAGAAATCATGCTCCGGTGGCGCAGCAGCAGCGGGAGGCCCCCTTAGCTAAAGTGGTGCTTCAGGTTAAGAACAGTTTCAGGTTAAGAACGGACCTCCAGAACGAATTAAGTACTTAACCTGAGGTACCACTGTATATTCTCTGCGGTGGTTGCTGGCATGTCCAGTATATGGCAGCGTAAGGCATGTGAGAACGACACACGTAACATTTCCCACAACACAAAGTTACATATAGTAATCAAAGAAAACACTACATTTTTTATGGTGCGGGGTTAGAATGCCGTAGAAATATCTGTCATGTAGGTCTTTTAGCAGGCTGTGCATTGGTAGATCCAAGAGATATAAATATTTTCATTGAAAGATTTTCGTAGATGATTAAGGTACAGAAAACATCCATGTTTTCAATTCATAGAGTCCTTTCTATGGGTCAGTTACATTCGGTGTGAGATGCTGCTGTCATAGGCATTGTGAGGCTTTGTGGGGATAGAAAGTGGGGGGAAAGAAAGGGGGGCAATGCATAGTTCGGAAAATACCCAGGACTACTATTCTGATGGATTTTGGGTGGCCCAAGAGCACATAGATGCTGCAAAGGTCTCGCTGTCACATCAGAATCATCACTGTTTGCTTTTGTTAGGTGGGATCAGAGTATCAGTCGGTAAGCAATGATTTGTGTGTAACTCCAAAAATATTATGGAACCAACCTGTGGTAGCTTGATTGGTAAGAATCTTAAGAAGAAGAAAATTGATCCAGCATATCTTCCTTGAATAGCAGTCATTCCATTAGCTGACAGCTCAAACTTGAACACAGTGATCATAATTTTGACAATTTGATTGAATAGTCCCTTTAATGGACGTTCCCTGTTGGGTATTTGAGGACCCATTTAAGTGGATCGTAATCAATCTAAAAAACGACACGTTAAATAAGAAATCATGCATGGTAGGTCTCCGTTGTCATTTCTGCAATTGAAAATGCACGTTTAAGAGATCTATGCTCTCCTAGGAGGAAGTCATTACTGTTCTGTGTAGTTATTGAATGAAATATAGTTTGCGTTAAGGGTAACTGTATGCTTCCACTTGGAGCTCTTTGTTGCAAACATAAAGCAAGGGGAAAGTAAATGGCATCCCAGCAGTTCTCTTCCTAAGTGGTGCCTTTTGCATGTGAATACTTTATTCTCCCACATTAAGCAAGTCTGCTGTATAAAATATTGTAGAGAACCTAACATGTAGCCTTTCAGCTTCGACAGAGCTTTACAAATAATTTTTTTTTGGGTTCCTATGAAGATAAAGAGTGCTTTTCACTGAAGCCTAGAAACAGGGAAGGTCTTTTGCATAGAAAAAAAAAGCATGCATTTACAACATTACTCTATATATATATATATATATATATATATATATATATATATATATATATATATATTTGCTTTCGTAGATTTTCACGGGTACAGGAATGCAGGTTTTGGTGTCCTCGGGTGTCTTCCCGTGTAAAAGTATATATATATATATATATATATATATATATATATATATATATATATTGCTGTAACACTTATAAATATGTAAGCAGCCATTCCTGGATGGTGCTTTTGGCTTGCTTTTTTTTAATCCCAGGATTCTCCAAAGTGTCTTAGGGGTATACATATAATCACCCTAGCATCTGATTAAACATTTGTTGGAACCATCTATCAGGAACTGGTTTGCAATTGTTGGCTTCCTCGCTCAATAAATGAGGGAGTTAAATGAGAGATGGAAGCAGGAAGATGTGGCAGAACGGCAGAAGAACAGGAGGCCTGGATAGCTTTTTGCTGCGTGGCAAAGTGATGCCAAGGAGACTCTCTCACATGGCCATCGGATGGCGTAGATTGCAAGGTTCCCTTCATTTGGCAAAGCTCCATTTGTTGTTATGTGAACAGGGCTTGGCTTGTCCACACTTGAAACCCTTTGCAAATAGAGAGGAATAGCTAGGGTTACCATATGTCCAGGAAAACTAGGACATGCCCTCTTTTTGATGGCAAACATGCTCATTCGGGTGGATTTTTTTTACAATTTAAAGGAAATGTTTGGGGGTTGTGCTGGGGCTGCTCTGCATGCTGCGGATGCTGCCAGCCCGAGTTGGGAAAAGAGGCACATAGGCATGGCAGTGGCAGGCCCGCACCTGCATGCCTCTTTCCCCGGCTCGGGCTGGTAGCAGCTCAAGCTGTCGTCCTTTTTGCTCTTCAAGATATGGCAACCCTAGGAATAGCAAGCAAGAGTTGGCGAGCGACAGGCAAGGGAGCATATTTAATAAGCCCAGAAAATAACGGAAACATTTTAACATAATTCTATTTATGGTATGAACAGCTCAAAAGTCATGTACAATTAAAAGTTAAAAATTCTGTGTTTTCATATTCTATGAATATAATTCAATGAGTTCAGGATGAAAATCTATCCATTTCTAGGGTGAATTTTAATTGCTCTTATTCTCTGTGTGTGTTTTTTTAAAGTCCTTATGTACACCAGTAAGAAATACCAAATATTAAGTGGCATATTAAATAACTGAATTGAAAATGTTTATTATTATTTTTAAAATTCTACCCACCCTCCTAAATTGTTTAGGAGTGGTTTACAAAAAACCCTTACCCTTTTTTTTTATCCTCACAACTGTGCGACTGTTTCAGGCTCATTGAAAGAGCTTCATGGCTGAACTCCAGTCCTTACTCAGCAGCTAAATGTTACACTACACTGGCTTTCTAAATACATATTTTAACAATGTGTTGTTCTGGACGTAGTTTGGACAAGTCCAAAAATGCATAAACATCACAAGCAAACTTCCAAACGCCAACTAGAGATGTGAAAAAGTAAGCAAGGACTCAGTTGTGTAGCAAGACTTCAGCTCTCAAATGCAAGAGCAAGATGCGTTTCTGCCTCTTTGGCGGTGCTGCCATTGTCACAAAAACCCTCAGACTTTTATTGTGGTAAGGGAAATGATAGGGAAATGCCTTGGGAACTGAGTTGACCATTGCTCAATGCATTTTTTTTACAACCTCACTGCAAACAGAATTCTCGACCTCCGTGCAAATGTTGCGGAAACAAAAGGACGAAGGCTCAATAAGCAGGTTGTCTGGAACGGCCCTACGAAAACAAGGAACTAAACAGAACATAAACAGGGAAAGTTTATAGCATCATCTGAACTGAATCGGCTCTTGGAGAAGATAGGGTATAAGTTTGTAGCTTATCAAATTTTATTTGAATTTGAAGGTGGTTCTGGGTCTTCCCTCCCCCGCCCCAGACTTTGCTGCAAAGCTTGAAAATACGTTAGAACGACAGAAATAGCAGCAGAAACAAAACTGTGTATTCTCAGTGAAGCAGAGTTTTAGCAAGATAGGAGATTCTGGGCAATGCACAGAGTACTGCGACAGAAATTGCGGAGGTGGTGAAAGTTTTGCCATCTGGCAAAGACCCTCAGCCAGATGGATTCACTAATGGCTCCTATATAGTATTCAATCAGGCTCTTCTGAAAGGCGTGACTGGCATCTTTAATTATTCCAAATTAAGAACGAGCATGCCAGATACTGCCTTGGATACAAAATATATAAGTGATGCTTTTTAGAAGGTAAAAAGTCATGGTCCCAGTCACTGTGCTTCATTACATTAGTAAAAGTGAAAGCATGTTAGCCAAATTGTTGCCTTGCGAGTGATTTCTCAAGTATTCGATGCATCAAGGCAATATTTTTAATGATCTGTTTTTGCAAACTTGTTATTTCGTGGACTTTCAGTTTGTTCAGTTTGAGGAGTTACTGTTATTTCAGTGGATACGATTAAAAAAAAATACTTTTCACAAATCTTAATCTATACGGCTGCAACAGAGGGGGAAATGGGGTCACCCCACTCTCTCAGTTGAAAGCCCATCTGCCATTTGCCTCCTACTTTCACTGAACTATTTCCATTCTAGCTGGTCGTTATAAGAACTTTGTAACTTTAAGAAATAGTGCCTGTGTTTGCTGGTTTTCCTCTTCCCTCCCCTCCCATTTTCCTTCTTCTTTTAGATTGTAAACATGAGGACAGGAACTGCCTTACTTGTAACTCATCTTATATAAAAACAAAAAAAAATCCTTCCAGTAGCACCTTAAAGACCAACTAAGTTAGTTCTTGGTATGAGCTTTTGTGTGCATGCACACTTCTTCAGATACCTGAAGAAGTGTCTTCAGGTATCTGAAGAAGTATCTGAAGAAGTGTGCATGCGCATGAAAGCTCATACCAAGAACTAACTTAGTTGGTCTTTAAGGTGCTACTGGAAGGAATTTTTTTTGTTTTGACTATGGCAGACCAACACGGCTACCTATCTGTAACTCATCTTATATAAGCTACTCTGGGACCATTTTTGGTGAAGAGTGGCGTAAAAATACTTTAAATAAATAAAAGTCCGGGCAGTTAATGTAGAACTTTTGGCCTTCAAATATCTGTGGCCTTTTAGAAGTGGGTGGGATGTTCTTAATGAATCCCATCCCCACCCCCGGTTTTATTGTATCTGTGTGGGGGGTGTGGGTGTTTATTTGTTTGTAAGTCACTTTGGATAAAAACAGTGCTTTATTCTATTTTAAAAAAATGTTTAGGGGTATTCTCATTTTCCTACTCATTGAAATACTGCCCCTCAATGAGGCCAAACTCAGATTCACAAAATGTTTAGGGGGTATGCGTACCCCTGTGTACCCCCAGGTGGAAAAAGCACTGGATAAGAATAAGAATGGTAGAAGAACTGTTATTCTCTCCTGTTGGAATTCCATGTTGAGTTTGCCTTGCTATGTGATTGGTAAGGGCAGGGTATAGTTATAGGGGTAAGGTAAAGGTAAAGGGACCCCTGACCATTAGGTCCAGTCGCAGACGACTCTGGGGTTGTGGCGCTCATCTCGCTTTATTGGCCAAGGGAGCCGGCATACAGCTTCCGGGTCATGTGGCCAGCACGACTAAGCTGCTTCTGGTGAATCAGAGCAGCGCACGGAAATGCCGTTTACCTTCCCGCCGGAGCGGTACCTATTTATCTACTTGCACTTTGATGTGCTTTTGAACTGCTAGGTTGGCAGGAGCTGGGACCGAACAATGGGAGCTCACCCCGTCGCGGGGATTCAAACCGCCGACCTTCTGATTAGCAAGTCCTAGGCTCTGTGGTTTAACCCACACCACCACCTGCGTCCCTTTGGTTATAGGGGAGAGTGCAGTTATTTCCTCTTGCAAAGCAAGATCGCCCTTCAGAGTAGCTATTATGAATTGTGGGGCAAGAACTCCCTCTATCTTTGTGTGGGCTTGAGGGCCTTTGTATGTCTAAAGGGAGAAGTAGTATGATCTGGCAGACAAAAGCAGCATCAAGCATCTGTCGCCAAACCTGGTTTCCTGGGCCAGAGAAATTTTACACCTGAAATTGCATGTGCTTTGACTTCTCCTCCGCTGGTCTCCTTCTAGCATATGCAGTGTAGAGAGAGCCTCAGAGCCCCCTTGGATCACACAGTGAGACCTTATGAAGGTTAAAGGATGACACCCCTTGCAGTGCCAATTGCAAAAGAAAAACTGGAGGTGGAGCAGGGCAGCAATCAACTGCCTGGAACCTTGAACAAGAGCACTACTGTTTGAGACCTGGGATGCACTGCAACATTTTGTTGCAGGTCCCACTTCCGTGTTCACAAAAAGAATGAATATGGATGGGGTAAGGGGCAGCGATTCATGCACTGATAAAATAACCGTTGAGAGCGTTACTGAAAATGTGTAATCAAAAATAACAATGAGTGCATTCTCTGATAACGTGGTACTGAACCCTTATTTTTGAACTATCCCCCCAGTCTAGCTCTGCACCCGGAAAAAACCCTGGTTGCTACAGGGCAAGTTGGGAAGGACCCTTACATTTGCATCTGGGACTCCTACAACATACAGACCGTTTCCATCCTGAAGGATGCTCATACCCACGGAGTTGCCTGCTTGGCTTTTGATTCAGACGGCCAGGTATGTATTTGGCTAAGACCTAGTCATTTCAGAAGGCCTTTGGAGTACCAGGCTGAGATGGCTTAGCAGCATCTTTCATTCCTCTTTGTTGCCACCTTAATATACCACCCTAGTGAGAGGAAGATACTTAGCTATCCCAGAATCAGAGAGTCTCTGCAAATGCAGAAAGCAGGAACCCGATACTCTGGAGCATATATTCTTTTCCTGTGATTTTGGCAGTTGCGCCAGAGGACAATTATTTGAGGCCCTAAAATTTAATAGACAGATTTTTACACAACCAACTGTTCAGGACCTGCTGGTGGACAGCGATGACCAAATTACTTTAATAGCGGCTGAATTTTTAAGTGCTGTCCATGAAGAAAGAATGGGCCATGATAAAGAGACTTAGTGGTTTTTAATGGTAGGTGATGTTGCTATGTTGTATTATATTATCTATGTTCATCGATTTATTTCTTGGAGTTAAGAATAAGACTGGGATAAATTGTGTTTGCTGAGCCCGTATTTTATACAGTCTGTATATGATGCTTGTTAGTTAATGTGTGGTGTGTTATGCCTAATAAAGGATTTTGAATTTGAAATTAGAATATACCACCCTGCTGTGTTTTCATGGTTTTCATTGGATTGTTTTGTAACTGAGGTTTTAGTGGTTCAGGTGTATATACAGGGGTACCTTGGTTCTCAAACTTCATCTGTTCCGGGCGTCCATTCCAAAACCAAAGCGTTCCAAGACCAAGGCACGCTTTCCCATAGAAAGTAATGCAAAATGGATTAATTCTTTCCAGACTTTTAAAAACAACCCCCAAGACAGCAATTTAACATGGATTTTACTACCAAAGAGACCATTGATCCATAAATTGAAAGCAATAATGTACTGCAGTCACATAGTGAATCAATCAATCAGCTGAACTGGGTTCCCCACAGTCACAAAAGCAAAACAAAAAAGAGCCGCAGAAACAAAAACGCAAAATAAATAGCAAAAACAGACAGACCTTAGTGTAACACTCAAAATGGAAGTAAGGCACTCAAATTAGAATCATAACACTCAAAATGGAAGTGTGGCACTCAAATTGGAAGCATGACACTCAAAACAGAGCACGTTTGGCTTCCGAAAAATGTTCGCAAACCGTAACACTTTCTTCTTGGTTTGCAGTGTTTGGGTTCCAAGTTGTTTCAGTACAAAGGCATTTGAGAACCAAGGTATCTCACTGTGCATTGTGAGCTACCCTGAAAGCTCTGCTGGGGCCAAAGAGGCTGGTTAAAAATGGAATAAGTAGGAACAGTTCATCAAGTCACCATTAGCACTCTGCTATTTGTGGGCAAGGGGGATGTATGCCATTTCAAATATTTCATAGAGGGGCACCTGATGTTGGCATTTCACAAGCCAGTATACAATGCCCTTCCTGCCCCCCTTGCCTGCTTTCTTAGCCCTCTTCTTGTTTTCTCATTGGGAACTGTATGCTTCTTCACTAGGGACCTCTCCAGACATCCTTTTCCTCGTGCATTCATGATGATTTGTACTTTTGACAATACTGGGGCAGTCCAACACAACCCCACTTTCAATACCGTTTGCACCTGGAAATATTTTGGAGTTGGTCATACTGTTTCATTTCCAATAGGTGCCCGTCCCACAACTTTTCATACCACAAGCATTCTGGGGGTTTTTTATTCTCCTGCTTTTGTTGTAGTCCCTCCAGAAAGCAATATGTGGTAGTATTGCAGAGCACCTAATAAAGCAGACTAAATCTACAACTAATGCACTAAAAAAGGTCAAAAAAATAAAAGGTAAAGGACCCCTGGACAGTTCAGTCTAGTCAAAGGCGACTATGGGGTTGCGGTACTCATCTTGCTTTCAGGCCAAGGGATTATTGTGTTGGGAACCTATTTCAGAATACACCTGCAATAAAACACTAGTCCAGAGACCCCCTCAAAAAAGGGAAAAGGAAACCTTTGTTGCTTTTTAAAAGCTATCATTTTATATCACTGCTGGCATAAACCAAATATTCTGTTTTATATGAGTGAATTTAATACTACCTGTAAACCATCCAAGCTGGTTTCTCACAGAACTGCTGTTCTGTTCTCATCTGTGCCAGGCACAGGGCAGTAAGGAGGAAATTAGAAGCTAATCTGATTTATTTGCTTGAAAATATACTTCTCTGTCCAGAGGAAGGAAATGAGAGAGGCATTAGGCATCCAGTAGGTTTAAATCATCCCAGTTGTTATCTGCAGTAAGCTTTATGATTAATTGCAGGCCCTTGTTCCCTTTTTCATAGAAAAGTTTGGCAGGAACACTAAGAGACAAGAGCTATTGCCACCTCTAAATGTATATCTACACTGCATATGGAAACTAGTTTCACAGTCGTTCCCTCTCCTGGGAATTACAGTTCTGTGAGGAGAGAAACTAGAGAGTTAAGAACCTCAGCATCCTCTTCAAACTACAATTCCCCAAATTCTTTGGTGAGGTAGCTAGATGCACCTTTCGGGCTGCTACAGTTAGCTGTATTTCAGTGGTGTTTAAATAAGGGCTATTGAAAGATGTGAGGCATAATTCTGTTTGCTGAACTGTGTGGCAGGTTTTAATTTCCCGTTCTCCAGCAAGGGTAGCTAAGAAAATAAATTAATCCATAAGACTTGAGGGCTTGTGCACTCCCTGCCAGAGGCCAGTTCTAGCGTGCGAGAGGAGGAGTGCAAGACAGAATTAACATTTCCCCTGTTTCCATTGATGTGTGAGAATAACTTGTTTACAGGGCCTATAGGAGGTTCCCAGCTCAGTATTTTTAAGTAGCCTAGGGAGAAGATAGCCTCATCGTAAGGTGAATGTGGTAGGGTTGCCATCTTCCAAAAAGTGAACACCCGGACACGAAGGTTGTTGAGCAGTCACGATTTCTTCATATTATTTCTGGATAGTAGGGAGCAAATATATATGGGGTCATAGAATTGTAGAATTGGAAGGGACCCCAAGGGTCATCTAGTCCAACCCACTGCAATGCAGGAATATCAGCTAAAGCACGCAAGACAGATGGCCATCCAACCTCTGACTGGAAACCTCCAAGGAAGGAGAACCCACAGTCTCCCAAGGGAGACCATTCCACTGTCGAACTGTCAGAAAATTCTTTCTGATGTTTAGTTGGGATCTCCTTTCTTGTAACTTGAAGCCTTATTAGACCCAGGGCACATTTGGACATCTTAGGAGTTGTTGCAGGCACCACAAAATACTCATTTAATACAAGAAAAACTGGCAGAGCTCACAGCCGCCACACCTCAATAACCAAACAAAAAAAGCAGGAAGCACTGCCTAAGGCAGTTGTTGCCAATTAGCTAGGTGCTGCAGAACCCCTGTTTCTCAAAAGCCAGGTTGTGGACCCCCTACTTTTGAAAACTTTGATATCTCTATGGCAGCTTTTGTGAATGGTGTCACAGACCCTCTGGGACCACCAATAGGAAACCATGGACATACGACCATTATAATTTTATGTTGTGAACCACCCTGAGATCTACGGACATGGGGTGTATTTAATAAATAGTATTATAACCAAAAAAATCCACATCCCCATTTAAAAAATGGGGTGGCAGGGGATCTTGATGGGTGTCGAGGAGTTGTCTGAAGGTGACATGTTGCTCACAGACACCACCCTTTATCTGTTTTCTGGGAGACCACAATCTTTGTTATTCACTCAGAGATTGCAGTCTTTTTTGTGTTGTCCGTCTTCACTGCTGTGTTTTGCCCCAGGACCTTTTCACCTGTATGAATGAACGGCTCCAGCATCTTCTTCTGTAACGGCAAATGGTTTTGTCGCATTGCCTCACCAATGTTCATGTGCCCATTAGTTGGAGCCTATCAGTGGGTTATCCATTCCAGTTTCATCAGAGCGTATTTCTAATGAACCAAGCCAGTTAAACCAGCCCCATTAATTTTGCATTGCTGGTGACTGGCAGTGCTTTGAAAAGCTTCAAAGGCACTGACGGTTTTCAGGCTCAGAAAGGCTTTGAGGAAATGGTTTCAAAATTTCAAAGGCCACTGTCTTGCAGCGCAAAGATATTTCAGTGTAACAGGAGATTCTCCATTTGCACTGAAATTAATAGCTTTGAACGTTTCCTGTCCTTCTAGACTATTTTCTTGGGACCATTATTGTGCTAACAAGTAACAAATTAGTAAGCAGGTTTTCAACTCAGGTGCATGTTAAACCAGACAGGTGTTTCTGCCATCCTTCACACATGCATATTCATCACCTTATGGCTGCAACGTGTGTGAATTGGCAAATAGACATTTTGTGCAGCAGTACCTAGCAGTTTGAAAGCACACCAGCGCAAGTAGATAAATAGGTACCGCTCCAGTGGGAAGGTAAACGGTGTTTCCGTGTGCTGCTCTGGTTTGCCAGAAGCGGCTTAGTCATGCTGGCCACAAGACCCGGAAGCTGTACGCTGGCTCCCTCGGCCAATAAAGCGAGATGAGCGCCGCAACCCCAGAGTCATCCACGACTGGACCTAATGGTCAGGGGTCCCTTTACCTTTACCTTTATCCCAGAAAAGTCCATTTGGGCAGGGAAATGAAGTCCTTAATTTGGGTAGGGGCTATAGCTGAGTGATAGAAAAGGTTCAATCCTCAGCATCTCTAAGTATGGCTGCGAAAGGCCTCTGCTTGCATCTCCAGAGAGCTGCTGCCAATCCCTGTAGACCAGCCTTTCTCAACTTGGCCTCCTGAGGTGTTGCTGGACTACAGCCCCCATCATCCCCAGCTAGCAGGGCCCAGTGGTCAGGGATGATGGGAGTTGTATTCCAACAGCATCTGGGGACCCAAGTTGAGAAAGGCTGCTATAGACCTGGGTTTCCCAATCTTGGGTCTCCAGCGGTTTTTGGACCACAGTTCACATCATCCCTGACCACTGGTCCTGCTAGCTAGGCATGATGGGAGTTGTAGCCCAAAAACAACTAGAGACCCAAGTTTGGGAAACCCTGCTATGGACAATGCAGAGCTAGAAAAGTCAAAGATCAAAGGTCTGATTCAGTTCAAGGCAAATTCCTATGTTTCACCAGGGGAAAAAAATATTTCCTTTAATAATTAATATTTTAATTGTCTTCATAAAATAAACACCAACATGAAATAAAATATGCAGTTATATACTCCCAAAACCAGGAGCAATTGTAATTTAACAAGGGTAAACAATATTTAAACTTACATTATATATGTCGGGCTGCCATACGTCAATTGAAAAAGTTGGGGTTTTTTTGGGCATTTTTGAAAAAGCTCAGCAACTTTCCTTTTTGAAATATGATTCCAGTAGCTAATTTTCATCATTATTAAAATCTGCCAACCACTTTGAAGCTGGAAATACGATACTTTTTGATGGAATCAGTTCACGCATTCAGCTGCCACTGACAGAGTATAGAGGAATCAAATTAACTCCAGGGATGTTTCAACCAACTCTTTAATTCAATTCTAAGACCATTAGAATAGTTCTGGTGATGGCAGCATGCAGGATACCAATGTTAAAGTATTTTAAAACTTATTGAGGAAGATTTGAGAACTGAGGAGTGAGGTTATTACCCCTCTACTACTTTCCACAACAGGTCACTCCACCATTTGCAGGTGACAGCAAAAACTGCAGAAAAATTTAGCTGGGGCAATTAGAATAAGATCTGTTATTTGGTTATTGATGTAAACCTCCAGAATGTATTTTGCATACTTAAGGGGGTTTTTTTACCTCTATCTTTCAGTACGTTGTATTTTATTTTATTGCTTTGGCTAGTCGCTAATGCAAATAAAGATGCTTCTTATGACTGCAGTGAATAGCTAACTCCTGAGTGGGTGTTCATTTACCAAAATCGTTCGTTTCTTCTTCTTTCAGCGTCTCGCTTCGGTGGGACTAGATGCCAAAAACACAGTCTGCATTTGGGAATGGAGGAAAGGAAAACTTCTTGCATCAGCTACTGGCCACTCAGACAGGGTAATCAGCTAATGCGTTTGGCATAAACGTTTTTTGTAATATTTCTGAAATATTTCCTGTAACCCTTTTTGTTGCATTGATGGAGCTGTTAACTTCTCTCCCCCCCACCCCCAATTAAGCTAATGCTCACAGAAATACAATATTATAATTTAGTTTAATAAATTATTGTGAGAAGATGATATTTTGTGATATTATAGAGAGGGAAATTCATAAGTGGGACTTCCATGATAGGATCTCCCAACAATTTTTTTCTCTACTTGAAAGCAACAACAGGGGCTGCTAATTTGATTGGAGAAGGGACATGGGCAGGGTGTATGTTTATTTTCCCCCTGTGCCATTTCCCTAATCAAGCACCCCCCTTCCATCTTTCCAAGTTGCCATTTGCAGTGGCGAAGACTAGGGCAAAATTCAAAGTGTTGGTGTTGACGTTTAAAGCCCTAAATGGCCTCAGCCCAGTATACCTGAAGGAGCGTCTCCACCTCCATCATTCTGCCTGACACTGAGGTCCAGCGTCAAGGGCCTTCTGGCGGTTCCCTCATTGCGAGAAGCAAAGCTACAGGGAACAAGGCAGAGGGCCTTCTCGGTAGTGGCGCCTGCCCTGTGGAACGCCCTCCCATCAGATGTCAAAGAGATAAACAACTACTGACATTCAGAACACATCTTAAGGCAGCCCTGTTCAGGGACGTTTTTAATGTATGATATATTAGTCTATTTTTGGTCTTTGTGGAAGCCTCCCAGAGTGGCTGGGGAAACCCAGACAGATGGGCAGGGTATAAATTATTATTATTATTATTATTATTATTATTATTATTATTATTATTATTATTATTATTATTGAATCACAGCTATAGCATCCCTGTCAGATGGCCATCCAACCTCTGCTTAAAAACCTCCAAAGAAAGAGAGTCCACTACGTTCCGAGGGAGTCAGATCCACTTGTCAAAGAGCTCTGTCAGAAAGTTATTTTTGACATTTAGCTGGAATCTCCTTTCTTGTAACTTGAATCCATTGGTTTAGATCCTACCCCTGAGCAGGAGAAAACAAGCTTGCTCCATCTTCCGTGTGACAGCCCTTTAGATACTTGAAGATGGCTATCATCTCCCCTCTTAGTCTCCTCTTTTCCAGGCTAAACATACCCAACTCCTTCAACCATTCCTCATAAGGTAAAGGTAAAGGTCCAGTCGTGGCCGACTCTGGGGTTGCGGCTCTCATCTCGCTTTATTGGCCGAGGGAACCGGCATACAGCTTCCGGGTCATGTGGCCAGCATGACTAAGCTGCTTCTGGCAAACCAGAGCAGCGCACGGAAACACCGTTTACCTTCCTGCTGGAGCGGTACCTATTCATCTACTTGCACTTTGAGGTGCTTTCGAACTGCTAGGTTGGCAGGAGCAGGGACCAAGCAACGGGAGCTCACCCCATCGCGGGGATTCGAACCACTGACCTTCTGATCGGCAAGTCCTAGGCCCTGTGGTTTAACCCACAGCGCCACCCGCGTCCCAGTTCCTCATAGGGTACATGTATTGTATCTCCCTGTTCCTCTCCAGTGGGACTTATTGAAGTCTTGTTCAGTTCCTTCAGCTGTGCTGTTACTAACTGTGTTATTTACTGGCGTTTTCCAGCCATTGTCAGTTTTGCCGTCACATGTGTAGATTGTTTTTGACACTGAGGGATGGAGACATAAATGAAATTGAGGCAAACACTTGCCAAGAGGTTTGTATGCCTTACATGGTCTTCATGATGCTGTTTGTGCTTCCCGTAAACATTTTTCATCCATATGGAAAGTCAGCTATATTCACGTATATTATTGGTAACAGAACATTAGGACTTTATAGAGAACCAGGCATACGTTTACTGAATTTATGACATATCTGATATGAATGCATGTGGTTTCTAATTTAGTGTAGCAGTTTTGAATATTTTTTGACAGATCTTTGATATTTCCTGGGACCCCTATCAACCCAACAGAGTGGCTAGCTGTGGAGTGAAACATATCAAGGTAAATTGGTTTTGATGCTTTTCATTGCCAATGAAAGAAACTCTTTATAATTCCTTGGCATATTTTCTTTTACATTTTTTTTTAAAGCAGTGACTGTTATGTAGCCAGCTCAGTGTGGCAAACTTCCAGAACTATTCAATATAAAGTGATTGCAGTGACGGACTGCTTATCAAGCAAAGCAGAAGGGACACATAGTATAGTTTAGGAAATATTTATTTCCTGCTTGGCTTTCTCTCTCTTTCTGCATTTTCCCCCAAGATGAATTGATTTGGAGTGAAGATTACTTGAACCAGCAATTTAAATAATCACAAAATGGAAAACATTAAATTGCAATCACCAATTTTAATCAATTTTTCCATTTGTATTTCACTTTTTTCTCCAAGGCCGTTTTTTCTTTGGCTGCTACACCCAATTCCAACATATCAATTTACAATTAAATTCCATGTTATTCTGTATTTCTCTTTGTTTCTCAGGGTAGCACTTGCATCTACTGATGTCCTCCCTCTCATGCACACACACACACACTCACACACATGTATTTAAACAATTATATCGCATAACAATTTCAGCCTTATTAATTAAGCATAATTAGTTCTGCATTGGGGAACGGAAGCTGTAGCCAGTCCTGCAGCCCAGCACGAAAACCAACTTGTCGGATTTTGTTGTCCCTGGTCCTGAATGGGGTAACTGTGCCCCTGAAGGACCAGGTGCGTAGCCTGGGAGTCATTTTGGACTCACAGCTGTCCATGGAAGCACAGGTCAAATCTGTATCCAGGGCAGCTGTTTACCAGCTCCATCTGGTACACAGGCTGAGACCCTACCTGCCTGCAGACTGTCTCGCCAGAGTGGTATATGCTCTGGTTATCTCCCGCTTGGACTACTGCAATGCGCTCTATGTGGGGCTACCTTTGAAGGTGACCCGGAGACCACAACTAATCCAGAATGCGGCAGCTAGACTGGTGACTGGGAGCGGCCACCGAAACCATATTACACCGGTCTTGAAAGACCTACATTGGCTCCCAGTACGTTTCCGAGCACAATTCAAAGTGTTGGTGCTGACCTTTAAAGCCCTAAACGGCCTCGGTCCAGAATATCTGAAGGAGCGTCTCCTCCCCCATCGTTCTGCCCGGACACTGAGGTCCAGCTCCGAGGGCCTTCTGGCGGTTCCCTCACTGCGAGAGGCCAAGTTACAGGGAACCAGGCAGAGGGCCTTCTCGGTAGTGGCACCCGCCCTGTGGAACGCCCTCCCATCAGATGTCAAAGCAATAAACATCTACCTGACATTCAGAAGACATCTGAAGGCAGCCCTGTTCAGGGAAGTTTTTAATATGTGACATTTTAGTGTATCTTTCATCTTCGTTGGAAGCCGCCCAGAGTGGCTGGGGAAACCCAACCAGATGGGCGGGGTACAAATTCACTTCATTTAAATAAGACACCCAAGACTGGAGTAATGCAATATTCTAATACCACAAAAAGATAAAGGTAAAGGGACCCCTGACCACTAGGTCCAGTTGTGACCGACTCTGGGGTTGCGGCGCTCATCTCGCTTTATTGGCCAAGAGAGCTGGTGTACAACTTCCGGGTCATGTGGCCAGCATGACTAAGCCGCTTCTGGCGAACCAGAGCAGCGCACGGAAACACCGTTTACCTTCCTGCCGGAGCGTACTTATTTATCTACTTGAACTTTGAGGTGCTTTTGAACTGCTAGGTTGGCAGGAACAGGGACCGAGCAACGGGAGCTCACCCTGTCGCAGGGATTCAAACCACCAACCTTCTGATTGGCAAATCCTAGGCTCTGTGCTTACATCAATATGGAATAGACAAGTGCTGTGAACACACCATCATTTTAAAGCACATTCAAGAACACACACCCAAATAATCCTTAGGACTGTAGCTTGTTAAGGGTGCAGGGAGGGGAAACCTCAATTTCCAGTATTCTTTGCATGGAGAGAAATGTGCTTTAAATCTGTGGCAAGTGCCAGTCAAGGGCGTAGCTATAGCTAGCTGCTCCGGCATCCGGAGGGGCGGGGCGGGGCGAGCCGCCCCCGGGGTGCCATGGCGATTCGCGCCCAGGGGCAGTGCAGCGAGCTGTCCACGGAGTCCGCCTGGTGGACACAAGCCCCATGCTGCCATTTCGGGCAGCGCAGGGGGCCCAAGCCACCGCGTCACTCCCAGGAGAGACGCGTGGCTCGGACACACTGCAGGCCAGGCCCTGTGGTAAGTGCCGCCCCCCGCAGTGTGCCTTTTTGTCACCCCCCCTCAGGGATGACACCCAGAGCGGACCGCACCCCCACACCCGCCTTCCTACGCCCCTGGTGTCAGGGACTCTTTACAGATTCAATTTTTTGTCCGCACTTACTTTACTAATTAAGGGACACGGGTGGCGCTGTGGGTTAAACCACAGAGCCTAGGGCTTGCTGATCAGAAGGTCGGCGGTTCGAATCCCCGCAACGGGGTGAGCTCCCGTTGCTCGGTCCCTGCTCCTGCCAACCTAGCAGTTTGAAAGCACGTCAAAGTGCAAGTAGTTAAATAGGTACCACTCCAGCGGGAAGGTAAACGGTGTTTCCGTGCGCTGCTCTGGTTCGCCAGAAGCGGCTCTGTCATGCTGGCCCAGAAGCTGTATGCCGGCTCCCTCAGCCAATAAAGCGAGATGAGCACCACAACTCCAGAGTCGGCCACGACTGGACCTAATGGTCAGGGCTCCCTTTACCTTTACCTTTACCTTTACTTTACTAATTATTACATGTAAGGAAGGATATAATTTTAAGTAAAATGGAATTTTCAATTAAATGTGTGTGAGGACCAGAATGATTATTTTCTGCCAAGAGTCTTGCACCTCTAACATGGCACTGTGTTCAGATTGCTAAGGAGAAGAATTGCTGTTTGTTGTTCTCTACAGGAAGCTGAGCATCCGCTTTTATTATTTTGGCACCTGGGATCTGTAAAATCGATGTTCTGATTAACCCAAGCAATCATCATTCAAGCCAAACAAACAACGGCATGCCAGAATTTACTAATATTGTCTGAAGGCAATCAGTTATCCAATCTGGCAGGGCTATACGTAAATTGCTTTTGAAGCTCTCTGATATTAGAGATGCTGTTATCTGGAGGAATTATCATTCACATTTGGTGAAAGAAATTTTTTAACCCATGCAAACCCTTTTTAGTTTATTTTAACTGTATCAGCCTGCAAAGGAAGACCCCCTTAAAGTCCTTTGTGGAAATGCAGTTAATGGCAGAGTTCAGAATGACTCCATTTTAACATAAAAATAGATTTTATTGATATTATGTTCTCAAAACATTGGCAAACTTAAGAACAAGTTTGTTTGATTGTTTGTTTGTTTGATTGTTTGTTTGTACATGACGACACCCAAACCTGGCCTCTTCTACTATTATTATTGTTTTGAGTTTGTGGGTGCAAAACATCCATAATCCCTTGATTTAGTAAGTACAGTGGTACCTCAGGTTACATACGCTTCAGGTTACATACACTTCAGGTTACAGACTCCGCTAACCCAGAAATAGTGCTTCAGGTTAAGAACTTTGCTTCAGGATGAGAACAGAAATCGTGCTCCGGTGGTGCAGCGGCAGCAGGAGGCCCCATTAGCTAAAGTGGTGCTTCAGGTTAAGAACAGTTTCAGGTTAAGAATGGATCTCTGGAACAAATTAAGTACTTAACCAGAGGTACCACTGTATTAGAATTTAATCAATGCTTAGAGAGTTAAACTGGAAGTCTGACTCTTAATAGCTGGACTCAGCTTGCTGTGTTCAAAAGATCACCGGAGAGATGGGTTGTTAACAGAGAACAAAGTTGGGGAGATGGGCTACTAGCAAAATGAAGACTCTGTTTTGCTCAGTTTCTTCTTGGGGGGAGACTTTTCTTGAGCTCTGAGATTGTGAGCAGAGGCAAAAAGAGAAGATTCCAAATGCCGATAGAAATCATGCAAAGGTCACCAGATGCAGGTGTGTCCTTAACATTTACTGATCCACTAACATTAAGACAGGTGATACATGATAGGGCCGTGAAGCAATGGAGCAGTTAAAATAATGGATTTATCCTTCACTTTCATACCCTTCCATAATTTTTTTTCCCTTTAGCTCTGTGTGGTTCCTGTTAATTACTTATTTATTATTGCTTTCACCATTGTCTAAATCTGATTTTTATCTCTACCATGTGATTTTATGCTCCTCCTGCATGTTTTGTTAATATTTGTTTTCGTGTGTGTTTTTTTATGTATTTTAATGGGTTTATTTGTTCAAAGCATTTTTAAAACCCCACACTTCAACTGAATGGGCTCCCAGAGTGCCTTATGCATGTAGGCCACCCTGATAATTCACATAAATGCACGGCCTAAAGTAAGCGGAAGCAACTGGGTCCTCTTGCTAGGTTCTCAAGCAACGTGGAGATATGTTCTGCCTTTAGGATGCTCTCAGATCACGAGTCTCGCAGACTCCTTTTTGTACTTTGCGTTGTAGTTTTGGACGCTTTGCGGAAATGCCTTGACGGCCAAAAGAGGAATATTTGGTAAAACAGGAGACTTGCAAACTATCCTCTGTTTGTCCTGCGCAAAAGATGATGTCACATACTCCGGTGCTTTAAACGGAGACATCTACGTCTGGAAAGGGCTCACCTTAGCCCGCACGATTCAAGGAGCTCATGGTGTAAGTTGCCTTCTACTTTCTCGGTTCTGTTTTGTGAAAACAACGAAGCGTCTTCCCTGAATTCGCTCTGAAGCACCACAGAGGCCCTTCGGGAAGGAGAGCCAGTGTGGTGTAGTGGTTAAGAGCGGTAGTCTCGTAATCTGGTGAACTGGGTTCGCGTCTCCGCTCCTCCACATGCAGCTGCTGGGTGACCTTGGGCCAGTCACACTTCTCTGAAGTCTCTCAGCCCCACTCACCTCACAGTGTTTGTTGTGGGGGAGGAAGGGAAAGGAGAATGTTAGGCACTTTGAGACTCCTTTGGGTAGTGATAAAGCGGGATATCAAATCCAAACTCTTCTTCTTCTACATTAATCCAGTAGGTTTTATATTCTGAATTAAGACTGTGCTGAAATCCTACCTTTGCCTCTGGTTCTCAAAAGCTTTCTCCCCTGTGAAAAGAGGCACATTTCCAACTGCTTTTGTGTGTGTGAAACTTCTCCAAAATTTTCAGGAGCAGGTTGCCACATATGTTATAGGATTTTGCCAGGAAATGCAGCAAGTGAGAAGCTACACAGAGAGCATCACGCCACTTCCTGACCACAAACCATGACTTGGGAGTGCTTCAGTCCAGCAACTTCCATCACCCATCATCCAGCTCACCATTGGTCAGGAAGACTGGGACCTTTGGGAGTAGGAACCTAGCAATATCTGGCGGTCCCATGGTGGCAAACCCTGGATGAGGTTGTTGTTTGTTAATGAAAAAAGAAGTTAGGTTTTCTGTGCGGAGGTCCTGACTTATAAATCATGCTAAGGGAGGTGTTCACTTGGCGACCATCACATGATAAATGTGATTTTTCGCTCCCTCACTTAGGGAAAGGTTCTACCTCTGACCCCTGATATATGGTGGAATCATCAAATCATTGGGTTTATATGAACAATGGGAGTTTCATAGGAAAAACAAGCTGATGTGAAGCCAACCTAAGTGTGATGACATTTAAGCCCTTACAAACAGGTTTGGGCTTTGAAACGCCTTTTGTTAAAAATCCAGTTCAAGTATGTATGTTGTTCATTCGCAGGCTGGCATTTTTAGCATGTATGCATGTGAAGAAGGTTTTGCCACCGGTGGGAGAGATGGCTGCATTCGACTGTGGGACACTGTTTTTAAGCCAATAACTAAAATTGATCTCAGGGAAAATGAACAAGGCTATAAAGGTAATGAAAATACTTTTTACCCAACTCTATGTTTCTATGATTCTATGAAATTATTTGTCATGCATTTAATGCAATACAAAACATGAATATTTTTGTTCTTTTTCTCTTCCTCCGAGTTTGAATTTAATCATTATTGCTGTGATCCTGAGGAGGCAGTGGAATACGTACAAGAGTTAGCACATCTGCCCTTCGGATTTTGCCTTTTTCCCCACAATTGTAGCTTACGGCACTACCTCTTCCCCAAGTGAAGCACAACCAATTCCTTCGTTTCATGTTGGGTGGTAAAGTAAAGGTAAAGGTACCCCTGCCCGTACGGGCCAGTCTTGCCAGACTCTGGGGTTGTGCGCCCATCTCACTCAAGAGGCCAGGGGCCAGTGCTGTCCGAAGACACTTCCGGGTCACGTGGCCAGTGTGACATCGCTGCTCTGGCAAGCCAGAGCTGCACACGGAAACACCGTTTACCTTCCCGCTAGAAAGCGGTCCCTATTTATCTACTTGCACCCGAGGGTGCTTTCGAACTGCTAGGTTGGCAGGCGCTGGGACCGAACAACGGGAGCGCCGCGGGGATTCGAACCGCCGACCTTTCGATCGGCAAGCCCTAGGCGCTGAGGCTTTAACCCACAGCGCCACCTGCGTCCCATGTTGGGTGGTACTACAAAATAATTGGAGGTGGCAAAATGAATGGGCATAGCATCTGGATTGCAGATTGCGATGTGTGTGTGTTACTCTGATACTCAAACTTCCTTAACAGACAATGTAGGAAGCTGCCGTATAGCAGGTCAGAATATTTGTCCACCAAGCTCAGTATTTCTGGGCCAACTTCAGTTTTGAGGGGGTCCAGAGAAAGCTGCTCTCTTGTAGAGTCTCCTCCACGGTTGGCAACCCCTCGTGGGATTACCTTGTGGCAGTGCAGGACAATACTTAGCAGCAGCAGCACTCTGCGTGATTGCATCTAGCAATGCTATGTGTGGGAGTATTATGGGATATGATGTCATATTCTGGTCCAGTCCTGGATCCCACAGAAAAGGAGTCAAGGCTGGACAGAAGTTGCAGGACCATGGATAGCTCCTAGTGAGCAACTTGACTAGCACTGGCTAGTGGCTTCTTTTCTAGCAATTGTTGCAGACTGAGGTGCTCATGTGAAGATGCTCTAAGCTGTGGGTACCCTGAAAGGATCCAGCTGGAAACAGGACCCTTGACTGGATGGATCTCAGTCTGATCCAGAGAGGTTTTTACGTTGTAAGTCCCACGTATCTCAATGAAGTGAACCTTCCTAGAAATATGTGTGCGAAATTATGCTTGGCATAAAATTCTTTCCTAATAGCTTCCTAGAATACCATTGTACTGTCACACACACAAAGATTTTCTTGCCCCTGCTACCTGAAAATGCTAGAGATCTTCTCCATTCATTTGTTTTAGTGTCACTCGCCTCCTGTATGATGGCAATGTGGCCCCATTTATGCTTCTATAAATAGTGATTTCGATGCTATTTATGCCATTGTATTTTTGTAGTTAGTGGTTTGTCCTTTAAATTATTTCTCCGGATAACTTCTCTGCAGGACCTCCTTTGCAGACACAGTTTGAGCTTCATCAGTGTTAACAGCAGTAAATCCATAGAAATGGGCACTGACATTTCTCCGAGGTTGAAGCACCTGTGTACTCGGCGTGTAAGAGGACCTCAAAATGATGGAGATAAAAATAGCCACAGCCAATTAAGAGATATAGCTGGGAATCACAAATCAGAATAAAGTTACAAAAGCTATCTTCCTAACCCTTATCCTTCTATACATTCCACGTAACAGAGATTTCAGAAGTCACAGACAATAGGATCTCTCGGGTGGTGCAAAGAAATAGGTACAAAAGCACAGAAGGCAACATGGAGACACAGCAGAGATGAAATGGAGATTGAGGGACAATAGCAAGCTAGCTTCATAGTACAATGCATTGCAAGTGGGGCGAATCCCCTAAGCAAATCAGGTGTGCAATCTAGAATCGTCTAGCACTTGAATATATGTGTGCTCCCACACAGCTGAGATCACTTTCTAGTTAGTCTCTGGCTTTGAAGCACCGTAGCACAAGATAACACAGGTGCTTCAACCCAATGATCTCATCCTAGTTACTCTAATGTATCTGTTAGGATATGGTTCCATTCCACCTTAAAAGGGTATAGGCATGATGTTTGGACAGTGTTCTCAAAGCTACAAACATGAGTCTGACCAAACTGGGGGAGGCAGTGGAAGACAGGAGTGCCTGGCGTGCTCTGGTCCATGGGGTCACGAAGAGTCGGACACGACTAAACAACAACATGATGTTTGTGTATCACATGACTGTTTACTCCCAGCACAGTCTGCTGGGAACTTCTGTATGTTGCTTTTGTATTATGGCTGTTTTGCTGGACACGAAGGCAAGCAGTCATGTTTTCCTTTGTTCCCAAACTACGCTGAATAAATGCTGTAAATATGCTCTGTCTTCCTCTTCCGTTGTGGATGATTTATACACTCTGCTGACAGAGTGTGCACGGGTCTCGGAACGTATCTGAGGCTCGTGTCACTGACCGACTGATGCTGTTCCACAGGAGACTGGTGATCGTCTGGAGCCAGCTAGGGTCCTGCCAGATGCCCCCGTCTCCCCAGCAGTATCCTCTTCTCACAAAGGCCAGCTTTCACCCAGAGACCTAAGCGAGGAAACCATTTTCTCGAGAACCTCCAACTAATTAATTGACCTAAGAAGCAGGGGCGGAGGAAGGGGGTGCGGTGGGGGTGGTATGCCCTGGGTGTCACCACTGAGGGGGGTGACAGAATGCCTGGCGGCATTCACTCCAGTGCCTGCAGTGCGCCCAAGCCACGCGTCTCTCCTGGGAGAGACATGGTGGCTTAGGCGAGCGCAGGCTCTGCGGTGCCCAAACGGTCCACCCACTGCCTCCCCCTCAGCTGTAGGGTGGCTGAGTGGGAGGAGGCAGGCAGAATCCTCGGAGGCCCCACAGAGCTTTTCTTCCCTGGTTGGCCCCATCCCTTGGGCACAGGGCACGCATGCCACCCCAGGCACCCTATTGGCTTGCTTCGCCGCTGCTAAGAAGACAGACTCAGATGAATATATTTGGAATCAGAGGGGCATTTTCATCATCTGTTTGTTTTTGTTTTTCAAAATAAGGCTTGTTCTTTAGGTAATAAGCAAATTCTGCAGGATCTGTAGACAGTTGAATATTGCATAAGTGCCTATATAAGGTTATGTTTGAATAAATGGGTGTGTGGGTGCTTTTTCTCAGAAGAAGCTGACCTGGTCATTCCTGTGGTGTTTCAAGGAACCTATGAATGTATCAATAAGAAACGCCCCATAGTAAATTTGGATGAGTCACTTGAACTCAGCCCAGATTTATTAAAATATATATTTGTTGGCATGGACAGAGTGAGGATGTTGTGTTGTGCTTTGAAACATTGCAAAAGATTCCTACAACCGTTATTTTGTCTGAAGGTCAAAAGCAGTGTAACAGATAATATATTTTCCAGCTTCTTTCCAGCCCTTATCTAAGGAAGAAAACTTTGTTAATTCCCAGTAACTCCAGGTCTTAAAGCCCGGCTGAATCAGTTTAGCTGAGGAAAACCAAGCACATTTGGGGTATAGCTCATAGGGGTGGGTGCAGAAAATGTTTCAGGAAGAGTGATGCAATGTATTTTATTCCTACACAAACACGTGTGTGTGTGTGTGTGTGTGTGTGTGTGTGTCTCCACATATATACCTGTGTTTATATATGTGGTTGTATGAGAGAGAATGAGAGAGTGGGGAATGACAAAGCTAATTTCTAGGGTAAGAATCACATAAAAACATGTGGACTATCCTTTTGTTTTAGAGCAATTCCAGTTTCCATAAACAGTGGTACCTTGGGATGCGAACGGGTTCCGTTTCGGAGCCCCATTCGCTTCCTGAACATAACGTAAGACGTGTCTGCGCGGGTCGTGTTTCGCAGCTTCCGCGCATGCACGCGACGTCATTTTTACCGTCTGCACATGCGCGAGCGGCGAAACCCGTAAGTAACGTGCTCCGTTACTTCTGGGTCGCCGCGGAGTGCAACCTGAAAGCGCTCAACCCGAAGCGTATTTATCCCGAGGTATGACTGTATACTTTTACAATTGTCAGGAGAGCGACGGTCACCACAATTATGGAGGGGCAAAAAATCTTCCCTTCAGAATGATGGGCAGCAGTAGGATGCCATCATTTATTTATAAATGCCATTTACCCCTAATGTGCTGCTTGTAAAGGCATGTCAGTTTCTCACAGGGGGTCTAGAACGCATTCCATCCTTGAAGGAAGTTAAAATCTTTTTAGCTTAAAGGGGGGGGATCTCATTAGGGGTTCATCAAATTAATGTCATTTATTAGCCATTGATTCTGAGTAGAGAACATTTGGAGAGAAGCACACAAGGGCAAAGAAAATTGCAGCACACAGATGTAGAGGTATAAACTATTAATACTAATTGGCTCATTGAGACAGAATTCCACTTGCAGAGAATTGTGCAGATGCACTTTGGCTCCTTTTGTATCCATGGAGGGGGGAATCATGTGCTCCCTTTGGACATGCACATGTGAGGTTTGGGAGGTGCAAACAACATCCAGCAGGCTTTATTTATTTATACCACTTTATAGGGTTAAACCACAGAGCCTAGGACTTGCCGATCAGAAGGTCGGTGGTTTGAATCCCCGCGACGGGGTGAGCTCCCTTTGCTTGGTCCTAGCTCCTGCCAACCTAGCAGTTCAGAAGCACAAAAAGTGCAAGTAGGTGAATAGGTCCCGCTCCGGCGGGAATGTCTGTGTAAGTTAAGTGCCTATGCAAATGTCCTGAAAACACCGGAAAAGTTTTGTGTTCCAAGTTCTCAAGCCCAGGAGGTTTGGAGATAGCCTGTTCTGGTCAGGGTTGCACTCTCTTAGAAGAAGCTGCTTCATATTTTGCGGATACTCCAGCATCTAGCATTGTCACTGGAGGGCAAAGCAGTGGTGAGGAGTTCCTGTTTCCAGCCCCCTCTGATTTGCCAGGTATATAGCCGCTTTTGCGCAGAAATGACTTGACCAAGATGCTTCATGAGCTTTAAGTGTGACTACTCCTGAAGACAACTTGGCAACTTAAACTGGTTCAAATGCAGTGGCCAGATTATTGACTAGGGTTAGGTTTAGAACTCATGTAACTTCTCTTCCAACTGCTTTGGCTGCCTGTTCGTTTCCAGGTGCAGTTTAAGAACTTCACACTAGTGTTTAAAGCCCTAAACACCTTCGGCTCTAAACATCTGAGAGTGCAGAAGCTCTTGGGTATTAAGATCAGCAGGGAAGGCCCTCGTGGTAATTCTCCCACCCTTGGAAGTTCAGTCGGGTGGTGACCCAGAACAGGGGCTGCCACTAACGTTGGGAAACTCTGTCTATACAGAAGTGTGTCTGGTACCTTCACAGAGGTAGTGTCCAGGATCAGTTCTGAGTTGTGAGACCACATCTTGCTGGGATGCTGCCGGGAGTCGGGGGCAATTGGCAGACCCCCAGCTGGCTCCAGCCGGCAGCCGGGCAATACTCCGGTTCTCGGAACAGCATCAAAACTGCGACTCAAGCCTCAGATACCTTTAGAGACTCTGAGCATGCAAACCAGCAGAGATAAGAACTCTTTGCAGCAGAAGAGGCGGACAGAAATATGTGTAAGCAGTATTTACAGGCATTTTATTCAGCATAGTTCAGGAACAAAGGAAAACATGTCTGCTTCCTTTCGTCTCCAGCAAAAGAGCAATACAAAAGCTATATACAAACGGAAGTTCCCAGCAGATCTGTGCTGGAAGTAAACAGGCATGTGACACACAACAGTCCTGCCTGTACCCTTTTAAGGTGGAACGGAACTATATCCTAACATCCTCCCCCTTTCCGTGTAACCTGTAGTACCTGTGGTTCAACCCACTTGCAACCTCTGTACATAAACCTTAAGGTGTTCTCTGTTAACAGCCTTAGACAACAGATCTGCAGGAATTTCGTTTCGTTTCCTGGCATGTAGGACACCTGAATGAGTCCTTTCTGAACTATATCCTAACAATCTTTAGAGGGAGTGAACCCCCCCCCCCCGAAAACAATCTGAGGACATAATTCTGGGTCAACGAGAGAAAGCTGGAACCTTCATGCCTTGCTTGAGGAATGGGAGACAGGTCTTGCATTCATGTCCAGCTTGTGGGCTTCCTGTAAGCATCTGGTTGGCTGTTATAGAAGCAGGATGCTGGGCTGAATTAGGCCCTTAGGCTGAACTAGCCAGGCTCTTCATATGTGAAAGATTTTTCAGAGTCTGAACCAGGAATTAATATTAGACCATGCCATGTAGTGACTTAATCCCCATGAAACATAGCAAACCTGTAGTTTGATCGAAGAATGAGATTAAAGTCAGTTTTGTTCTCGTATTTTTGGAAGCAGGGCACATCTGCTTACTGTTCAGTAGAAGAGAGCTTTATCTGATGAAACAGATTGCAAGCCTGCCAGCAGCGAGAATTAACTGTTCTGTAGTGCTCATCCATATGCACTTTGTTAACATAGTCAGTGATGGTAAACTGGAGAGAGAAAAGGACTGATATCTGATTCGTATCAGATAAAATACCTCTCAATTAAGAGTGCTTAATAAAGAACGGCGTGCACATTTACATAAATTAACCTTTGGCTACTACACGCGCTGAAGAATGGAAAGAATGATGTTTTGTGAACAGGTGTCAGCAGGTTCCTTAAAAAATGTGTGTGTGCCGAATCAGAAAATCAGCATCTGAAAGAGGTCTTTCCACATTGCAGTCCATGGAGAGATATGTAGCACACCAATGGCATATTGGTATTTCCTGGCCTCCTGGGCCCTGTTTTTTGCAGACCCTGGCAGACAGGCCTTAACAAGCCCCAGGTGAGCTGCCTTTCATCTTTGATAGACAGCTCTGGACTTGGCAGCTGTGAGCTTGTCCATGCTACCATTTGCCCTGCTGCATCCCCACAGGAGAACTCTCTTATTTACTGCTGGATCAGAGCAAATGTCCATCAGATTTTCCATGGATGGATGTTTGCTCCGATTCAGCACTAAAGAGAGGGTTTCCCTGGGGGTAAAGCAGTGGGGCAAACAGAAGACTTCTCAGACCCGTGCCTAGAAATCATGAGACAAGCAGGAAACAAGTGGCTTTACATTATTATGCATGGACTCCCATTAACCAAAACCTCACATAAGCTGCTAGTTACCTGTATTCTTATTCCTTGTAGTGTTGTGAGCTGCACTGAATACCAGCTGAAGGAGCACTGGCACTTCAGGCAGAAGTTAACCAGGGCTGAGTGCTTTTAAGTCACCCTGCTTTCAGTGCACATTTTGAACACTCACAGGAAACAGTGCAACTTAAGTAGGGTTGCCACATGTCCTCTTTTTCCAGGACACATCTTTTTTTCCGGGGTAAAATTTCTGTCCGGGTGGATTTTTTTAATTTGTCAAATATCTCTGGCTATACTTTCTGGATGAGACATAGGCATAACTGGTGGTTGAAGACTTGCTTTCATCTTCTCTTCTCCTGCCCATCCTCAGCAATATATCACAGCTTCTATAGCTTACATATAGTAGAGGTATTTAAAATGAGAGTCGTCATAACATGCTCTTATAGGCTCTTCAGAATCTTCTTTGGCGATCACTTGTAGTCAAGTAAGATTGTCTTCTATGAACACGGTCTTAACAGTGAGTCTGTGACTGTGGAGGGCAATTCTGGATCTCCATGTTCTTCCACAGTGGGGACATAGGTTTCTAGGTGGGAGTTGATCACGGTGAGGGTTTGCCAAGTGTGCCTTCAGCATGTTTTCCCCTTTCATCCTGAGTTTGAGGCAACCCTAACATAAGGGCTTAACTTTTACTGGATCATGTCACAATGGATCAGTGTGTCTTGCTGTTGACCAGAAGGTTGGTGGTTTGAGCCCACCCTGGGACGACTGTGGGCCAGAGAGTCCCTTTCAACTCTATGATTCTATATGCCATATAAACAGACTGATAGCCAGCCATCGTCATTCTATATATATATATATATATATATATATATATATATATGCAGGTTTTGGTGTCCTCGGGTGTCTTCCCGTGTAAAAGTTGGGGTGTCTAGGCGACGTTTCGACGAGGTCTCACTCGTCATCTTCAGGCTGGTGCTTTCGGCTTCTTGTTACTGGAACAGAGCAGGATCTCAGTGTTTGAGTTCCTATAAATACTGTTGAGGGGGTGTGGTGTATAGCCTCCCACTAGCCTGGGAACTTCCTCTCTGCCCAGAACATTGGAGGCTATACACCACACCCCCTCAACAGTATTTATAGGAACTCAAACACTGAGATCCTGCTCTGTTCCAGTAACAAGAAGCCGAAAGCACCAGCCTGAAGATGACGAGTGAGACCTCGTCGAAACGTCGCCTAGACACCCCAACTTTTACACGGGAAGACACCCGAGGACACCAAAACCTGCATTCCTGTACCCGTGAAAATCTACGAAAGCAAATATATATATATATATATATATATATATATATGCAGTATTAGTTTTTTAACATATCGTTTTCAACAATAATTAAACATACTTTTACATCTTATACAATCTTTTTTGACTTCCATCAATCACATCTGAAAATTTTCCAGTCTAATCACTTAATATACATTTCTTACTTTCACTATTACATTTAAATCTCATAATGAATATCTCTAATCTTTCTCTATTTTGCACTGTTTCATTTATTTCTCCTTCTCCTTACAAAACTTCTTGTAGTCCAACCAGCATCATTTGTTGATTATAGTTGCTCTTCAAATAGTTTGTATATTTCTTCCACTCTTCTGTGAATCTCTGGTCCCGCAGGTTTCGAATCCTTCCTGTCATCTTATCCAATTCTGCGTAGTCCATTAATTTTGTCTGCCATTCTTCTTCCGTCAGAATTTCTTCTAGCTTCCGTTTCTGCACTAACAATACTCTTGCTGCTGTTGTTGCATATAAAAACAAGTTAACATCTTATCTATTAATATCCTCACCTGTAATCCGCCGTCGTCATTCTAAGGCTATTCTGTCCTCTCTCAGGTTTGTCCATCCGAAGCGTGTGCTGGAAAGCAGACCGGCTTTTAGCAGGGACGCAGGACAGCGAAATATTTGAGGTCATCGTGAGAGAAAGAGACAAGCCCATGCTCATAATGCAAGGTCACTGCGAAGGAGAGCTCTGGGCCCTGGCGGTGCATCCCAAGAAACCGTTAGTTGTTACCGGCAGCGACGATCGATCCGTGAGGTAAGGCAAGAAGATGGCCTATGGACTGTCGCCACATACATTCTGGGGAGCTGCCATGCTTTAAAATGGGGATGGGGGCATTTCCTTGTTGGTAAACATCCCACGGAGGGACACACCAGTGGGGAGTGGGGCCAGAGACTCAAAGTAAGTACAGTGGTACCTCAGGTTACATACGCTTCAGGTTACATACGCTTCAGGTTACAGACTCCGCTAACCCAGAAATAGTGCTTCAGGTTAAGAACTTTGCTTCAGGATGAGAACAGAAATCGGGCTCCGGCGGCGTGGTAGCAGCAGGAGGCCCCATTAGCTAAAGTGGTGCTTCAGGTTAAGAACAGTTTCAGGTTAAGTACAGACCTCCGGAACAAATTAAGTACTTAACCTGAGGTACCACTGTAGAGCAATGTATGCGCCAAGCCCTGTAAAAGCCAGAGGTTTCTGTTTGCACACACTCAAACATGCATCATGAAACAGGATGTGCAGTCAAAGCAGATGCTTCACCACTGAATTATGGCTCTGAAAACTATTCCTGTTCTGCTAATTTTTTCTCAGAGGAAGGCTCAAGCATTAATTGTTCCGAAACACCAGTAAAGCTTATGAGATCCTTAATTTACTGGTGAGGTGGTTGCTAAGTAACCCATTTTTTGAGTGCGGGGGGGGGGATGCAGCAGCCAGCATAAATTTCCAGTAAATGAACTCAGTGGCCAGGTGTCTGATAGAATAAGCTGGAGTAGTTCCAAGAAAACACAATTCTTTGGACTGGTTAAGGATTGCAGAAGTCAGGGTTTTCGACAAGTGAATTACAGAGCTTCCAAAGCAAGCTGAAGCAGACTTTCTGAGAAGTGTGAGCAGCTGCTAGATTTCAAGCAGTCTTAGCTTTTGGCAACTTTCTGCTTAGAAAAGAGCATGGATCTGTGTCTCCCCTCCCCCCTTGTCTCCCTGACCCAGAAGAGGCATGAAAGGGGCAGAGGAGAGAATAGCTGCACACATGCACAGTCTCCAATTGTTTGGGGAAAGCCCTGGAAAGGAGGAGACAACGACTTCTTCATTTGTATGCTGCCGTATACCTGCAGGCCTCAGGGCGGTTCACAGGACAACACAAAAACAGCTCTGTTGAGCCGGGGACATTTAGTCTCAGCAACTGATTTCATGGAGTAAGACCCACAGAGAACGCTGCTGCTGGGCTCATTAGACCTGACACTCAGCCAATGAGGCGTTCACAAAGTAAAGGAAGGATTGAACTCTGATTAATAAGAATACACACAGAGGCTTGAACCAGCAGGACTCTGGGAAGGGTGCGTATAATAATCTCGCCGTCTCCACCCCTCGGCCCAGGTCGTTTTATTCACAAAAGAACTTTTTACAGAGTGTTCGTAAGAACCAATCAGATTTCTTCTGAGCATTTCAACAAACCCCACATGGGGACAAAGTTAAACTAACAAAACTAAGCACACATATTTCTGGGGTAAACAAAACAGAACTACAAGGGAGTTATTTGGCAACCTCTGAGGTCATAAACAAACAATGTATATGATAAGAAGGATGGCCAGGAGGACAGCAATCATTATCACCTTTATGTGAAACCTGTTTCCTGGCCCTAAGATTAACATCCTAAGATTAACATATCAGAAAAGCTACATCAAAGAAACTGCCCACAGTCTTTGATGACCCAGGATGCCTGCCTGGGCAACTGGCAGTGTAAGTGACTGGTCAAGAAAGAGAAATGGAACAGGGATGCAGAGGTGTGGACTGATCAAGAATCATATCAAAATAGTTTAAACCCAGTCAACGCAATGCTTTCATTGCTGACACAGATGGCTTACTCTATATTTGTTATAATTCCTCATAGCAATCCCACCTGATCACTACTGCCAAGTCTGTGAAGATTGTGTTTTTGCTAATAAACTTGGAACTGTGTGATTTACTGACCAGCACGCTCTGTGACATTAGGGCTGAGAGAGACCCCTGTGTGAAACCCTGGACAGCCACCGCCAGTCAGACAACATTGAACAAGATGGACTAGTAGTCTGACTTGTTAAAAGGCAGCTACCTATGCCCCTTCCTAATTTTTATAAACATTTAAATGTGGAACCTTTCTCCTTCTCCTATATTCCTCGCGTTTTCAGACGGTTGATCTGAAGAAACTGTCTTGAGCAGGCATCCCCAATCTTCGGCCCTCCAGATGTTTTGGACTACAGTTCCCATCATCCCTGACCACTGGTCCTGCTAGCTAGGGATCATGGGAGTTGTAGGCCAAAACATCTGGAGGGCCACAGGTTGGGGTGCCTGGTCTTGAGCATAGTTGTTAATATAAGGGCAGGGTCACATTTGTCAAAGTCTGCCATGCTTTCCCCTCCTAATGAAACCAAACCCTTTCGACGATCTCCCGCATTAAACTTGATCTCCCTGGTTGACTTAGTACATTCCTGTATCGCTTCAGTTTGATGTCAGGGTAATTCTGTAATTCACGGGAAAAGCCGAGGAAGCCAGTTTCCTAGGAGACGGGTCTTTCCCTCTCATTTTTACCATTCTGAGCAGCTGATACTAACTATTCTTGATGTGCTGAACATGTTGAAATATCTGTGATTTTCTGATTCATGCCTTGCAGATGCTTTGTGGCATCATTTGCATATTGCATTTTTATTTTATTTTTTACTTTAGCAGAAACCGGTGTTCGCTCCTGGTGGAAAGATTTGTCAGTGTACTGGGGGTAGAACATAGCTGGGTGGCTGAGCACATGCTCTGCATGCAGAAGGGCCCACATTAAGTTCCTGGCATTTCCATTTAACACGATTAGGTAGCAGGCAAGGGAAAATATTTTTTCCTGCAAACCCTACGCAGCCACTGACCCAATATAAGAGCAGATAACACTGGGCTAGGTGGACAAATAGCCTTAACTTGGCATAAGCAGCTGCCAGCGTTCCAGGTGCAATGTTCCGGGGGGTTTGGTGTAATGTGGATAATAATAATAATAATAATAATAATAATAATAATAATAATAATAATTTGTTATTTGTACCCCGTCCATCTGGCTGGGTTTCCCCAGCCACTCTGGGCGGCTTCCAACAAAGATTAAAAATACATTAAAATGTCACACATTAAAAACTTCCCTGAGCAGGGCTGCCTTCAGATGTCTTCTAAATGTCAGGTAGTTGTTTATCTCTTTGACATCTGATGGGAGGGCGTTCCATAGGGCGGGCGCCACTACCGAGAAGGCCCTCTGTTGGTTCTGGAAGACTCAATCTGGAGACAGACCATAGTTCTGCTTTGTTTCGCTGGAGTCATTAAGTTACTGTTGTGTATACATGACCCCCAATTGGAAGCGGGTGGCGCTATGGTATAAACCACTGAGCCTCTGCAGCTTGCTGATCAGAAGGTCAGCAGTTCGAATCCACGCAACGGGGTGAACTCCTGCTGCTCTGTCCCAGCAGTACTTTTACTTTTTACATGGCCCCCATCATCACATCTTGTTAAAAATATATTGTTGCCAATCGGGTAAGCCCCACCGTCATTTTATTTATTTTTAAATTTATTGGTCACTTTATTGGGCTGCACGTGATTGGCTAATTCCAGGATTCTCCTGTAAACCAATCAGGTTGTGGATTCACTTCCACCTGGAGCTGGATTGGGTGGCTCCTGTGGACCAATCATACTGCTGCATTGCTCTAGGACCAATCAGACTGCTGCATTTTGGATCCTATTGTTCCAGGACCAATCAGACTGCTGCATTTTGGATCCTATTCAACTCAGTACATAACAGTACATTCACTGTTCTCCATCAGCATAGGTTGCATCCAGCAAAACCATCCCATTAGCCCAAGGACTTCTGCACGTACAACAGGACTTCTCCCACTTCTCTCTCGCCATGGATCTAGATCCCCATACACACAGGATTGACTTTGTCCAGGGTTTCTTCCAACCCTGAATGGGGCATGTGCATGGGACACGTGGGAAAAGGAGAGGAAGTCCTGTTGTGCAGCCAGAATTCTTTGCACCAAAAAGATGACTTTGTTGGATACAATCCATAGACCATGAGAGTGTTCCTACTTTCTGTCCTGCAGGCCTGAGGCTTCTGGAGTAAGCACACACTCTGTTTCCTATCAAGTTCCTAATGCAATTCAATCTTGCAGCTCACCTACTGATAGGCATTCCAGAGCTCTGGAGAAGGAAGCCCTGGGAAATGGTAGCTTAAACAACTCAGTAACCTATTACCAGTCATTAAGGTTAGGGATGCGGGTGGCGCTGTGGGTTAAACCACAGAGCCTAGGACTTGGCGATCAGAAGGTCAGCGGTTTGAATCCCCACAACGGGGTGAGCTCCTGTTGCTTGGTCCCTGCCCCTGCCAACCTAGCAGTTCAAAAGCACGTCAAAGTGCAAGTAGATAAGTAGGTACCACTCCGGCGGGAAGGTAAACGGCATTTCCGTGCGCTGCTCTGGTTCACCAGAAGCGGCTTAGTCATGCTGGCCACATGACCCGGAAGCTGTATGCCGGCTCCCTCGGCTATTAAAGCAAGATGAGCGCCACAACCCCAGAGTCGTCTGCAACTGGACCTAATGGTCAGGGGTCCCTTTACCTTTAAGGTTAGAAGCCACCGTCCAAAAGTGCACAAAACCCCTCCAACATCTCAAACACCTATATTATACTTGTAGCACCCAAGTGATTATTGAGGGTTTTTTGTGAATGTGTTAATGATACAATTAAAAATGCAGGTTTTCATCATTTGGGAATAGGCTAGTGTAATAGGAAGTGAGAGCAGCAACAAAAGTTTCTGCTGCCAACTAAATTAAATAAATATTCTGCAATAAGTTTTCTCTGGTCCTTTTTGTTCTTGCGCAGGTTATGGAGCCTTCCTGACCACGCCTTGATTGCTCGTTGCAATATGGAAGAAGCTGTGCGAAGTGTATCTTTCAGCCCTGACGGATCTCAGCTGGCACTGGGAATGAAGGATGGTTCCTTCATTGTTCTGAGAGTAAGGTAGGAGAAAAGGAAAATTAATCTAACAAAAGCAAGCATATTCTAAAAACTCAGACCAAATCTGAAATTGTGGGTGCTACTTGCACCATTCTATAACAAGTCCATAGCCTAGCTCATAATTTTCTGATAAGCCATGGTTTGTTTGCCTGAGAACGATGTGTGTGGCCACAGGTTTTCCTCTTGCTTTCTCCAGTAACCAGATCCTAGTTTAAAAACCTGATTTTTAAGCGGCCCTTAAACAACTGTTTCCCAGTTCAGACAGCATGGGGAATATTTTTAACATACCATAATATTGTCTGGGCACATGAGCTGAGCAAGAAAGACAAGAGCTGAAGAGACAGCAAATCAGCAAAAGGCTTGCTTTCAGCCTGATACACTATCATTAATTGAACTGAAATGGGCCTTTCCGGATTGGGCTAATTTTGTGAAAGCGGGGGTTAATTTGAGTTCGTTGGAGATGAAAGCATTGGGAATGTACACAAATGGAAGAGGAGATTTTGCACATTCTTCAGTTAACATGCATAGTGTCCAAATGATGTTGAATAGTGTACAAAACAGAATACTCAATAAGATACTGTGCACATTATTAGCTTGTCAATGTACACATTATCCGGTTATGAATTGCGAGTGTTACCCAAGTAATATAGGAAGTATGGTTGGAGGCTGTGCTTATTTATTAACCTGTCAATGTACAAAATGGCCCTAATAAATTCACATTCTCTCATACCTGCTGGTAATAATCTGTTCTGGCTTACTGACACTGTGCACTTCTTCTAAGGCTGCAACCCAGTGCACACTGTTCTGCCTGTAGGCTCCAGTGAAATAAAACCTCTGTTGTAATGATACCTGTTTATATTATTTTTTTTAACATTTTGGGAACTTTTTAATCAAAGTAATAAATAAGTCAGGACTTTTGAGGTGGCGTGGGCTTGGTTTTGGTTTTAACATTTTGCATCTTCAGGCCTCCTGTTGACATTTCCACCCCTTTGCAGAGATATGACAGAGGTAGTTCATATCAAAGACCGGAAAGAAGTAATTCATGAAATGAAGTTTTCGCCAGATGGCTGCTATCTTGCAGTGGGTTCCAATGATGGCCCCGTGGATATCTATGCAGTTGCTCAACGGTACAAAAAAACTGGAGAATGCAACAAGTCTTCTAGCTTTATTACTCATATCGACTGGTCTCTGGACAGCAAATTCTTGCAAACGAATGATGGTGCGGGAGAACGCTTCTTCTACAGGATGCCATGTAAGACCTCTCCTTTAGATTTGCACTGGTTTTTAAACATCTGTGAATAGAACTGTCCAGTTTTAAATTTCACAGGTATAAAAGCTGATTGGTACCAGGGAAAGGCAAATCTGTCAGCCTCAGTTTCTAGTCAGTTTTTTTCATTTTCAAGTCTTAAGTTTTCCACATTTTCACATCTGTGATTTATTGTTAAAGTCCTCAGGAAAATTCACTAGCATTTTAGTGCGCATTTCTCCCAGTATACATATTTTTGCAAAGAAATTTCCTCAGAAAAAAATTATTTTTTCACTGATAAATATATTTTAATGCACATTTTACCGCAGTGTATACATTATTGTACACAATACTTGATTAGAGAACTACGTATATTACAAAATTCGGAGAAGTGCAAGTTTTGAAGGATGGTTGTGTTTTGGTTCTCGTAATATCTTAGGAATATTGTGACTTGGGGAAGTTCTTTAACTGCAAACCTGGGTTTAACTTCTTTCCTATCCCTGCCTCCTCTGCAGTCCTCAGGCAGGTCTGCATGATTTGCTTGATATGAGCTAACAATAGTGACTAATATAAGTTCACATACATAGTGATCTTCATTGCTGAGCAGGGGTTTGAACCCGACTTTTCCTTATCCTAGTCAGATTTACTATCCCATTTGAATTACGTCCTAGGTTGTGCTCAAATTGAAATCATTATGTGTTGATTCAGGAAAGAAATGTGATAAAATATGTAACAGAAAACTTTTTTGAAGAAAAATTCCAAATTCCTTTCATGAACAATTATTCTGGAACTGGTGGGAAAGGTCTAGAATTTGACCTGGTGCAGCAGAAAGGATAATGGAGTAGCCATTATCAGAATCTAGAACAACTCCAAAACTAACTCAGGTTTCTAAATCATCAACATTGTCATCTTCCCTGTAGTAGAACATGAAACTATAATCAGGTCACCTTGGAATTACTAAAACAAGCAAACAAACAATAACACAGGCCGTTGTTAAAAGTGGAAGCTGCAACAAAATGTTGCAGTATAGCCTAGCTGCCAAAGTGAGTGCCCCTGCCCAGAGTTCCATTTCAGCCATTTCCTCCAAGCAGAGCATTCCACTGTTCCTCCCCTTCCTCTATTTTTATTCTCCAGCCATCATTCTATATTCCATGCCTTCTGAGCCTGCACAGTGCTCATTTGGGATCGTTTTGGAGTGTCTGCAAAATGGGTCCAAAATGCATGCAGGTTAGAGTCTGACTTTGGGAGGGGGGCGTCTTTTGAAAATAGGGAAGGGTTGCATGGTTGCCCACAGGGGGTGGCGAGGGGTGGCTTGGTCATACTAAATATATGTGTTTATTTTAATGTACACACCCACACCCATATTTTTCGCTCTATAAGACACACCAGACCACAAGGCGCACCTAGTTTTTGGAGGAGAAAAACAATAAAAAAAATATTCTGAATCTCAGAAGCCAGAACAGCAAGAGGGATCACTGCGCAGTGAAAGCAGCGATCCCTCTTGCTGTTCTGGCTTCTGGGATAGCTGCGCAGCCTGCATTCGCTCCATAAGACGCACACACATTTCCCCTTACTTTTTGGGAGGGAAAAAGTGAGTCTTATAGAGCAAAAAATACGGTACACGTCCAGCTAGTGAGCAGGAAGTTTAGAGCGGTTTCAGAGTTCACTCCTATTGAGTGTGGAAGCCAGACTCCATCTCTCTGCACTTTTCCAGAGGAGAGCTTTCTGGGGACAGCATGCAGCTCAGATGAACGCCGCTTGTTCTGAAACAACTGTGATGTTATGAGATTTGTAAACCCTAGGCTTACAGTGATAATATAAACAAAGGAGTTGTGGCACATTTTTCTGATCAGGCAAGGAGTCCGGTGCTGCTGCTACACCTGGCCCTACCTTTTGAGCGTCCAGTGATGATGGCGAGTGCCCAAGAATAGAAGAGATGGTGGAAGAAAATTGGAAGAAGTTTAAAGAATATCTGAAAAAATATGTTAATATTTAAAGTCTAGAATAGCCTTGGAAGTGGGTATCAGCTGTAGCGTTAGAAGTAGAAGATAGTGTATTTTAAAATAGTATTATTTGTAAGTGATAAAATGTGAAGATTTTTATGGCAAAAGTAAGCGTGATTTAAAAAAATGGTTAAAAATAATGATATATGTAAACTGCTAAAGATGAGGTAAAATGAAAATCAGATAGGGCGACTTGGGGAAGCTCATCTAACGTTTAGAAAAAATAAGGATAAGACAAGAATTTGTTTGTATTGTTTGTTTTTCTGTTTGTGTTGTTTAGTTGTGTTATAAAATGAATTTAAAAAATTGAAAAGAAAGAAAGAAAAAGAATAGAAGCCAAAATTAATTGTGTACAATCGAAACCAAACTGCTGACAAGATTCTCAGGAAACTGGTACTAAAATATTCATATACAACTGGAGGTGCCAGGGATTGAACCTGTGACCTTCTGCACATGAATATTTACCAATAAACTGTGGTCATACCACAGCTGACATGGAGGAAATCCTTAGGAGGCAGGTTGATATGGAACTAATCCCTTAAAACAGGAAATTTGAAAGCCGCCGTGGTGGAAATTTTCGTTCCGTTACTTCTTCTGAAACACAAATGGTTAAACAGCTTATTAACCTGATTTCGTTTCAGCTGGAAAGCATTTAACAAGCAAAGATGAAATCAAAGGGATTCATTGGGCTTCCTGGACGTGTGTGATGGGATCAGAAGTGAACGGGATCTGGCCGAAGTATAGCAACGTTACAGACATCAACTCTGTGGATGGAAATTACAATAATGCGGTTCTGGTGACTGGAGACGATTTTGGATTAGTTAAATTGTTCAGATTTCCTTGTCTAAAGAAAGGTAAGACCCTGTCCTGTGCATAACTGATTGCTCGCTTGCAGTTGGGATTGATCATTTAGTTTCCATAGTAGATCTTGAGCCACTTTCAGGTGGGCCTCAGCACCAGAGACTGCCCAGTACCTCCTCACTTGTCCACCCTGCTCCCTAACCATGTCAAATCCTTTTGGATGGACCAATGTCAATAATTTATCTAAACAAAAGAAATTCCTTCCAGTAGCACCTTAAAGACCAACTAAGTTAGTTCTTGGTATGAGCTTTCGTGTGCATGCACACTTCTTCAGATACACTGAAACAGAAGTTTCCAGACCCTTCTATATAGTGAGAAGGTGGGGAGGGGTATTACTCAAAAGAGTGGTGGGAATGGGTGATGGGCAGATAGCTGTGATGAGCCTGTTGACGACTCTTAACGACTGCAATAGGTCTTACAGGAAAAAGCAAGGGGTGAGAAGGTGAAAAGTGGCTTTGTCATGTATAATGAGATAAGAATCCAAGGTCTTTGTTCAGACCAGGTCTCTCCATGGTTTTAAGTTTGGTGATAAGTTGCAATTCAGCAGCTTCTCTTTCCAGTCTATTTCTGAAATCCCTTTGTAGTAAAACAGCTACTTTGAGATCTTGTATAGAATGTCCTGGGAGATTGAAGTGTTCTCCTACTGGTTTCTCTGTCTTGTGATTCCTGATGTCCGATTTATGTCCGTTTATTCTTTGGCGTAAGGTCTGGCCTGTTTGTCCAATATAGAGAGCTGAAGGACACTGTTGGCATTTATCTGTTTTAATTTATCTGTTTCATTGGCACATATCTGTTTCATTGGCACATACATGGAAAATATCCAAAATATACTAGTATGTAGAAGTGAAATGGAAAGCAGAAAGCTGAAAAAGTAGTCTGATATCTTTAACTTGAGCTTGTTAGTGGTTGGTGGTGGCTTCTACCAAAGAACCTTCAGGTTAGTAGTCCATTGGTAATATATAAAGTTCACTTTGCCTGCCTGGTTTCACTGTAGGACATACTAGGCCTTGACCAACTCTCAATCAATAATAATAATAATAATAATAATAATAATAATAATAATAATTTATTATTTGTACCCTGCCCATCTGGCTGGGTTTCCCCAGCCACTCTGGGCGGCTTCCAACAAAGATGAAAGATACACTAAAATGTCACATATTAAAAACTTCCCTGAACAGGGCTGCCTTCCACAGGGCGGGCGCCACTACCGAGAAGGCCCTCTGCCTGGTTCCCTGTAACTTGGCCTCTCACAGTGAGGGAACTGCCAGAAGGCCCTCGGAGCTGGACCTCAGTGTCCGGGCAGAACGATGGGGGAGGAGACGCTCCTTCAGATATACTGGTCTTTGACTGGCTGTGGATTCCAATGGAATTCCCTCCAAGTCAGGTCATTCCCCAATCCTGAAGAGCATAAAAAGTCATGCTAGATCACAGCAGAGGCTCATCTATGTTGACATGCAGAGGGCCGGGGGGCCAGCTGGCAGGCCCCAGCTTGGACGTCTCCTTCCATCGGCCTGTGCTCCGACGTAAATCAGTGACCTGGACTTCAAAAGCCAGAGCACGCTATTAGCAGAGTGTACTGCGCACACAGAATAGGCGTGAGGCTTGTGAAGTCATACTTCAGCTACAGATTTATTAATCTGAAATAAACTCGGAGTCAAGTGTGGATTTCATGCTCTTTATTCAGCTCCTGGTAGTGAGGAATGAAAAAATAATAATAATAATAATAATAATAATAATAATAATAATAATAATAATAATATCTTTATTGTCATTGCCCCCTCTCGGGGACCACGAAATTACTTGGCTGCTCCATCCACCCAGGTAGGGTTCCCCCAAAATATCTGCTTTATATACATTATTTACACAATGGGTCACATGTGATTGGCTAATTCTGGGATTCTCCTGTAGGCTAATCAGGTTGCGGATTCACTTTCACCAGGAGCTGGATTGGGTGGCTCCTGTGGACCAATCATACTGCTGCATTGTTCTAGGACCAACCAGACTGCTGCATTCTGGACCCTATTGTTCTACGACCAATCAGACTGCTGCTTTTTGGATCCTATTCAACTCAGTGCATAACATAATCATAAATCAGAACAAAGAAACATGTCGTCTCTCTCTCATGTCATGAGAGAGATCAGCAAAGGCAAAAGCTGTACACAGACAGAAGTTCCCAGCATACTGTGCTGGAATGTAAACAGACATGTGACACACAACATTTCCACATGCCTGTTCCTTAAGGTGGAATGGAAATGTCAACAATCTAGTCCAGCATTTCATTCACACAGTGTCCAACCAGATGCCCACTGGAAGCCCACAAATCAATACCTGATTTGCCTTGGACGCTAGTTGTCCATGTTCAGGAAACACAGTATTAGAAGTTGATGAACTCTAAGCTATTGAGCATCCTCTGTCCTTCTGAGATCTGCTGGCTTTCAGAACGGTTTTCTTTCAATGTCTTTTCAATTATTTTATAAAACAAACTTCAGAGTCAAGAGGACAAAGGCCTTCTGGCTGCATCTTACAGTAGCAGTGCAAGGATTTTTCTTCCGATTTACTATTTATATCATGCCACACAGCTGACATAAAATAAATAAATACCCTGCAAGCTCTGCCCCAAGGAAACTGCAATCAAACATGCATGGGCAGGGGGAGTATGAAACTCAAACATGCAATGAAATAGAACGATTCTGTCATTAAGCTTATGTGATATTCAGTGTTTTTTCGGGGGGGGGCGGGGCGTGTGCATACCCCTAAACATTTTGTGAATCTTTGTACTTTTGTCCATTTACTGTATTTATTTTTCCCGATTTGACCCATAAAATGGTGATTTTCTTGAGTCAAAATGAGAGTACCCCTAAACATTTTTTTAGAAAAAAAGCACTGGTGATATTTACATTGACTTATGCAAACAACTTCCATCATAAACTCTCAAGAACTACTTCCAGAGAGTTAGATGTGTTAGTCCACTGCAGCAAAAGAGGAAACAGCTTTATGGACTAACAAAGGATTCTTTGTTATTTTCTGTTTATTGAGAAGTAGTATCTAATATGATTACATCAGCAAGCTAATATCTGCCAGTACTGAAGACAAAAACAAAACCTACAAAACAAGGGGAAATGAATATGCCATTTTGACTACCATGATACAAAGACTGAGTAGGGTAGGCGACAGGGCAATCATTTTAGTGAAAATTATTGCCCATAATTGGGAAAGGAAAACACATTTTGTGTCTCTGTGTTGATCGGGTATATATAGTTTATTGTGACTTCATGCTGGCTGTATTAAAAGAACTATAACTATAACTATAACTATAACTATAACTATCTATCTATCTATCATCTATCTATCTATCTATCTATCTATCTATCTATCTATCATCTATCTATCTATCTATCTATCATCTATCTATCTATACTATGCTTTTTTCTGACATTTCATGAATTTTATTTGCAATTATCAATATGGTTTTTTTATTATTGTTCTAGGAGCTAAATTTAGAAAATACGTTGGCCATTCTGCACATGTTACTAATGTCCGTTGGTCGCATGACTTTCAGTGGGTAATAAGTACTGGAGGTGCAGATCACTCTGTTTTTCAGTGGCGGTTTATTCCAGAAGGTTTAACAAATGGAATCCATGAAACAGCACCCCAAGGTAATGCAAACAACATTTCTTTATTATTCATTCATTCGTTCGTTGGTTCTTTCACTGAATTACGTCCTTCACCATTATGGTCCCAGGATGGGTTATTACAGCAGCATAATACACAGTTGTAGAACAGCTACAGTTATAAAAACCAACAAACCGTTCCAACTTGAACTGAGCAGTATAGATTCAGCCAAAAGACATAGGCCCCTCAAAGCAAAATACCTTCACTTGCCTTGGCTGCTTTGGCCAAGCATTGGAAGAAGTTGCAATTGAAAAGATAGCTTTGATGGATTGAATGGGTTTTCTTTTAATCATTATCCCCCAGAATACTTGAATCCAACATGCGCATTGCCTTTTGCTTTCCTACAGGCCCATGTTCTCATTGGGTGCAGTTTGCTCAAATAATACATGTACACAATGTTCGCTGTGCATCAGGGGATGTCCACACATTTAAATCAATAACTTATAAAAATCATTTCAAACTGCAGAGACCCACAGGAATATTTAGCTAGGACCAATGAAGAAAAGTTGGAATAGGAGACATAGGGAGGTTTGAATTTGCTGGAGAACAGATGGGGAAACACTGTGTACACACAGCTTTCTAGCGTGTCACTAATGGATGTCAGTGGGAATCCTAGAGAGTTGTATGTGCACAGAGTAGAGAACAATACGAGCAGCTGGAGCTGTATTTAAACCTGCTCTACTGCAGCTGAACGGAAAAGCCAATTTTCAGTGAAGACCTGCATACCTCTGTAGAATTATGGCCATAATGGAAAAGAAAAATAAACTGAAAATTCATGGAAGGGGTCACTGAACACTGTGCTTTGCTTGCATTGTAAACATTGATTGTAAACTATTCTTCTTTAGCCCTTTTCTATGTTTATTTAAGCACACAGACTAAGGCTTCTTTTTTCTGGTTTATCACTTTTAGGAGACATCTGAAGGCAGCCCTGTTTAGGGAAGCTTTTCATGTTTAATAGGTTACTGTATTTTAATATTCTGTTGGAAGCCGCCCAGAGTGGCTGGCTGGGGAAACCCAGCCAGATGGGCGGGAGATAAATAATAATAATAATAATAATAATAATAATAATAATAATAATAATAATTGCATCTTTGGTTAGGTTCACTGTGCATGTTTCTACTGCCAAATAAGAAACAATTGTTTGAACAAAATAAAATGAATAAAATAAAATAATTCCTTCCAGTAGCACCTTAGAGACCAACTAAGTTAGTTATTGGTACGAGCTTTCGTGTGCATGCACATGTTTTTGTATTCATTATTTGCGGGGATGTGGCTTTAGTTTTTAATTGTGTTTATTAAAATGTCATCTGGTGCATTCTCCCATGTGCAGAAAGTGGCATAGATTCACACAGCGAAGAATCTGACTCCGATTTATCTGATGTGCCAGAGTTAGACTCAGATATAGAGCAAGAAGCTCAAATCAACTACACCCGACAGGTGAGCAATATGGAAACAGGCCATTAGACCCAGCAACCTGGAAGCCCACCGAAACATATTCAGCGGAGGGATTTTAAAGTTGAAGGAAGGAAAAGTTAAGCGAAAGAACTGAGCTCGAGAGTTTAAATGAGAGACCACGTTGAATTTAAGGAAATTTAAGGCTAAAAATATGAACTGTGGTATTCAAACTGTATTTGTACAGTACTCAGCTTTCTTACCCCAGCATTTTATATTATTATTATTATTAATTATTATTATTATTATTTTCATATAAAGATTTTCCATAGGTAACAAAAATACATTCAGTGTCTCCGTTTTTAAGTCTCAGCATCCTTCTTACAAGGGACACAGGTGGCACTGTGGGTTAAAGCCTCAGCGCCTAGGACTTGCCGATCGAAAGGTCGACGGTTCGAATCCCTGCTGCGGGGTGCGCTCCTGCTGCTCGGTCCCAGCGCCTGCCAACCTAGCAGTTCGAAAGCACCTCCGGGTGCAAGTAGATAAATAGGGACCGCTTACCAGCGGGAAGGTAAACGGCGTTTCCGTGTGCAGCTCTGGCTCGCCAGAGCAGCGATGTCACACTGGCCATGTGACCCGGAAGTGTCTCCGGACAGCGCTGGCCCCTGGCCTCTTAAGTGAGATGGGCGCACAACCCCAGAGTCTGTCAAGACTGGCCCGTACGGGCAGGGGTACCTTTACCTTTACCTTTATCCTTCTTACAAATGAATTGCAGCCAGTTGGAGACATTTTTTTGTTGGAGATAATGTGGGATTGAGGAGGGGAAAGAGAGACAGGGGGGAGAAAGTAGAGAAATAGAAAGTTAGGAGGGGGAGACAGGAAGTTAAGAGGGGGCATTAAGCTTTCTTTGCATAATATATTAGTGGAGGTTTTTTTGATGCCATTGTCATGTTGATAGCGGTCTTATTTTTAGCAAGAGGTCAGAGAGATGACATTGCATGTTAATCATGGGACTGATCATTCCACCCCTTTAGATCAGTTAATTAGAAAACCTTTGAATGAGCAGGTGCAGCTCTTTCCAGATACCGCCTTTAAAAAAAAAAAGGTTGAAAAATATGCAGCTCTTCTGCAAGTCTCTTACAGAATCACGCACAGGATTTTCAAACCCACCGCTCTCGTTAGCCGGTAAATCCATAATTAATGTTAATTTATTCTCATGGAATCATCGAATTGTAGAGTTGGAAAGGACCTTGAGGGTCATCTAGTCCAACCCTCTTCAATACAGGAATCGTCCTTTAAATTAAAGGGCTACCAATAAAGCAAGGAATTATATGAAATAAAAAGGCTGAATAAATATGTAGGAATTGCATTTCATTTTCACTGAAGGGAAGAAGATTTGCATGAAGTTCCTAAGCATGCACTTGTTTAAGACATAAGTGGCCTTCCAAATGTTTTTGCCATAATGACCCTAAATCTCTTACTTTCCAATCTGTTTGTTGAAGCTAAAAGAAAAAGTATATTGCTTCAACAATTGCACCCTTCTCTGCATTTATGTGAGTGTTTATTTATTATTTCCATTTATAAGCTGCCTCTCATTCTGTAGGATCCTAAGGAGCTAAATGTAGTGTACGCCGTAAAGCAATAAACAATTAATTAAATTATCATTTAACTCACGTGGACTAATAAAAATATTGAAAACAGCTCAGCGCAGCAGCAGCAGCATCTAAATGGTCGAGTTCATTTACAGATGCCTGTGTGAAACAATGGATGTTTTAAGTTAAAGGTAGTCTTATCTCCATAAGCAGGTAATTCTGCAAATGGAGGGGGCCCCATAGAGAAGGCCCCGCCTTTGTCACTGCAGAATGCATTACACTCACCAAATGGACTGTGAGGCAGGATTCCTCTGCAGATTGCTGGACCTGACCTTGCAGTTATGGGGAGATAACTCAGTCAGTAGTGCATGAGACTCTTAATCTCAGTCCAGTATACCTGAAGGAGCGTCTCCACCCCCATTGTCCAGCCCGGACACTGAGGTCCAGTGCCAAGGGGGCCTGCTGACGGTTCCCTCGCTGCGAGAAGGCAAGTTACAGGGAACCAGGCAGAGGGCCTTCTCGGTAGTGGCACCTGCCCTGTGGAACGCCCTCCCACCAGATGTCAAAGAGAAAAACAAACAACTACCAGACTTTTAGAGGACATCTGAAGGCAGCCCTGTTTAGGGAAGCTTTTAATGTTTAATAGATTATTGTATTTTAATATTCTGTTGGAACCCAGCCAGATGGGCAGGGTATAAATAATAATAATAATAATTATTAATCTGAGGGTCATGGGTTCGAGTCCCTTGTTGGGCAAAAGATTCCTGCACTATAGGGGGTTGGACTGGATGACCCTGATGATCCCAACTCTGCAACTCTATGACTCTTAATTCATTTGTCCTGTGTTGTGACTTTAGCTTGGGGCGAGTCTTGGGCACAAGAGTTTGAAGTTTCTTCCTCCTCTTCCACAAGGGGGCTTTTTCTGTTCCCAACTTCCAATAGTAGTCCTACATATACCCTCGCCGAAAAGCATTGATTGAAAGTTCAGGGGCACCCTAAACATCACATATGGTGATGGGATGTTAAATCCACTGTTTCTTTAAGAATCAGTGTGCATAGCATTGTGCTAAGGGGCTATATCAGCTGTAACACAGATACTATTGGCTTCCTGGAGGTATGACAGAGAATCGTGGGGGCGGGGTGATGATGGGAAACGAAGATGCTATGGCTTGGAGGGACAGCTGGAGAGTATATGTAGAGCTCAGAGGCCATCTATTAAGGAACAGGGTTGTAAGCAAGCAGTCGTGATTGATAGAAACAACTCGGACATGTACTTTGCAGAGATTTCCAGTGCGTTAGAATCTTGCAGCTTCCCAAACGCAGGGAATTTTACACCCACACAGGAATCTTTGGAAGCTGTTTTGCAGCTGTCCACTGGATTAAACCGATGTCACAGTATCTGAGTTCCTAACCATCTCTTTAAAAGATTTGCATGCCTAATATCTGGTGTACCTGTTAGCAGTGTAAATCCATCTCCTAGTTCTTTCGGCGCTCGCAAACTGCTTAAATCTCCTGTGTCATTTGCATATGTCACAAAAACTCCCTGAACGAATGAAGGAAGGATCTACATATGTTTGGTTTTTTTAATTTAAAAGAATTAAGATAGTGGGGCGGGGGGGGGGGAATCAAGTGTCACACACAGACATAGACACATAGTTTTTAAACTTTTTTGTGCAGTAATCAAATGAGCTTGGCCTGATCTTCCATTGCTGGTGCTTCTGATACAAAGAATTCAGACTTCTCCAAGAGGCAGATTTTTGTCATGCATTACAGGGTAGTGACATTGATCTTGCAAATTACTAGGCCCCGTCGTGGCGCAAATAGCAATAAGCCACATGGATTATTGGACTGGGGATGTGTAATGCAATGTAACTCTCGATTATTTTAGGTTTACAAAGAAGATCTACCTCAACTGAAACAGCAAAGTAAAGAGAAAAACCACTCAGTGCCCTTCCTTAAAAGAGAGCGAGCCCCCGAGGACAGCTTAAAGCTGCAATTTATACATGGGTATAATAACTTTTCAGTAGTGACTACTCTTGTCTTTTCGCTTTTATAGACTACAATTTGCAGAAAAAGGTAATCTGTTCTTGGCAAAACCAGAAATAGCACCTAGATTTAGAGACTGTCTGAAGTTATCATGAAAACCAAGAAACACATTCTCAGTTTAGGGAAATGGAGTTTTCTGTTAGGGGCTTGCATTGTAGCTTTGCATTGTGCCTGCTGCCAAGTCAACAACACATCAGCTGTAGCCTATGTTAAGTATGGAGAACTGAAACCTGTAACAAAATGGTGCCGTATGGATTGCTGCTGTTCATGCTTTCCTAAAGGAGATGTCATTCCATTTACCGTATTTTTCGCTCTATAAGACGCACCAGACCACAAGACGCACCTAGTTTTTGGAGGAGGAAAACAAGAAAAAAAATATTCTGAATCTCAGAAGCCAGAACAACAAGAGGGATCGCTGCGCAGTGAAAGCAGTGATCCCTCTTGTTGTTCTGGCTTCTGGGATAGCTGCGCAGCCTGCATTCACTCCATAAGACGCACACACATTTCCCCTTACTATTTAGGAGGGGAAAAGAGTCATAGAGCAAAAAATACGGTATATATGTGTTACATTCCTATACCACCTCTCCTTCCAAGGAGCTAAAGGTGGTTACGTGGTTCACCTCCTCCCCAGTTCATCCTCACAACAACTGTGAGAGGTTGGGTAGGCTAAGAGATAGCGACTGGCCCAAGGTCACCCTTTGAGTTTCATGGCTGAGTGGGGATTTGAACCCTGGTCTCCCAGGGTTCCAACTATTATACCACACTGGCTCTCAGGTGCCTCAATGGCTCCCATTTCCTTTTCCACCCACCTTGCAAGAACCAGCATTCCATGTCCTCTTAACATGCTCCATCCTCTGTGAGCTGTTTTAGCAGCTAACCCCTCTCCCTCACTTAGGGGGCAATTCCAAGCAAAAGTATTGTTTGTGTTTATGCAGACCTTGGGGTTCCCCCAAGCCATATTCTGCCTCTCTCTTCTGCACAGATGGTGCTGTTTAGGCTACCAAAGTATTCAAAAAAATTGAGTTCACCATAGGAAATACAACGTTGAACAAAAATGGGTGACTGCTTCCCACAGGCAGCAGTGTCCAAGGCATAGCTGTCAACGTTTCCCCCTTTTAAGGGAAATTCCCTTATTCCGAATAGGATTCCTCGCAAGAAAAGGGAAAAGTTGACAGCTATGGTCCAAGGACCAGTCCACCCATTTGCTTTAACATACGGAGGAAGGTGGAGGTGAATCCTTCCCATTTCCTTTTCCATCTTCACGTCAAAGTTGGCTTTCAGAGTTATTTTCTGGATCAGTAATAATTTTAACTGTCTGGAACTCTTGGCTGGACTGGCTGTAGCTTAACACGGCGATGTTTTGCATAAAATGGAAGTCGTGCAGGCTTTTTGATGGGCACCACTGTAGAAATGAATTCCTTTGAAAATATCCATTAATATCAGTTCATCTGCACACAGGACTGTCCAATGAAGCCCTTTTTGGCATGTGTCGAAAACTCAGATTTAGTTCAGGATTTAAGGTGAAACTGGAAGACTACTTCATTGTAGACTGAATGAAACCAGCTACCTGGTTCTAAGTAGCTAGCTTGTATGTCCGTGCCAGGAATACCACCCAGCATTATTCTTAATCCACTGCTTCTCATATTGATCTGTATCCTAAATATTACTTAGAAATGGAGTCTGGTTGATTTCAGCAAAATCTGAAGGCACTTAGGATCATAGCACAATATCCTTTGCTTCTACAGTTTGCAGGCCGCTTTGCTAAAATGTTCACCTTTTTGCTGTTTTTCATTCATCCCAGTTACAGAGGCTATGACTGCCGAAACAATTTGTTCTACACACAGACTGGGGAGGTGGTGTACCACATTGCTGCTGTTGCTGTTGTTTACAATAGACAGCAACACACCCAAAGACTGTATCTCGGTCACGATGATGATATCCTCAGTCTAGCCATCCATCCTCTGAAAGACTATGTTGCCACTGGACAGGTAAGATTTTGGAGAAACAATGCTTGCCAATTCAATGGAAATGTATTATTATTATCGTCGTTGTTATTTTTGTTTACTTATTGTTGCACTTTGTTTTTTGTAAAATTCAAACACCATACCAACCTCCTTAGGAATGGTGTGATTTAGTGTATTGCAAATGGGACCAACAAGAAAACGTTGCATTGGTTTCTCCTGACACCTTTACAGGTCTGCTGCTGTTCACCCAGCCTTCCTATGAGATATGATAAACTGTAAGAGGCTCAAGCAAGTCAATTTATTCCCATCCTCAGTTTTCCAGCGGCAACTCAATATTCCACCATTCCTGGAGGCCACTAGGCATGCTCAGTCCTTGTTTGGCTGGTTTGAGTTGGGGGGGGCTGTTATTTTGGGGGCTCTTTCAGACTTTTATTTTAAAATGTTTCTTTTGTATTGCTGCAAACCTTGGAGTCCTCCAGACATGCTGATACCTCCCCCTTGTTTCTCTGTTTGGCTCCAATCCTGTTGGCATGGGGTACTGTTTGCTTCTAGAAGGAGTTATTATTGCAGCTACTATTTTAGTTTTCCATTTCTGAGTGTACATTTTAGGGAGGGATATTAAGGTAGTCTGCATATCTTTCAGGATAATGGTTTCATTGGGATGTCCATGTTCAAACATCCCTATGGCCAAAATGTGGGGGGTGGGGTGCAAGGAAGACAAAGTTAAATGATGCCTCTGCTGATAGTAAGGAACCCATATCCTTGCAGAAAAATAGGAGAGCATCTCCCCAACAGAAGGCAGGATGTGGGCATCAAACCATAAAATACATCTTATGTTACAGGGAATGTATACCATTTATAGTATAGATCAGAAGGTCGGCAGTTCGAATCCCCGTGACGGAGTGAGCTCCCGTTGCTCGGTCCCTGCTCCTGCCAACCTATCAGTTTGAAAGCACGTCAAAACTGCAAGTAGATAAATAGGTAGATTCGAGTAGATTCTGGCGGGAAGGTAAACGGCGTTTCCGTGCACTGTTCTGGTTCACCAGAAGCGGCTTAGTCATGCTGGCCACATCAGTGGCGTAGCGTGGGTTGTCAGCACCTGGGGCAAGGCAAGTAATTTGTGCCCCCTAACCCGTGGATTTGCGCCCCCTAACCCTAACCCCCAGATGTTGCACCCGGTGCGGCCGGCCCCCCCTGCACCCCCACGCTACGCCACTGGGCCACATGACCCTATACGCTGTACGCTGGCTCTCTTGGCCAATAAAGTGAGATGAGCGCCACAACCCCAGAGTCGGCCACGACTGGACCTAATGGTCAGGGGTCCCTTTACCTTTACCTTTAGGCAACGATATGGGGAGCGTATTCCAGTGTATCTGAAGAAGTGTGCATGCACGAAAGCTCATACCAAGAACTAACTTAGTTGGTCTTTAAGGTGCTACTGGAAGGGGAAAAAATTTTTTTTGTTTTGACTATGGCAGACCAACATGGCTACCTATCTGTAACTGTGATATGGGGAGCAGTGAGGTTTACTGGCAGCGATATTTATCCGTCCTGATAAGCAGCAATGACTAAGGTTTCAGGAGGTCAGATGTCCCACTATTGCTGCAGCATCAAGAAAGGAAAACATAGGATAAAGTTTAAAATAAAATAGAGTTCCAGTTTGGGGAATGTTAGACTCCAGTGATGGCTAGACATCCAAGAGTATAAATCAGAGAAACGTGTTTATTTTTTTTTAGTTTGGCTAGAGGGAGCCAAGTAGGAATGAAGACGATGATACATGTATGAATCATCAGTGTGATAGCGCTGGTCAAAGGATCACCCTGAAATAGAATGCAGGAAGGAGAAGAGAAATGCTTGAAGGCTTAAAGCTCATTGGAGCAAACCCCAAAAGTCAAAGAGGAGGAGGAAGGCAAAGTACTGGAGAGGCTGCTAAGAGTGACAGGAGGGAAAACAGAAGAGGATAGGAAGGGCAAACTGAGGATGACTTCAAGGAAAAGGTTGCAGTCTGTTGTTATCCAAATACTGGCTGGTAAAAAAAGGCTATTGGAGGAACAGGAAGCGTGAAGGTAAGTTTGTGTCAGGAGACCCCTTGACCCCAGAGGGTGCCCAATAAGAAGGAATTGAATGGGAGAGCCAATAACTAGGTGCTCCATGGATATATTTTGTCCTTGAGGGGCGTAGTGAAACTGAGGAGAGGAGGGCAAGGATGACAGCTTTGAAAATGGAAGTAAGATTATGAACAACGGATTGTGGCCAAGTCTAGAGGACAATACGGGCAGGAAGCCTCTTGTCAGCACCTGAGATATCCAAGTAAACCGCACTTAAGAGACATCTGGTTGAGAAAACTAGGAAGTGTTTCCTGGCTGAAGGGTGTGTTGGGTGGAAATTATTACTGTCAAGTTTTTTGTTTACGCACAGCCGCTCACACCAGGTGTTCTGATTTAGGTTGGGAGAGATGCCGCCATTCACGTGTGGGACACTCAAGCACTCAAATGTTTGTCGCTGCTAAGAGGCCAACACCAAAGAGGCGTCTGTGCCCTTGATTTTTCAGGTAAGCAGCTATCCACTGCCAACTAGGGTCTCATGGATCCATCAGTTTGGGTTGCTGTCAAATTCTGGTTTTCTCTCCAATATTAGTATTGCCACATGTCCTTATCAGTTTCCAAATAAATAGGTTCAGTTCCCACTTTGGAGCAGGTCATGAGTGCATAAACCTTAAAGCAAGTTCTTATGTCACTGTTCTTTTCCTTTCTTCGTAACAGTATTTATCAACAGTGGAATTTACAGAGGGATGTTCCTAATGGATGCTGTGTGCAAACCATCCTTAATATGCCTTATATTGTATCAGACTTTAAGCTGGCAGGCCAGGACTGCTTCCCTTTTAATTTTTGTAGGGTGCCTAGTTGTGGGGGTTATGTGTTGTATGAAAAATAAATAGCACTCCTAAAATACTACCTGTTTCACACTGTTATTGATGTGTTGCGTTGGTTGCAAGTTTCTTACAATCTATACAGTGGTGCCTCGCAAGACGAAATTAATTCGTTCCGCAAGTCTTTTCGTCTTGCGAAACACGGTTTCCCATAGGAATGCATTGAAAATCAATCAATGCGTTCCTATGGAAACCGCCTTCAGACCAGGTCCGGGGACAGTCTGTCCCCCGACCTCTTCTGAAGGCCGGCGGGGGCGAAAGTCTTTGCTTCCCCCCGCCGGCCTTCCCGGGGCAGCGGAGACTTCTCCGCTGTCCGGGGCGATCTTAAAATGCTGGCGGGAAGGCAGGCAGTCCAGGACCTCTTCTGAAGGCTGGCGGGGGGCAAAAGTCTTTGTCCCCCCTGCCTGCCTTCCCGGGGGCTTTCAAATCGCCCCGGGACAGCGGAGAATTCCTCCGCTGTCCCGGGGCGATTTTAAAATGCTCCCGGACGGCTTTTGAAGGCAGGCGGGGGGGAGCAAAGACTTTTGCCCCCCCCCCCGCCTTCAGAAGAGGTCCAGAGGGCTCTCCAAGCTGCGGATAGCAGCCTGCTGCCCCACGCGAGGGGCGCTCTTAAGCAGAGCGCCCCTCACACAGGGCAGACATTCGCAGCTTGGGGAGCCCTGAAGGACTTCCCCTGCAGGGCTCTCCAAGCTGCGAATGTCTGCCCCGCGCGAGGGGCGCTCTGCTTAAGAGCGCCCCTCGCTCGGGGCAGCAGGCTGCTATCCGCAGCCTAGGCGGGAACTCTTCTGAAGGCTGGCGGGGGAGAAGGGCAAGTCTTCAAGACAGGTCCGGGAACAGAGGAGAAGCGCTGTGCACCTTCCCCTCTGTTCCCGGACCTGTCCTGACGGCTTGCGGTGGGAGGAGGGCTTTCCTCCCCACCGCCAACATTCAGAATGCTGTTCTGAATGTTGGCAGTGGGGAGGAAAAACCCTCCTCCCACCGCAAGCCCCGGGAACAGAGGAGAAGCCCTTAGGACAGGTCCGGGAACAGAGGAGAAGGCGCGCGGCGCTTCCCCGCTGTCCCCGGAGATTTCCCTATGGGTTTTCGTCTTGCGAAGCAAGCCCATAGGGAAATTCGTCTTGCGAAGCCGCTAAAAATCGGAAAACCCTTTCGTCTTGCGGGTTTTTCGTTTAGCGAGGCATTCGTCTTGCGGGGCACCACTGTACTTCAAAATATAGTTTTTGTTCCCTAAAGAATGTATTTTGACTGCCCGGGAAACATTTCATTTGAGTGCAAATCCCATTAGCTGCAGCTTCTCCGCATGGTGCTGTGACGCTAGATATTTTGTAAGTTTCGTGGGAGATTATACCTTGGCCTGAATCTGCTCAGCAACTGCTGATCTGATTCACAGTAGCTATCTCCTAAGTCTGCTTTCCTCCCTGATGAGTTCAGTAAGCCAGTGGAGCACATGCCATGATAGCCTTCCCCCCTTTGTTTGCAAGCCACGTGTTCTGTTGGCCAGGAACCACCACCACAGTCTGGATTGACAGTGTCAACAGTTCGGTGCAATCAGGCGAGTTTTTGATTTATGCCTATGTTGGCTTGGAGGTTCTTCTGCCACCGGACACAGTTGAAGCTAAGCAGATGTGGGTGCTTTTGGTGGTTAGAGAGGCTGCACTATGCTCTTCTGTGCTTTCCTTGAAAGAGAGTATGTGCATACCTCATAGATATTGTGGGTTCGCTTCCAGACCATTGCAATAAAGTGAATACAGTGGACGCTTGGGTTGCGAACGTCATCGGTGTGGGATGCACATTCGCAACCCGCAGCGTTCGCAACCCGCAGTGGCACATCTGTGCACGCACGGGTTGAGATTTGGCGCTTCTGCACATGCGCAAAGTGCAATTTAGTGCTTCTGTGCATGCGCGGCCACTGAAACCCGGAAGTAACCCGTTCCAGTACTTCCAGGTCCTGGCGGGTCCACAACCCGAAAAAACGCAACCTGAAGCATCTGTAACCCGAGGTATGACTGTATTGCAATAATGCGAGTCACACAATTTTAGGGGTTTCCCAGTACATATAAACCAGGGGTCAGCAAACTTTTTCAGGGGACTGGTCCACTGTCCCTCAGACCTTGTGGGGGGCTGGACTATATTTTTTTTGGAGGGGGAAGAGAACGAATTCCTATGCCCCACAAATAACCCAGAGATGCGTTTTAAATAAAAGCACACTTTCTACTCATGTAAAAATACACTGATTCCCGGACCGTCTGCGGGCCAGATTGAGAAGGCGATTGGGCCAGATCCGGCCCTCAGGCCTTAGTTTGCCTACCCATGATATAAACGTTACATTTATATTATAGTGTAGTCTAGTGAGCTGGAGGCACCGGAGAGGGTAAACCTGGCTCCAGCCCAAGCCAGGTGCACTCCCATGGCCAGAAGAGGGGTAGGGGGGTGGGACTTCCCCTGGAAGGGGAATAAATATTGCGCAGTGCAATAAAATGCGCACCTCAATAAAATGAGGTGTGTTTTAGTAGTGGGCCTTATCATTCCTGTGAAAGAAGGAAACGGTGTTTCTGTCATGTATTCCACTCAGCATTGCTCCAGAGCAGAACTCCAGCGTATAGTTAGCAGAGTGAAAACTTAAACACGTTGCAGGACTCCCCCAAAAATAGACCAGAGGCAATTAATATTTCATCCAGCAGAGCTTTACTGCTACTGAAGGCAAATAAGCATCATGGTCACAAATCCAATACATTCAGGATTGGAACTGTCCATAAGAAATCCAGTTGCAGCAGACTTAACTTAAACATACAATAACTCATAAAAAGACTAAACCTTAACACTATATACAGAACACCACACCAGAAGGAAGTGAGATGGAAAAGAGTGAAACCCAGGCTCCTTCTGGCCTTATTTTTATAGTCGGCATGACCTTGACAGAAGAGATAAGAGAACCAGTTTAAGCCAGCTGTACTCAGCTTCTCTGAAAGAATAACCCAAACATCAGGAACCATCTGCTTGTTTCTTTCACACAGAGCAGCTTCCAGAACCCTCTTGAATTAATTACAATAGGAAAGATTTCTACACATCAGATCAATACTTGAGAAATGCAAACTGACAATTTCTCCTTATCTTAATTTGCCTCTTGCTACTTTTCTCAGTAACTTCTGGTGATATTGGGGAGAGGGGTGGCAGAGAGCTAGATAGTGATGTGGGTGTCATGTGATAAGCTACGAAAAAGTTTAGGAACCTGATAGGTTGACCTGTACATGCTGTGACTGACATGCTACAGTTAGCAGAAGATTTGCTCCTGTACCCCAGTGAAAAACTATGTTTATTACGAAGCATCCATCTGCATTGCTATTAGTACCTGTACTTTAAATTTGACATAAATAAATGCAGCATTTGTCAGATTTCTGTTAAGGGTTTCTCACCTCTGATGTTGTCAATTGCTTTTGTGCAGCTGATGGAAAATGTCTGGCGTCTATTGGGTTAGATGACAATCATACCATCGTACTCTGGGACTGGAAAAAAGGAGAAAAGATGGCGGTAACCAGGTAAGAACGTTGTCACGCAGGCATGCTCTCTAACAGCTTGAGTTGCATGCATATATTTTTTTTCAGGCCCAAGTTTTAGGATGCTGTTTTAAGAGATCAAAATGCCACCTTCCTCCCCATACCTTAAACCTGTATGTTTAGACAAGAGAGAGAGAGGAAGATTGGGATTTTCATCAATGCCCCACCTTCTCACATGCCAGACTTCCATGCGTTGATCAGAGCAGAGCTTTCCAAACTGTGTGTCGCGACATGTGGCTGCAGTGTGTAGGTGTGTCGGGCAAACATTCTCCACGCTTCTCCTGGGGCTGGAAAGAGGTTAGTTTAACGTCTGGTTTGCTAGTAAAACTGAATTACTGTGTTGCGTAATGATGCATGCCTAAAAAATGTGAGACCAAGATGAAAAGTTGTGTGATTGGTGCACTTCATGGCCCTGTTCACATCTACAAAATATGTAGACTCAATTCATGGAGAGGTATTTAATCTTGAATGACATACTGATCTTTTTACCTATCGACACCTGCATGTTCACCAGTATTCCACCTATGTTGCTCATTCCAGATGTTGTTGCTTTGTCCTAACTAACATAGGAGGTACATCTTGTTGTTTTGTTTCGCTGTATTCCCTAACATTAATGATGGTAATAGCATTTTCAGCCTTATATTACTACTACTGCTGCTGCTGCTGCTGCTGTATTAATATACCACCCTATACCTGGGGGTCTCAGGGCAGTTCACAGAATAAAATCAAGATATAAAACTGCAAAATACATAATCAAAATAAAAACAACAACCCAGTTATAGCTTACATTCTTGGTTCCACCCCCCCACCCCCCATTCCTGCCTAAGTTTGTGACTGGCAATATAGGTCTTTCCCTATATTGATTGTATACAGAATAATTGTAAGTTGATCACTGGACCTACCTCTCTCAACCCTTACAAGGGGGAGTTGGGTAAAATTGGGGGGGGGGTGTCGTTATGTGAATGGAGGAAAAAACTTAAATTCCACCTGTTTTGCCAAAGCAAAATGTTAGTTTGTGCTCTTCTGTGTCTTTATTCTGCAGTGTTTGCATCAAATCACCTATAGCTACCCTCTTGCTGTGGACAGCATTGTGGTCGGAGGGGAGATTGTTTCTCCGCCTGAACCTCCCTTGCAGTTTTGGTGGTATAATATAAATAGATTTTCAAGTCTGATAATGTCAGACAACCTCTCCTGGGCCCACTCTTCCCCATCTCAAATTGGAATACAGTTTTAAATTTTCCATTTGTTGCCTGGGAGTTTATCTGTTAACCTCACAAGGGCAAAGAAGCTTTTGTGATTGCCTGAACACTTGAAGTATTCAGGAACAGTTTGGTCACTTATCTAATTGGTTCTCTAATGGATGTTCTCATTTCCGCTATTAAACAGAAGCTTCCCTTTTTTATAAAATAAGGACTGCGCCCAGGCAAATCATGGATCTCAATAATGATTTCTTTCAATGCAGTACACGTACTTTGTCTATTATTAAGCAGTAGTAGGGTTTTTTTTATCTCAGTATAAAGTATTTGGCTGAAATCTTGCATACAGTCGAACTGTGTTACATACTGTTTCAAAACACCTGAAAACTTCTGAGCTTGAGTCCTTTGCTCTCCAACCAAAAGCGAAGGCTGGGTGGGTTTTTGAAACGCACCCCAGTCCCCCCGCCCCCGATAATGGACAAGACATCAGAGTTCATTCAGTTAATCTGCTGCATCAATGTGTCTTCTGCAAAGTTAGAATCCCCTTTGAATTTAAGTTTAGTTTTTGAGCCTATACTTTAAAAACACCTCCAGGGACCATGCAGAACCCAGAGGTGGCGAATGCTCTTAACCTTTTTACAATGAAAGCTACATTTCTCATGCATGGGCTGCCATATCCCTTTGCAAAGATGAAAAGGCAGAGCCTTTCAGCCCTTCTGCTCCCTGTACAACTACCAGCCTATCTTCTTGCAAATATTCTAGCAGTATTGTGATGATTTAAAACTTTGTGGGGCAAATCCCAGGGCCCACTGAAATAACTAACATGAATTAATCAAAATCTATATTTCATGCCTTATTTCTGTTGGCTTTAACTATTCTTTGAAATATGGTGTTAATTTTTGCCCTTCTAATTATCCATCTAATGTGCTGCAATTACTTATCACGGATCTTCCAGTCCTCCTTCTGAGACTGCTTAAATATTAATAGCAACTTGCTTATCGCCTAGTGGTTTAAATGGTGCTCTTTATAGCTCTCTTAATTAATCTGACCTGTGTCCCCTTTCCCTCTGTTATCTTGAATACATTGAAGCACAGCTGTGTGGTTTTTTTACCCCCGTATGAATTACTTTGCCAACCATTTCCTGAAAAATTCTCTCCATATGAAATAGAGTCTGCTCAAGATGGGGAAGATTTGCTGAATAAGAGTTATGTAGCATTGTTTCATTTGGTCAGATCGAGTTACTTTCCTGTTAGACTGATATACAGGGGACTTCCGTAATAGTCTGGAACAGCCTTTCTCAACCTGTGGGTCCGCAGATGTTGTTGAACTACAACTCCCATCACCCCTAGCTAGCAAGGCCAGAGCTCAGGGATGATGGGAGTTGTAGTCCAACAACATCTGGACTGAGTATCGCCATGATATTTTGTAGCTGTCACTTCTCGGCCTTTTGGCTAAGATCAAGTGTAGCATCTTGTAGCCACTGATGGACTTAAGCGTAACTGCTACCTCCCATGTTGTTTTTGCTGAGTTGTGACCTCTCTGGGGGTCTGGGCAGTGTTCATGGAGGTCCTGAGCCGCCCAGATGACAAGACCCTCCCCCCGGTCTTTCTGATGTGGTCCAAAGGAAAGCAGAGCAATACATTTGACACCATATTGGCTGCAGGAGTTGTCAGAAGGAGGTGTACAAGGAGCCATCCAGGGAGGAATATGTGTAGGGTTTACTCCTTAGCATGTTCTTCTCCTGAAGATAGCCCCCAAGTTTGGGATCAGAGTTTTCCTTCTCCAAGATGGGCTGCCTTCCTCAAGAAATTGTTGTGAATAATGCTGAAACGAACTTTGGTGTCTGCCTACTAAACTAAGGATCCATACAGTACAACTCCAATAAATGTCTCCATTCCTGTTGATTCTGTTCCTGTCATTCCTACTATTAGTTCTATGATTTTGGGGTGTATGCTATTATCTCATGAAACAGTGAATACATAATTGATCGGACCCACAGTGAGTTTCATTGAGCTCTGCTGGTCAGTTTAAAATACTGATACTTTTTTTTTACCAGTCACCTTCACAAACTATGGGAACGAAGAGAGAGCTTTAACTTTGACTGGAGCCGTTATGGATAACTCCAGTTTGTTCCCTGTTCCCTTTTGTTCATTTAAATTAAAACACTTCGATAGTGCCTTTCGTGTTTTGTTTTGTTTTTAAAAAATCCAGAATTCACAAAAATATCAAAACAGATTCAATAAAATTGGCATTAAAACAAAAGTACAGGAACTAGGAAAGTTTTACAAAGGCTGGATATCAATGACCAGAAATCCTTGGCCAAACATGTATGTTTTTAGCAAGTGTTGAAAACACTGCAACTGGCAGTTTTTCATGGACTGAAAGTAATTTTGCAGTTGAAGAGAATTAACAGGACTGGAGGAATTATAACAGGGGTGAAACTTACCAATATATATTTATATGAATCCTGTAGAGCAGGCTTCCTCCACCTCGGCCCTCCAGATGTTTCGAGACTACAATTCCCATCATCCCTGACCACTGGTCCTTCTAGCTAGGGATCATGGGAGTTGTAGGCCAAAAACATCTGGAGGGCCAAGGTTGAGGAAGCCTGCTGTAGAATAATGCTTGTTTGGGCAGACATCAGCTTCCTTCCTGCACTTGCTGCATCAACTGGATTCAGCAATATTTAATATGTCATGGATCATATTGATCATATTGAGATAGATCTGTCTTCACTCTGCAGGCTGTGCTAACTTCTCAGAGGATGTTAGAACTCCATTCAGTCATAGCAGATAAAACCAAAATGGCTTGTCAGAGGGACTTAATTCAGACTTTTCCAGACTCTGACCTCGCTTCCAGATGACCTGTTTTTTGACTATTCATCCTGATTCATTGCAAAAAGTTTGCAGGGAGTTTGTGTGACATCTGCTGTTTTTTGAGCGTTCATTCTGATCTATGCAACTTTGCATCAAGTGATTGGTATTCCATATTCCCCCATCTCCTTCCTTGCTGTGAAAAAAATGGGGGGAGAGAGCAGGTTTGTTGTACAAGAGCACTAAAATAGTGCAAAATAGTGACAGTTTCAAGCACCTTAAAGATATGGGAACCCTTTTCATATGCTGTGTGAGTTTTAAATCTTTCTGTTTGGATCAGCAACAATAGGGATGTATACCTACAGCAACCAGAATGTATACTAAATTTCTCTTCAACGTCTGTCTTGCAGTAGCAACGCATAGTACACCTGTTCAGTTGTGTCCTTTTGTTGTAAAACAGGTCTGCTGCTTGTCACAACTCGTTAGATTCTTAAGGCTTGCTTATAGATCAATAAATCCCCATTCAACTCATCTTTCTAATTTCTAAAAATGTATCCCAAAGCAGTGCCTTTTTTTGAGCATGCACCAAAATCTCTTTTTTTAAAAAAAATAATAGATGGGTAGACAACTCATGTATTCGTTACTCTTTAATTCATTGCAGAGGCCATAAAGACAAGATATTTGTAGTGAAATGCAACCCCCACCATGCTGATAAACTGGTAACTGTTGGAATGAAACACCTCAAATTCTGGCAGCAAGCAGGTATGGTGTTGCATTAAGAATGTTTAATGGTTATTGTATTTGTATTTGTTCAAAAACAAATAAAAATTAGTTTAAAAAGAAAAGAATGTAAGTTATTTCTTCCCCTTGGGCCATTCCATGCTGTTCACAAGTCTGAACCTTTCTCTTGACCTACCTCTGCTGGAAGTCATTCCTTTAGTCACACCCAGGATGTGAGCTGGTGTGCCCCTACACAACAGATTCCCAGTTAAGTTCCTCTGATAGCCAAAGCAGTTTTTCAAACCACCATACTCAAGGGTTGTTGGCACTCGTCGTGTGAATTGGTGTCAACAGTGTGCAGGGCTCTCAGTTTTGTCAACTAAGGAGTATCTGAAAGTACAGTGGTACCTCGGGTTACAGATGCTTCAGGTTTCAGATGCTTCAGGTTACAGACTCTGCTAACCCAGAAATAGTACCTTGGGTTAAGAACTTTGCTTCAGGATGAGAACAGAAATCGCAGCACAGCGGCAGTGGGAGGCCCCATTAGCTAAAGTAGTGCTTCAGGTTAAGAACAGTTTCAGGTTAAGAATGGACCTCCAGAATGAATTAAGTTCTTAACCCGAGGTACCACTGTACCTTCATAGGGCGTAACAGGGCAGGAGCCATCATTAGGCCATTCATATCTCTCTCTCTCTCACACACACACACACACACATGCAGACACATACACAATCATAATAATGTGTGTTGCTCTGTCATCACAATTCAGGTGGTGGTTTCACCTCCAAGCGTGGCATCTTTGGAAATATCGGGAAGCAGGAAACCATGATGAGTGTTTCGTACGGACGAATAGAGGACCTTGTTTTCTCTGGATCTGCCACAGGAGACATTTACATCTGGAAAGATATTTTGCTGCTTAAGACGGTGAAAGCTCACGATGGGCCTGTATTTGCCATGCATGCCTTAGATAAGGTATATATGCCTTGCGTCACCACCAGATATTCTTTGTTTGGCTTCGGAATTTCAAAACCAGAGCCACATACCTATCTCATTTCATAGGCCTATCTCGTTTCAAGCTCACCCCATGCGCACACAAAACAGACACAATTTCACATTGGCATCAGTGGGGTTTGGATTCCCAGGAATCATTTGCTGCACCTACAGCAGTGGTGCCAGTAGGAATTGCTTGGCTGAATCAGATCAGAGATCTTTCAAGCCTTCTTTATGGTAGGACAGTTGGAAGATAGGTAGGATGTTTCTTCCTCAGCACCTAGAACTCAGTTGCACCACTTCTGAGCATGGACACTGGCTGAGATCCTAACTTCACTTACCTGGGAGTCCCTTGCTTTACCTAGCTGATTTTCACTGGTCTTCACTGGTTGTCAAAACATAACAATCCTGAAAATTCTACCTCAGAAGCCTTGGACTTCAGTTTCCAATAAAAATTCAACTTCCAAGGCCACTCAGTTGCTTTTCCCAGTGTCACTGGGATTCACATGTGCCACAGTTTCTCTCACATATCATTTTGTTGTTGTTTAGTCGTTTAGTCGTATCCGACTCTTCGTGACCCCATGGACCAGAGCACACCAGGCAGTCCTGTCTTCCACTGCCTCCCGCAGTTTGGTCAAACTCATGCTGGTAGCTTCGTTGAACACTATCCAACCATCTCATCCTCTGTCGTCCCCTTCTCCTTGTGCCCTCCATCTTTCCCAACATCGGGGTGTTTTCCAGGGAGTCTTCTCATGAGGTGGCCAAAGTATTGGAGCCTCAGCCTCACAATCTGTCCTTCCAGTGAGCACTCAGGGCTGATTTCCTTTAGAATGGAGAGGTTTGATCTTCTTGCAGTCCATGGGACTCTCAAGAGTCTCCTCCAATACAAGCATCAATTCTTCAGCAATCAGCCTTCTTTATGGTCCAGCTCTCGCTTCCATACATCACTACTGGGAAAACCTTAGCTTTTACTATATGGATCTTTGTTGGCAAGGTGATGTCTCTGCTTTTTAAGATGCTGTCTAGGTTTGTCATTGCTTTTCTCCCAAGAAGCAGGCATCTTTTAATTTTGTGGCTGCTGTCACCATCTGCAGTGATCATTTAGAGAGCTACTAATGCAATTTTATGAGGTTTGCAATCTTTGAACTGGCAAGCCGATTGTTATTATTTTGGATTATCTGGTTGAAGAATTCTGTGAAAGTTTTAACACGCCATGGTCAAAGGGATGGAAAACTGGGAGGGGGGGTATCCTGTTAACAGCAACTCTGCTTATCAAATTCTAGCTTTTAAAAAAGAAGAACGTAAGTGCCTGTCTTATACCACGCCACATAATTAAAATATACTTGGAGTTGAGTGTTGATTTCATGCTCTTTATTTCAGCTCATGGTAAACAGTGAGTGAGTGCTTTCCCCCCCCCCCCCAAACCCCTGGCTATATATACATTATTTACACAATGGGTGTCGCATGATTGGCTGATTCAACTTCCCTCCTGGAGCCTGATTGGACTGCTCCTGCAGACCAATCCAGTTGCTGATTCACTTCCTCCTGGAGCCGGATTGGGCGGCTCCTGCAGACCAATCAGGTTGCTGCCTTCTAGCATCCTACCTGCCTATTGTAGGATCCAAGCTTAGTACATAACAATAATGTAACCCACTATTGTCTACACTGTGGCCCTCTGGGGTCTCAGACTGAGATTTCTCTTGCCACCTGGTCCTTTTAACTGGAGAAGCCAGGGGTTCAACCTAAGTCCATTTGCATGCTATGCATGTGCTGTATCACAAAGTGCCTTTGGAAATCAGATGGGCTTATTGGAGCTGGTTGGCTCTTGTTACACCTGGGGAAAGCATTGTCATTGATAGGTGTTTCCATCTATTAAAGGCAGCTGGGATGATCCTGCCTTAATTCCTTCTGGTCTTGACCTTTTGCTTCCCCTGCTATCCTCCATGACTCAGGCGCTTTGCTCTGCTGACCAACTTCCGGGTTGATGACAGGATTTTAGGCAGCCTTCAGAAATTTGCCCCCCGAAGGGCCCTCTCAGTAGCTCTTGGTAGGTCTCAAAGTTAAGGACAGGACATAAGAAAGATGCTGTTGTGTAAAAGAGGAGTGTCAGCAGGAGAACATATCTCTGTCCCTGTGGCAGAAGAAGCTGTGACTTGTTCCATATGGTTCTCATTACTTTACTAATATATCCCAAAGCAAATTTGGACAGGCTGCCACCAATTCATGACTGCTTATTGTTTCGTTGCCACGACCATGAGCTTTTTTCTTAGATGCACTCGTTTCAACCCCGGTCCACTTCATATTCTTTGGATTAGTCTTTATTCCCAAAAATCTAACTGAAGACTGCGCTTATCCTCTGAGTCTCAGAAACCTTCACTGCGGTTGGTGCTTGTGAGGTTGTGTGCTGCAGAAGTGGGAATTTGCATGTGTGACAAAATAGTACAATAATGTGCTCAGTACGTAAAGCAGCCTTCATTCTGTAGTCCAGTTGCATGTGTTCGTCTCTAATGTTAATGCATTAAGTATATATAGAGACTATTGTATTTTAATATTCTGTTGGAAGCAGCCCAGAGTGGCTGGGGTATCCCAGCCAGATGGGCAAGGTATAAATAAATTATTATTATTATTATTGTTGTTGTTGTTGTTGTTATTATTATATTTACTTTTGTGCAGGGCTTTGTGACAGGTGGGAAGGATGGTGTAGTGGCACTTTGGGATGACACGTTTGAGAGGTGCTTGAAGACATATGCCATTAAAAGAGCAGCATTGTCGCCTGGCTCCAAAGGTATAACCTCATACATGAGTTTGGTGAGAGACGCCTTCGTGCAGAACCCCCTCCCCAAAATCTAGTCAAATTAGGAAAAACCCAGGCAGTCTGCTTAAGCATCTTCCAGAGCCACCATCAGCTCTGTATTGTTCTACAAGTAGGGATCAGGGAGCAATTCTGTTTAATTCTGATTTAAAGCTTAATTAGCCTAATTTGCACACCCCAAAACAGTGTATGAACCAAAGCACAGTCATTCTTCAAAAAAATCCACACTCTTCTGAACGTTCCTTCCCTCTAATCTAATCTCCAGGGTTGCTGTTGGAAGATAACCCGTCCATTCGTGCCATCACCTTAGGACATGGGCATATACTGGTGGGAACAAAAAACGGGGAGATTCTTGAAATTGATAAAAGCGGCCCCATGACTCTGCTTGTGCAGGTACTATGACTTCCAGCATTTCTACACTTCCTCACTTTCATGCAATCTTTATTGCTTTATTGCTAATTAGTCTCCATCTGCCTCGCTCTCTTTTCTTTTACAGTCAGATCGTTTTGGCTCTTGGTGTGCAGATCAGTTTGTTTTCAGAGTTTATAAGTTGCAAAGTAAAATGTTCCTCAAAGTTCTTTTGTTTTGGTGTTGCATGTGTTGACCGCTGCTCAGGTTTTAATCGCAAAAAAATATGAGAAATATATGGTATCAGAGAAGAATGATTATGAATAAAATAGCAAGCTTCGTGCACTTTTGAATGGGTGGGGTTTTGTGATTTTGAGAAAAAGGATGGTTGCCTTTTTGGTTGCATTTGGAATCAATATGAAACAAATGAGGCAGTAAATATGAACGCATCTAGTATGGTTTAAATCAACTAGATTAATATTATTATAGAACTGGAAAATCAACTATAATAAGCAAGGCAAAACAAAAACAAAAGCAACCCATCAGAATACACAGTTGGTTTTGTGCTTCTTAAGTAGGAATGTGGGGAGAAATTCAATTCACCACACTTAAAACCGAACTTACTTAATTTTCACTTTCCAAAACTCCTGGAATGGATTCTGTTCGAAAACCAAGCTACCACTGTATAGAGAACACACTAGGATGTGTGGCAGAGCACTTTCTGACCATGTAGGTTCAGGCAGAAATGTCCTAAATGGTTTATGAAGTTATTAATCCCTCCACCAGTACACAGGTGAGAAAGGAGTAGAATAAATAGGAATTACAGGAACCCTCGTTGCCAGAGGACGAGTAAGCAACACAGTAAAAACATCCAAAAACAACCCACAACACTCTTTTGAAAGTAATCCTAGCTTGGAATTGAAGCATAAATGTACATGATTTTCTTTTGCAAACCACTCTTTTTCTGTATAAACAGGGGCATATGGAAGGGGAGGTCTGGGGTCTGGCAGCGCATCCCCTCTTACCTATCTGTGCAACAGTGAGTGATGATAAAACTCTGAGGATCTGGGAACTTTCCTCTCAACACCGTATGCTGGCTGTGAGAAAGCTTAAGAAAGGTAACCTTCCTTTAGTCCTATGTATACTATCAGTACAGCACCTTTTTACTATCCTCCTTTGGGTCAGGCCCTACACCACACCCAGCCTTGCACCTCACACCTGGAGCTGCTGCTTTTAGGAACTGCTCAGTTTTACAACTGTTTGCATGCATAGTTGTGCTCCTTCTGGGTAGTTTGTCCATCTTTGGTCCACACCCTGCAGTCGGCTCTCACCTGTGAACCCTAGAAGCTGTCAGCGTGCGACAGCGGCCCCGCCCCGCGAATGGCTTTGACTGACAGGCTAAACAAGGTGAGGGTTTATCTGATGGGTCTCAAACCTTCCATGAGTTAGGGACTTCCCTTGTAAGCAAAGACAGACTCTGGCGGATTGAACAGGTACAGTGGTGCCTCGCAAGACGAAATTAATTCGTTCTGCAAGTCTTTTCGTCTTGCGAGTTTTTCGTCTTGCGAAGCACGGTTTCCCTTAGGAATGCATTAAAAATCAATTAATGCGTTCCTATGGAAACCGCCTTCAGATCGGGTCCCCGGACAGTCTTCAGCAAAAGGAACCCGAAGCCTCCAGAGCGCAGCGGGACCTCCCGTTGCACTCCGGAGGCTTCAGGCGACTATCCCTGAAGCCTTTGCAGCACAGCATGAGTTCCCGCTGCGCTCCGGAGGCTTCAGGTTCCTTTCGCTGAAGCCAAGAGAGTCTTGCTCCTGCTGCGCTCCGGAGGCTTCGCGTTGCTTTCGCTGAAGCCTGGAGAGCGAGAGGGGTCAGTGCACACCGACCCCTCTCGCTCTCCAGGCTTCAGCAAAAGCAATGCGAAGCCTCCGGAGCGCGCAGGGAGCGCTCCCTCTGCGCTTCGGAGGTTTCGCGTTGCTATCGCTGAAGCCAAGGAGGCTGCATTCGCTCCATAGGATGCCCACACATTTCCCCTTACTTTTTGGAGGGGGGGGAGTGCGTCCTATAGAGCGAAAAATACGGTAATCTGCATTGACTTCTGCCTCCCTCGGCATCGAAGCTCTAAACAGAAACTCTCTCTAAATGTCTTTTTTCCAGGAGGACGGTGCTGTGCCTTCTCCCCCGATGGGAAAGCCTTGGCTGTCGGCTTGAACGACGGGAGTTTTCTGGTAGTGAATGCTGATACCGTAGAAGATATGCTTTCCTTCCATCACAGAAAGGAAATGATCTCTGACATCAAATTTTCCCGAGGTGCACAAGAAATAACAAGAAAGGCTTTTACCATGCAGTGTTACAAAATACCGAGTTTAGCCAATTATTTTCCTCTTTGGGTTTCTATGAAAATTGGGAAAAATTGAAAACTGCACCATCATTGTTCAAGAGAGACGTAGCAGCAGACTTTGGGGAACCCAAAGATTTGCAGAAATGCAAAAAGTCTTTAGGGGAAAATCCTAGTGTGGTGTAGTGGTTAAGAGCAGTAGATTCGTAATCTGGGGAACCGGGTTTGCGTCTCTGCTCCTCTACATGCAGCTGCTGGGTGACCTTGGGCTAGTCACACTTCTCTGAAGTCTCTCAGCCCCACTCACCTCACAGAGTGTTTGTTGTGGGGGAGGAAGGGAAAGGAGAATGTTAGCCGCTTTGAGACTCCTTCGGGTAGTGATAAAGTGGGATATCAAATCCAAACTCTTCTCCTTCTTCTAATGAGAAATGACTGTGCTTAGAACACTGACTGACTGGAGGCAGTGAACAGAATGGAGTGTATTAGAAAAGGGCATGACTGGCTGGGACCTTGAACAGAACACTCCATGCTGCAACATTTTATTGCAGGTCCCACTTGTTCCTCCAGCAGGTAGACCACAGGCCACATCCTATTTCTCAGCCCTCTCCAGCAGTTAACTCTTCCTCTCTGTGCTTCATTGTCCCCAATGTTTTCTCTGCTGTTTGTAGTGACGGGTGACGTCTCAGTTCCTCCCAACTGTTACGTTTCCTTGTAATAAAACATGCACAGGCATAATGTTGCAAGGAAACTGCTGTCAGCGTGAAGTGAAACTTACACGTGAAAGACTCTGGTGCAGTGGGTGGGAGGGGAATATGAATTATTATTATTATTTACAAAGCCCTAAAGAGCCTCGGTCCTGTATACCCGAAGGAGCATCTCCACCCCCATCATCCAGCCTGGACACTGAGATCCAGCGCCGAGGGCCTTCTGGCGGTTCCCTCGCTGCGAGAAGTGAGGTTACAGGGAACCAGGCAGAGGGCCTTCTCAGTAGTGGCACCCGCCCTGTGGAACGCCCTCCCAGCAGATGTCAAGGCAATAAACAACTATTTTACTTTTAAAAGACAACTGAAGGCGGCCCTGTTTAGGGAAGTTTTTAATGTCTGATGCTGTATTGTTTTTAATATTCAGTTGGAAGCTGCCCAGAGTGGCTGAGGAGACCCAGCCAGATGAGCGGGGTATAAATAATAAATTATTATTATTACAATTTATTACATTTGTATACCGCCCTTCATCCAAAGATCGCAGGGTGGTTTGCAGCATAAAAATACAAAATGAAAACAAACTGAGAAGTACTGCATTACCTTTACCACGTTCTTTCCTTTTGTTTGCTACTTTTCCATTACAGTGGTATCTTGGTTTTCAAACTTAATCCGTTCCGGGAGTCCGTTCGACTCCCGAAACCGTTTGACAACCAAGGTGCGGCTTCTGATTGGCTGCAGGAGCTCTCTGCACTCAAGCAGAAGCTGCATCAGACGTCCGGCTTCCGAAAAACGTTCGCAAACCAGAACACTTCCGGGTTTGCGGTATTTGGGAGCCGATCTGTTCAGTAACTAAGTCGTTTGAGAACCAAGGTACCGCTGTATTTTATAACTCAGCAACATTCCCCCATGCTTCTGCAATGGAAATAAAAAGAAAACCACAGAGAATGCCATGCCATGATTTACTTGAGATTCTTTCTTTTACAGATGCAGGGAAATACCTGGCAGTGGCTTCCCATGATAATTTTGTGGATATTTACAATGTGCTTACCAGCAAAAGAGTTGGCATCTGCAAAGGGGCATCCAGCTACGTCACGCACATTGACTGGGATTCAAGAGGTAAAAAACCTTGAATATGTGCCCTAGCCTGGTCTCCAGTGAAACAGATTTCGAAGTTCTTTTTGACGTGCTACAAAACATGTGTCTCCTGCTTGCCCAGTGATGAAACCAAAATATCCAGACAACCTCAACATTATATTACATATTTCAACATGAGCCAAGTGCATTTTGATACAAGGGCCTAAAATAACATTTAAAACAAACAGAAATATGTCTATTGGGTAAAACACTTCAGATGAGGGAGGTGAAACAGCTACTTCAAATCTCCATTTTAAGCAGCCAAATCATTATTCGTCATTATTATTCATCAATGCAAGCTTTCCCTGGCCAATTAACACCACCTACAGACTCAAGAGTGTGTGTTATATAAACTGGGCACAATTCAGCTAGTGATGTCAATGGAAAAGTTAATGCAGAACCGCTGTTGGAATGTGGGCGGAGGTTTTTTGGTGACCTCACAGCAGGGCAGCCAATCAGCAGCTTGTTCACCTGACTTCCGCTACAAACTTGTAGGGCAGTTTCTCCCCAAAGTTCTGCTCTGAAGACGAACGGTATATTTAGATGGAATGCTTTGAGAAAGCTTTCTGGGCCTTTCCACTCCTCTAAAATCTTACACTCTTAGTGGAATCCAGAGGTAATTTCCCCCTTGATGAAGACTACAGTTATTTTTGTAAGTGCTGAATAACTAGGTTTTAGTTCTTTGTCACAACAAACCATAAAGGGAATTTACCCTTCTTTGTCAAACCATATCTTAATTTAATAGTGAGAGAGCCTTGTCACAATATCCTCTTTCTTTTTGATCAAGGGAAGCTATTGCAAGTCAATTCTGGTGCCAAAGAACAATTCTTTTTTGAAGCTCCGAGAGGAAAGAGGCATGTTATCAGATCCACCGAGGTAGGAATGAAAGGGGTGGTGGAATATGTCACGAATTGAACTTTCAAAGTTTTATATATTGTTGTTGTTGTTGTTTCCTTGCTCTCCAATAAAATAAGAGCATACAAATTGGTTTCCAGAGTTTCCTATTTGCCTTCGCCAAAGCTAGTTTGTGATCAGCCTGGTCCTCTAAGCTGTCTTATACTAGCCTTCCCCAACCTAGTGCCCTCCAAAAGGTTTCTACTACAACTCCCAGCAGTGCCACCTGAATTTGGTTTTTGCCAGTTTTCTTGTGAACTGACCAGATCTGCAAAACCTAGATTAATGTGTGAAATGAAAGGAATGCAACTATCCTTCAGGTTTCACACTTCTCTGGATTTTACAGTGCAGTTCTTGTCCCAAAAACATACCCAAATTTGTATTTTGGGGTGGGGGAAGGTATAACTTTTGAAATGTGTATATTGTGAGAAATACTTTAGAGATCAAAATATTTTTGAGGAAATGCCTAGGGAGAAACAGTGATTCAAACAAAACTTGGTGAACTTGATGCAATGAGAAATTTCTTTGTGAAATGACCCCTCTCCCAATTGTATTCCTCTGAATTATTTTGCTGATTCTTTGTTTACTTCAGAATAATTCTGACTTCAGTGGGAAATATTTCTCAGTAGGCTAGTATGGGTGTTCACTTTAAGACAACCTGAATAATAATAATAATAATAATAATAATAATAATAATAATAATAATAATGGTTAAAACCAAAAAAATTCCTTCCAGTAGCACCTTAAAGACCAACTAAGTTAGTTCTTGGTATGAGCTAATAATGGTTGTTGTTGTTATAATATTTGTATGACATTCATTGTGATTGGTTTGCCCAAAATTGGTAGGGAGGTTAGATGAGATTGACTATTTATTGAGTATCATTCCAATTGGTTTGTGGGGAGGTTAGACAATGCTGTATCAAGCAATTATCATCCCACACTTTCCAGGGCATTTTCCCATCAGTTTCCTGATTGCAAAAAGTCCAGCTTGGAGGGGAAGTGGGTTTGTTGTGCAAGAGCTCTGAATCAACAATCCCGCATCCTGAATTCGAATCCCGTCAGAAAATAGCCTGGAAGCACCTGCAATGTCTGGTTCTTTCCTCCATCTCCCATATCGTGTGTTTTTAACCTTTGGTTCTGCTTTGAAATAAAGAATCTTTGGGTTTCTTGCGAGTCATTATTTATTTATTTCAAAGAAAAGAAATCCGGACATGAGCTTAGTAGTTCAAGTTTTAAAAATAGGGTTGCATGGAACAGCACACAGTGATTTTGTGTTTTTAATGAGCCCGCTGCAATCACTGCTTTTTATTCGAGGCACATTTAACTGCACTACATCTTTCGAACAAAACGAGCAGCTGGAGGAACAATTCGCCCACTCTGTAAAAGTGTATGCTGCAAGAATCAATTCCCTAGAGAATGTGAGCTGCTCTTACATTTATGGATTCCATATATATATATATATATATATATATATATATACTCGTTTCAGATTGAGAAGATTGAGTGGGACACGTGGACGTGTGTCCTTGGTCCTACCTGCGAAGGGATTTGGCCAATGCACAGCGACGTCACTGTTATCAACGCGGCTTCTCTCACCAAAGATCGCACGCTCTTAGCTACAGGGGATGATTTTGGGTTCGTAAAGCTCTTCAGATACCCGGTCAAGGTAATGTACAAGACAGCTCAGGTTTTGAAGTCTCTATACATGTTCCAAAAGCACGCTGGCAAATGGAGGCATCGTGTGTTTTAAGGGAAGATGGGAAATAAGCAGAAAGAATCCTCTTGGTTCCTTGCAGGGTCAGCACGCTAAATTCAAGAAGTACGTGGGGCACAGCGCCCATGTGACTAATGCCCGCTGGTTACACAATGACTCTGTGCTTCTGACGGTGGGGGGAGCCGACACTGCTCTGATGATCTGGACTCGAGAATTTGTGGGCACCCAAGAAAGCAAACTAGTGGACAGCGAGGAGTCGGACACGGATGCCGAAGAAGACGGAGGTGACGTTGCCTATGTTTTTTTATTTGTTACACTTCCAAACTTCACGCCATGCATCCATACGGGAGCAGTTGAGACCAGATTTATGAGCTTTTTGTTCAGTTAAGAGTCATTCCACACATTATGCAAGAAGAGGAGGAGGTGACATATAAACCTTCTTAGGTGAGCAAGGAGATGCCATATTTTGGAATCCTCCCCCGTGAAAATAAAAACCTGTTTGTGTAATAAGCTATCATATCAGGACGAGGGCTGTGTGTCACCTTTCTGCTAGTTTACTACTTGCAGGAAGGTCCCCCCCCCCCAATTTGGAGCAGCATTTAAAGCTATGTTGGCCCAGCCCTGCATTCTAAAATGGCACAGCCCATAATTGTCCCAACTCGTCCCGGGTTGTGTGTAAATGGGCAAGAGACAAGAAGAAGATGATCAGTCAGTGCTGTACTACCAAGTTTGCTAAATAAGTTAATCAGAGAGGACCTTGTGTCAGGAGCTCAGCCTACACTCGAGTAGGACCCTGGCAGAGACACATGCCCGACTGGCATGTTCCCTCCCTCCTGGGACTTCAAGGGACCTTCAGGAACTTCAAAGGTTTCTTCAGCCCAAACATCACAGTGACCAATGCCAACAGACATCGGCACACTTAGGGATCCGCAGAGTCTTCGCAGCTTTGCGTAACAGACCGCAGCAACTCAGCATTTTGGCTAATCTACTTTATTTACACACACGGAGCACTGCAACATGGCTCCCTCTCTCCCTAGCATCAGACAGCAAAGAGAAAAAACAAAGGACAATAGTCCCACTTCACGGAACACAGTAACACAAACATCCTGTCTCCGTCACTTTCCACTCTGTGGAGTCAAAACATATACCGTCATGTAAAATACAAAAATCCCATGACTGTAATCATGGAGCAGGAATTCTAACACCTTGGACCACCCTACTATTTACAAGTTTTAAACTGTCATGGCATTGGCCATGGGCACCCTGCTTTTTGTTTCGTTTTTCCTTAGATGATGAGGAATCATGCTTTGTGCTTAATGAACCATGCACACATTAATTTCTATACTATGATATTGCAAGCACCTAAACAAGTGTTGCATTCCATTTTGCTTCCAACAAAGGTTATGACAGTGACGTTGCAAGAGAAAAAGCGATTGACTACACCACAAAGATCTACGCCGTGAGCATCCGAGAGATGGAGGGCACAAAACCGCACCAGCAGCTGAAGGAGGTTTCCGTGGAGGAAAGGTATGGCAGTGGGGAGGCGCTCAGTTACTTTTCTTCGTTGTTCCATCAAGGGGCCTGCTGTTCCACACAGCTCCAAAGCCTGCATTGAAACATCCACGTTATTCTGCAAACTAATGCACTTCCTCTTTGCAATGATACATGTTTATTTCAAGGCGTTATATTGCAACCATCCATTTTTTAAAAGTTCATCTGCGTATACTTTAAAGTTCACTGTGGGTGCTGATACGTATTGTGTTTTTAAATCCACAGCTGTCATCTCCCTTATTTGGATGCTGCCAAATCTAAATTCTAGCTTTTCTACATATTGTGCTGAAATAATGTATTCCAGGTACCACCAATCTGTATTGTCCATATAACTGGGAATGCTACCATGTATTTCTTTCAAACAAAAGTGGAAAAGAAAAACCTTTCCCCATGGTTCTGGGTTTGCATTTGGGGTAGTAATTTTTCTTTTATTTTAAAAAAACCTTTCAGTTGTAGTTACATTGCAGATCTTTTCATCAACTCGCAAGGTTTATGGTTCTCCCTTAGTGTGGGTGCCAGAGTTTGGCCTGGCAACTTTGTCTATTATTTTAATAAGCTTGGGGAAATCAAGACACTATTCAGGAGACAAGCCTCTACTCCAGCAGCCCAGTCTCCCACCTTCCTTTCTCCACAATCTGTACAGCAGAACAGGAGCCCTGCTTGCTACAGGAGGCAGAGACAGGGAGCAGGATGCTTTGAAGGATAAAATGAACTATAGAAGTAATGCATATAAAAATAGCATGGAGCTGATAAAACAAAAGTTGCTGTCAAGAGCTGGCTATCTTATCTGCTAGGTCCAATTCTTATGTTATCTTTTTAAAAAAAAACACCTTTTATTAGTTTTCCAATGTACCGCCAATCATAGCCAAATTATAACAATAACAATTCCAAATTATACAATTATCAAACTGCCAATTGACTTCCAATTAATACATTTTAGTTAAAGTGGTTCCCGCATGGTGGTTTGGGTGCATTCCTGATCTTATATTACTGTGTTCCATAATCTTAATTAATGTCAGTTACATTTCAGTTATAATAAGAATCCCTTAGTCGACAGCTACATAATTCATGATTTCCATTTGTGTTGTTATAATATATAAATTTATAAAGCTTCAGGTGAGGAACTCAGACTTTTATCTTTATTCTGCCCTGCGTGTGAAAACTCTTATGTCCATGGATATTCCTTCTGTCCATATATGGTGTTGTCTCTGTTACTTCCCAGCTGTTGTTCTCTCCCATTGTGGCTTCAGGCGGAACTGAATCTTGAAGTTTCTCTCCATCCCTTGCTTCAATGTCTCAGAACAGGCGACAGTCTGGTAGAAACCATTCTGTCTCACTAGTAAAACATGTCACAGATCTTCGCCATTTACCCCTAAGCCTAGGAAAAGGTGGGCAATTTTTGAACCTGCTGAACATTTAATATTCCTTTCCAACACTCAGAATCTCTGCAGTGTTCTTATCACAGCCCCCAGATTCTTTTCCTTCCAGCTTGAGATTTATGGCCCAATTAAACTATATTTTAGATTACATTCCATCAGTAACGCAAACAAATCTCAGTCTCTTTTTCTTTGTTGTTTTTAAGCAGAGGTGAGGGGAATTACTCTGTCTTTCCAACACAGTCATACCTGAGCTTCTCCTCCCCTCCTTTCTTCATTTCAGATCACACACAGTTTCCATCTCTGCTTGTTAATATCAATATTACTCCGACGTCCCTTCCTCACTTGTAAATATATTTTTGTCTTACATTCCGGGGAGGGTTGCTGAATCATAAATATATAAAAGAAACTTAAAATAAACAAACTGTGTGCTTCCCTCTCCCCACACTCCTCACACTGAAGAAAATATTATCTCAGTTCAAACCTTTGATCCATGTAGCTGATATATTCCACAGTATGTTGTTGCAGCTCTTTTCCATCATGCGCTGGTACTTTAAAGTCAGTTAAAAATCCAATTAAACAGAGAACCCCTGCTTCTTAATGGCGACGTAGGAGGGTTTTCACCAGGCAAATTGTTTTTGAACTCAGCACCTCCCTGCCTCCTGCATTCCATGCCGGAGCGAGAGCCAAGTACCAAGATGAACTGTGAGTGAAGCCCCTTCCCCCCGTCCTTGGGGGGAATTTGCAAGGATGATTTGCCCTCTGTCATCCTTGTTTTTCATTTACCGACGATCCCCCGCTGTCGTGGGGGCTGCCTCCAGTAAGGCAGGCGGACCGGAAGCCCAATTTTTATGTTATCCAAGAGGCATGGGTACTGATTGCATCCTCAGTGACTGTACCTCATCAGTTTCACATAAGGATGGCATTTATTCAAGGGAGGCATGGTGTTCTGCCACCACCTCAGCCTCCCTTACCTGGGTGGCATAGCAGCAATGGTAGGCTCTGGCAAAGTCTCATGCGATTTTGTCGAGATCTCAGAATATTTTGGCAAAATTTCACTGGAAGCCAGCACTGTTACTGGAGCCACATCTCCACTGGTAGTGGAGGTGGCAGGGTGCCTGCGAAGGTGCTACCTCCCGGGCTTCTGCCACCTGAGGCAGCTTCCTCCCCCTGCCTCACGAGTGGGCTGGCTCTGTCTGTTATCTCTTGCTGCCACCATGTGAAAGCCTTGTCAGCGAGCAAGGCCACATTTCAAGCCTGATCTTGAAATTCCTCTCCATGTGAGACTAAATGTGTTGGGAGACCACATTTTATCATTCCCTCTCCATTTCGGAGTATCCCTGCTACAATAAAATCAGGATTGAGGGATGGGGACGAGTGGAAGGCTGTGATTTGGAGGAGAATGTCATATGTGCAACGGAGAATTAATGAGAGGTACAGGAAGATTGCTGTCTGCATTAAACAACAGTATGGATGCGAGTGCTTTTTTCTTTCAGATTCTGTGGAAGGTTTTTTTTATATAAAGGTTTTTTACTTGATGCAAAATCGGTACCTTCGTGCTGTTTGAAAGGTAGCCTATTAATTTCTGTTTGAACATGAAAGGAAGGCAAAGCGACAACAGGGACTGTGGAAAGCAGGCTCAGAAAACAACGAGCCAAAATAATAGGTTTAGCAGAACGTTTTGGGTGCTGCTGTTTGCCACTCCAGTGCTGCTAAGCGGCTGTAAACTGCTTTTGTGTTGAATAAGCGGGGCTTAGAGTTGTTTTGCTTAGCTGGAACAGCACAAAGGATTCAGCGTTTACTCGTGGATCTAGCTGGCACTGTTTCTCCAAGGCTGCAAGAGGCCTCCACTCTCTGCGTTGTTTTTATTTACTGCCTGTGATGGGTGCAGAGCAGTCACTGCTACTCTTTGAATACAAGATACGTGCAATTCCTCTGTCCTCTCCTTCACGTTGGCACCTTCCTTGCCAGCAAAAGGCAGTTAATATGCTGTGGCAGATCTCCATGGAAACACTATCAGCTGGCTCAGGAGGCCCTCTGGTGTAGCAGAGGCACCATAATAGTCACAACATGCTGCTGCTTCCTGTGAGCAACATGGAAATGGGCTCAATTTTTCCCACTTTTAATTTGTACACCGCCTTGCTATCTTACAATACCCAAGGCGGTTTGCAAGCTGAAGAAACAAAGAATGTACACCTTATAACAATCCAATACAAAAATGTGATAACGAAACGTAACTTTAAAATAAGCAACTTTTTTTAAAAAATGAATTTTTATCAATTTACATCAAAAAAACCAACAAAAAACATATTAGTTTCACATCAAATTTCCACAACTTATTCCTTTTCAGGACTTCCTCCAGCTTTTCCGTAAATCATCCATAGTTATTATTTAAATTACGCATTTCTTAATTTTATATTGACATTATTTATATCTTTCTTTCTAATCCCTTTAGACAATATTTCTTAATCGTTCACAGTGCTTCTTTAAATCCCATTAGCGTTATCTGACCCTCACTTATATGTTCCAGGTATTCCACAAATTTCCCCCAGTCCTCGATGAACTTTTGGTCTCTTAAGTATCTGATCTTTCCTGTCAGTTTGTCCAGCTCCGCATAGTCCAACAGCTTCATTCTCCATTCTTCCACAGTCTATATTTCCTGTTGTTTCCATTTCTGGGCCAGTAACACTCTTGCTGTTGTTACTGCATATTTTAAAATAAGCAACTTATATCGCATAAAGTAATATTCAACAATCCATTAGAATAGCATTGAATAATATTAAATATCAGCATATAAAAATTAAACACTCTTAACAGTTATAATAAATAGTTTCTAAACTTTAATCAATAAAACAACGGCAAGTCACAGTGCATAAAATAATACAATACAAATTGAGAAGCAGAGACTGGAGGGTAAGGCAAGGTGGGGGGAAGGAGGCCTTGCCTGATGAAGTCTCTCCCCTCACAGTCTCCCCTCCATAACTCTGACTCTTCTCCAAACTGCAGACCCAGATTTGCCCACAAAATCCACACTTTTTGTTGGCAGCTTGTCCCCCTGGCAGTCTGTACCTGACCAGATTCTTCTTTCAAACGACTGGGACTTCTCCTTCCAAGGACACCTGCATGGTGTTGCCTCTCCCTCTCTTCAGATTCCCCCGAATTATGTGATACCTTTGCCGTAACCCCTTGGCTCCCCGCCCCCAAATGAAAGAAGCAGATTAGATCTTCCGATAACAAATAAGCAGATTGAGTTATGGCGAATGAAGTTGTCCAGTTGTGCAATGGAACTTGCCTCTTTCTCCTCCCTCTTCATGACCGCTCAGTCTGTTCTAGTGTTTTCCCCAGCCCACTGGAGCAGGAAGAAGAGACGGGAAAGAAGTTCCATTGCACAAGGGATATTCCTTGCAGGAATGGGATGACTTCGTTGGATGCAACCCACTGTTACAATATGTTACGTGGCCACGCTAAGAACTCAGGTCTTGGCTGTTTTGTTTTGAAACGTCCTTGCTTGCGGATGGTGTTGGAATCAACGCATCAGGCCCTTTCAAGCATCGCTCCCTCTAATTGCAAACTTGGATGGTGAGCTCCTACAGGAGTTGAACCTGAATGCAACCACTAAGTAGTGGTGAGAAGGAAGCAACAGCATGCTCAAGAGAATCCTGGGGTGTGCAGAGTTATGAAAAATATTTTTTTTAAAATCTCTAAAGGACAATAAAATAAAATATATATCTCCAGGTGGCCCAGTAATGACTGTGTGTGCTTAGTAGACAGTGTGTTGAGTGTGGAAAATAAAAATGGAGAGCTGGGTTGCTCTGCTTTGAGCTCTTCGCAGTTTATAGTAATCCAGGAGAAGGATACGGTTGCTGGCTAGTTGGCGTGCTCCTGTTAGGCGTCGCGATACGCGGCAACATTTTGTTCCAGGCCTTGCTTTGTCTTACACTGTTGGTACAGTGCGTTCTGTGTCCTGGAAATGTCAGCACATCCTAAACTGAAAAGTGTGTTAATCCATTTGCAGAGCCCTTTGCAGTGGCTTGCTTCGCGCAACGTGGCAAGCCGAACTACGGCTTACTGGGATTGCTCAAATGGGTGGATTCCCCAAGACGCATTTGCAGCTGTTTTACTCCACCCTGTTTTGTTTTTAAAAACTCCAGAGCCACACTGAGGCGAGCCAAAGTTTGACCTGGTATGTGATGTGAACCTGGAATCATGGCTATACAGTGGTACCTCGGGTTACATATGCTTCAGGTTACATACGCTTCAGGTTACAGACTCCACCAACCCAGAAATATTACCTCGGGTTAAGTACTTTGCTTCAGGATAAGAACAGAAATCCTGCTCCAGCGGCATGGCAGCAGCAGGAGGCCCCATTAGCTAAAGTGGTGCTTCAGGTTACGAACAGTTTCAGGTTAAGAATGGACCTCCAGAACGAATTAAGTACTTAACCCAAGGTACCACTGTACTTAGTCCTTGAGAACCACGAGTTGCAGCTAACATTTTTTGCTTGGCTTACCATGCTGAGTGAACCAGGTCAGTGAGACACAGTGAGATCCTTTAATTGAAGCCACTTGTGTATTTTCAAGAAGTCTACTGGAAACTACTAAGAATTACTTTTAAAAAACATTTGTATCCCATCACTCTTCAGATAACTTAGGTTGATGTTCATGGTTCCCCTTCTACATACCTTTTATCTACAGAAACAATTCTGTGTGGGTTGGTAGCAATTCAATTTTTTCTCATAGCAGCTGGCCCCAGGTTGCCCCATAAGGTTTATGGCCGAATCCAGATTTGTCTTCTCCAGATCCAGCTGTCTGCCCACTGCATTGGCTGTCAAAGTCACCAGATTCCTATAAGAAACTTCGTTGCACAGAGTAAAATAACAACAAGTTAGCAATGAGCAAGCTGCTACTTGCCTGTACTGAATGTTTCAACTTTCAAAAATGAAGTGTTCTAAAAAGTTGTAACATGATTTGGGAATTCAAAATATATCTTTGTTAAATGAATATGATTCAGTTTTGCTTGGTAAGTAGTATGTGTGTAAAATTGCTTAGAAATCATTAAAATGATTGCAAAGTATTTGCAGTTATATATTAATATTAATATTATTATTTAGCATTACCTGGATTTTTCAAAAAGATAAATTTAAAATTATTTGGTTTTCTGAAAGAATTTTATGTGCTTCTTCATCAGATGTAGACTTAACCAAGCTAAATATTGCCCAGTCACTAAAATAATAGCAGATTTGAATTCCTTGCACCCAAAAACATATTGTCAGTGCTGTTTAACCTGTTCAGTTTCTGCTTTTGGAAGGAGAGAGATGTGTTTTGCCACCTTCTTGAAAGAGATTAGTTTCCTCCCAGCCAAGCAACTTCTCTCTTTCCCTGAGTTGATGCATTCTTACTTGAAGACCACGCCACGCCCAGGTTCTGGCCTCGAGTCTTAGCCTCCTCTCCCCACACACCACTACAGTCTTGCTTTTCACACCTCTGCAAGCATCTGCCATCTGTATCCACTCCTCTTCTCACCAGCCAATATTTGTATGTGCCACTTATACGGAGGAACACATGCCAATCCTCATAAACCACAGCAGCTGTAGTTCCAGAGCCTGCAGCAGCCATCCAGGCTAGATGCCAAGAATATCTTCTATGTTGTCCCTTGGGGTTTTTAAATGCTGAGTTTCCAGAAGCTGGAAAAGGAGGGAGCGTCTCTCTCTCTCTCTCTCTCTCTCTCTCTCTCTTTCCCCTCCTTCTTACAAACAATAGGAACATTCAGACAGCTTCAACAATGCGAATTGAAATTTAGGTTTCTGCTGCATCTGGTTGGCAAAAAGTGTTTGCTGGACCATTAGAAGCCAAGGAGAAGCCATTGGAATCATAGAATCATAGAGTTGGAAGAGACCACAAGGGCCATCGAGTCCAACCCCCTGCCAAGCAGGAAACACCATCAGAGCACTCCTGACACATGGTTGTCAAGCCTCTGCTTAAAGACCTCCAAAGAAGGAGACTCCGCCACACTCCTTGGCAGCAAATTCCACTGTCGAACAGCTCTTACTGTCAGGAAGTTCTTCCTAATGTTTAGGTGGAATCTTCTTTCTTGTAGTTTGGATCCATTGCTCCGTGTCCGCTTCTCTGGAGCAGCAGAAAACAACCTTTCTCCCTCCTCTATGTGACATCCTTTTATATATTTGAACATGGCTATCATATCACCCCTTAACCTCCTCTTCTCCAGGCTAAACATGCCCAGCTCCCTTAGCCGTTCCGCATAAGCCTTTGCTGCTGCCATGGTGGACTCTTCTTAGACACGTGGACCAGCTGAGACCAGCTCAGCCTGATCTCCCGCAGGCCTGGAAAACCAGGGGCAACCTTCCAGTTATTCTCACGACTTTTTACCTTGCTTTACAGCATGCTCAATTGGCTAACAATACAAGATTGTTGCAAAAGCTTACTTAAAAAACAAAAAAGCTTTAGCAACAAATCTAAATGGCGTTACAAACCAAACCCATCCAGTAATATTCAACAAAGTTAAATGTAACAGAGACCAATAGATTATTTCAACCGGCCACCAGTTATTTGAATGCAAATTTAGCCCCAGCAACCCCACTAAAAAAAAAAAAAATGCTTTAGGAAGTTTACAGGCTATGGACATCTCCCTAGGAAAGTTATTTCTAGACTTGAGAAGCCACTACAGAAGATACTCTTCCCTTACTCTTCAGGCCTGCTTCAGTTTTTGGTGGTGTCTTCACAGAGGGCCTCTCTGGTTGTAGAGGGCCTCTCTGGTTGTAGAGTAAGAGAAAAATGACTTGGATCCTCATAGGTCACAGCTATGAGGGCTAGAAATTCCGTGCATTAAAAACAAACCAAATCTACAAGATACCAGCTCTCTCCATCTTCAGCACAATGTGGTTTCTGCGCAGAGGAACTGTATACTTGTGAGAAATAGTATTGGCGACTAGGGGTTGTATTTAATTTTCCAAGCCTTCATAAAGCACAGTTTATGAAGCGATGGACGAAGGCCAAATCTCTCCCCCCCCCCCCCAAGTCTCATGCTGTTTTCAGATCTGCTCTGGAGAGTTGCAGTGGGACCAAAAGCCAACATAGGAAGTGTGCTGAGGAGAGGGGAAGAATTTTTTGTCGCACAAGGAGAAATCCTTACCTTAGCCATAGTGCTACATTGAATATGCCCCCAAAACACTTGGGTTTTAACCTTAAAAACATTCCAGGCTGGGTCATCCTTTTACACCCAAAAAGAAAAAAAAATGCAGCTGAGTTCCATTACCTGGTCTGAAATATACTTAGAATCAAGAGTGGATTTCATGCTCTTTATTCAGCTCATAGTGCTGAGGAGGAATGAAAGACCCCTCAAAGTATATGCTTGATATACATTATTTACACAATTCCGGAATTCTCCTGTAGGCCAATCAGGTTGTGGATTCACTTCCATCTGGAGCTGGATTGGGTGGCTCCTGCAGACCAATCATACTGCTGCATTGTTCTAGGACCAATCAGACTGCTGCATTCTGAATCCTATTGTTCTAGGACCAATCAGACTGCTGCATTCTGAATCCTATTGTTCTAGGACCAATCAGACTGCTGCATTCTGAATCCTTTTGTTCTAGGACCAATCAGACTGCTGCATTTTGGATCCTATTGTTCTAGGACCAATCGGACTGCTGCATTTTGGATCCCATTCAACTCAGTACATAACATGGTCCATTTTTAGGAGTTGATGGAGAATTGTTTTTAAAGAGCTGCTGTTTTGAGCCTCATTTGTGCCTACCTAAAACTTCGTAGACCTTGATTCTTCTTTCTCCAAATGTTTTGTTGTTTCCTTCCCATTCAGGGCTTTCCTCTACAACAGAAAGAGAGAAGTGAAATTTGTATTGTAACGATTGTTTTAACAAAGCGGGTCTGGGCATATAAATCCTGTGGTGATTTTAGTATGTGCATTTCACTGAGAAAATTAATGGATGTTTCTCTCTCCTCCCCCCCCCCCCCGTTTTTCTTCTTTCCCTTCTCGTTTTGCTATCTCTCCCTCCCCTCCATCTCCTCCTTTCTCGTCCCCTTCCTTCTTTCTCTTGCTCCTCTGATTGGCTCTCCGCCACTTGCTCTGTCTGCTTAATTTAGGAGTGGGGCACTTATCAAAGGAGCCACAGGAACAGTCTCGCGGTGTGGGAGTCCTAAGAGAAGTGCTCCCACACCACGGGACCATTTGGTCAGTAGCGCGACTGTCCCGGACAAGCCAGGGCAATTGTAAGCCATACAGTTTTATATTTAGGACACGAATGAATTGTACCTTGGATGAGAAAGATATTTATATGCGCCAGACTTGAATCGCTTTAACCAAGCAGGCCATATTGTTGATGGTACTTCTGATGTCTGCAGTTGTTTGATGTTACTGATATGTGGGGCATTGCAAAAAGCCTTTGCATTTTGCCTTTTACTAACACCTGATTTGTATCCCTTGTTTTAAGCATCCGTCTGTTTTGAATTGCATGGCTGGGTGAACAAACACCTCTGTGCTAACCAGTGGGGAAGTGACCCTTAAACAGAAAGTTAATTGCACAAGGCACATTAATTGCTCTGCTCTCTCCCCCTGCTGCCTTTCTCTAATACAGCGGTTCTCAACCTGTGGGTCCCCAGATGTTGTTGGACTACAACTCCCATCATCCCTGAGCACTGGCCTTGCTAGCTAAGGGTGATGGGAGTTGTAGTTCCGCAACATATGGGGACCCACAGGTTGAGAAAGGCTGCTCTAATACAAGCAACGCAGTACGGGCGTCCTTTTTTGGCAAGCATTCCTCAACTCAAATATGAAGTATTAAGCGCCACTCTAATACACCTTGCAGAATATATGCAACCCCACCAACAGTGCTTTGCTGTATCTCTTCTGTTGGCCTACTGTGTCTGACAAAAAGGGTTGCCTGTCTCATGAAAAACACCTCCAGCATTTCCCTGTTCAGACATTATTATCAGATTTCTTTGTGATCCTTTTATGCTGCATACAAACAATAGGACCGCCGCACCTTCCAGAAGTCGCTTAGGCTATTGACAATACTAACTACTAGCTGACGTGTGACTTACCTTTCAAAATGGCTCCCATATTTTTTTTGCATTGCTACTTGAATTCTTGAGACTAACTGGTTTGTGTAAAGTTGGGTTCATTTGTGTGTGCAGAAGGTACTTTTAAGAGAAATGCTTAAATTGCTTTATGGATGTTCACACGTTAAGTTTATTTGCTCCTTTCGAAATGCCGCCCATGCAGTTTTTGATGGTGACAGAGGGGGAGGGTATGGGTGCTATGTCAGTGTGCACCTACTGGAGCTTGGACCAACCCATTTACCCCTTTTGAGGAAGAATATAATCCAGTGCAAGTCTTGGGCTCTCACACAGCCAACTCCCCCCCCCTGAAGAAAAATACAGAAAGTGAGCCATTCTGTGCTGCTTCATCTGTCCCAGGAGAACATGGAATGTGCCAAGCAGGTGGACAGGAAGTGTCTGTCTGTCTAGCCCTCTATACATGAGAGATGCACAGCCTTCGTGTTTGCATGGATGAAATACCTGTGTGTTTCATTTGAAGAGGGCTTTTACCTCCCTATCTCCTCTCTGTTGCTGCTGTGCCATCTATATAAACGGCACCTTACAAAGTTACTGTTCATGGCTTGAGTTCGTATGCAACAGAAGGAGCTAACTATCCTGAAATGAATCCTTGTTTGGGGCACAAAACCGTAACTGTAATGCATTGAGAATGGGACTTAGTACGAAAAAAGAAAGTTTGTGCTTGGATCAGATGTTTCTTGGATAGGAAAGAGTTTTGTAGTCCTAGCTAACTGACTCACTGGAGAAACGAAGCCAGCCATGCTGGCTTCCTTTGTTCTCAGAGTGAGATCCAAAGGACAGCATCTCAACAACTTCAGTGTCTGAAAGGAAGGTGTGGGACGGAGGCAGACATCAGAGAGGGTGCAACCTGAGAGTTATCAGTGTAAGCTTCAAAGGAAAGGTCAGCACAGAACTCAAAGGGCAAATAGAGTTTAGGAATCTGGAGGTCTCCCACTCTCACTGTCTTGACCGCCATGCAAACCTTCCCAAGCAAACTGATCTGTTTCCCGCTTCCAACAGTTGCATAGGTAATGTGGGCAGCTCAGGATAAGCTAATACTGCAAAATGGACAACGGGAGAACTTAAAGAAGGAACAACCCAGATATTTTCAAGTGTGGGCTGGTAACAAATATTCTGCACTTGCTTCTGCCTGCACAACATGGAAGTTTTTTTCCCAAAACATTATTGCTGCCATGATCAAGGGGAGCCAGCCATTCAGAAGGCACAAGTCTGCTGATCTCATGCCAGCTTCTGCCAGGCCACATTAATTGGCTCAGTACAGAATGAAGTAGCCAGAAATGAGAGCAATTATTGGGGGGGGGGGCGTTATTTTCTCTATAAAATCCATGATCGCTCCTTGTCAGTGCAAACTCAACTGAGAATTCCAGAAAACCACTCCCTCTTGTTCTTTCTCTTGGCAAAATTGTAAGATTGGTGTGTGCAATGATTCCTTAGCTCAGGCAGGTGTATACATACTGAGGACTATAATGCTTCCGACTTCTATCAGGCTGCCTACAGAAATGTCTGACTTTGAGCTACCGCAAGGCAGTCCTTTGTGACACTTTTCAGTCCAGCTGAGGCTTCTTTTGCACAGAAAGGAAAGTCTGTCATTGTATGCAATAGTTACAAGCCAGTGAAGTAGTTAGACAGCCTGGCCCAGAATATTGCTTTGTGTTTTGGCATTGCTCACAAGACTGTCCGCTATTTGTATTTCAATGCACACCAGAGTACGCTGGAAATGATGAAGAGACAAGGTCCTTCCTTCTTAAAAGCAGAGTCCGCTTGCCCAGAATTGAGATGTAATCAACTGATGCACTGCAACAGCCCCACACAGCCAAAGGGCTGGCCATATTTCATTGATCCAATTTACTTTTTTAAATTGATAAAATACTGCCAGTAAAGCAATGTGAAAGAGATTCCTCTGCCAGCTACAAATTCCAAAAACAGCCAGCCAGGAGAAATATCTTCCAGATCATCCATGTTATCAGCAAATTCAGGCAGGAGGTGAAATCTATAAGCAGCCATAAGCTCCCCTATATTCCCCTTTCCTCCTTGAGCATCATCGTGAGGAGCTCCAAAGTTTCTCCTTCTTGAGATAATTAAAAAAAAAAACAAACTTTACAAAAGAGAACAAGTTTCTGCTTCCATTTTAAATAAACCACAGTTTGGCATGTCATCCAAACCCTTGAGTGATATTAATCTTAACTACAGTTAGTTGAATCAAGCCAGCTTCATAAACTGTGGTTTGAAGTTGGCCTCTTTCAACTGGACATGATTAAAAATAACTGAAGTTAATCTGAAATCAAAGTGAGATCTTCTGGACTCCTCTTTGATGCTATTCCAGAAGAGGCGAGGGAGCCCAAATTCAAGATGGGAGCCTAACAGTGCAAAACTATGGATATTTGTTGTTGTTGTTTAGTCATTTAGTCGTGTCCAACTCTTTGTGACCCCATGGACCAGAGCACGCCAGGCACTCCTGTCTTCCACTGCCTCCCGCAGTTTGGTCAAACTCATGCTGTAGCTTTGAGAACACTGTCCAACCATCTCGTCCTCTGTCGTCCCCTTCTCCTTGTGCCCTCCATCTTTCCCAACATCAGGGTCTTTTCCAGGGAGTCTTCTCTTCTCATGAGGTGGCCAAAGTATTGGAGCCTCAGCTTCAGGATCAGTCCTTCTGGTGAGCACTCAGGGCTGATTTCCTTAAGAATGGATAGGTTTGATCTTCTTGCAGTCCATGAGTCTCCTCCAGCACCATTTACTCTGAAGTAAATCTGTGTTCAATAGTGCGCTTAGTATTACAATGAAAATGGGCCAGTGGGAAATCTACACCAAAACATATTGGTGTGTGTTTTGGGGAATGTTCAGTACAGTTCCAACCATGCCCACCCTATCAGGTGAGTGAGAGAGACGGTGCTCCTGAAATAGCAAGGATCCTACTCTTGCACATCAGTGTTTAAGAAGGAGACAAACATCTTGGCTTGAGCAAGCCCATTCATCACTGATCTGCTATGCCAGCACCCACAGCAAAACAATTGGTAGCTTGAAAAGAAAGGTCCCCTAAATCCTCTTCAGCTCTGATTATATTAATCTGCTTTTCTGCTTGCTCATATTTGCAAGCGGAGTCAGAGTGACACGTGAATGCAATAAGTAGCATTCAAGTAGCTGAACTGTTTTGCTGGAGAATTCATGGTTTCGCTATCCTTGGTAAAGCAAGTGTCCGGTGATCAAGTCCCCTAGGGTATTATTTTTTCACCCTTCCTCTTTCAACAAACCTGTCCTCACTTAGCCTTCTGTCTCCAACAGAACAAGCTCTCTGCTTTTACTTTTCCTCTCCGACCAAACTGCACTGGTCAATTTGCTATCTTCCCCTTCTTACCTGGCTTGGCATTTTCTGTTTCTCAATCAGGGTTCCATAGCCTTTAACTTCTAGTAAGTCCTCTGGCTGAAACAGCATTCATTCCATGCAGAACAATGTTTATGCCTAGCTCAAGCTATTCCTGCTTCAAATATTTTCTTGTAACTTGTGCCTCTTCACTGCTAATTCAACTAAATCCTACTCAGGTCTCTTTCGATCTACACTTTGAAGGGTGACTCATATGAACATATTTCCCATGATTACTTATTTAAATTTTGGGGTTTGCAAATCCAGTTTCCATTTAAGTTCAGTTCCTACTAGTCCCTTGTTGGTTCACTGTATAACCTGGCCCAAATGGCTGCTGAGCTGCAATGCTAGCCATTATATGGGTGCAGTAAAAGGACCCCTGACCATTAGGTCCAGTCGTGGCCGACTCTGGGGTTGCGCGCTCATCTCTATAGGCCGAGGGAGCCGGCATTTGTCCGCAGACAGCTTCTGGCTCATGTGGCCAGCATGACTAAGCCGCTTTTGGCGAACCAGAGCAGCGCATGGAAACACCGTTTACCTTGCCTCCGGAGTGGTACCTATTTATCTACTTGCACTTTGACGTGCTTTCGAATTGCTAGGTTGGCAGGAGCAGGGACCAAGCAATGGGAGCTCACCCCGTTGTGGGGATTCGAACCGCTGACCTTCTGATCAGCAAGTCCTAGGCTCTGTGGTTTAACCCACAGCGCCAATCTGGGTGCAGTACAACATAACAAATATTGGGCCAATAACTCTCCCTCTTCCTCTGGGGTTGCCAGAGTGCCAGGTTTGAGTTTTGTGGTGCTTTACATTTGCAAAACATTGGGAAATTCCTCCGCAATATTTGAGAACACTTGTAGTTTTCTCTCAGTGCCATTTGTGGCAAACACGCACTTCCTTGTTATGTTACTGCAAAGAAACCATTAATACTTGTATTATGTTTTAACTTGCTTTCCTTTGGAGGCAGGGAATTGTCAAGTAAGTATAAGCAACAACCAGAGGGGGGAGGGAAACAAAACCCACACAGCTTTCTGTGAATGTACCATTCAGCTTACTAAGATGTCTTAAGGGTGAATATATTCTGCTAACAACCATACAGATTTCACATCCATGGCATTTTATTGTTCAGAATGAAGCGGTTTGGGGGTCACAAACCAGCTTTCACCAGACTTCCTAGGAGTGTTACATGACTTGTGATGTGGCATTAGTTTTACATCTCTTAGACAAATGTTTGAGGTGCTGTCAGACTGCAAAAGGCATATGTGTGCATATATACATGTTTATGTATATATGAATACACCGAGTATTTGCTCATATATGTGCTGTGCATAGAGAAATATAAAATTTTACAAAATTTTATATGTATGTATACATTTTCAAATTATATCTTGTGTTTCTTCTCCTATATGGCTTATGTCATGGTGAGCAGTGTCTTCCTGGGCTGAAAACAGATGTAACATTATTAAAAGCAGGTCACGATGGGTTCTAAAACCCGCAGTAATGAGCATCGCTTCACAAATTCCCTTGCACTCATGCATGTCTTGCAAACAGAAGACTGGCTCAACTCCCCAGGCAGACCAGCTTGTTTTTAAATAGTATATGCCCTTTTTTAATGTTTATATTCTTTACTTAACAATTTTAAAAGCCACAAACTTTTTTAAAAATAAAACATTTGCAGAGCTGCTCTGGGAGTTATGGAAGAGGTAGGTTGGTGACGGCATAGGCGCTAGCCAATAGGTACCCTGGCACTTGCTTGTTCTTCCCTGGCATGCTAAAAACATGGACACCCACCCACTCCCAACAGCTTGTTCCAGGACAAAATAATGTACCTGTGTGTTTTGAGACAGTGGATATGCTTGCAGAGCTCTTCTCCCACATTTAATGTTACATCTGTCTTCACCTTCGCTTCCTCCACAAATCCTGCCTTGCTTTCCCCATAAACTTTATCAGACATCCTTAGGAGGAGAACTGTGGAAATCGGTTCATTTCTAAACTATACTAAAACAGAAAGAAGAGAAAAACTGGTTCGAGAGAAACTTTTGAGTACTTTCCAAATTGTTGCTGCCAAGGCTTCAAATTTCCATGCACACCTTCTGCCCTGATCCTGGCAATTGCAAGCACTGCATGCCTGATGCTGTTCATGCAGTTCCAAAGAGTGATAGATGCTGAGTATCGTGAACTCTCTGCACTACACATTTAAAGCGGTACCATCCCAATTTGAACAATTATGACTTCCCCCAGGAACTTTAGTTAGTTAAGGGTGCTGATAGTTGTTTGGCAATGGTAGCTCAGCGATGGGAATAGGGTTTTCCTGAGTTTCCTGGGAAGAGGGATTGGTTGTTAAACCACCCTGGAGAAATGTAGCTCTCTGGGTGAAATGGGCATCTCCTAACGCCTCCCAGCATCCTTAACAAACCGCATTTCCCAGGATTCACTGGGGGAAGCCATGCGCTTTAAATGTAAAGTGTGAGTGTAACCACAGTCAGCTGTACTGGGGGGGGCGGGCGGGGAGAAGCAGTGCCGAATCCAAACACCTCCCTGTTCCTCTTCTATATAAGGGTGTGTAAATTATCATTGATGAAAGGCAGTTTTCCCCCACGGACAGTTTTGGGAGCTGTGCTAGCACAATCTGTGATTGCCACCGCTTCCGGTATTCCCTTTGCAAAGCAGCAGAATGCTGAGAGTGTTTTGTTTTTGAGAGGGCGACGGAGCATCCTGCCCGTTCTCCTTGACCCCTGGAGAAGGGCAAGGAGGAACATTGCTCCAACCCAGGGGTCGGCAAGGTTTATCTCACCTGGGCTGGTTCACTCCAGCAGAGCTCCCTCTGTGGGCCGAATCACACCCCCACCCGCGATTTCCGGTGCCTGCACAGACATGATTTCCAGCATCTGCGTCTGTGCAGATGTGAATTCTGGTGTCTGTGTCCACGCAGACACGATTTCCAGTGTCTGCGCATGCACAGACACAGTTTCCTGTGCCACGGAAGTGAGTCCCTACGCTGCATTGCACCGGTTTAGCGCAGCTCGCGAGGACTTGCCGAGTAGCCAGCTCTGTTAAGGGGCGGCTCGTGGGTCGGTTAAATGACCCCCGTGGGCCTCTTGTGGCCCATGGGCCTTAGGTTGCCGACCCATGGACATTTCTGTTGATAGTGGCTGGGCTACTCAGTGTTGGAGCAGCAGGCAGGTTCCTTACTGCTCCTGTGGAAATGGATGTTAGAGAAGATATATTCACACACACCATTGCCTCCTGGTCCTGGTGATCCCAGTGCCTAGAATGATGTAAGTCCCACTGTGCCCAACAGAGCTTACTCTGGGATACGTGTGCATAGGATCGCTGTGTTGCAGCACCGTCTTATATATGCTCGCTCGGAAGTAACTCTCATTGGGTTCAATGGGGCTTACTCCCAGGTTAGTGGGCAGAGGAAAAGAGTCTTAAATCACTTTTCATACAAAGCTTTTTCCTATCCCCCCCCCTGAAAAATGGGAGTGGGGTGAGGAATCCTTCAGTTCTTCACCCCTTTTGGAAATTGCTCCTGAGACACGAGTTGCTGGTTTTCGCTTACCGTATTTTTCCATTTATAAGGCTAAGTTTTTTCCCTTAAAAATAATGTCAAAAATTAGGGGGCATCTTATACACGGATAGTGCCAAGGGTGGACTGGCGATTGGTTGTTGCCGCAAAAATAGGGGGCGTCTTATACATGGGGGCATCTTATAGATGGAAAAATACAGTAATTCTGTTAGAATTAGAAGATTATACAATGCTGGCCTAAAGGAGTGATCGGACCACATTTCAGCCCATAACCTTATTGAATTGCCACTTCAGTCTTGCAGAATTTACTAGCATTGCATGACAAGGGAGAAGGCAGCAGTCTAGGGAGGTGGAGAACTTTGTACCCTTGGTTTAAGGAATCTCTTAAAACGGACTGGCCGTTTGGAGTCAACGGCAGCTGTACACCAAGAGCTTAGCCACACCTATGCTCTTCAACGTTCGTTGCTCCCATTTCAAGCCAAAGGGCAGGTTTTCCCTGGGAAGGGGGCAGGGAAGTGGGGAAACTTTGGGCTTTCTTGACATGGGACAAGTGGGAGTGCAGAGGAGCCCTAACTCTCTACAGCCACCCCACCCCTTCAAAGTGAAACTTCGCAGACAGAGCCTTTGGATCAACACAATGCAGAAAACATTCCCTATCCTACACTCTCCTTCCATTGCAACACTACAGTCCAGTGAAGCAGTGAATCTGGTATTTCTTAGGAAAGCCTTCCCCCAACCTGGCACCTTCCAGATTATTTTGGACTACAACTCCTATCAGCCCCAGCCAGCATGGTGGTGGCTGATGGGACTTGTAGTCTGAAACATCTGGAGAGCATCGGGATGGGGGAAAGTTGCCTTTGAAAAGGGACAAGGGACCACTTCAAATATCACGTACTGTATTTAGGTGTGCATTCAAAATATTTTTTTCATTGTGCACCTCAAATAGACACGGGGAGATGTGACAAATTTGTGTTTGCAAGCACTTCTATCGCACAGGAACACTCTTCGAGGAGTTGTGATTCTCTGCAGTTCCCTGCAGTTCCCATGGCAAACTGGTTTTATATATGATGCTTTAGAGCAAAAAAACAAACAAACCCCACATCCATCTATTGTTTGAAGCTGTTGCTATACTCTGGACTTCTCTTTAGGTGTGCAAGATGCCAAAAGACTTTTTTGCAGGGGTGTTTGGAGCATGTGGGGAGCACTGACAAAGCTTCCTCTCTCTCTTTTCTCCTTGTCTTGTAGGATCTTTAGTGCAGACTTTGCCCCACGATGTCAGGGTATGATCTTTCTGAATTTGCGGACTGGTGCACTCTTTTAATTTCTGTTTTAGTTCTTGCTGGCATGCTTGAACAGCATGGCCTCACAGGAATGACCGGTCAGTTCAAAAAGAGGCTTGTGCATGAATGTCTATAATGGCCTGACTCTGTTTCTCTGAACTGTACTAAGTTTCTCACTTGGCTTTATTTGCTGCTTACAAGGGGATCAAGGTAACTCTTTTCAGTGTTGAAGTGTTTTGCTCATGCTTAAACTGAACATACTTACCTACCTGAGTTGTGGCCGTTTGGTTTGCCGCTGTTTCCTCAATAACTTTGCCGCAACTTTTTATAGCTAAATAATGTGAGATAGTCAATATTAGTTGCCATCTTTGTGACGACCTGTATTTTTAAAACTCTGCTTCCAAGGTCATTGATACATATTTCTGTACCTCCATTATGATTGTCATTTGACTTCAGCCTTCTCCAACCTGATGACTTGCAAGATGTCTAGGATGACAACTCCCAATGGTGAAAACATCTGGATGACACCAAGCTGGGAAAGGCTGTTCCAGTGACTTTATTTATTTTACTATAATATGCTTGGCATTCCTCCAAAGAAAATAATTGATCTGTTGTATATTTCATTCAGTGCATTGGGAAAAAACATATTAGACCTTACAATTTAAAGTACTTATTTTTACATCCTTAAGGTATCAATGACTTCCCTTCTTCTCTTTCATAGTTCATTTTGCATATCACAAATCCCTGCATATTTTACAAAAACTATACCATTCAGTATTCCGTTATTACATCCATCAAAACATATTTACACTTTTGAGTTCACCTTAATGCTGCCAGTGTTTTCAAGACCTTGGTCTTAATATCGCAAGGTTATTGCAAGCCATGAAATGTCTTACGTGCACATTTATGTCTTAGCAAGTTTTTGTATGAGTGTGCTTGATTCAGCTGAATAACCAAACCTAACAATGAAATATCCTTTTTTTAAATACAAAAAAATGTTCACCATGAAGCTCCTGTTTTCATGGCTACCCACAGTGTACTTGAATGGATATATTACAGGGATGGGGGCAAAGGGATCATAAACCCCTTAACTTTTGTGTCAATCCTTTCCATTACTGTTTTTAAGAAGACTACAGGAGAGTGATAATTTTACTAAAACTGGAAGGAGTCAAGTGGTAAGACTTAATCATGTCATTATGCACCCCCAATCTTTACTGCCATCATTTGAGCACTGTGTGCAACAACCCAGTTCCTGTGGTTAGAAAGTTATGCTCCTAAAAAGTTGTTCTCAAACTACTTCTTGAAGTTCAAGAAACCAGGACTCTTTAACAGGTCACTGAAGGCCAAAAAGAAAAAAGAGGCCTCTTATTAACAAGATTATTCTAATTTTTCTTTGTGTTTAAGATTACAAAGACCCAATCTGTGCAGGGCTCTTCCACCGTCTTCAAGATGGGTGTTAATTTTGGGATCGGTGTTTCTCATTGCATGCAAGTTTTTTGCAACTCAATGTGGACTTTGCGAAAAGCATGCATGCAGCAAGTACTAACATCACTGTTACCGAAACACCAGCCCATATCTGCCCCCCCAATTTAATCCAGATTCATCCTTTCCAAAGGAAATCAGATAAAGCTTTTAAAAACAACAATGCCTTGTTGCCAGCATCCTATTTGTGATATCTCGGTGGTTTATTCATAACATTAAGCCCGTGAAAGAACCCGTAGACTTCTATTCCATTTGCATGAAAGAGTAGCAGTATTTATAGAAGCCGGCAATAAGGGCTTTGTATCTGACAGCTCATTGTATTTGTCTTTTCTGTTCTATTTCCACCACCCCAATAATTATAGTTGTTTACTTTGCAGGCATTAATTGCTACTGCAGTAGAGACAAAGAATTATGTGTCAATGTCGCTGGCTGATCCTTACATAACAAAGCAAAGGAAGAAAATCAGCCAGATATTATTACCCCCAAACAAATGCTCAGTAAATAACATAGAAAACCGAGCCCTCACTAACAAAAACATTCTGCCTTTGTCTGGCAACCAATCTTTCAGAAAACACAGTCATGTTCTAGGAGGACTCAGAAGTCACTTGGGTCAGATGTCTACAGCACACAGCCTTATTAAAAACAAACCACAGAGTCAATAAATGTCGTCCAGTTATATTGCACATGGTAATATGCTATTCTTCATGCCTTCTTCGTTTCATACAGAGATGCTGTTTGAAATTGGCAGCGCTTGTTTTCATGCTGACATCTGGGTCCTTGCAAAATCAATCAGAGACGACAGAGTAGCTGTGGATTTTTTCCCCCTTTTCAAAAGCGTCTGCAGAGATTCCACCCACTCCCAGTCCCTTCTTGGAGAGTGAACAAGAGCCCTTGGTGAACTGCCAGTCATAGCAGACAATGCTGGGAAGGGAAAAGATCATGAAAAGTTTCATCTTAGAAATGCCTTACACTGAATCAGATGGCTGGCCCATCTAGCTACATACTGTCTTCACTGACTGGCAGTGACTGCCCGGAGTTTCAGACAGGGGACACTCCCAGCCTTACCTGCAGAGGCGGTTTTAGGTTAGCGCGACCATTGCGGACGCACTGGGGGCCATGCTGCAGGAGGCGCCGCAGCAATGCTGTAGAACGGAGCATAAGAGGGAAGGGCTATCAAAGTTTAATGTCGCACGGGGCACAGCTGAAATCCGAGAGCCCAGAATCCACCTTTGCTACCTGGGGACGACAAGGATTGAACCTAGGACCTTCTGAATGCAAAACAGACACTCTTCCACTGAGCTGTGGCCTTAGGTCAGGAGGCAGGAGGCCACACATAGTGTTCTATGTTCACACCCTCTCCCTGCCAATACAGCCCTCTCCTAGAGAATCAGAGAACTGTAGAGTTGGAAGGGACCCACGGGTCATCTAGTCCAACCCCCTGCAATGCAGGAATCTCAGCTAAAGCATCCATGACAGATGGCCATCCAACCTCTGATTGGAAACCACCAAGGAAGAGAGTCTATAACCTCCCAAGGGCGTCTCTTCCACTGTCGAACAGCTCTTACTGTCAGAAAAAAAATTGTTTACTCGGACTCTCCTTTCTTGTAACTTGAAGCCATTGGTTCGAGTCCTACCTTCCGAAGCAGGGGGGAAACAAGCATGCTCCCTCTTCCATGTGGCAGCCCTTTAGATATGTGAAAATGGCTATCGTGTCTCCTCTTTTCCAGGCTAAACTTACCCAACTCCTTCAGAAGCCGCTCCTGATGGTCAGAGCAGCCTTTGAGGTAGCTTACAACCATACAAGTGAGCAGGAGCCTTTGGGATTGGTGCAGATGTCTTCCTTTCTTTTTTATGAAATCAGCCGCCTTTCCTGACATTTATACATAAGGGAGCTGGGCATGTTTAGCCTGGAGCTGGGCTAAGGGAGCTGGGCATGTTTAGCCTGGAGAAGAGGAGGTTAAGGGGTGATATGATAGCCATGTTCAAATATATAAAAGGATGTCACATAGAGGAGGGAGAAAGGTTGTTTTCTGCTGCTCCAGAGAAGCGGACACGGAGCAATGGATCCAAACTACAAGAAAGAAGATTCCACCTAAACATTAGGAAGAACTTCCTGACAGTAAGAGCTGTTTGACAGTGGAATTGGCTGCCAAGGAGTGTGGTGGAGTCTCCTTCTTTGGAGGTCTTTAAGCAGAGGCTTGACAACCATATGTCAGGAGTGCTCTGATGGTGTTTCCTGCTTGGCAGGGGGTTGGACTCGATAGCCCTTGTGGTCTCTTCCAACTCTATGATTCTATGATTCTATGATATGCTAGCCAAAACGCCTTTGGCGTTGTTTCAGATTTACTCCAGTGTGATTTTGAAATAACACGGCAGAGTGCAACTCATTCTCCAACCATAGATAATCTCAAACCCTTGACAGCAAGATATACACCACCCAGGCTCCCGCTAGCTAGTTTCATTATCCAGGAGGTTATTTCTTACCCATTCATGTGTGCTGATCTTCGTGTTTTCGTTGTGCTTCTTTCAGGCCTCCAGTTAGCAGAGCTGCTCCTCAACCTGAGAAACTGCAAAAGAATAACATCAATAAAAAAAGGAAACTGGTTGAGGTCAGGGTTAATCCTTCGTTGTTTTATGCTAATTGCAACCTGGGCTGAATGGTTTTTTGCTTTGGTTTGAGAGTTTTTCTGTGCGGTGGCAATTACGGACAAGCAAGAAGCTGGTCTTTGCCCTCAGTAATTTTTATTTGTTTTTGATGTTCTTCTCCACAAGCCATGCAAAAGGTTTAATTTGCACATGCAGTTGTGATGAATTTCTTACTGGCCTCTTGCTGCTTTCAATTTTTGTGTCGGTTTTCCCAATACCTGCCAGAGCAAACAGCATTTGTGTTTTCCATGTATGCCATTTGCATGTCAAGACCCCGAGGCCTCCCCCTTATGTTGAATAATAACACGTGGGCACCATATTTTAGGTTAATGACCAAAAGTTAGGCCACAACTTTGTTGGTTACAGAATGTGAGCGGTATTGGCTTAGGCATTGGAATTGAACCGACTATATTTGACTCCTGCCCGCCTGCAGGAAATCTCATAAGGGTTAGCCACCAGTAGGGGGAGCCCTGTTGATGCACGTCAACTCGGAGCGCCCCCCAGGGTCACTGGAAGGTCATGCCATGGCCCTAGCCTCCACCCGGGCTTTGGACAGGAACCATGACCCCCAGATTCCTTTAGCGGAATGCCCTTTAGAATGGAGGAGCCGGTGATGGCCACACCTCCCCTCCCCCAATCCAGGTTTTACCAATACCTAACCGCCACTCGATGGGACACGGGTGGCGCTGTGGGTTAAACCACAGAGCCTAAGGCTTGCTGATCAGAAGGTTGGCGGTTTGAATCCCCACAACGGGATGAGCTCCTGTTGCTTGGTCCCTGCTCCTGCCAGCCTAGCAGTTTGAAAGCACGTCAGAGTGCAAGTAGATAAATAGTTACCGCTCCGGCGGGAAGGTAAATGGCGTTTCCGTGCACTGCTCTGGTTCACCAGAAGTGGCTTAGTCATGCTGGCCACATGACCCGGAAGCTGTACGCCGGCTCCCTCGGCCAATAAAGCAAGATGAGTGCCGCAACCCCAGAGTCGGTCACGACTGGACCTAATGGTCAGGGGTCCCTTTACCTTTTAACTGCCACTTGAGCCGAAGGCTTGCCGCCAATACCCTCACACCTGCAACCAGCCTCTAATGCCCTCAGAGACCATGGCCAATCAAACATCATTTCCCCGATTGGAAAGATGTACGCCATCAGCACAGAAGAAGGCCTTTTTTGCTGAACGTAATGGCGAGGTGCACAATTATCCGGTCCTTCAGTTCTTCCACCTTCCGAGTCACCTCTCGATTCACGAGTTTTTCCGGCCTTGTTAGTGGCAGCTGGGCAAAGACTGTTGCGCCACACACGTTTTTCCAGGAGCATTGACCAAATTAGAGTCATGTTTGGAAAGGCAGCTGCCAGCTTGTCAAAGTCCCTTTTAACACTCCAAGTCAAATCAGAGCAAACAGCAGTTGGGCTTTCCATGTATGGCATTTGCTCTGATTCAGCAGGTTCAGTAGAACGCCGTTTCCCCCAGAAAAGCACTGGAACAACAACAACAAAAATCTGCTCAGATGTGGAACTGAAAAATCCAGACCAGTGCCTAGGAAGTATGGAGCAAAGATAGGTTTGGATGAGCCCTTAGATGTGTAATTTCTCATTTGACAATATGAAAAGGCAAATGCCAAGTGAAAAGCTACAGTACCTTGCATTGCACCACATGTAGTTGAACTCGCATGCATTCATCCCATGAAGACTTATCAATAGATTTGTGGCATAGGGATTTATATTTTGCTCCTTGAGTACGAATAAGGATGAGAATAGCATGGAGAAAACCTGGTCCCATCACTTCTGGAACAACAATAAGTGTCTGTCAAGCTGTTACTTTACAATTTTTATTTCTTACAATGTTGAACTGGCTTTATTGTGAATGAGGTAAATATTTGTTAATGTTCTGCAAACCATTTTTTTAAAAAATGCATGTTGCTTATTGATTCAGAATTTCTTTGTATGATTTGGATAAATTTTTGCGAATATTATTAGCATCAGAACAATTTGGACGTTGTTCCTCTCTGATTTTTACTTTTTTGTGGTTGGTGGCTGGAGAAAATGTCTCTCTTTAAAATGTCGTTGCTGATGTGTCTCCTTTGAGGAGGAAAAAAGAGTTCACCAAAAGTAGCATATAACCCTCTTATTATCTTGGTACATTTTTCTTTCTAGGAATTGGCTTTAGACCACGTTTTCGGGTATCGCGGATTCGATTGTCGCAACAACCTTCATTACCTCAACGATGGTGCTGATATTATTTTCCATACTGCTGCAGCATGCATAGTTCAAAACCTTTCCACAGGTAATTCAAAGACATTTTGAGTAAATAATGGATAGATGATGAAGTATGGCATAAACAGGTGTTTATGCCAAATCACTAACAGTGCAATCTTAACTCAGGTTTGCTGAGAAGTAAGTCCTGTTGAATTCAATAGGGCACCCTTCCAGATAAGCAAAGTTAAAATTGCAGCATAAATCATTGTTAAAATGGCCTAAAAGCTATTCTTATATCAAGTTTTAATTGTTCTTATGCAAACGGAAGTGATAATTTCCTTTTCCCCTCTTCAGATGAGTTCATTTTTCTAGGACTGACTTTTTGTACGTATATTGCAATCGCCTCTGTTTCAATTTCTATTTTAAAACCAATATTTCTTTGGAATTGCATAGGAAGCCAGACTTTCTACCTGGAGCATACGGATGACATCCTCTGCCTAACAGTCAACCAGCACCCAAAGTACAAAAACGTGGTGGCAACCAGCCAGATTGGTAGGTTCATAGTCAAGTTAAAAGTGAAGTATTTAGTTGAGATTCCTGCATCGCAGGGGGCTGGACTAGATGAGCCCTGGGATCCCTCCCGACTCTACAATTCTGGGATCCCTCCCGACTCTACAATTCCCTCTGTTTAGATGTAGGGAGTATGAAACTGGACAGAGTTATCCTTCCTGAATTATTTTTCCCCCACCCTGCTATTGGATGGGCATCTTCATTCCGAACCCAATATAAGGAGACCACCTAGGCCAGAATTTTCTGCTCAGACATGTAGCAACTCCCTGAGGTCTCAGGCAAATAGTCAAGGGAAACATCCCTGTGAATCTGGAGAGAACGCATCTCCCTCTTCCAGAGTGTCTAAATCAGGGGTCGGCAAACTAGGGCCTGTGGGCCGTATACGGCCCGAGGGGGTCATTAAACTGGCCCCCGGTCCTTGCTGCCCGCTCGGTCATTCCCCATGCTGGTTTAGCTCCGCACAGGGACTGACTTCCGGGACGCAGCCACGGCTTTCTCCTCCCGCGCCATGGCTCCAGAAGCCAGCGGGGAGGGAGCGGTGTACACATGTGCAAGTGCACCCGCACACTCCCGCGCACGGATGATCCAGCCTGCCAGCGGAAAAGTTTGCCAACCCCTGGACTAAATGCTACATTGCTGCATGTAAAACCCACCCGGGACTGATTCTTTTCAGCAAACTTTAATTTTTGCTTTCTATGCCTGGCTTTCTATACTATGATACAGCTGCAAGTTATTTCGTTGCTATGGTCCTCGATTGTGCTTTGTTTGGTGCTATTTGATCTCTTCAGACCTCAGTTTCCCTTTTGAATATTGGTAATTGACCGTAATGAAGAGATAGGATTCAATAGGCAATGCTAGGCATTAACCCTGACAGTTTTCACATGCAAAATGTGTCCTCTACGCTAGCTAGAGCCTTTGATATTACCCAAGCAAAAAGCTATCATCAAAATAGCCCCTGCGTGTCTTTGGGGAATCTCTGGATAACAGCTGTTTGGTGTGCTGCCATTTACCACGGCTTCCTTAATTCGCTGTCTTCTCATTAACCTGCCACATGGAAGGAACTCCAGTTCTGATTCAGTCTCAGTCAGCAATTCCACTGGAACGCTCTATTTATAGCTACCTAATAAAACGCCTGTGTTTCTTTAAGAGCTTGAAGCTACCTGCATGCAGATAGATGATTTGGGGCCTAACACAATCATCGCACTTCACAAAGTGAGAGGTTTAAGTTGAAACTTCTCCTGCTGATGAAATATTAGGCTTGAGGCTCTTGACAACATTTCCAAAGGAAATCTCCCTTTCCTCCCTTGTCTTTGTGGATATCCGTCAAGAAAGTAAATCTAAACACACACGATATTTTTTGCAATATTTAAGGAACTGAGAATATTTACTGGCTGGCTGTGTTGGCAGCTTGGTTGGCCGGTGGAAAATTCCGTTTCTCTTGGGTGGTGGAGCAGGGCATGGCAATGTTTTGACATCATGGGGGTGTGTAGGGGGTGTGTAGGGTCATTTTACAACATGGGCTGGATCTACATGGACCTATTTAACATTATTTCCCCCTATTACAACAATATTAGATAATGCCGTTCTAAAACATCATAGGGCATAAGGTAAAGGGACTCCTGACCATTAGGTCCAGTCGTGACCAACTCTGGGGTTGCGGCGCTCATCTCGCTTTATTGGCCGAGGGAGTCGGCGTACAGCTTCCGTGTCATGTTGCCAGCATGACTAAGCCACTTCTGGCAAACCAGAGCAGTGCATGGAACGCTGTTTACCTTCCCGCTGGAGCGGTACCTATTTATCTACTTGCACTTTGACGTGCTTTCGAACTGCTAGGTTGGCAGGAGCAGGGACCGAGCAACGGGAGGTCACCCCGTCGCGGGGATTCGAACTGCTGATCTTCTGATCAACAAGTCCTAGGCTCTGTGGTTTAACCCATACTTGTTAATTAAAACATTTTTTACCTTTGTTTTCTTTTGTTTTTTGGAGGGGAGGGGTCAGATATAAGTAATACCCGGCCACACCCTATTCCAAAACACTGTTTCTTTCCCTGCTTCTTGTTGCTGGTTGCTCCACATTTTAATTTTCCTCCCTCCCTGAACATCACCCCTCAAATACCATTGGAGAGGGGTTGGAGTTTAAATACAGTAAAAAGAAAAGAAAAGGTAAAACCCTACATAGGGGTGTATGAGCAGTGTTTTACCAATATTGCAGGATAAAGCTATAAAAATAAGCAATAAAAAGGCAAGGTAATAACGCATTATGAACGTAAAAGGTTGGACCTCAATGTGTCCATCTACGTTATCAAAACCATTCCTTAACCCTTCCTTAACGTTAAAAACCATGAGGATAGATCCTCCCTTGGAGTATTTAACAACATAGTTTTAAACATCCATCTGTCGTGGATGCTTTAGATGACTCCCTGGTCCCTTCCAACTCGTAAGATTCTATGATTCTAAGGTAGGGTTCAAAATCAGGTTAATATTAACAGAAGCTAAGGTCAATCCCAGTGTTTTCCATTCCTGTGGTTAAGAGGGTACTTGCTGAGAGGGAAGTGGGGAACTACATTCACAAGACTGGCTCATGATCTCTTGGCAGCAGTGAAGAGAAAGCCAGTCTGCACTGGAAATTCTTCTTTTGCAGAATAGCCTACTGCATTGGGGCAATTTTGGTTCTCTACAGGTATCAGCAGAAATGCATTACGTTGAATATATGATTCAACTATATTCCTGCCTTTCTTTTGTTTTTGTTGTTTATTTATCCATATTCATGTTGATTTATTTTTTTAAAATTTAATTTTTATTTGGTGCTTCTTCCTTCTGGTGCTGATGTTGAGCGCGTCAGCATTAGAAACCGTGACTTATTTCCGCTATTGTTTTCCCTTGGTGCTTTCTCATTTGCCATTGCCCACACCATGCAGGTGATATGACAGAATTTCCAGGTAAGGCTTTCCTCTCCTGTGAGTCCTAGTCAGAAAAGTCGCGTCAGGTCCTTTTCATGCTCCTCCTGTTGTTGTATCTATGTCAACTGCAGATACAAGTTGAACATGGGCAGGTTTGATTTATTTGTGCCTGGTTTTGTGCATCTTTCCATGAATATTTCCTTATGATCATTTAAAACATGTCTCCCGTCATGAAGTCCAATATTTCTCCCCCCATGTGTGTTCCATGAGCTATTACTACATGTGGTTCTTGGGGAGGGATGCAGATGGTTTTGTCTTAGCTTCCTTACTGTTGATAAAATGCACCTGCCTCTCAAGATCGATGACTTTAAATGAAACTTTCTTAATTCCCCATTCCTTTTAAAATAAATCAGGTACAACCCCTTCTATCCACATATGGGATGCTATGACGAAGCAGACTTTGTCTATGCTGCGCTGCTTCCATTCCAAAGGAGTGAATTACGTCAACTTCAGCGCTACTGGCAAGCTCCTCGTCTCTGTGGGAGTTGATCCTGAACATACAATCACAGTGTGGAGATGGCAGGAAGGTGAGTACACCGTCTCGTTCTTACTACTGTATTGGCCCGAATATAAGCAGCACCCTCAAATAAGACATACCTTTACAACCTTTACAAATAAGACATACCTTTATAAGCCGCACTTTAACTTTTCACGGTCGGAATTTGGGAGAAAAAGTGCGGCTTATATTCGGGCCAATACGGTAGTTGGAAGAACCACGAATTCTAAAGGCAAAGCCACACATTAAATGTTAATACAACTTTTTTAAACTGTGTGTGGTGCTTTTAAGAAACACTGATGCATCTGTTGTGTTTACTGATTTGCTGCTCCCTTTCGATTTCCGCAGGTGCTAAAATTGCAAGCAGAGGAGGCCACCTAGAAAGGATCTTTGTTGTGGAGTTCCGTCCAGATTCAGACACCCAGTTTGTCTCTGTTGGAGTCAAACACATGAAATTCTGGACTCTGGCTGGAAGCGCTTTGCTCTATAAAAAGGGAGTCATTGGTTCGTTGGAAGATGCCAAAATGCAAACCATGCTTTCTGTGGCCTTTGGAGCGGTGAGTTTGTGTTTTTACTTGTGGGGTTTTCAGCAGGGAGGTGGGATATTTCCACCCCCCCCATGACTAAGGCTGCAATCTGAAGCCTACTTCCTAGGAAGTAAGTCCCACTGAAAGCAAAGAGACTTACTTACAAGTAAATAGGCTGCAGAATTGCTCACTTCTATCTCAATGATTTGAGTTGCTTCTTCATTTCTGTAGCCTCTGGTAACAAGGAAGTCCTGCGCTTCTAAGCAGGTCCATCCAAACCACATCCAACATTTCCCACCCATTTGACCAAAGGTTGTATAACTAGGCGTATTGGAATCGAGACATTCTGCTAGAGTGCACCAACTTCAGAATGGAATCCATCCATTCATGAGGGGTCAGGGTAGATGCCAAAGTACACTGGTCCAAAGTAGCTGACAATCTGTGACCTACACGATTATGGTTAGTTATGCAGAGAAGTAACAGAGTCCTTTAATGAATGGCATTTACAAAATCATAGAATCATAGAGTTGGAAGAGACCACAAGGGCCATCGAGTCCAACCCCCTGCCAAGCAGGAAACACCATCAGAGCACTCCTGACATATGGTTGTCAAGCCTCTGCTTAAAGACCTCCAAAGAAGGAGACTCCACCACACTCCTTGGCAGCCAATTCCACTGTCAAACAGCTCTTACTGTCAGGAAGTTCTTCCTAATGTTTAGGTGGAATCTTCTTTCTTGTAGTTTGGATCCATTGCTCTGTGTCCGCTTCTCTGGAGCAGCAGAAAACAACCTTTCTCCCTCCTCTATGTGACATCCTTTTATATATTTGAACATGGCTATCATATCACCCCTTAACCTCCTCTTCTCCAGGCTAAACATGCCCAGCTCCCTTAGCCATTCCTCATAAGGCATCGTTTCCAGGCCTTTGACCATTTTGGTTGCCCTCCTCTGGACACGTTCCAGTTTGTCAGTGTCCTTCTTGAACTGTGATGCCCAGAACTGGACACAGTACTCCAGGTGAGGTTTGACCAGAGCAGAATACAGTGGCACTATTACTTCCCTTGATCTAGATGCTATACTCCTATTGATGCAGCCCAGAATTGCATTGGCTTTTTTAGCTGCCGCGTCACACTATTGGCTCATGTCAAGTTTGTGGTCACAAAACAGCTCATTACTGTTTCTTTCAGAATAACCTTACTTTCACTGGTGCCATAAATGGAGATGTTTATGTCTGGAAGGACCACTTTCTAATCAGACTGGTGGCAAAAGCTCACACTGGGCCCGTCTTTACAATGTACACAACGCTTCGCGATGGACTCATTGTCACTGGAGGGAAAGAAAGACCGTAAGAGACTATAACTTGTTTCTGTTTGCATTTGCCACCGCTTGACAATTGCTCCACTTCTTCAGAGAGGAGTTCAAATCACTGTTAATTCCCAAAGAAGAAAGTCTGCTTTGCATGCTGCAACAAAATACACCTCCACCTTTGGTCGCTTGCATTTTTGTGTGCTAATTATAGGGCATTCGTGCATCTGAAAACATGCTAAACATGCACCCAGCCTGTTGGGGTGGTGTGGGTGGAGTTACTACTTGTTTTCAGACATATACCATATTTTTCGCTCTATAGGATGCACTTTTACCCCTCCAAAAATTAAGGGGAAATGTGTGTGCGTCCTATGGAGCAAATGCAGGATCCTTGGCTTCAGCGATATCAACGCGAAGCCTCCAAAGCGCAGAGAGAGCACTCCCTCCGCACTCCAGAGGCTACGCGTTGCTGCCTGAAGCCTCCAAAGGCTTTGCAACCTTGCCACTGCTCCCGGACCTGTTCTGGGGGCTGGGGAAGCTCGGGCTTCCCCCGCCCCCAGCCCCGCAAGCTCCGGGAGCCGCGGTAAGGCTGCGCGCAACCTCGCTGGATCCCGCTCGCAGTCTTTGCTTCTTTGATCTTTGGGGCTGGGGGGGGGAATAAGATTTTTTTTTCTTGATTTCCCCCCTTGATTTCTTGATTTCCCCCCCTAAAAACTAGGTGTGTTTTATGGTCCGGTGCGCCTTATGGAGCGAAAAATACGGTAGATGCCTTGCAGTCATTGCAGGAAAGACACAGCCAGCCTTTAAAGGGAATGTAGAAGCTATCTTAAATGACATCCTGCATACTTTTACCCCGCAGGACGAAAGAAGGAGGTGCTGTGAAACTGTGGGATCAGGAGATGAAACGCTGCCGGGCATTTCAGCTTGAGACAGGGCAGATCGTGGAGTGTGTCCGTTCGGTGTGCCGAGGCAAAGTATGTGAGCTACGCAAAACGCATTGCCATTTGTTCTCCTCGCAAGGGGCTCTTTTTAAGATCGAGCGTTTAGCAAAACAATAAAAAGTGATCCGCACTTAGAGATTCTGCTTACGGAGAAAAGGACGCTAGGAAGCTCCAATGGGTAGGAACAAGTAGATCTTTGAGGCAGATGATTCTGAATATCTAGCAGACAATCTGTCTTGATTCCCTCTGGGTTTCCTTATTCTGGCCATGAGTGGCGGACACCTGGGGAAGAGGGTGATGAATGGTAGGGATGAGACAGCAGAGCACAGCCTGATGTGACACAGCAGAAGCATGCAGAGGTGGAAGAGTATCTGGTGTAATTATTATTATTATTATTATTATTAATACCCCGTCCATCTGGCTGGGTTTCTCCAGCCACTCTGGGTGGCTTCCAGCAGAATATTAAAATACAATAACCTATTAAACATTAAAAGCTTCCCTAAACAGGGCTGCCTTCAGATGTCTTCTAAAAGTCTGGTAGTTGCTTTTCTCTTTGGCATCTGGTGGGAGGGCGTTCCATAAGGCGGGTGCCAAAACCAAGAAGGCCCTCTGCCTGGTTCCCTGTAACTTGGCTTCTTGCAGCGAGGGAACCACCAGAAGGCCCTCAGCACTGGACCTCAGTGTCCGGGCAGAATGATGGGGGTGGAGACGCTCCTTCAGGTATACTGGACTGAGGCCGTTTAGGGCTTTAAAGGTCAGCACCAACACTGAATTGTGCTCGGAAACATACTGGGAGCCAGTGTAGGTCTTTCAAGACCAGTGTTATATGGTCTCAGCGGCCGCTCCCAGTTACCAGTCTAGCTACAACTAATTCTGGATTAGTTGTAGTTTCTGGGTCACCTTCAAAGGTAGCCCCACACAGAGCGCATTGCAGTAGTCCAAGCGAGAGATAACTAGGGCTAGTGTTGTCTCCCAAGGAGAGGCAGTGTGTTGATAGAAAGAGGAGGCACAGCCCCCTAGACACAGAGCCCACCTTCATGCCCAAGATTCCTGCAGGGACAGAATTTCTTGTGAGTAGCACAGCATTCTCTGCATCTGCCTAACATCTTGGTGGGTAGGTGGGGAAACTTGTTGGAACAACCTCGCAGTTCCCATGTGTAGGAGATTAGCAGCCAAACCTAACAAATGCATATTCTTGCTAGCGAGCATGGGAAAGGGCTAAGTCCACAGAGATGTATTGCCAAATAGGCAGATACTCAGACCATAGAAATACAATTGGTAGAGAGGGTTCTCTGTGATGTCATCCCCTACTCCCCAGAGAGGAAGGAGCATGTAGAACTTCCTGTTCCTCTCTCTTCCTTTGATCAGACTTTGTTTTGTTAACTTTGCTACGTTACATGTGCATTCTGTGGTTGGCTTCCTTTGCAGTGCTTTATTTTGAAATCCTTGAGGTAATATTTTAGTTTCCTGTTAACTACGTTGCTTTGAATGTATACTTTATGTTTGACTTTCTTCAGTAATGTTTTATTCTGGATTGTTTTATTTGATGTTTTAATGTAGGTTGCAAGCCACTTGGACGTTTTTTTTAAAAAAAAAAATCAGTATAGAAATGAAAAATAATAATAATATGTGGGGGAAATGCAGCAGTCTTTTGAAATTCATGCTTCTCTAAGTAGAGTTTTTAAAATAATAATAATAATACATAAATACTGACTTGGACTTTGAAATATCAACAGGGCAAAATTTTAGTGGGATCCAAAGATGGAGAAATAATTGAAATTGGAGAGAAAAATGGTGCTTCTAACCTGCTGATTGACAGCCACATGGAAGGAGAGATTTGGGGCTTGGCTACTCATCCCACCAAAGACATCTTCATCTCTGCTAGTAATGATGGAACCGCAAGGATCTGGGACCTTTGTGACAAAGTAAGAGCTGCTTCAGTTGAATTGAAGCCTTCAGTGTACTTAGGAAAATTACAGTGGTACCTCGCAAGACGAATGCATCGTAAGACGAAAAACTCGCAAGACGAAAGAGTTTTTCGTTTTTTGAGTTGCTTCGCAAGACGAATTTCCCTATGGGCTTGCTTCGCAAGACGAAAACGTCTTGCAAGTTTGTTTCCTTTTTTTTACGTCCCAGGCGCTGGGTGGCTGCGCGGATGGGTCGGCACTGGTGGGAGCCTCGTCTGTGGGCGCCGCCGCCGCCTTGTCGCCTCTCCCTTCCAAATCCTGTGCACAGCACCCGTACAGGATAGCCAGCACCAGCAGCGCCAAGAGCAGCGCCAGCAGCATGGCGGACTTTTTGCCCACGTAGAAGCCCGAGCGCAATGTGACAGTCATGGTGGCCGGTTGAAAGCAAGGGGGGGAGCCTGAGCGACTGAGGAAGAAATTCAGCACAAGATCCGTGCTTCGCAAGACGAAAAAACTCGCAAGACGAAAAAACTCGCAGAACGAATTAATTTCGTCTTGCAAGGTACCACTGTAGAGGCTACTGCTGTTGTTGGAGCTTAGAATTTATCATTGCACCTCTCATTTCCAAAATGCTTCACAATTTCTTGTGTTTGCCCTGACAGCAACTCTACGCAGAGGGTTAACATGACCCCTATTTTACTGGTGAACTGTTGAGTACAAATTAGATTCACCTGAGCCACATGTGCTTAACTTTGCCTGGATCATGCCTGGTGACTTGCAAAGGTGTCTCTGGAACTCCAGGTTCTTCAGCAAACCTCCAGTTATCACAACTAATCATTATTACTTATATACATTTAAGGGCTTTTCCAAGCAAGCTGTAAAGATGTGAAGCATTTCAGATTATCTGATTAACAAAGATCGTCGGGACATTCAGTTGAAACTGGCTCTACTGCCAATGGAATGAAATCCAGAGCTGTATATCAAGGGATCTGAATCCACTGTGTTTGCAAACCTGCTGTTTTAATCAAGCTACTAGGCAGATATTGTAGGAAATGAGGTACTTCTTCACACATCACAGAGTTCTGGCCTCCTGTGTCGAAGGGCTTCAAAAGAAATTGAAACAAATTTGTGGAGAATAGAGCTATCAATAGCTGCTTGCCAGGATAACACCTTCAGGCTCAGCGGCAGATTCACAAGGGGAGAAAGTGCAGGTGTGGCCCTGACCTGCATAAGGTCTTCCTGTTGATATCCAGTGGGTCACTGTGAGAACAGGCTTCTGGACTAAATAGGCCTTTGGACCAGTGCCAGATTTAAAGGTAAAGGGACCCCTGACCATTAGGTCCAGTCGTGGCCGACTCTGGGGTTGTGGCTCTCATTTCGCTTTATTGCGAAATGTGGCCAGCATGACTAAGCTGCTTCTGGCAAACCGGAGCAGCGCACGGAAACGCCATTTACCTTCCCGCTGGAGCGGTACCTATTTATCTACTTGCACTTTGACGTGCTTTTGAACTGCTAGGTTGGCAGGAGCAGGGACTGAGTGACAGGAGCTCACCCTGTCGCGGGGATTCGAACCGCCGACCTTCTGATTGGCAAGTGGTTTAACCCACAGAGCCACCCACGTCCCTTAGTGCCAGATTTACGTATAAGCTAAAAAAGCTACAGCTTAGGGCCCCACTCCTTTGGGGCCCCCCCAAAAAAATTAAAGGGAAAAACAACGATGTACATTTCCAAAATATAAGATAAAAAACAAATGAAATAAAACCAACATACAGCAACAGTGTTTTGTGTTGTGTAGGCTCCAGTGATGTAAGTAATGGGCCCCGCCTGCTAGCCTGCTCCCTAAAATATCACTGGTTTGCTCATTTCTTTATCAATTACTTTGATAAAATACATATTTTGTTATGTGCAAATGGCTTTAGATACCTATTAGGTCCATAAATTACCATATAGCAAATATTCAACACACAAAAACAGCGACAATTTGTTGATGACAAAGGACAGCTGGACATACAAAGGGCCCCATTACCTTCAGTAGCTTAGGGCCTCATCAAGCCTAAATCCATTGCTGTCAACTTTTCCCTTTTCTTGCGAGGAATCCTATTTGGAATAAGGGAATTTCCCTTAAAAAGGGGGGAAACGTTGACAGCTATGCCTAAATCTGGCCTTGCTTTGGACTGATTCTGTAGGACTCTTTTTACGTTCTTATGATATCTTTGTAAATATCGCCACAACCCAGTTAAGGGGCATATGCATGCAGAAACTAACTTCCCCGCTTGTATCCCTGACTGCATGAAGAACCATGCAGTGTGCATGGTTCGACTCCTGACTCAGAAACTGGGGTTGGGTACAAAGTCCCAGTCATAAAGTTGATGCCAGCACTGTTCAGCTGCACGAACTGGTGTAACTGAATGAGGATTGTGTGTGTGTGTAAGTGTCTTGAGTTATAAATGATGCCCCTAAAGCAAAGTGTCGCCGTCTCCATCCCACAGAAACTTCTGAACAAAGTCAATCTGGGCCATGCCGCCAGATGTGCCGCCTACAGCCCCGATGGCGAAATGGTTGCCATTGGCATGAAGAACGGAGAGTTCATCATTTTGCTCGTGAACAGCCTTAAAGTGTGGGGCAAGAAAAGAGATCGCAAGTCTGCCATCCAGGACATCAGGTATTTTGTCTAGGTTGTGGGGTGACAAAGATGGGCTGAAGTGCAACTGACGGGCTTGTGAGCCATTTGGTTTTGCGCCGTGTGACGCTTGCTAATGGCTTGTTGCGGAACTGATGAATGTACTCCTTTGGAAAGCATTGCCCAGGTGGCATTAGTTCACACTAAGCCTAGGATAGGTAACGTGGGGCCCTCCAGATATTGTGGATTAAATTCCCATCACTCCAAGCCAAGAGGACCAGTTGTCAGGGATAATGGGAGTTGTCGTCCACAACATTTGGATGGTACCGCATTGGCTTCCCCTGTTCTAAACGTACACCAAACTTCAAAAAACCGTAAAGCTAATAAAACAGATATTCCATAGCCATCCCTAGTTCTCGCTAGCCAAAGAACAATAAGTGCAGTTGAGAGCAGTGAGTCTGATCAGATAGGCCATATGGAACCCCTAACCACATCTCTCGAGTGATATTATTTATAATCACAGGGCCACCACCAAGAAAGCGCTGCTCAATTTGTGACTCAAGGGAATACAGATTGGGGTTTCTTGAAGGTGGCTTCAGCAGGTGGGCAGCCTCATAGCGGGAAGACAATCTCTAAAATAAGATCTCCCCTGGAATAAATACTGCAGCTGGTGAGCAAAGGGATTTCCAAGGGAAATTTAATTAGGCAGAAACTCCATTCCGCTCTGTAGCCTGTCCTTTGCAGGTCCCATGACCACAAATAATCTGATAATCTGAGGAGTGGGGGAATTATTTGGGCAGTGGGGGAGGAAAGTCTTCTCTTGCCGTGCTTTTGAGCAGATCTGGAAGCTTGTAGGAGGATCTTGTCTTAAGGAGATAGGATTGGGTTGGATAAATATCTTCAAGGGTTTTATGTCACACAAGTTTTGGCTTCCTCTCCCCATGCCTGTAAAAGAAATGAAAACTCTGTATTGACTGGAACCTACATCTTATTTAAAAACAGCTTTCCAAACCACCTGAGCACCACTCAACGAACCACAGGTGATCTTCCCAGGAACGAAAGGCATTCCAAAGTATCATTTGCCAAGCATCGTATTCAGTTTTTTTCCCAAGCAAGGAACTCTCCTAACACTTCATGGCCCAGCACTGTCTTAACAAATCCCTGCTCCTTCTTGTTTTGCTGTGCAGAATCAGCCCTGATAACCGGTTCCTGGCAGTGGGCTCACAGGAACACACCGTTGACTTCTACGATCTCACCCAAGGCACAACCTTGAACCGCATCGGCTACTGTAAAGACATCCCAAGCTTTGTCATTCAGATGGATTTTTCCGCAGACAGCAGATACATTCAGGTAGGTTTTTGCCTTCATTTCTTCTCTTTTCTATTTTCGAAATTAAAATTTACAGCTCTTCTGATAGAGAAGGCTCCATACTGGTGATAGTGTCCCGGATGAAATGGATTCTTGATGCAAAATATCGCCTTCTTGCAGTCGGGTGGTTTAATTGTAATGAGCTGCATGCAACCCATCCTGGGACTGCATGGTGAAGGGCCAGGCTATAAATGCATTTATTTATTAACAATATGAATACGCTGCTTATATGTGGTTATTTAAATGCCTATAAAACAAAAGCAGAGAGGCAGAGGAGAGGGAAAGAAGACAGTGAATGAAAATAGGCAGTCTTATGTTTCATAAATCAAAATGCTGCTGTTTTAATGCCTGCGGTGCAGATGTTCCCTGCACATAGAAAACTAGCATGTCAGGCAGAAGGCAAGCCTGGAATATCCTTCATCCTGATCAGGGCCGTAGCTGGGGGGGGGGTGAGGTGGGCTCCCGTCAGGGGCACAGGCGAGGGGAGGCTAAAAATATGTCCATAAATATGTCTATAAATAAAAATATCAATTATTTCCTCATAAGAAAAGGTTTTAAACAGAGGGTAAATTGAATGGGTGGAGGGAGGGTGGTTGGAGGAGAGGCGGAAAGAAGAGCTAATTTGTCCATGGCTAGGAGGCACAATCTGTACCAGGCTTCCTCAAACCCGGCCCTCCAATTGTTTTGAGACTACAATTCCCATCATCCCTGACCACTGGTCCTGCTAGCTAGGGATCATGGGAGTTGTTGGCCAGAAATATCTGGAGGGCCGAGTTTGAAGAAGCCTGATGTGGATGGTTCTGCCAAGATCACCTAGCCATGGATCTGACCTTTACATACCTGTTCTTAATGTGCAGAAATGCTTTTCCACAAGGGTTTAATGTGATAGGGTGAATTCCTAACTTCAGTCTGACATGGTTCAGTCCAGGCAAAAGTTCATTGGCAGAGTGAAAGCTAAGCCAAAGGGAACAAGCCATTTCAAGGAATTTCATGTGATGCTTGTGCTTCAATCACATTTGTCACATTCACACTTGACACAGAAAAAACATAGAGCATTAAGTAGCCTGACAGCCAGCACAGCAAATCCTAGCCATTGTTTCCTACTCAGATTCCTGCATTGCAGACACTGCATGGACGTCAGAAGGTTTTCTCTGAAGAATGTGCGAAATGACCTTTCGTACATATAGAGAAAGCTGTATAAATGGGAATAAAACGTGCGTGACTCTGTGAATGTGCTTCCCTGGAGCTGAGCTCATTTGTGGCACAAGTCTCAACGAAGACAGAACAGGCTGGCAAGGCATGGTACTCAAGATCTGTAGTGGCCTTTCTGACAGTAAGAAATGTTCGACAGTGGAAGGGTCTCCCTCGGAAGGTTGTGGACTCTCCTTCCTTGGAGGTTTTTAAGCAGAGGTCGGGTGGCCATCTGTCTTGGATGCTTTAGCTGAGATTCCTTCATTGCAGGAATGAGGTCCAGCTCCAAGGGCCTTCTGGCAGTTCCCTCACTGCGAGAAGTGAAGTTACAGGGAACCAGACAAAGGGCCTTCTCGGTAGTGGCACCCGCCCTGTGGAAAGCCCTCCCACCAGATGTCAAAGAGAAAAATAACTACCAAACTTTTAGAAGACATCTAAAGGCAGCCCTGTTTAGGGAAGCTTTTGATGTTTCATAGACTATTGTATTTTAATATTCTGTTGGAAGCCGCCCAGAGTGGCTGGGGAAACCCAGCCAGATGGGTGGGGTATAAATTATTATTATTATTATTATTATTATTATTATTATTACTACTACTATTACTATTACTATTATTATTATGGCTCTTGAGGTCTCTTCCAACTCTACAATTCTCTGGTTCTGTTACCTTTCCCTGCTTATATCTCAGATAAAGCAAAACAGGCACAGAGTCATAACCCGCGAGCCTGCATTTGTCAACACAGAAATGCCACTTAGCATATGCATTTGTCCGGGTTGCAGATTAATTCCTTCATATTTTCTTTTAGAGAACTGTCTTTCATTAAGGAGAGGTGCAGACCTATGGCATTGCTAGCTGCCGTGGTAGATGCTAGACATGGGGACCAAGTGTTTTGGCACCATCTGTGTGACGATCATGATGTCTTGCCTCAGGTATCAACCGGTGCCTATAAACGCCAAGTCCACGAGGTGCCATTAGGGAAGCAGGTGACGGACGCAGCCTTCATCGGGAAGATTACCTGGGCCACTTGGACAAGGTGATGCGGCACAAAAAGAGCTGTGAGCTTCACGGTGGTACAGAAACAAGAGATACAAGGGATGGGTGGCAGGAGAGCAGCATCGTGAGCCATAGCTCAGTGGTAGAGCATCCACTTTGCATGCAGAAGGTCTCGGGTTGGATTCCCGGTGTCTCCAGGTAGGGCTTGGAAGTGTCCCTTGCCTGAAACCATGAAGAGCTGCTGCAAGTCTTTGTGGACAATAATGAGCTAAGCAGGCCAGTGATCTGACTCCAGTATAACCCAGCTTCCTATGTTCCTAATTTCACCCAGTAAGAATTCACCCACTTGTAATGGGTGACAAAAAGTACACCCTGTTCCCCACCCCAGTCAATTTGCTGGAAACTAATTGGGAGAAGAAAAGGCTGAGGAGTAAATCCTACACAAATCTGGAGTGCTGTCCCTAAGGCAGTTGGGTAGCACCTTGTACGCCTCCTTCCAGCAACTCCTGCAGGCCAAGCTGGTGCCAAACGTATTGCTCTGCTTTCCTTTGGACCACATTGTGGGACTGTTAAGGACAGTAGGAAAGGATATATTGAGTAAGTAATATCCTTCCTTCACTCACACCAATAAGTGATGTAGCAGAGCCGATTCCCCTTCAATAAAGCTGGAAGCTAGATTGCAGATTCATTTGAATCTCCTAGTTAAGATTATTTCCTGGTGTCCCCTTTGATCCCTCTTAAAAGAATAAAGGCACAAGAGTCTTTCTGAGTAAAGCAACAAAAAGTTTACTCACATTTCAGTTCACGATTTGATCCCTGAAAGGCAGGCTTTGCTTAATGGTTACACAACAAACTGTGAGTTCATCTCATATGGAGACTCAACTCATGTGTTGCCGGCTGAGAGCCAGCAGACAGCAGAATTACATTCAGATAGCAAAATGGCTGCAGGAGAGCAGCATGGCAGCAAAAGAACAGCAAGACAATAGAAAGACAAAAGTAGACTGAGAAAATGGCTGCAAGACTCGGCTCTTTTAGGGAGTCAGCCAGAGCCATGCCCTTCTCCCAGATCACATGCAGGGGGAAGACGCTCCAGACCAGTGGAACAGAAAGTTACACTGACTGGATGTCTCCCTGCCTGTGCCCATCCTAGGGAAATCAGGAATGACTGTACCAATGGATTACATCCCATACACATCAGTGATGCCAAGGACCTCCAAGGACCTGGGCAGCCCAGGACCTCCATACACTGTCCAGGCTTGCACCCCAGAGAGGTCACTTTGGTGTTGCTAACGTAGCAAAAATGACATGGGAGGCAGCAGTTATGAGTTTCCAGTCTCTGCAGCCACAGCAGGCGCTGTGATTCTCCAGCAATTTCACTTTGCTCCCAGAGGTACACTCCATTGTCTTTCGAGACAGATGGATGCCAACACATTTGGACTGGCCGCCTCTGTGCTGCCAAAAGCATCTTCTCTGAGAGATCTCAGTATATATTTTTCTTTAAAACAACAACAACATACCTAGCTCCTTACGGGCTTTACTGTCTTCAGAAACACATGCCCCCAATGCTATACTATCTTTTTTCTTTCACCTTTCACCATTGGAGCAGTATCCTTGGAGATGAAGTCATTGGTATTTGGCCTCGAAATGCGGATAAGGCAGACGTCAACTGTGCTTGCGTAACCCACGCTGGACTGAACATTGTCTCCGGGGACGACTTTGGACTAGTCAAACTCTTTGACTTCCCCTGCACTGAAAAATTTGTAAGTCGGCTTTCTAGCTTTGTGGTGTCTGTGCACAGAATCAGAATACAGGGTGAGGTGCTGAATTCATGAATAAACGAGAGAGAAAATATTCTTAGAATGCCAAATATATATATATATATATAATTGCCTGGTGCATTTTGGAGGCTAGGCATCTGGCAAAGGAGGAAACTGTAGTAGTATATATTTTTGCAGGGAATCCCCATGACGGGGTGAGCTCCTGTTGTTCATTCCCAGCTCTTGCCAACCTAGCAGTTCTAAAGCATGTCAAAAGTGCAAGTAGATAAATAGGTACCACTCTGGTGGGAAGGTAAATGGCATTTCCGTGCGCTGCTCTGGCTTTACCAGAAGTGATTTAGTCATGCTGGCCACATGACCCAGAAAAACTGCCTGCAAACGCCAGCTCCCTCGGCCAGTAAAGCGAGATGAGCACCGCAGCCCCAGAGTCGTTCACGACCAGACTTAACTGTCAGGGGTCCTTTACCTTTACATTTTTATTGCCCCCAAGACAGGAATTTCTTGTTTTCAAACTGTGCTGCACAGCAATAAAAAATTTGAGACACGGTGATAACTTTTTCTCTCCAGTTTATTCCTGGTTGCATCTAGCAGAGATGGTTAGATGTGAGAATTTCAGCTTGTCATTTTTCCCAGTCTTAAGTTCAATTCTCCACATCACCTTGTGATTTATTTATTTTTAAGTCCTTCTGAGAATTCATCAGCATCTTTGTGCAAATTTCTCCCAATATACACATTTTGGGGTGCTAATTTCCCAAAATATGTGCATTTTTGGAAAGCAATTCCCCCCAATACATTTCCTGTGTGTTATTTTAATGAATATCTGAATATTTATCCTAACATATGCATTGTCAAACACATTACTTAACTGTAGAACTGCACTGCAAAATCTGAGGAACGGAGAATCTCAAAGGGTGGCTCTTGTTTCGGTTCACACGTTGTTTCAAACACTGCAAGTTATATAGGTTCACCTTTAAAGGCAAACCAAGTTGCATTCTGCCCCTGCCCCCCAAATCCTTGGTTCAGGCTTCTGTCTCCCCACTTACAGCATATAGGTGAAATCATGTATAGTGGGGAACACCATCTACAAAGCCTGTAAACCCCTCTCTAAACTTCTGGAAACCCTTGAAAAACCCCTTTAAAAAACCAGACGGGGATAAATAGTAGCAAAAGTGGCTCTCTGTCTTCCTTATCACAGGAGGACGATTTGGAAATGACAACGAGGGAGGTAGACCAGTACCCCGAAGTGCCTGGCTGTGATTCAAAAGTAGACTCCTGGGATTGCTAGCTGTTTTTCTGCTCTTTCCAGGGTGTTTTTGTCTCTTTTGTGCCTTTTTGGAGTTTAAATTGATTTATTTATCCCCCCCCCCCGGCACTGCACATATATGCAGTCGTTCTCAAGTTAAACACACATGAGGAGGGAGATGCCTGTATATAGAACCATCTTGTGGATTCTCGGAAGTGTTCAGATGCCCGTGATCAATGGAGTCGGTCTTCATTGCATTCTGACGATTAAAAAAAACCGCAGCTGCCAACGTGGGTGGAATGAGCTTTTGTGTGTGTGAGAGAAACCTTGCCTTTTCCCAACAGGCCAAACACAAGCGTTACTTCGGCCATTCGGCTCACGTCACCAACATACGCTTCTCTCACGATGACAAGTACGTGATCAGCACAGGAGGGGATGACTGCAGGTAACTTTTTGCATTTGTTTATGCCAAGCTGAGTGTTGGGTTTGGGTGTGAGAGAGCAGAGTTTGGGGAGATTCACACTCAACTTAGCCCGCTTTGCAAGGCTCTTGGGAGGCGAGAAGATATTGCTTTGAGCTCTTGTGGTGGAGAGGACAAAAGAATAAAAGAATATCAAGCGGAAGAAGTCAGTGCTAACCACCAGATCCTACAAGCTGCTGTAGGAAATAGTGGCAAAATGGCACACAACCCTTTGCTGGAGCAAGTCAGCAGCTAAGCTTTGCCTTTCTGCAGTAGGCTGGATTCCTCACAAACCATTCTGTATCTTCCATGCAGACAAGTGGAACAGTCTCCCTCGGGAGGTTGTGGACCAGTGTGGGAGCCAATGTGGTGTAGTGGTTAAGAGCAGTAGATTCGTAATCTGGGGAACCGGGTTTGCGTTTCTGCTCCTCCACATGCAGCTGCTGGGTGACCATGGGCCAGTCACACTACTTTGAAGTCTCTCAGCCCCCCTCACCTCACAAAGTGTTTGTTGTGGGGGAGGAAGGGAAAGGAGATTGTGAGCCACTTTGAGACTCCTTCAGGTAGTGATAAAGCGGGATATCAAATCCAAACTCTTCTTCTTCTTTGTAATGGTTATATGGGGTTGCTCGTGCGTAAGTTGCCACCACTCCTGGCTAGGTAGCCTGGTTAAACCTTTCCTGGCTGGACAGCCCTTCACTTCGTGGCTGTTCAGTCGCTAGCAGAATCTGTCAGTGGGCGTTTCTTGAACTTCTTCCAGCAAAGAAGTTCTTTGACGCCAAGTCTACGCCTACTTTCCCTGCGCGGCAGTCTTCTGCGCAGGGTGGGTGTGGGTAGCAGAGGACCTGTGCTCTCCCCGCTGGTCTCCAGCGAAGAGTCCTGGAGCCCTCTCTCCGATTCCCCCATCCGCCCCCCTTTATCCCTGGTGTTACGCTGATTTTCTTCCCCAGCTGATGAGTCCCCTCTCTCCCTGCTTGGCCCTTCTCCGGCATCGCTTGGGAGCCCTGCCTCCACTTTTGGCTCCGATGTCAGTTCCCTGACATTCTTCTTCTTGGAGATTTAAAAGCAGGGGCTGGGCAGCCATCTGTCATGGATGCTTTAGTTGAGGTTCCTGCAATGCTGGGGGTTGTACTAGGTGGCACTCAAGAGTCTCTTCCAACTCTAAGATTCTATTATTCTGTGATTATTCGAGTGCAAGGACACATTCCAGCCAGGCAAAAGCACTTGGGTGGGGATACTTCTGAGGGCCAGATAAAGAAGCCCAGGGGCCACATTCCAGCCCTGAGCCTGAGGATCCTCACCTCTAGTTCACACAGTACTTAGCTGGATGGGCTCAATGATCTCCCTCAATGAAAGGCGGCCATCTGTTAAGCATTTTACAGTCATACCTCGGGACGAATACGCTTCAGCTTAAATATTTACGAGTTGTGCTCTGCGGCGACCCGGAAGTAACTGAGCATGTTACTTCTGGATTGCGCCACTCGCACATGCGCAGACGCTCAAAATGACGTCACGCACATGTGCGGAAGCGGCGAAACGCAACCCACGCATGCGCAGATGCACAGTCACATCTTACATTCGCTTCAGGATGTGAACAGGGCTCCAGAGGTACCACTGTATTCCTCTTTTCCATTCCTCCAGAGCAGGGCTAGAGAACCTCAAGCTTGGGAGGCGCATGCAGCCCTCAGCCCTTGCAACTCTCCCCAGACCAGGCCCTTTCCACAGCTGGGTCCCTTGTCATCCTCTTTGATCCTTCCTGGCTGCACCTTCCTTGGGTTTCGCCATCTGGCTGGGATGTGAATTCTGATCATGCTTCTTGCCCATCGGAATGGAGGCTGACGAGGGAGAAACTTGCCTACTGTACAAAAATGTGGCCCCCAGTCAGGGAGTGGAGCCCTCGGGCTACAGAAAAATAGACCTTTGGGCCTGATCCGTCTGCCTTTGCACCCCTCCCTCCCTTGCCTTCCCTCTACTGGGTGAGAGGAGATCGCTTGCGCCACTTCTGTTTCCTCTTGCAAGCCAGGAAAACAGCATTGAGCAGCAGGAGGGGTGCGGCAGGGCCCCTTCGAAAGAGAAGGCCATAAATAAACGGAACAGTTGTTACCGTCGCAAGGAAATGTTGGAAATGCTTAAACTCAGTAAACATGTAGGAAGCAAACCAAAGGGCATTGCTCAAGACATTAGGCATTGAATGTTGCACGCAGGCAAAATTGGATTTGTGAACCCAGGTCACTGGTAAGCCAATATCTCTGCCAGCCTCTGTTCCTTCATCTGCCAAATTGCAACGTACGTGTCTGGGTTCTTACAAGAATGAGAGGTGCAGCGATTATCAAAGAGCCTCCACGTCAGAAATACAAATGTTAAACTAGTAAAAAATAAAAAATGAACTCTCACTATTCACGTGTGAAGTCTTTCATGTCCCTGGCTTGCCTTAATGCCCCAACTAATATTCAACTGTCTTCCCTGTGTCATTGGAAGGAATTTGGGGGGCGGATCTGAGTCACTAAACAGCTGCAAGAGTCTGGCATAGAGCAGATGCCGTTTTGTACAGGTCTTAGCCGGACTGTAATGAACAAATTCTAGGTTTGAGAGGATGCAGCTGAAGTCTTATGGCCTGTAGAGATTCACTTTTAATATACAGTCGTACCCTGGATCTCAAACGCCTTGGCTCCCGAACAATCGGAACCCGGAAGTGAGCGTTCCGGCTTTCAAACGTTCTTTTGGAACCCGAACATCCGACACGGGTTCCGCATGTTCTCATTGGCTGCAGGAGCTTCCTGCAGCCAATCAGAGGCTGCACTTTGGTTTCCAAACATTTTGGAAGTTGAATAGACTTCTGGAACGGATTCCGTTCGACTTCCAAGGTCCGACTATATAGTATGTATTGCTGGATGGGACATATTTCTTGAATTAGAATAACCGTGCAGATAAGGAAGCTGGAGGGCAGAGCCAGGTTGCCAGTTAGTTTTGCAGAAGTCTTGATTTCAACCCCACGTGTGCACACCGATGGTAATTGACATTTCTTCCTTTCTAGCGTCTTTGTATGGCGATGCCTTTGAAGGTCAGTTTCCTCCAGTGCCACTCTTGCTACCACCGCCACGTGAGTGCCAAACAGGGACGCCTCCCAAGACTTCCGCAGGCGGCTTTCTAACAAAACACCGCGTAGATTCTAAATGTGAAACTTGACCTACGTTGGATGCCACAACCATCCCCTCCAACCATTCAATCATTGCGAAAGAAGGGAAAATTACCGTACTTTTCCATATATAAGGCTAGGGTTTTTTCTTTAAAAATAATGTCTGAAATTTGGGGGCGTCTTATACACGGATAGCTCTTTTCCCCTCCAGTTTTCTTAATTTTGAGTCCCCCAAAATAGGGGGTGAATTATACATGGGGGGCGTCTTATAGGAGGAAAAATACGGTAATTGATTTGGTCCTTAAGGCTGAAGGATGCCCAGTTTGGTTTGCGCTGACGGCTGTCTGTCATGGGTGATTCAGGTGAGATTCCTGCATTGCATAGATCATTTTTTGGGGGGGGGTCCCTCCCAACTCTATGATTCTGAACCTCTCTTGCTGAAAATCAAGTGTCCTAATCGGCAAAGCCTAGCCCATAGTGCAAACTTAAGGTTCAGTAGCCTTTTTGCCAACAAAACGAGTTGCGATTTGAAGATTATTTTTAAAAAGTATTCATGTTTTTTCATAAACCAAACCATTTTGAAACCACCCAGTACAAAACCTTATTGGGCAAGAGACGCCTTCGGAGTAAAGAAAGCTTTGAGCCATGGCTAATTTTATACTGACCAAATTATCATTCCCCCCCCTCCCCTCCCCAAATATTTCTGGTTTTAAAAATAAGTTCATTTGCCAGTTTTCTATGAAGTGCCTTTTGAAAGCTTTGCCAGTGGTACAGGCTTCCTGCCTGTGTCTGCTTTCTACTCTCGGTGCTACAACTTCCACAACTGACGAGGGCTGACAAAGTCATTCCCCCTCCTGCCCTCCCACCCTCGATGTTCCAATTCTCTCTTCTTTTGCATTTAATCTGTCTCAGTATTTTAACTTGAGTCTCAGCTGGTTCTTTTAACAAGAGTGGGTGGGGTGCAAGGAAAGTCTCTTATAAATAGCTGCCCGTCAAATTAAATCTGCAACATATCTAACGCAGTCTTGAGGATAGGAATGGGGGCCTTGCGGTCCTCTGGATGTTGGTCAACTCCTACTCAGGTTTCCGTAAGGAAAAGGGGGAGATTATTCTCTTTCTGGCCCCCTCCCACTTGCAGAAGAACCTTTTTCCGCTGCGTTTCTAGGTTCGGGGCCAATAACGGCAATGCTTTGATAAATAAACCTTCCTCCACCTTTGTTCCAAAGATTTGGCAAACAACTCGGCAGCTACACACACAGGCTCTCAGGCAGGGGACCAAGAAGCTGCAGAATTTTGTTCCTCACCCAGAAAAATCCAATAGCAGTGGTAGAACATGCCTCCTATACTTAGAGGATTACAGGTTCAGTTTCCTGTACTTCATAGTGGAGTTACAGGGAGGAAATGGAAATATCCTTTTGCCCCAAGGTACTGGGACTCGGGTGGAGCTGTGGGTTAAACCACAGAGCCTAGGACTTGCCGATCAGAAGGTTGGCGGTTCGAATCCCCATGACGGGGTGAGCTCCCATTGCTCAGTCCCTGCTCCTGCCAACCTAGCAGTTCGAAAGCACCTCAAAGTGCAAGTAGATAAATAGGTACCGCTCCGGCGGGAAGGTAAACGGCGTTTCCATGTGCTGCTCTGGTTCTCCAGAAAAAGCTTAGTCATGCTGGCCCTATGACCCAGAAGCTGTACGCCGGCTCCCTCGGCCAATAAAGCGAGATGAGCGCCGCAACCCCAGAGTTGGTCACGACTGGACCTAATGGTCAGGGGTCCCTATACCTTTACCTTACTGGGTTCAGGTGCTATGGTTAAGGCTGCAATAGTTAGCTGGCCAATGAAGGGAAAGGGCTCCTCCTATCCTCTTCGCCAAGTCAGGCAGGGGCCACCACCAGCTGCTGAAAGAGGCCACGGCATCCTCCTTTTGCTAGCAATACTCTGCAAACAGAGTCCCTGCAAAGGGACAAGCAGCAAGGTTTGACGTGCAAATATCTTTGTTCCAACAAGCTCTGCTTGAGGAAAGCCATGCAGGTAAGCAGCTCACTCCCAGGTTTAAGAGAGAGCCAAAATAAAACGGGAGAATTCTCCAGAGGGGTAGGAGAGGGGATCAATGTGGAAAAGTGCTACCATTTGTCAAGAGTCGATCAATAGGATATATTAATGCCTTACATGCCTCTATGATTTCCGACACACAGGTCCCTATGCAGTCTTATTCCCATTCTCTTCTCTGTTAAGGAAGCCTTTCTGTATTAGGCAGTGTAATCATATCGAGCCGTTGATGTCAGATGGTCACCTTGTTTGCCTATGTTGTAATGCTGGCCTTTTCATATTGATTGTATCCTAATTCTTTTTTAAAATAAAAAAATGTGACAGAATGAATTGCTATGTAGTGAAATTGTGCAAAAATATTTAAGAGCAATAGAGTGTGTGTGTGTATGTGTGTGTGTGCCAGGAAGAGATTTGTTTGTATTTGTTTATATGGTTTGATTTTAGGAACAATATGCTCCTGGTGCTGTATTATAATGTAAATTAAAATAGTACTTGCATGAGTTTATTTTTCAAGCGATCCAGTAAAAGATTTATGATTTGAAAACAGCTGCGTGTCAAGATTTTTCATTCGAGGTTTGCAGCACACCCAAAACAAGCAGACTGGTCTTTGCCCGGCTGTCCCTTCTTCTTGCCGCATTGGTCGTAGACAGCAATGACCTCATTTGTCAAAAGTTCCCAGAACAGATAAATAAAAGCTAGTGACTCATTCGCATACTTTTTCTGGGGGAAAATGATGTTTTTTTAAAGAGAGTAGAACTGGCACACACTAGCTGCCTTTTTGTCACATGATCTTGAACAGGGGTCGGCAACTTGCAGCCCATAGGCCATAAGCGGCCCAGGGAAGGTGGTTTAAACGGCCCACAAACTGCCCCTGAACCGAGCCACCTACTCAGTGAGTCCCCGTGCGCTGCACTAAACCGGCGCAGCACGGAGCGGGGACTCGCTTCCGCAGCGCAGAAAATCACGTATGTGCAGATGCTGGAAATCACATCGGTGCAGATGTGATCTAGCCCATGGAGCAATCTCTGCGGGAGTGAACCAGCTCAGGCGAGGTAAACCTTGCCAACTGCTGATCTTGAACACTAAATCGGAGGTAGCCAATATGTTGTCCGCGAGATGCTGCCGCCTTTCAACTCCCATCAGCCCCAGTCGCCATGGACAGTGGGGTCAGGGATGGTGGGAGCTGTCATCTGTGAGACTGAAATGGACTTGCTGCAGTATTTCTTCACTGGTTAATTGGAGCCTTAAGTGGCGAAGTACATGTACCAATCTACCACCATGCAACAACTCAGCATAATTTCGGTGGAGAGGATTCGCACATTCAAGCTGAATACTTGTAATTTGCCGGTCCCTGCACTCACGCTTAATTTGCTAGACAAGACACAACCATTTAAGTCTATACGCTTTATTGATACTCAAATTGTTTTGTTTTTACATTTCACAATGCATTCCACAGACTTAGTTTAATACAGCTTGAACCGCAAGTGTATACATTTTTTTTTTATTTGCAATTTCTTGCATTCACAAGGTTCGAAATTTCCAAAACGACATTTGCAGCATCGGGGCGCAACCCGCTGACCCATGCACAGGCGCCAAGGATTCCGAGCACATTGGAGAACAAGCATGCTGGGTACTCCTTGCCAGTGCCTTGCAAGGCTCTTGGGAGTCACACCTTCAGAAATTCCTTCCACAGATCCAGAGTTTTGAGAGGCTGTAAACTTATTTACTCAAAATAGACTATAGGAGGTTTGTGCAGCAAAAGTTATGGCAGAAAACTGTGTAAATGTGCAAGAGAGTTGGGTGTTTTCTTTCTTTAATAGATGCTAGTGTTTTTTATCCCCTCTGAAGATTTAAGCTAAATGGAGCTAAAACAAAACCCAAAAAACAAAACCCAGTTCCGTTCTCCGATATTCCAAGCACTGTGGAAGAGCTGGACATCCTAAGCTGCTGTGAAACACTATATATATATATTTATATAACTTTTATATTGGCAATTGATAAAACAGTAAAATTAAAAAGCACAATACGGCTACACTCGATACCAAACGGGCAAGGCTTTTTAAGCTTGCTTTAATGGCATATTCTTCTACACATCTCTCTCTTTGTTTTTAAAGAAAATCTGCAGTCAACCTACACAGACCAGAGACAGTGCTAAACTGAAATGCTCTCCCTGCACTCCAGCGGCACTGCGCTGTCTCGAAACGCAGCAAGACTACCTTGGCTGAAGCATAAAATGTACAGCTCTCCAATCTGCTATGTTAACCAGTGCTGCACACAGGAGAAGCAAAAAGAGGATTAGGTTTAAATCCATACATAGCAGCTTACAATACTTATGATGAACACACATGGCAGTCAAGAACAGGTTATTTCCCCCGCCTCAAAACACTGCGTTGCTAAAAAATAAAGATCTGTGAAATTGCACTGCAATGTCAAGGTTTTGCTATTCCCTGACCCTCCCCACGTAATCCAAATGAATATGCCTCCCCTTCCCCACTTTAAAAGATGAACTCCTATTTTTAATAAAAGTTGCTTTAGGTTTTTCATTCGGCTTTGCGCTTCACCCCGGGGATTTTAGCTTGGATCCTGCAAAGAAACAAAAACAAGTTGTTTTAAATGTTATGCCTCCTGCCTTCCCTGATACCCCATAATCCCCCAGAGTCAGTGAAGCACATTTGACCTAAAACCAAGCCTCTAAGTGGCATTGGTCCAGCCGTGTGGAATGCTCTCCCAACAGAAATTCAACATGCATCTCCTGTTTTAACTTTTAAATGATGGCTGAGAATTACCTGGCCAGTTAGAGTACTATTGGCACAGAAATGGAAACAAGAAAAATTACCGACGAAAGAGGAATGGCAGACGAAACTAATGGACTATGCAGAATTAGACAAGATGACAGGAAGGATTCGAAACCTCTGGGAGCAGAGATTCTCAGAGGACTGGAGTAAATATGTGAATTATTTGAAAAGCAATTGTAATCAAGACATTACGCTAGTAGGATTGCAAGAAGTTTTGTAAGGAGGACTATGTGAAATGTCGCAGAGAAAAGTATGAAGAGAATTATTAGTGAAGGACTATTAAAAGTAACAGTGAAATTGATGAAATGCAGATTAAGTGATAAAGATTGAAAAATCTTCAGATGTGGTTGATGGAAGTCCAAAACACTGAATAAGATAAGAAAATATGTTGTATGTTTTTTTGGAAATTTTATGTAAAAATTAATTTAAAAAAATTTTTTTTAAAAAAAAGAGAATTATCCTGCCAGTTAAGAAAGCATTTTTCTGCAATAGTTAGCTGATGATCTCCGATTTAAAATCTGCACTTTTTTATTGTACGGTGGCTGCTGCAAACCACTTTAGTTTTCAAATTTTATTTATCAAATTGCGGTGTCAAGTATTTTTAATATAACAAACAAATCAACCTAAGTAGTCCAGTGTAAAACGCGCAGACAAAGAGGCTGCACAGCAAAGAGATTGGGGTGCTGACCATCAAGGACAAGCACCCCCAAACATGGCCCTCCAGATGTTTTGGGACTACAATTCCCATCATCCCTGACCACTGGTCCTGTTAGCTAGGGATGATGGGAGTTGGAGTGTCAAAACATCTGGAGGGCTGAGTTTGGGGGTGCCTGATCAAGGAGAACAGAAGCAGAAGAACAGAGAGAGGGAGAGACAAGAGAGAGAGCGAGAAAGAGATGTCATACAGAAACCCAGAGGTTCTAGTGAATTTCAGTTTTGACCTGAAAATACTTTTCTTTGCAACCTCAAATATCGAGTGATAGGTCATCCACAGATGGTAGTTTTGAAAGTTACAAGAAGCACAAGTTTAATATGCTCATTCAGCTCACATTCAACAATCTGCTGTGTGAGATTATTATATTTATCAGTTGCTTCCCCCCAAAAAAGTGACTTACAAAAAGAAGAATAAAAACAAGCGAAAATACAGTAATATGTCTGAAAGTGCAAATCTAACTGAACCCCCACCATGTTGTTAAAAAAATAAGCTGAGAGTTAAACTCTAAAGTCTTGAGTAAATAAAAATGCTTTTAACTAAAAGCAGACAATGAAGGAGAGCATTCCAGATTACAGGGCCTTGAAAGAGGTGTGTGTGTGTGTGCGCGCACACACACACACACACACACGCCCCCCCCCCACACGTAATCTCTCACTAAAAATAACATTGGAAGGTATCAGCTACTTTAAAATTATCTTCAAAATTCTATATGCTCACTTTGCCACTGCATCTTTGACATTCTTGTTCACAAGTCCCAGGTAATGGTCAATTTGAACCTGGCAAGTAAAGACACAAGGATGAATTACCATTTTAATAAGAGAAGAAATCACCATGTATTAACACTTACTTTCTGCTCAACATTCCCCCCATAACCAGGGACAGGGGTTTCCTGCCACCCTAACAAAAAAGGAACATTGATCCCTATTCTACTAGGCCTTGATCATGTCTTCTGTAGGTGTATCTATTTCAGAACTGTGCAAGGCTTTTTATTTAGTATAGGATTAGTGATGTTTTAAAGATTTGCAGAATCTTCAGTGCCTTTCCCCCGCCCGCCCCCCAAATCATTTTTATTCATTTCCCCAGTTTTACCAAATCATCCACAAATTAAGGCAAATATCTGTCAAGCTTCCCACGGAGCAAACTATAAATTTGAAGCCAATGTTGAACAGGGCTCATCAACTTTTGTGTCCAGATTTCCAATTTTTGAAATGTGGCAGCCTTACCATTGAAGATGGTCTAGGAGGAATTTTATCCATATATGGGGGCAGAGGGGACCCACTATCTGTTTACTTGAAATGGTGCTCTTTTATTTTCTTTTGGCTAGCCTGTTCCCTGAAAGTCTTGCACCACCCCTCACCCCCAATCTAGCTCTCTGCCTCGCAGCGTCTCTAAAGCAGGTCATTTGGAGTTGATCAGCTCCAAAGTAGTTTCCCAACCAGGAAAGGCTGCCAACTCAGCTTAAGAGGGACACCCTCCAGGGACTTACATAACCCCAGCTGAGCACTAGGAACAGCAGCAGCTAAGTAGATCAACAGGAGAAGAGGTGGGATTGTGTTCTGCAGAGCTCTCTCAAATCTTTTTTGGTACACAACTTACTCTTAATCGTCCCAATTAACCATCACATTTTGGGCAGAATTGTCAAGAGAATATGCAACACCGTACACTCACCTGGTGCTTTTCATAAATAATAGGAATACTGAAGAGCGAAATCAGAGCTGGAATGGGATGCAGGGGAAAACAAAACACAAGAAACATCCGTAAGTGTATGCAAATGCAGGGATGCAGAAAAGATCAAGTAAGGCAGGGATAGGCAACCTAAGGCCCGGGGGCCAGATGCGGCCCAATCGCCTTCTAAATCTGGCCCGCGGATGGTCCAGGAATCAGCATGTTTTTACATGAGTAGAATGTGTCCTTTTATTTAAAATGCATCTCTGGGTTATTTAAAGGGACGTGGGTGGCACTGTGGGTTAAACTACAGAGCCTAGGACTTGCTGATCAGAAAGTCGGCGGTTTGAATGCCCACTACGGGGTGAGCTCCCATTGCTTGGTCCCTGCTCCTGCCAACCTAACAGTTTGAAAGCACATCAAAGTGCAAGTAGATAAATAGGTACCGCTCTGGCGGGAAGGTAAATGGCGTTTCCGTGCGCTGCTCTGGTTTGCCAGAAGGAGCTTAGTCATGCTGGCCACATGACCCGGAATCTGTATGCCGGCTCCCTCGGCCAATAAAGCGAGATGAGCACTGCAACCCCAGAGTCGGTCACGACTGGACCAAATGGTCAGGGGTCCCTTTACCTTTTACTGGGTTATTTGTGGGCTATAGGAATTCATTCATTTCCCCCCAAAAAATATAGTCTGTCCCCCCACATGGTCTGAGAGATGGTGGACTGGCCCATGGCTGAAAAAGGTTGCTGACCCCTGAAGTAAGGTGTGCGAATCCAGGCTAAACCAAAAATACGAGGCTGCTGCAAATAGCCCTTGCAACAGGCAGCAGTCTCTGCATTCTGTGAATATGGGGTGCAATGCCCCTAAACAGTGACTGGGCATGTGATGTTGAGCTGGACAAGCAAAGCAAGGTCCCCAAATACATCATCCAGACACCTATGCACTCACCTGAGCTACTTAAGATAGCTCAGTCAGTAGAGCATGAGACTCTTAATCTCATGCAAGATTCCTGCATTGCAGGGGTTGGAAGAGATGGTACTTTGTGGTTCCTTCTATGATTCTATGAAGTTGCCTTATACTAGTTCAGACCATAGCTCAGTATCATCTGCGGTGGCTGGCTGCAGGTTTCAGGCAAGGAATCTTGCACAGCTGTATTCGGAGACTGATGGGTTGAATTTATATACTGCCCTATACCTGCAGGTCTATGCCGGGGATTGAACCGGTGATCTTCTGCATGCAAAGCGGATGCTCTGCCACTGAGCTGCAGCCTTCCCTTTACTTTGCCCTGTAAGAATACTGATCCTGATTGCTACTATTGGCGTATCAAGCAAATGACTGTGATCAAGTCAAAAGCAATGGAACCAGCCCTCCTTTGCAAACCCCACAGATTAAAACATGGCGTTTCTACGACTTTCTACTGCTTTCTCTGCAGCCTTTGCCAATTTGCTCTGATGCCTCAGCATCATGCTGTGCCGTGACACCAAAATCGTGACAACGTACTGCTTTTCTCACAAAATGCTTTGTCATTAGGTGCAACGTAGTATAGAGGGCCAACTTACCCAGTATCAGCAATGTCAGACCATTGAACAAGGCACCAACGTAGGTGAACACCCACATCAACACGGCAAACTGGAAGAAAAAAGAGAAAGCTGAGTAGGAATGCAGAATGTGGACCATTTATTACAGCTCAAGTAGGCTTTGCAGTTGCCATGGGCTGGCTGCTAAGTGGGGAGTGGAGGTGGCTGGAGACTCCCCAAGTGATGGGAGACTCCCCAAGTAAGCCATTCTAAAGCCTTGCATGTGGAAAATGGGGGAAGTTGACATGGGAATGTCACTCGCAGCAGCAGGATCCCCCGTGGCAATTTGGCATCTGTTCCGACTCTTCAGGTGGCCTTCACTGAAGGCAGCATGGAAAGATCAGGCAGCGAAAAGGCAGCGCTCCAGCCTCCGTATGTCAGAGATAATTATAGCCAAAAGGACTTGTAATGGGATCCCACAGACTTTAGCTTTGAGGTCCCCTGGCCGTGCTGAGAATGACGAAAAGTCTCATAGGATTTCAGGTCTGCTCCATCTCCCTCTGGTTCATGTGGTCATTTCGACCACAGAAGAGGTTGAAGTACAAGCAATGAGACAGGCCCTGTGCCATTAGATTTAGGGCTAATAATAATAATAATAATAATAATAATAATAATAATAATAATTTATTTATTTATATGCCACTCGTCTGACTGGGTTGCCACTCATAAAACCCGAAGCAAACCACAACACATTAGAAACTTCCCTATGCTACTTCCATGCACTTAAGGTCTCCATGAGCTGCTCTTACCACATGGGGAATGTTTCGTTAGCAAGATACCCTCCAAGCAGCAAGCAAGGTTGATATATATTACGTAGGGCAGGGGCTTCCAACCTTTTTGGGTCCACGGCTCCCTTGGCCAGCTACATTCTTTCTGTGGTGCCTTGTGAGCCTCAGGCGCCCAGTTACGTCAACCTGTGCCTGCAGAACTGGCAGCCCCTCACCCTTTTTCAAACACCCTCCCTTGTGAAGTGTTCACCAAGCCGCCTCTCCTCTCCCCTCTCATTGGGAGTCTGCAGCTGCCACCTCTGGTCTTTGAGCTGGCCCCCCCTTGCCCCAAAGAGATGTGCCTCCTCACACGGCCCCGCCAGGGCCTGGGAAACACCCCCTGCCCAGCTCCAGAGGCATCATTCACCCGGGGAGCTTGCAGCCAGCGCTGCTGCAACAAACAGATGTGCAAGTCTTTGGGAGGGTTGCACAGCTCTCTTCGGAGACTGGTGGATTGAATTCGGAGACTGATGGAGGGAGGGAGGGAAGGAAGGATTGAGGGACAGAGGCCAGTATTGCCCGCAGCACCTCTGACCATCATTCAAGGCACCCCAGGGTGCCATGGCACACAGGTTGAAAACCACAGACTTAGGGCAAAACCTTTGTTTTCTCCACCTCCCCCCACTGCAGCCTCCTTCCTTGCGTTCCAGTTCCCAGACACTGTAAGCTTCTATTCCCAGAACACAGAAATTAGATGGTGGCAGCCGTTGGTTCTTTGTGACCTAGTGCTAATGGGAGGAGTGGGGTTAAGGTTGTCTTCAGTAGCAGCAGCCAATCTGTGGCCCTCCAGTTGATTCTAGACTACATTTCGTGCCATCCCTGGTTATTAACCATGCTGGTTGGGAGCTGATGAATGTGTGTGTGTGTGTGTGTGTGTGTATACACATACACACATATTTTTATTAATTTTTTTACATATCAGTTCCAACAGTCATACAACATAACTACTCATCTTATACAATATTTTAGACTTCCGTCAACACCTCTGATGATTTTCCGTTCTTCATCACTTACTCTGCATTTCTTAATTTCTGTATTACATTTAATTGTCCTTAACTAATAATTCTCTCCATAGTCTTTCTTGCAATATTTCAAATAATGCACCTTACAATACTTCTTGCGGTCCTACTAGAGTAATCTGTTCATCACAATTACTTTTCAAATAGTTCATAGATTCACTGCGGTCTTCTAAGAATCTCTGATCTCGCAGGTTTTGAATCCTTCCTGTTAATTTATCTAATTCTGCATAGTCCATCAATGTCATCCTCCATTCTTCTTTCGTCAGTAGGGGGCTGATGAGAATTGGTGTCCAGTAGAACTTGGAGTGCCACAGGCTCCCCATCTCTGGTCTTAAGTCTAGAAGGGGGGAAGCAGCTTTGCAAAATCTTTAACTGCAGAGCTGTGGCTGTGCACAGTTCCCACTTGCTGTGTCAAAGCACCAGTCCATCCAGCCTAGCAGCTCTCCATTATTTCAGGCAGGGAGCTGGGGAAGAGCCATGATCCATGGTAGAACATCTGCTTTGCATATAGACGCTCCCTGGCACATACAGGTAAGGCTGGGAGGACAGCCCTGCCTGGAACCCTGGAGAGCTGTTGCCAGTCCGTGCAGACAACACTAAGCAAGATGGACAAGTGGTCTGGCTTGGTATACAGAAGTGCGTTGAGTCTCTTTTGGTCCTGCTAACTTGACATCCTTTCTGCCCAGCTCACCAGGGACTGAACTTGAGAAACAACTTGGTCTGTGGTCTCTCTTCTCAAGGAACTAGTAGCTCTTTAGGACTTGGGAGAGGAAGCAAGGAGGACCCTCCTCCTTCGGAGGCAAAATGTTTACCTTTCCTAAGCAACTCCTTAATTGCAAACCCGAAACCCCAACCCCGTGAAACTGGAGGAGGTGGGGGAGAATCACCTTTACTATTCCAAATGTAACATGAGAAATAAGGGAACGAGACCAACGTGTCCCGGGATGAGATAGAGCCCTACTAGTTCCCAGAGGGTATAAGGTCTCCTTGCCAAGTAAGAAGGGCAGGGGTGTGGGGGTGTGACCTGGAAGTGCTGAATCACTAATGTGTTGAGTGTGGGGTGGTGGGTGAGAGTTCCCAGGTCAGCTGATTCCCACTGCTAATCTGAGGGCAAAACGTTCAGTAGGGGAAGGGCTCTCTGAACAAAATGACTAAGGGCACATTTGCACAATCATTTACTTAGAAGTATTTATTACTTGGGCTGGGTTTTCTTTTTTATTGGATAATGTTCGAAGTAGGTTACAAGCCTTTAAGATATAACTATGAACTGAGTTAATTTTTTAAAAAAAGTTCGGCAATGCATTTAAAAAGTAGTTAAAAATGGCAAATTAGCAAGTTTATCCAAAGACTCAATGGCACTGTTTTCCCCTACACCCTGTTTCTCTCAATCCTTGCATTCTAAGAAACCCCTGGGATGCAGGTGGTGCTGTGGGTTAAACCACAGAGTCTAGGACTTGCCAATCAGAAGGTCGGTGGTTCGTAACCCGTGATGGGGGGAGCTCCCATTGCTCAGTCCCTGCTCCTACCAACCTAGCAGTTCAAAAGCACATCAAAGTTCAAGTAGATAAATAGGTACCACTCCAGCGGGAAGGTAAACGGCATTTCCGTGCGCTGCTCTGGTTCGCCAGAAGTGGCTTAGTCATGCTGGCCACATGACCCGGAAGCTGTACGCCAGCTCCCTTGGCCAATAAAGCGAGATGAACGCCGCAACCCCAGAGTCGATCACGACTGTACCTAATGGTCAGGGGCTCCTTTACCTTTTAAGAAACCCTTGCTTGTGACCCTTGGTTAACCAAAGGTATCCTGAATCCCCCCCAAAAAAGAACTTGGGTTTCCAGTTGTTCCTGGACTACAAGTCCCAGCACCCCTGACCACTGGTCCTGCAAGCTAGGGATGATGGGAGTTGTGGTCCAACAACAAACTTGGGGACCCAAGTTTGAGAAACACTGCCCAAGGAGAATATAAAGAAGCTTTCGCTTGGCACCTGAAATGCTGGTAATGTCACTATAAAATGGGTACTCCTGGTAGTGGTGACAAAGCGCCAGCAACCCAAAGGCCCATCTCCAGTTATTATCCCCTTTCCTCTTCCACTGGCTGCAGCAGCTGCAGCAGAGGCTCCTGCTGAATGCTTAAGCCGTACCTGTGGCCCTATAGATACTGCTGGTCTGCACCTCCCTTCATCTCTGACCACTGCATGCAAGCTGGAGCTGCTAGGAGAGGCTTCTATGTAGATTTAAGATTGTGCATTCTTGCCTTGGCACAGTACTTTTGACTTAAAAGCATGGCGTACACAACGCCCTGGGAAGCACCGACAAGAAAATGCAGCAGAAAATGTTTGGTGGCATTTATCAGGGAAAGGGAACCCTTCTCAGGCTGAGGGCCATGTTACCTGTATACCTGAGGGAGCGTCTCCACCCCCATCGTTCAGCCCGGACACTGAGGTCCAGCGCCGAGGGCCTTCTGGCGGTTCCCTCATTGCAAGAAGTGAGGTTGCAGGGAACCAGAGAGAGGGCCTTCTCGGTAGTGGCGCCCGCCCTCTGGAACACCCTCCCTTCAGATGTAAAGGAAATAAGCAGCTATCTTATCTTTAAAAGACATCTGAAGGCAGCCCTGTGAAGGGAAGTTTTTAATATTTAATGCTGTATTTAACACTCGATTGGGAGCCGCCCAGAGTGGCTGGGGAAACTCATCCAGGTGGGCGGGGTATAAATAATAATAATAATAATAATAATAATAATAATAATAATAATTATTATTATTATTAGTGACAACCTTGCAGAGGCCACATGTCAGCAGCAGGGGAAAGAAGGTGTGGCCAGATACAAAAGTAGGGAATGCATGAAAACTCCTTGCATAGAAGGATGCATTCCAGTCACAGAAACACCAGAGGTTTTACACGCAGCCCTTTCCATTCTTCAAGGCCACATTCCAAGTAGACAAAAGCACTCAAGGAGTGTGTGGAGAAAGGCCATTGAGGTTAGACAGTCCTGGAGGGCTACAATCACTTGTTCACACAAGCACAGAGCCTGAGGTTCCTTACCCCCGGCATATATACTACAATCTGAGGCCTACAGTTGTTGCAGAGTCTTTGACAAGGCCAGGTCATTCCGCACATCCATAACAATACATTTTCTGGTGCGTAAGCTTGCTTTTTCCTCCAAAGGGTTAGAAACCTTGCCTTCCCTGCAAATTGGCTGCTCATCACATTGCTTAAGAGCCACTAGGGAGTTGTTGTTGTTGTTGTTAAAAAATCAGCCCCTATTTCAGAAACTGCATAGAAGTCTTACTTATACAACAGCTATGGGCAAAGGGCTGTTTCTGCAGTACTCTGGCCTATCTCAGAACCGGCTGCAAGTCTTACAAGATGTTAAGGCTCAGATAAGATACCTAAATCTCTTTCCAGGCAAGGGCCCTTGTATGTCGTCGTCTTCTTCCTGACAGTAAGAGCTGTTTGACAGTGGAATTTGCTGCCAAGGAGTGTGGTGGAGTCTCCTTCTTTGGAGGTCTTTGAGCAGAGGTTTGACAACCATATGTCAGGAGTGCTCTGATGGTGTTTCCTGCTTGGCAGGGGGTTGGACTCAATGGCCCTTGTGGTCTCTTCCAACTCTATGATTCTATGATTCTTTTTAAGGCTGTAAGCTTAAGCAAGAATTCTTCTGAGATAGGACAGGGTGCATCTTACAGGAAAGTCAGTCCATCAAGCAGGCTCAGTTACATGAACGCATGACAACACAGCACTGCAGAATCATCCCTGCCCATATGGTTCTGCCATATAGTTAGCTAAGAGCATGGGGGCCACTACAGGAAGCAGACACCCCCAACACACACATACACACACCTCTATCTACCATCAACAAGAAAGAGGCATTTCCAGAGACGTTTAGCCAGGCAAGTGAGGGTGTGTAGCAAAGCCATGAGGAGTGTAACCTGGGGAGGATTCCAAGGGCCAGACTAAACGTCATGGAGGGACATATTTGGCCCTTGCGCCTAAGGCTTTTAATCCTGCCATATTGGGCTATATAAACCAGCCTCTCTCAACCTTGAGTCCCTGGATGGTGTTGGACTACAACTCCCACCATCCCTAGCAACCAGGACCAGTGGCCCAGGGTGATGGGAGTTGTAGTCCAACAACGTCCGGGGACCCAAGGTTGAGAAAGGCTGCGTAAAACCAATATATGATCTGTTATATGCCTCCTTAAGTGACTCCTACTATATTTAGCAAGAAAAATAATCAACCCCAAACCCAACACTGAACAGCTGACCCCTTAACACAGTTTGAAGATACTAAAGATAGGAGCGAGTCCTGTGGTAGAATAAGACTGGCTGGGCCATATGTTTTGGCGAATTTATACTGTGCTGCAATCGCTACAGCAGATCTTGATAAAATCACAGTATGACTGAAAGCTTTTCAGCAAACCTCCTGCTCCTCAAAAGTCTACTTTGCCATCACTGCATAGCTGTGAGTTCTTTTTTTTTTTATCTGCCCATCATCACCTGGCAAATGGTATTGGGAAACTGTTGAGCAGTCCCTCCAACACATGTGACTGGCATCTCCTAGGCTGCCTGAATTTCCAAATGTAAGGAATAGGGCAGTTTCCACTCCCTCTTGGGCATTTTAAATATGTCTGACTGCAGGCGTTTCCCCAGAAGGGGGTGGGATGCCAAAGATACTGCAAACCACAGAGAAAACTCATCCAAAAGTCATTAATAAAAAAACTCCACACACTTCAGAGAAATATCTTCTTCCCTTTGTGGGGGGGGGGGGAGACACGCAATATGCACCTCAGCGCGAAAAGATTCTAAATCAACTTTGGGTTGATGGCTTTCCAGATGTTTAAAGGTAAAGGAATCCCTGACCATTAGGTCCAGTTGTGACCGACTCTGGGGTTGCGGCGCTTATCTCGATTTACCGGTGTACAGCTTCCGGGTCATGTGGCCAGCATGACTAAGCCGCTTATGGCGAACCAGAGCAGCGCATGGAAACGCCATTTACCTTCCCGCCGGAGCGGTGCCTATTTATCTACTTGCACTTTGATGTGCTTTCGAACTGCTAGGTTGGCAGGAGCAGGGACCGAGCACCGGGAGCTCACCCCGTCGCGGGGATTCAAACCGCTGACCTTCTGATCGGCAAGCCCTAGGCTCTGTGGTTTAACCCACAGCGCCACCCATCCCGTCAGCTCCAGCTAGCACGGCCAATGGTCAATGATGATGGGAGATGTAGTCAAACAACATCTGGAGGATACCATGTTGACCATCCCTGACCTGGAATGCTAGAGTAGATAGTTATCTGGTCTTATACAGCAGGATTCCTCTGGTGTTCTTAAGTCTCAAACAACTGCAGTGGGGAGAACAAAACGATGCTAAAGGTTTTATTTTGTTCCAACTCATCTTGAGTTCCACAGAACCATCCTTCAGGAATTTCCTTTTACATTTTAGGAATGGGTTGCTTCAATCTTGCTTTATGCTGCTGACTGCTGGGAGAAAGCATTCAGCAGAGCAAGAGAGGACACTGGCTTGTATCTTGCTAAGGCAACACCAGCAATTGAACCAAGTCAAGGAGTTGAAATTTCAACACCCCAAAGTCGCCAGTGAGCAAATTCCATAAGTCAGTAAAGCAAAACAGATAGGCTTCAGTCAATCAACAGTGTCAGGTAGTAAATCAGATTTTCTGATAAGGAGACAGTTGATCCTCCTCCAGGGCTGTTGAAGACTCCCATAGAAGTGGCTATACCAACACTGGAAAACTTTGCTCAGATCACCAGCCTCTCAACTGGAATTATCCAGTAGCAAGAAGTTGTAAAGTGGCATTTAAATGCACTCTAAGGTGGCATTTTTGCAGATGGAAAATAAAGTAGTTAAATAAGAAAATAAGTGGTTAAATATTAAAGGTGTCAAGTCCACAGCCCTATGTTATCAGCTACTCTAGCCTAGATCTAAAACCAATCATGGTTTTAGATGGGTAAAGAAAATATCCAAGCTATCTTCTATTTCAGAAGCACTTCCTACGTGCTCCACTTCATATAAACCTACGTGGTTATGCAAGTCTTTTGAAGCATGAAAGAACGGCAGAATGCTAAATCAATGAGCTGGAAAGGAACTGCGGAATATTCCCTTGTTCAGGGCAAGAATGAAGACTTTACTGACAGTTGAAATTAATTTTTCATATCAGAGGGTTTCTTCTTCCTCTTTTGCCAGTTGGATCAAAGACTTTTATTCTATTGGAAGTATTCTGCTTTGTCAGTGTTCACAACATTGTATACTGTCTGCACAGAATCCATGGGTGGGGGCCATCTGAAGTACAACACACATTCACAATGTTTTTGGTGGCCATTTTTAATGACCCCCATACATTTTTAAAAGCCAACGCTTCAAATTGCTGAAATCCTTTTCCAGCTGTAACTTTTCTTTAATGAAAGCATTGTAACGCCATAATGCTATTATGCCAGTTTTGGTATTGGTATTATGGTGCAATGGAGTTCAAACACCATAACACTGTAACGAGGGAATAATTAAACCACAAGCATTATAGCATTATGGTGCTGATTTTTTTAAAAAAATATATAGCTGGGGAAGTGTTTTTAGCAAAAATGAAAGGATTAAAGGTCAAAATCATGGTCATGAAATGGCACCCACCACAAATTTTATAATGAATGTGTGCTGACCTGTGACAGGTCCAAACTCATGTCCAAAATTCACCCTTTTAAAAAGGCAGAAAAGCAGCTCTAAAGCAGCCTTCCTCAACTGGGAGGGGGGACTGATAAAGAAGGGACTAGGAATTCAGACGGAAGACAAATATCAACAATACTAGATGATGTTGTTGGGTGGGTGCCCACCCAAACTGTGATCAAACCATAGCAGTTCCTCCTTAAATAACTAGTATGGAAGCATCCAAAGTCTCCTGCTTCTGGCCCAATAGACAATTAATATAGATGAACCTTGCTTCTAAAGCAACAAATTTCAAATATGCCTGCCTAATTTAAGAATAGGCATAAATACTGAAGAAGAAGAAGAATTTGGATTTGATATCCCACTTTATCACTACCCGAAGGAGTCTCAAAGCAGCTCACAATCTCCTTTCCCTTCCTCCCCCACAACAAACACTGTGAGGTGAGTGAGGCTGAGAGACTTCAGAGAAGTGTGACTGGCCCAAGGTCACCCAGCAGCTGCATGTGGAGGAGCGGGGAAGCAAACTTGGTTCACCAGATTACGAGTCCACTGCTCTTAACCACTACACCGAAGGAACTGAAATCCAAATAGGCCCACATACCCCCAGTGGTCGTTAGAACCTCCAACGTGTGTTGCTAGACTACAACTCCCATCACCCCTTCTGGCTGGGGCTGATGGGAGGTGGAGTCCCAACAACATCCAAAGCAAGGGCACAGTTCACCATCCCTGCCCTAAAACCATACAACCACATCCCTGCCTGCCTCACATGCTTTATTGCATTTGGCAAACACCACATGGTCTTTCAGGTCAACCTGGACAAGATCCCTCCCCTTCTGCAAGTATATACTCAGGAAAGGTTGAAAATAATGGAAGTCTCTTACCTTTAGTGAATCCACCAAGTCATCCACTAGGAAGAGGCGCCTGAGCTCCTTAACTGTGTTGTTGAAGTGGCCAAGCACCATATGGCTGTATTTTTGCACAAGCTCCTCAGACACAGCGACATCTTTATCCAAGTAAGCCCTAAAAGAGGGAAAGCGCCGTTCATAACATTCGACTTGGCAGCCCGAGATTCTTCGAGCTCTCCAAGCTCTCAGCCAGAGCACAATGGAGTAACAACAGGGAAGGTCATGGTGCTCAAGAATTGTACAGATGGACAAAGACCCAAGCGTGAGGCGCTCTATAATTTATTCACAGCAGTGAAGCTGCCGCGCTTAAAACACCAGGTTTTTCCAAGAACTGGCACAATTAGTTCATTAAACGGCACTTAAATGGTAGAAGCAAATGCCTGGCCACTTAAAGCAGGTAAACAAAAGGTAAAAAAAAAAAAAAAGACTGTGCCTTTTTGCACATGGAAAGGCTGGCTTGGTAACTAAAATCAAATGTCTTTTTGGCTAGATATAACTTGGGATGATGTCCTACTCAGTCCAAAGAAGAGTCTTTGTTTTGAAACAAAAAAACAACAACACTCCCACAGCTTCGCTGCATTAAGCAAACCCACTTTCCAGAATATCGCAACCCTCAAAGTTCTACTTTCATCCCACTAACCTCTTGCCAATCAGCCCAACATATTTTAAATATTTTTAAAGGGAAAATAAATGCTTCAGCCCAGCCCTTCAAAATTGCCTCCGGGGTTTAGGAGACCCCCAGGAGAGAACGCAGCAGGAGAAGGGGGGGGGGGGACTGTTGCATTTAGCAAGCTAAAATGTTCGCCCTGATGGAACCACCACTTTAGCACAATGTCAAATTCCACCCATTTTATCCTATTTGCAGAAATGTGGCATCCCTGAAGTTTTCAAGATGCTCCTTAGACAGGCATGTAGCATCTGCCAATTCTGTTTGAGCGATGTCATGAAAGGTGCCTGATTTTAAAGCTACCGCAGGTTTCACGACTGCTCAATTCAAAAGTGGTAGCATTGCTTCTGAGATGGTTCAGTGTCGGCTATGTGGGCTCCAACGCTTCTCAAATGGCCAAAGATTATGAAATTATTGATATACCATACCAAAGCAATATAGTGTAATGAAACATTACTGTACCGAAGTGCATTGTGAAATTATGATAATTGCCTAAGGATCCAAACCTACCTGGGTAAACATGTAGTAGTAGGAAAGAAAACAGTAATCTTCTTTTCTTTTCTTTTTTGCACTAATGTGCGTAATTTTTATTATGGAGATCTGCAAGACTGTTGGTATGTGGAGGAGGGCACATACCAGCATGCATTGTGAAGAAAGCTAGGTGTCTGGTAAGCCATCTTCCAATGGATTAGACTCCTCAGTTAGCATTGAGTAAATCTGTTGCTCTGTCAACCTTTAATTGCTTTCATTAAAATGGGGCTGGGAGCTTTGCAAATAACTTAAGCATAAAGCTTTGCTCTAAAGAGTTTTACAGCCCAGAGATAGGGTCAGGGAAGGGGAAGAAGCAAATTTGCATGTTGATCAGCTAGAGCCACTGTATGGCAAGCAGCCCAAGGGACACAGTGTGCACAAGGGTGGCAGGGTGGTGGGCATCAGTCATGGATGCTTTAGCCCGTATTTCTGCATTGTAGGGGGTTGGATCAGATGATGCTTCCAACTCTTCAATTCTATGATACTATGACCATAGCTGATGTATGGAAGTGAGAGCTGGACCATAAAGAAGGCTGATCGCCGAAGAACTGATGCTTTTGAATGATGGTGCTGGAGGAGACTCTTGAGAGTCCCATGGACTGCAAGAAGATCAAACCTAAACATTCTGAAGGAAATCAGCCCTGAGTGCTCACTGGAAGGACAGGTCCTGAAGCTGAGGCTCCAATACTTTGGCCACCTCATGAGAAGAGAAGACTCCCTGGAAAAGACCCTGATGTTGGGAAAGATGGAGGGCACAAGGAGAAGGGGACGACAGAGGATGAGATTGACAGTGTTCTCGAAGCTACCAGCATGAGTTTGATCAAACTGCGGGAGAAAGTGGAAGACAGGAGTGCCTGGCGTGCTCTGGTTCATGGCGTCACGAAGAGTTGAACATGACTAAACGACTAAACAACTAATAGCTGATGTGTCAGCTTACACGTCAACTAACATATAAGCCCAGTGCTGAAGCACAGAATGCCAACATGGTGACAACTACTGTACATAGACAGGAACTTTCTCCATTTTCAGCGCCAGCTGAAGACGTTCCTCTTCCAACAAGCCTTTAAACATCTTTATCCCAGTTGGCAACTAACCAACGTGCATGCACACGAAAGCTCATACCAAGAACTAACTTAGTTGGTCTTTAAGGTGCTACTGGAAGGAATTCTTTTTGTTTTGACTATGGCAGACCAACACGGCTACCTATCTGTAACCAGTTGGCAACTGTTCTGGATCTGAATCAATATTGTTTTAGACTGTTTTTTTTAAAAAAAAAATATTTATAGCAGTTGTTATTGTTTTTATATGCAATTGTTTCTACCTGCTTTAATATACTGTGTGCCATAATATCCTTTAGAGATGCCTTGTGGAAAGTGATTCATGAATGAAGCAAATAATTGCACAGGCTTCCCATTTGCTTCGAAGCCAATTCAGGGTGCTGGCACTGCTCCTCTGTGAGCCTGCCTGCTCACAGGCAGGTTTAACAAACTGAAGGACATTGTCCTCTTTCTATGCTCCTCCCGATAGAAACATGCAGATGGGGACAGGCACACCCCTGCTTTAAGTCGTTTACATACTGTCCTCCCTTGTATACTATTTACTACAAAGCTCAATGACTAAGCTCTTTAGCAGCAAAATGTCGGATTACCAGAACGACATCTGAGCGCTGGTATAACACAAGTGGACTCTTTATTACAGCGTTTGCAATTGTTCAAGATAAAATATATTTTGGAAAGAGAAGAAATGAGCACTGAACCACTGATATATGACAAGTGGACTCTTTAATTACTGTGTTTGCAATTGTTTAAGATAAAACCTATTTGGGAAAGAAACTACTTTTGCCATTTTTTATAGTGTTTGTTTACAGATAGTTGCCTTGGTGATATTATCTTGTGTCCATTGCAGTAGTCGTTGTATCATCCACCTGTTCGTTGTTTCAATTGCTATTTAAGGTTGTCAGCTCAGGCCCTGCTCTGCATCCCTCCCAAAGGCTTCAAAGGTACCAAGGCATCCAAAGGCAGAGAGGTAACATTTAAACTCTCCAATTCAGTGCCAACACTAAAATCACAGCACTCCAGTGAAGCAAACAGGCAGCTTTCTGCATGCACCTAAGATTACTCAAACAACAACAGGAGCTGCTACCTGCAAGACTACTCCGTGCCAAAGGCCAGGAAGACTGAAAAGGAACTGAGAGCTTATCCACACTTACCTGTCCTCTGCTCTTTCTAGGCATGACCCGCAATTTAAAGCTCTTTGAGTGCCCCTTTTATTTGCTCCAGAGCTTTCCCTGCAAAAACCCGCTCTTTAAAGCTCAATCACAGCAAATGTCAAGCCAAGGGAAACCCAAATTGGCATTTGCTCCTAGACTATGGTTAGCCAAGGGAAGACACCAAATCAAAGCAAAAGGAAAATCACATATATGTGCACAATTGATACATAGGGGAGCCTACTGAGACTAGCCCTGAATAGAAAAGGAGTGGGGGGGAGTTTATGTTGTTGTTGTTGTTTTAAGCTACAAATCTCCACTCAAGAGTCAGTTTAGCTAGACCCTAGTGACTGGCTTAGGGAAGCCACTACTACCCAGCCTCCCTATCTTTAAAATGGGATTAAATGGCCTTGCTCTACATTAATGTTATAATTATCCTCTGCAAAATGCAAGTTTGGCCAGCCATGGTGTGTGAAAGAGACGTGTTTGCATTTGCAGGAGGACAGTTAGAGGTACTTTTTGGGGGGTAATGAGAGACCCTAGTGCCTCTACATGCGAACCTTGATTGCACAGCCAATGAAGCTGTATGATCATCATAAGACCATAGGAAGCAACTTTATGCTAAGATCATTAGTCCATCTTGCCCAGTACTATCTATACTGACTAGCAGAGCCTCTCCAGGATTTCAGACAGGATTTTCTCTCAGCCCCCAGAATTTTACCCACGACCTTCTGCATGCAAAGCAGAAGTTCTAGCATTGAGCTACAAGGGCACATGGCAACTAGTGTCTGGCATCAGGACAGCTAGAAGGATTTTTCAGTAGAGATTATCAGTGGGTCGCTTAATTTTGTCAACGTGAGATGTTTAGGTTAGTTAATTGTTTATATGGCTATTTGAATGTTGTTTTATGCCTTGCGCCCATTAGTGAATTTTGTAGGTTATTGATGAGAACTGCCTCAAGAAAGGATTCCTATGGATATGTGGTATACAAATGAATAGTTGTGGTAAGGGCAAAACAAAGTCTTGCTTGGAGAGGAGTGTACAACCTCACATCCTTTCCCCTTAACAACTGATTGTGGGTAGGGTAACACACTCACCTAAATGGGTGGCCTTCCTCAGACTTCTGGATTGCCTGGATAACTCCCTTGTATATCCTAAAACTGATGGTCACAGACAGGAGGACCAAGGCAATGTAAGCGACCACACTCACAATACTGAACACCGTTAATGACAGCAGCAGGAACAAGCTGGCTCCAAACACCACTCCCGTCTTCTTAACGTCTCGCCAGTAAAGGAGGTCAACAACTAGAGAGATTTAAGAGAAAGGAGATTAGAAGACATTGTCAAAGCAATATAGCCCCAACTTCCCCCCCCCCACACACAAACACACAATGTATATATGAATGCACTTCTAATACACATGCATAGATAAAAGCACACTCATGCATCGAACGTTGGCGATTTCCCCACGGAAATTTAGTACGTGTGTGGTGTCGAACACCACGATGGCTCAGAAAAGTTAATAGATCCTGTTTAAGTGGAAGTCTGAATAACAGTACAGGGCTTGCTTTTCCTCATCTGCCGCTGCGATAACAGACCCTGATGGGGTTGGTGCTGCCCCCACCAGGCCTGGAGTATAATTTCTCTCTCACCTGCTCCTTCAGGAAGAGACCACTTGGCCCCAGGTGAGCAGAAGGAGAACGCACTCGCCATCACAGCACTGTAAGTTGTCTCTTGTTATGGGTTTGGCGAAGGCAGCAAGCACAGTGCAGTGATGCTCATTTGGGCCTGAGGTTCCCAGGAATCGGAATAAGCAGGCTGGCACTAGCAGTGTACGGATGGGGTTTTCAAAACTGCTTTTCTCAAGAACAAGGCTGTTTTCCTCTCCTAGCAGCACAACAGGTTTCCATCATCAAGGCCAAAATACAATGGGTCTTATCTCCCAGGGGCAGACAGAAGTATATTAGCGACAACACCCTTATGCAAAATACAGTGTAAGGAAGAGGGTGCTCTGTCTGCACATGGGAAAAGCCAGGTCTAAACCCACTCACCAAGTCATGAAGCCCACCATGAGTTATGGCAAACAGAACCTTGGACAGGGGAAACTGCAGTTCAAATCTCACATTCAAACCATACTTGGCATATTGAATACTACATTCCTACCGCTTTATTCTCTCCCACTGCAACAGCACACAGCAGAGTTCAGCAACCCCAGACTATAGAATATAGTATGGAATGCCACATTGGATATTAAATTCGGGAATCATGTACCCCAGGGACAGGCCCTTGGGCACATTTGTATTTTTGAACCACAGGCACCACTCCCTATGGCCACCCCAGAAACAGAGAAACAGAAGTCAAGCATAGGCTCATTTCACTTTTCCAGACAATCTTGAGAATTAAATTGAGCCTTGCAAATTGCATAGGGCTGAGAGAGGAAGTGGGAATGAGTGTCACTGCTGGCTCTCTGTGTGTCACAGCAGTATCAGCAATTATGCTTTCTGTTTTGTTTTTCTTGACAACGTGTAAAAGTATCAGTGATATCCCAACCACATTGGACTAAAGGAAAGCCTCAAATATTGGAATCATTCCATTATTTAAATTAGGCAGCGTTTAAAGGAACAGGTCCAATTTACTCCAGAGGATTTTGTCACACTGAATATTTTGCTTTCTGTTTATTAAAAATGTTTCTGTGCCACCAAGTCCAGAACTCCTCCCCGATGCTAATAATGACTGAAAACAATTGTATAACGAAAGCCAAACCAATGAATTCAACATAGGGTTTTTTAAAAAAAAAACACACACACACAAGAGCAAACACACCATAAGACCAGCTTGCATGCAAACCAAAAGCCTTTTCAAAGACACCTTTGCCTTGACAGGTGACCCAGTCGTAGATGACTTTTTGGTTTTGCAAAGTGAGGAATGCATACACTTCTAACTGTATGGAAGCCGTATAAACAGGAGCCTCAAGAACCAGAACACAAGCGTCTGGCTGCCTTACGAGGGCCGATTCCAAACACACCTGGTCGACAAATTAACTCAGGAAAATACGGAGGGAGCCAATGGCTGCGTTTGGACACAACACTATACCGAGTTCTACATGACAAGAGCTGCAGCCTGCGGTTGCCCTTAAATGAACCAGCTTCAGAAACCATAGTTTGAAGTTAGCTTGTTTGAAACTGACCATAATTAGTGACGAACCACAATCCTGGGTTCTAATGCAATGAACAGAGATTAAAGGAAATTGAAAGTAGTTCATGCCAAAATCCTCCTCTGGGTTGGTCAGGAGATAGGGAGGGGAAGAGCAAGAAACCTGAGACTGGCTGCAGCTAACTTCTGTAACATGAAACCATGGTTTAGTATTATGTCTGAAAGCAGTCACTGAGTGCCTTGAACCAGTATGTGTATACATATGTGAATAGTTTGGGTTTTTTCTGCCATTAACTCCTATAGCTTAAGTCACAAATCCCCAAATACAAGCCTGTGTGTGTGTGTGTGAGCTGTGCATAAACATTTAAACTTGGGGGGGGGGTTAGTTTTTTAATTTGAACAATTACAACACTACAGTCATTTTCTAGGTCACAACTGGTACAGTTCTTGAGTAATACGTACAAGATAAACTGCCTTTTGCTTCCTTTTAAAATGAAAGCCAAGCGTATCTACACAGAAGGGTATTCTGAGCAGCCACCTGCCCAGAGGCAAATGCATTTCAAATGTGAAGGATCTACAATTTCTGCCCTTCCAAAGAACTAAACAACCCAGGCCTATTCCAAAGCAAATGTCTGACTACATTTGGTAAGAACAAGGACTGTCACTTGGTGAATCTAAAAATAGCAGTGCAAGCACAGTGCCTCGCATACACAGCTCATCCAGTTACAATCTTTCCTTTGCTTTTAATGCAACTGTCTGGTTAAGTCAGAGCTCTGCAGTCTTCCTATTAAAACCTTAAAAAATTAAAAAAAGCACTGCACAACTCTGGAATGCCAACCGCAGCTGCTGCACAAAATAAGGATTCTGTGTCTATCCTGAACATTCTCCCCTCCGCTAGAGAATTAAATAAAAAGCACACCGAACCACACTGTCTCTTGAGTGCAAACCAAACAATAAATGCAAGAGCTCGCAGCAAAGCCAGCCTCGACACCACAATGCATACTCACCACTTCTGGCATCCATCTTGCCAGGGCTGCCTGCATGCACTCAGATTTTGCACAGCTGACTAGCAAACCTTTCCACTTCCTGCTAGGGCACTCAAAGGTCATCTGATATACGCAACTGCCTGCAGCTTCGCTGATACACTGTTAGGAACACCCCAGACTACCACACAGTATTTTAAGCCCTCGTCCAATGGCCGTTTCCCCTGTAATGCCTTGGAATGCAGAACATATGTTTGCAGCTATATGCTACGTTCTACATTTAGATTTCAGGCAGAGGCAGCTACGGTAGTCAAACGGCATTCCTTTAAAAACGGGGCGGGGGGGGACCACATAAAAGGTATATATATTTGAGGGGTTGTAACACTGTTCATATGCTCGTCTTCTTGTTTAATTCTCTGAATGGTATTTAAAAGAAGCAAATATTTTGCTACAGGGCTGCAATTGAAGCGTTGCTTTTGGACAAGTTCCACATCTGACAAGAATGCATCAGGATGGAAACTGGGAACCCACTTGGGAAAAAGTGGACGTTTTGCAGCTTTTAAACAAGTGTTTTTTGGTAACTCTGAAGACAGTAAAAAGGGGTCTTTTTTTTCTTCATATATAGGCAAACTTCTATGAAAGGTATGCTAACCAACCAACATTTTTCCCTTTTCCTTCTTTGGAAAATGAGAATCTGGAGAATACTACAGATCAGTAATTCATTTCTAATAACCTGAAGTTAATGATGTTTTAAGAACAGGCTAACAAGCTTTCTGTTCTTTTGTTGTACACCGCTTTGGATCCATTTGCTGGGAAAGCGTGTATAAATGTTTAAATTAAGTAAACAAAAACAAATAAACCTAGTATTTTTTTTTTCCAGTCGTGCAGCAAATCGCCAGAATTTCAAGGTGAAGAACATGAGGAGCAATCTATTCACTGAGCAGGAATATATCCACCAAGTAATATGGCAGCACAAACTCTATTACCAAGCGTGGGCTCACCTCAAGGGGCTTGGCAAAGAGGCAAGGCTCTACTAGGGACTTCCCTCCAAATGAAAATAGCATTGGGGTGGCGGCGTTGTCAGGACAATAAATAGTAAGGGAGAGGCAGAGTTCAACTGTGCAACTATGGGCTCCTTGATGCAGCTATTTACATTTTCTTTAAAAAAAAAAAATTAACGCTAATGGCATTCGTCCAATTAATGCCATGCCTAATTTGGCCCTACAGCTTTTTTGCATGCAGGCTCATGAAATTCACATTCTCCTCTTTGGCCAGGGAGTGGAGCTCTGCGTGCACAGAGCATGGATGCACGGGCGCATCTCGTGGCAGAAAAGAAGAGGAAGCTGCTCTCTTTGCACAGCCCCTTGGATCTTGTCTGACAGGTGCCCCCCACCTATCACCCAAGCCTAAAACATTAGCCAAACAAAACACAGCTGCGGAATCGGGCGCAGCGCCAGCTTCTCTTTAAAATATACTTTTGGCTCGGGAATGTGGGCCAGAGAGAGAGAGGTGCTTGTGCAACACCTGTTTGGATCCAAAGTTATCTCTGGGGCGTCACCAGAGTATCCACGCAACACAGAAATGCCCCTCTTCCTCACAACAACTTCATGCAGGGGCTTCAGTTTCAAGAGGCTATTTACCAAAGGTTCACTTAGAATCATAGAATCATAGAGTTGGAAGAGACCACAAGGGCTATCGAGTCCAACCCCCTGCCAAGCAGGAAACACCATCAGAGCACTCCTGACATATGGTTGTCAAGCCTCTGCTTAAAGACCTCCAAAGAAGGAGACTCCACCACACTCCTTGGCAGCAAATTCCACTGTCGAACAGCTCTTACTGTTAGGAAGTTCTTTCTAATGTTTAGGTGGAATCTTCTTTCTTGTAGTTTGGATCCATTGCTCTGTGTCCGCTTCTCTGGAGCAGCAGAAAACAACCTATCTCCCTCCTCTATGTGACATCCTTTTATATATTTGAACACGGCTATCATATCACCCCTTAACCTCCTCTTCTCCAGACTAAACATGCCCAGCTCCCTTAGCCGTTCCTCATAAGGCATCGTTTCCAGGCCTTTGACCATTTTGGTTGCCCTCCTCTGGACATGTTCCAGTTTGTCAGTGTCCTTCTTGAACTGTGGTGCCCAGAACTGGACACAGGACTCCAGGTGAGGTCTGACCAGAGCAGAATACAGTGGCACTATTACTTCCCTTGATCTAGATGCTATACTCCTATTGATGCAGCCCAGAATTGCATTGGCTTTTTTAGCTGCCGCGTCACACTCTTGGCTCATGTCAAGTTTGTGGTCAACCAAGACTCCTAGATTCTTTTCACATGTACTGCTCTCAAGCCAGGTGTCACCCATCTTGTATTTGTGCCTCTCATTTTTTTTTTGCCCAAGTGCAATACTTTACATTTCTCCCTGTTAAAATGCATCTTGTTTGTTTTGGCCCAGTTCTCTAATCTGTCAAGGTTAAGTGCAACTCTTTTTAGGAAACTTAGGGGGGGTGAAGTGAAGGGAGGGGTATGGTGGGAAGTGAGAGAAAGAGGGAAGAAGAGGACTACAGTGGTACCTCGGGTTACATACGCTTCAGGTTACACACTCCGCCAACCCAGAAATAGTGCTTCAGGTTAAGAACTTTGCTTCAGGATGAGAACAGAAATCGGGCTCTGGCGGCGTGACAGCAGCAGGAGGCCCCATTAGCTAAAGTGGTGCTTCAGGTTAAGAACAGTTTCTGATTAAGTACAGACCTCCGGAACGAATTAAGTACTTAACCCAAGGTACCACTGTACTAAAGAGCAGGGAAAGAGGACTACTACAGACATCAAGGTTATGATAGCTTTAAAGAAGCGGGGATCAATTATATCAGGTATGGGCAGTGGTTTCCAAACTCTCCTCCCCATGGACCACCTGACAGACCACTGAGGGTCTTGGTGGACCACCTATCAAATTTTCTGCCCGTTGCAGCAATTGCAATGCACTGTGCTAACTGCTGCAGGGGTTCCCATTCTATTTCTGTTGCTTTCTTTTATTTCTTACACATTCTGTGTTTTAAGGTAAAGGTAAAGGTACCCCTGCCCATACGGGCCAGTCTTGTCTGTGTTTTATCGTGCTGCAATAAATGCAAAACATACAATACAATAAAAAGGGGCAATAAAATACAATTTAAAATTAATACGAATATTTAACGCAATGGATGTGCCTTCTCTCTCATCTTCAGGCACAAATCTACAGGTGTTGTGGGCCACCTGAATGAAGTTGGGCACCACTGGTGGTCCACAAACCACAGTTTGGAGACCCCTGAGTTAGGACAATAGAACTATTATTTGTTATTCATCAAACAATTACTTGTTCCAGGTGTTAATCCAGACTCTTAATCTCAGGGCCATGGGTTCGAGCCACATATTGGGTAAAAGAAGTGCTTTTTTTCTGTAAAAAAATATGTTTAGGGGTACTCTTGTTTTCCTACTCATGATAAAAAACTTTGAAAAGGGGGTCCTTCTCCTTTAGGGGGTGGGGAAAGATGAGGATATCCTAAGCTGCTGATTTGAGATTTGTACACCACTGGTAAGAGAATTTCATTAATTCCCAACAAGGCTTTCTTGTGAGGAAGTGTGTGGGGAAGCATTGTGTGTGTCTATACTGGCAAGCGCCTAAACTAATCCATTTTAACCCTCCTCCTTTCTCTAGTGTAGCTGAGGAAGCTACCTCTTTGCAGCAAGATATTCACCCACGTAGTAACCAAGGACACTGCTACCTCTGTTGGTCAACAAACCATCCAACTTAGTGTTTGCCAACCTGATGCCCTTCCCCGTGTTTTGGACTACAAGTCCCATCAGCTGTGCTGGCTGGGGCTGATGGGAGTTGTGATCCAAAAAATAATAATCTGGAAAGCACCAGGTGGTCTAAGGCCTCATTTGGTCTTCAAACAAAATGGCGGCCATGGCAATGGAAGTCAAAAGGGGGGAAAAAACATTTGGAAAGTGCTGAAAGGGATAAGGAGGTTGGTTTTAAGCTTTCTACAGATGGTAGCTTGCATGATTTCAGAACTAAACCAGACATGGAAGCATCACAGAGAAAAAGGGAAATGGCAGCCCCTTAACTGAGCTACGCCACCCTACTGACCTTACTAAGCCTGCTTCTGCCATTTGGACTGGTGAGGATCAGCTCAATCCCCACGAAGTTTATGTGTGTCATATGCGCTGGATCTGAGCATGGGAAATCACCCCTCTGGATAAGTCTTAAACGGAAAACAAAAGCTTCCTACCTCATTAGAACGACGCAATTTTAATCCGCCACCCAATGTAACCCTTACTTGCCAAGACTGGGATCGCATACGTCACCAAAAGGGAAGTAACAGCATGCATATATACAAATTTTTGGTCACTGCAAGCTTGGCACATGTGAGGGAGAGAGTGCCAAAGCCAAGCAGAGCTAGCAACAGTGGGCTGTAGGGACCAATAGCTTGACTCTGCATTAAAACAGCTTAATATGCATCTATCCACACTTGGCGATGCCAAACACTTCAAGAGGTAGAGGGGAGAGGGCATGACTGAAGCAAATTCTGAAAGCAACGTACATACATAAGCTTTTGAAACACACAACTGTGGACCTTGGACTCTGTATCAGACTGGCTGGGTTGCCCCATCATTGCACACCCAACCCCTTTAAGAAAAGTATTGTTTTGGATAGCTGGATTAAAAGCTGGGGGGGGGAGGGAAAGAGAAAGAGAGCCTGTTTTGTTCGACTGGCACAAGCCAAAGCTTAAATGTGCAGCACCGACTTAAAATTCTTACAGTTTCACAACACAGAGATTACAAAGAATGGTGGCTGCAGGGGCGAAGGTCAACCGTTTTAACTATAGGTACTTATTTTATCCCAGCGTGCTTCGGATTGGCAATGCCGGTTTTGCAATTAAAAGGCAGGCAAACAGTTTCGCAAGTCATGGAAACCCACAACCCCAATATCAAACATTAAGCCAACCAACTAAAAATAGTGTCACAAAGCGAGGGGCTGGGAAAACAAGGGAGACTTGAAACTGTATTGCTGGACTCTGCTTTGTAAAGGGACGGCACTGTATCCAGAGGCGAAAGCCTATTACTTTAGCAAATTACATTACATTAACCACTAGAACCATTCGTTGGGTTGCTTTTTTTATTATTAGAAAAGCTCCTCTCTCTCTCTCTCTCTGAGCCAGTATATCAGCTAAATGGAAGCTGGCCCTGACATTTGTACAACCAGGACATACCAAAGGCAAGCTGTCCTGTGCCGTCAGATGGCAGGACTTAATCCACTAAAACATTCGGAGCGTCAGGCAAATGACCCTTCCCCCGCCCATGCTCCCCCATATTTAGATATTCCTCATCGCTGATCTTCTGGAGGACTCCCCACCCTCCACACTCTTCCCATTAGCCCCCATGCCCATTCCTAGAAAAACTGCTCCTCTAGAGAAAAACGCACACTATAAGCCTCTTTGGAATAGAGGGCAGCCCACAGCATCGTTAAAAGCTTAAAAAGAATTGACAGTAAAACTGCAAATACCCTTATCCTTCCAATTGCTCGGCTGGCTGTCCATCTCTCTTCACAATGGATCTGCCCCTCCAGCTGGGATTATCAATTATGCATACCAATGGAAAGGGTGCAGTTGGAGAAATAAAGCGGCCGAGAGATGACACATCAGGCTTCCTCCAGCAGAGGTCTGCAGTCTCTTGCCTGCTGCACGGCTGCTGCAGGACTTAAGTCACCTGACTGTCTTCTGGGTGTGGAGCAGACTGACGCAGTGCAATCTGTAACTAGGCTACTGATATTCCCCGCGCTAATTCCTCGCTTCAATCTGCTTACCGTGGCAACCGTTTGCTTGCTGCCCGTACCAAAAACGGATGGGGAGGGCAGGGGGAAAGAGACTCGACGATGCAAGACAGAAAACACGCACACAGCTTTTTAACACTGTGTATATCCAAATAACTCGTGGGTTGCCAGATGGTTAGGGAGCATTGTGGGGTGAAAAAAATCACACCAGGGCAAAGAGGTCTTACAGGCAGCAAGAAAGGACCCAAGGTGAAAATAACAGGGTCTAAATGAAAATTTAAGCCCAGTAAATGCATGCAGGCAAATAATACAGTGGTACCTCGGGTTAAGTACTTAATTCGTTCTGGAGGTCTGTTCTTAACCTGAAACTGTTCTTAACCTGAAGCACCACTTTAGCTAATGGGGCCTCCTGCTGCTGCGCCGCCGGAGCACGGTTTCTGTTCTCATCCTGAAGCAAAGTTCTTAACCCAAGGTACCATTTCTGGGTTAGCAGAGTCTGTAACCTGAAGCGTATGTAACTCGAGATACCATTGTACAGTCATACCTCGGGTTAAAGACGCTTCAGGTTGAGCGTTCTCAGGTTGCGTCCCACGGCGACCCGGAAGTAACAGAACGGGTTACTTCCGGGTTTCGCTGCTTGCGCATGCGCAGACACTCAAAATGACGTCACGCAAAAGCGGCAAATCGCGACCCGCGCACGCACAGGTGCAGGTTGCGTTTTGCTCAGGTTGTGGACAGGGCTCCGGAACAGATCCCGTTCGCAACCAGAAGTATCACTGTACATCTATGTACAGCATTTCAAGTCTTCAAAACACTTAACCATAGTTACCACCTCCCTGTAAGGTGGGCCCTGCAACGATTAGCCTAAGCCAAGTGTGGTGAGCCTTTGACCCTGCAGGTGATGCTGAACTACAGCTTCCCTTCAGCCTTAGCAAGCATGGTTGAAGGCTAGAGATGATGGGAGTTGCAATTCAGTCACACCTGGCGGGCCAAGGGTTCCCCACACCTGGTCAAAGCCCATCGAGTGAGTTCAGGACAGAGGTGAAATATACACTGGGGGACTTGCTCCATTGCAAACTATTCTTACGCTGCGTCAGCTTTCAGCCTTTGCAGGTATTTTACAGACGCTTGATTGCTGACTGGCGTATGGCACGGATCAATTTCCAGGTTCAATTTTTTTTTTTTTTTGTACTTTTGACTATGTCGATGCTAAAATTGCAGGGAGCCGAATTTTTGGCTGCCACCTTAAAATGGATTTCTTTTTTAAGGCAGAACCGTGCATTTGGTCAGCCTGCTGCTCCTTCTTAAAAGTACAGACCACAATTTGCCTTGCCACCACTCCACGCAGTTTGGAAGGATTTGCAGAGCACGCCAGCCACTCCTCAATTTGTGCTTGCAGTAAGTATTTCCGGTGGCAATACGCAGGGCTTTTTGTTTGCTTTGTTTTAAAAACCAGCCCCACCAGCATTTATCTGAACTGACACCGTGAATTTCCTGGTTCCATATCTAGAGTTGGGATACACCGGAAGCCACGACAGCAAAGCCACGCCAGTGCTGCAGCACTGCACGGCACTGCGCCAGCAGTGTGGGCAGGTTCCCAAGTCCAGTGCAGTGATTTAGAACTGGAGGGCAAGCGTCTAGTCCTTGTGGCTTCTGCAGAGAAAAGCCTGGAAGTGTGACTAATGGCAAAGCTCAGCACTTATTTGTGCCAAGAAAAAGTAGAGGTTTTGCACAGGTTACAGAACTGGGCAGACTCACATTTTACTCAGCTAGAGAAAAGGGAAGGAGCTAACCAGAATACAGTCATACCTCGGGTTACAGCCACTTCAGGTTGCGTCTTTTTGGGTTCGGACCACTGAAACCCGGAAGTACCAGAACGGGTTACTTCTGGGTTTCAGTGGTTGTGCATGCGCAGAAGCACAAAATCGCGCTTTGCGCCTGGGCAGAAGCACTGAATCGCATCCGGCGCGTGCACGGATGCCGGTTTCAAACATGCATCCCGCATGGATCACGTTCGCAACCTGAGCATCTACTGTATTGAAGTTGCATGCCATAGCTAGTTGGGTCCTGCACCCACAACCATGTATCAGGGATTGACTACTATACATTTTCAACCCTATGCTGAAACTAGAATTTACAAGGGTTGTAGATGCCACACACAGCACAAAAATAGAAATTTGCATAACACATGTACAGAACCATGCAATATTCAGCAGTGATTTTTGCTATGTTGCCTTAATTTGGTTGAGGGTGGGTTTGGGTTTTTTCTTCTTCCATTTTTTGCAATATTCATGGCTTACCAGGTTTCCAGAAATCTTCATAGAATCATAGAATTGCAGAGTTGGAAGGACCCACAAGGGTCATCTAGTCCAACCCTCTGGAAGGCAGGATAATCTTTCACCCAAGGGTGGGGGGCTTGAGGAAGGAAGAGGAGAAGACAGGCAACGAACCAAGGTGTAAGGAGAGGTTGAACTAGATGACCCTCAGGGTCCCTTCCAAGTCTACGATTCTATGAATGCAGAGGTGAAAAAGCATGTGCACACAAATAATCCCTACACTGATGTAAAAGCCTTGTCCCCACTTGCATCTTTGGTGGGTTCTACTTGCCAGCATGTGAAAACCTAGGGTCCAGGTTAACTGCATAACTTAACAAAGTTTGAAAAACTTATGACTAATTTTCTAATCATCCACTCAGTTCTTTGGATGCTTGCAAAATTCAGAATGGAGAGGACAGAAACTATGGTTCTTTGGGACTAGTGGGGCCAGTATATTCCCGGATGTGGCTATACTACCATGTTGTTGTTGTTTAGTTGTTTCCGACTCTTCGTGACCCCATGGACCAGAGTACGCCAGGCACTCCTGTCTTCTACTGCCTCCCGTAGTTTGGTCAAACTCATGCTGGTAGCTTCGAGAACACTGTCCAACCATCTCGTCCTCTGTCGTCCCCTTCTCCTTGTGCCCTCCATCTTTCCCAACATCAGGGTCTTTTCCAGGGAGTCTTGGGGGATTGGGCAATTAAAAGCAGCTGCTAAACATCTTTGTGGGTTACTCTTTCCCTGATGGGGTTTCTTAGCTGTTAAAGACCAGGGCCGGCCCAAGACATTTTGGCGCCTGTGGCAAACCACAAAATGGCATCCCCCAAAGGAAGAATAGGGAAGTGAAAATCTATATCAGGAACAAGAGCTGTTGATTCTGCTGCCCGAGGCAGTTGTATCACCTTGCCTCATGGGTGGGCCAGCGCTGCTCAGGACCAAGTAACTGTAGAGCTATCCAGGACAGAATGAACACCACTCATCTAAGATACAGCTGCCACCATTGTATGACATGTGCAAAAGTGTCAAAGATGTCTTAAAATGGGGATAGCCAATTTGGTGCACTCCTGATGTTGCTGGACAACAACTTCCATCATGCTTGACCATTAGCCATCTGGAAGGCACCACACTGGCTCCCCCTGCCTTAAAATAGATCCTGTTATTTGCTAATTGTCCAAATATCACAATGGGAATTGACTAAGATGCTTAACTCTAGTATTCAAAATAAAATAAAATAAACTCCAGAAGAGGACCTGGGAGCCATCAAACAGCATATAAATCCTGTGATAAATGAGTAAAATAAAAAGCCATTTAGGGAAAGGCTACAGAAATAACAACACTTCATAGCTGTCAAACTTTTGCAAGTGTAAAATACAATTGCGGAGAGTACTTTTTCGCTTTGCAAACACTAGGTGGCTGCAGTGCTCTGCTTTTGGTCTTGGGAATATTCTCAAGATACAAAGCTGCATTAAGACAGCTCTTGTGGATACATTTTTCTTTTCAAATACAGTAAAAGCAAGCTCTTGGCAGGAGAACAGCAGTAATGGTGCAGAATCAGCAAGGCCACTTTTTTATGAACGACATTACAGAAGTGAGGCAGGCTTGTAAATCGGTACTTTTTGAGGGTGATTAAGAATTATCTATTGACTACCAAGCAGAGAAGCTCAAATGAAGGTTGATGCATTTTTAAAATTTTACGCAAAAAGACCAGCCATAACCATGAGTATTTCAGATTTCCAGCAAAAGGTATCAAAGAAGCAGTAGGCCTCGTTTCCACACTAGCTTGAATTAGGGTGCAGCATAATAAAAACTTTTCTTCTCATGAGGTGGCCAAAGTATTGGAGCCTCAACTTCACAATCTGTCCTTCCAGTGAGCACTCAGGGTTGATTTCCTTAAGAATGGAGAGGTTTGATCTTCTTGCAGTCCATGGGACTCTCAAGAGTCTCCTCCAGCACCAATACTTCCACTTCATGAGAAGTGAAGACTCCCTGGAAAAGACCCTGATGTTGGGAAAGATGGAGGGCACAAGGAGAAGGGGACGACAGAGGACGCGATGGTTGGACAGTGTTCTCAAAGCTACCAGCATGAGTTTGACCAAACTGCGGGAGGCAGTGGAAGACAGGAGTGCCTGGCGTGCTCTGGTCCATGGGGTCACAAAGAGTCGGACACGACTAAACAAGAACAAATAATAAAAACTATTTCCAAATGAGCAATCAAAGCTCATTATCGGGCAATATAACCCTACAACAGGTGCTTGTACGTTAACTCTTGCAGCAGAAATGCCTGTTTAAAAAATACAACCTCAGTACATGAAAAGTCCATAATTCAGCTACCTTGCTAAAGATGAGCTGCTCTGAGTTAGTACCTAGATGGGAACTTGGAATTCTATGTGGGATACTTTTGAGTTCCATGGGTGAAAGGCAGGGTATAAATCCAAACAAATAAAATAGCAAAGGGCTTTTGCTGGCCTTTAAAAAAGTAACAAGGAAGGTCAACATGCAGATTTCCGGTGCAAGGAAACTGTACAATTTGGGGGCCACCAGCAATAAGGCCCTACTTGCCACAGGCATTGACTTGCAATTGCTTAGTTACAGGAAAAGCTAGACAGGATAGAAACTCAATATATTGAACTCCAAGCTCTGCCAGAGGAAAATGCAATGTACGAGCAACGTTTATGGCAGCAAATTGTTACAGAAGTAGGACACAGATCCTTCTTCCTTGTTGAGAAGTCCAGGATCATTAGGGAAAGGAGCAGAAGAACAGTAGCAGTGACCAGCAGACGATGGTGTGGGAAAAACAGCCTCCTGCAGAGTGTGCATTTGAGTAAGCATGGACATTTGACAGATGAGTTGCAGTGGAAGAATGATTACAAGTTGACTCAGACATCACCAGCATTTCAGTAGGGCTGGGAAGGGAGTTGGAGAGAACCATGCCATGCTTCTTCAAATCCTCCTATGCCTATTTCAGAATCTCAAAGCTGGAGAACGGAGTTTTCTCATTTCCAAACTCTTTCCAGCCACCTCTCGGATCACCCTACAATTACTAAGTCTTCTGGACTGAGGCTAAAGCTCAACACAAGAAAGAGAATTTGGGGATCTTAAGACTTGAAACTGAGTTCCCTAAAATATATCACATCTTCCATCTACCTGAAGCTGAAGGTCCTCTTTTGAGGCCTCTTGCCATCATGTGACGCGAGGCTAGTGATTACAACAGAGAAGGCCTTTTCGGTTGTGGCACCTCAGATCCCAGAGAACCATGCCTGGCGCTTCCTTTATGGTCTTTTCCCCATCGAGTCAAGGCTTTTTTTATTCAACCAGGGTCTTTTAAATCCTAGGAAAGGGGTTGGCTAATCCGAGTCCCTGCGGATATTGCTGAGCTCCAGCACCCATTTCATTGGCAAGGTGGGCTTGCAGATCAGAGTTTACAACTGTTGCAGGCCAGTTTGCAGAGTAATGCATTGGTTTGGAGAAATACGTTTTTAAAATGGCGGCATGTTTTCTGTAGTTCCACATTCTGTGGAATTCCATATAGAATATACCTGTCACAGAAACACACACTATCTACAGATTTTTCAAGTTTTCGCTGTCTCTGTGGTTGTGGATATAACTGAAAGCAAGCAAGCAGCACCTACAAAATCCTCCATTGTTTTAGAGACAGAATATTTATAGCTTGCTGCCTTTCTCCTTGTATTCTCCAGCCATGTTCCCTGTTCATCATTTACCCATAACTGTTCTCTAGCTTCAAGAGCAATCCTCTCCAGCTAGCTTCATAACTCCGTACCTTCAAAAACACAGTTCTACAAAATTCACATGTCCCTATCCACTTAAAAATGAGAAGACAAATTGACGAAGTTCAGGCAAAGAAAATTCGGGTTGTATCCCAAGTCAAACTCACGAGTAAACCCACTGAAATCAACTGGTGAAATTAACTTACATCCATTGGTATCAATGGGTCAGAGTATGGCATTGTGTTGGATACAGCCCATAATTCACGGTTGGGGGTTTCATTGGGCAAACACATGAGCCTCCTTTAGAAAAGCAGCCTTCCTAATGCATATATTAATGCTTTTCTTCCTAGATAGAACCTACTTGAGACACTCCTTCAAATATTAATTAGGGAGGGCCTAAATTATACATTGGGACTGAAAGGGAATGTGCTTAAGCAGCTGACATTTTTGGTGTGAGGGAGAAAAACACAGCTGACTGCTGTTTTCAACCAGAAATCGTTCTGAAGACAAGCAGCCTCCCTTCTCCTTTTCAAAAAGGTCAGAAAGCCACTTATGCACTGTGGAAAGCATAAATACTACAGCTGGATAATCAGTCGGATTATTAATTAACCTAGAAATTCAGTACCACGAGACAGATTGATGGCCCACAAATGTAGTTAAGCTCTGGGGGAAGAGGAAAGATTAGATAAACATGTTTTTATTACTCAAAAGACAAAGCAATCACTAAATATCAGCTCCGATAAACGAAGCATCTCAGTTCACATCAGCTGTGCTTCTGAATGCAGATTGCTGGTTGATGAAAGAGGAGCCATCCCTATATTGCTGCATTTTTGGAGTTAGCGCAACCTTAGGTCAATATTTTTTTATCCCAAAGGACTTGAAGTGGTGCATATGCGGTATTATATTATTATTATTATTATTATTATTATTATTATTATTATTATTATTATACCGCCCTTCAGTTGAAGATTCCAGGGCTGTTCACAACAGAAAAATTCAATACACATAACAAAGCAAAAACCAATGACCCATTTCCACAAACACATTTTAAAAGCTATAGAATGTATTACAGTGGTACCTCTGGTTATGAACTTAATTCGTTCTGGAGGTCCGTTCTTAACCTGAGGTACCACTTTAGCTAATGGGGTCTCCCGCTGCTGCCGCACGATTTCTGTTCCCATCCTGAGGTAAAGTTCTTAACCTGAGGTACTACTTCCAGGTTAGCGGAGTCTGTAACCCGAGGTGTTTGTAACCCGAGGTACCACTGCATTATTTATTAAATTTGTGTATTATCAGTTATTAAATTTGATACTAAATATGGTACTCTTTCATCCTCAAAAATCACCCTTGTAAGGCAGGCAGGCGGTTTGTAAAATGGACCCCCTCCCCATAATTCACCTGATGGGCTTCACAGCTGAATGGGCGATTTGAAGCCAGGTCTCTTATGGCCTTACTGCTTTGAACCCCAACCATTTCTTTGTAGCCTCAGTGAAGAGGGTTGCTGTACTTCTAACCTTGTGAGTGAGTGACAGGTGTCTACTGACTGACTTAATACGCTGGAATGATTAAGGAACACTGACGAGCTGTGGGGAGAGTGCTTTAGTGCTGTTCTCCGAACCTCTGGTTAGTTTTAACCGTGTTTTTTAAAAATGTGTTGACTAGTGAATGCATGTGTGGCATGTTGTTGGCTTAGCAATCATGATTTGTTTAGGCGAAACAAAACCACAATCCTGGACTTGGACATCACACTTGAAACTAGCAGTCTGCTTTGTTTAGCTGCTAATGGAAGGCAGAAGCAAATGAGGAACACTCATGGCTTAATAAACTATACTTTATGGCTAAGCAGTATTTATTAGTTGAGAAACATTTAGAAATCAACAATGGAAAATTCTCTGAAGTGTATGTAAACCATAAAACTATCGTCAAAATGCACAGATAAAAGCATGCTATGCTAGAGATAAGTATTCATAACTAAATCATGTGTCTGAACATGTTTGCTGGGGGGAAATTGGTTTCAGCTTGCATCTAAGACAGTATAGCAATAGCTGTCTTAGTATAGTATATACTATAGCAATGCCTGTCCAATGTTAATAAGGCAGGGAGAGTTGATCTCTGGTTAAGGGTTCTCCCATGGAAGGGCTGGTAAACACCTTGTGTCTGAGAGTCCTTGAGAAGTGACAATGTCTAAAAAGCTAAAGGGGCCCCTGACCATTAGGTCCAGTCGTGACCGACTCTGGGGTTGCGGCGCTCATCTCACTTTTGTCCACAGACAGCTTCCGAGTCATGTGGCCAGCATGACTAAGCCGCTTCTGGCAAACCAGAGCAGCACACGGAAACGCCGTTTACCTTCCCGCTGGAGTGGTACCTATTTATCTACTTGCACTTTGTGCTTTCAAACTGCTAGGTTGGCAGAGGCTGGGACCGAACAACGGGAGCTCACCCCAATAAGCAACTATGCTAGATGAATAACTGGGCTAACACAAAAGGGCTGGTTTGGATGCAACCCTGAACTACAATTTAACATTATAAATTCACAAGGCAACAGCTTGCTGTTCTGTGTGAAACTGGACAAACACCGCTTTATTTTAACCATAGTTAGTGGAAACAAGCCGACTGCAATCCATAGGTTGAGAAGGAGCAGGGTTGCAGAGTTTACATGACACTAATCTTTCAGCACGGTTTACAATAAACTGCAGTTATTATAAACGGAGATGGAAGTGTCTATTTTTTATCACAGCGATAACAAAAAGTGGTGTAGGGGGTTGCTAATTCACTGAACACTGCCAAGGCAAAGCAATTCCAGACCATACAGTACACATTATTGCTTTTGTAACTAGTTTATTAAACTGCAGCCTGTCTTGTTCAGCAGAGCAGCATTCTTCAGGGTAATGGGGAAAATGTATGTTTTGTGATTTCAGAGCCCAGTTTGCTGGATTGGGCCTTCTGCCCTCTTGAGAAAGAGGACACAGAAGTGTATAAAATATGCATATAGTACTTTGTATTATATCCAATTTATATTATTTTGCGTGGGGGGGGGGTCAAAGGTTCCCAAAATAAAACAGGGCAAGAAATAAAATGTCTGACAGGGATAACGACAGCAGGAGCTTTCCCCATAATTATATTGACAGCACCTCTCCACGATTTCAGGCAGAGAAGTCTTTCCCACCATCTGCTACCAAATCCATTTTTGAACTGTACTGTAGATGACAGAGGTTGAACCTATGTCTTCCCACATGCAAACCATGTGTTCCACCATTGACTTATGGGTCCCACACTCCAGTATTTATTACCACCCTACATTTTCTTAAAACTTAATTAGGGGGGTCTCTTAACTGCTGGGCAGCCTTCACCAAGTTGGGGTCTTCCAGATGTTTTGGACTACAAGGCCATGTTAGTGGATACAAAGGTAGTGGAAGGTCATGCTGGTAGATGCAATCCAGAGGACGTTCACTTACAACTCCACTGAAGTTTCAATTTACTCAGCTCTTGAGTTTCAATTTACTTCTTCATTGTTACTTTAGCTTACCTATCTTCCGCTGGGACCGTGCGCATTGATTACAAAGTCGTTTCTGGGTCAGATTTTCCATGCCTTTCATAACAACAGGCAGTTCTTTCCATGCCTATACCACCATTTCAAAGCGAAAAGGTGGTTTTTGTTGTCATACTTTTTCAGCAGCAACATAACTGCTGTTAAATGCTTGCCGCAACCTTCAACTTCAGTCAGAAAGAGCTAAGGAAAACAAAGGCTTCCTTTTCAACTGCCTTCTGCTCTGTTTGTTGTTGGCAGCATCAGCACAATACCTGTCTGTTTTTTAAACACGTTATACATAATAAACAACTGACAGAGTTCAAATGGAGAGCAAGAGAAGTGTTTTCTATTTTTAAAAGCTGGTAGCGCAGCAGGCAGATTAAGGAGAAGAAACCATAGCTGTGGAACACATTTTTAAAACCAGTTTAGAAGTGGCATAGAGGTGAGTGCCAGCCCAGCTCACCCCTTTACCAATTTGGTCATTTATCCTTTAAAATGTATATTAGAACTTAAAATGTCAGAGCATTTTTGTATTATTTATATTTCAAGCTTCTTAATGTATCACTTCTCCATCGGCATCAGCAAAATGGAGAGTTAACGACTACCAAATACAACTGTTTATAATTTCTGTAATTTACTGCAGTTTGACTGATCTGATTAGTTAATTTTAAGGTATCACTCAATTCATTTACTAAGCATAACACATTCATATTATTCTATGCTTGTCTTTGGTTGATGCTATTAAATACAAAAATTGTGCCCTAGTTAAAATATTTATGTGGTATTGGATGTTAGGTAAAGGCAAAGGTCCCCTACATGGTTAAGCCCAGTCAAAGGTGACTATGGGATGCAGCGCTCATCTTGCTTCAGGCTGAGGGAGCCGGTGTTTGTCCGCAGACAGCTTTCTGGGTCATGTGGCCAGCATGACTGAACAGCTTCTGGCGCAACGGGACACTGTGATGGAAGCCAGAGTGCACGGAAAGGCCGTTTACCTTCCCGCTGCAGTGGTACCTATTTATCTACTTGCACTGGTGTGCTTTCAAACTGCTAGGTTGGCAGGAGCTGGGACAGAGCAACGGGAGCTCACTCCATTGTGGGCATTCAAACCGCCAACCTTCTGATTGGCAAGCCCAAGAGGCTCAGTGGTTTAGACCACAGCGCCACCCGCATCCCTATGTCATATGTTACTCTTACTTGAAGTAGGTTTATTGCTTTCAATGGCTCCACTTAAGGCATTACTAAGATTTAATATCAACCAATATCTATAAAATCAGAACTGCAGTACCAAGAAGGACTGCTGGAAATTTCAGATTTCTAACACAGCAGGTGTTTCAGAAGCGATGCAAAAATTATTGCTGTTGCTGTACTGTAGATTAACAGGATCTGCTTGGGAAGCTAACAACACAAAAACCTTTAGAAAGGAAATTATGAAAAGGTATGTCTAATTCAGGACCCAGCTCTTCAAGTGTAGCACAGGGAAGGCATAAAACAGTGGCGTGAGGCAGACACCTTTGCACAGAATTAAGCCTTTGCTTTTAAACCATAAGCAGAGAATGAAGCATTGAAAGGGACATCACAATAGGCAACTCAGAGGTATCCCACATCAAGGCTAAAGAATGGCTCTGTTCTGTGCCAGAAGCAGTTTTTCCACTGAGTCAGAGGCTTATGCATAATTCACAGGAATCGTTCAACAAGGGGCACAGTGTCCTGAAGTGGAAAGTCACACACAACTGGAATGTGGCAAACAATTCTGCGCAACAACAATGAGAGGTAGGAGACCCAACAGGACTGGCAGGGGGGAAGATTCTGCCCAGACACGGCTCCCTGACTGCCCCCGCAAAGCAACAATTTCTGTTGCTGGGCTCCAGGTCCTGCTGAACAAGAACACCCAAAAGTTTCCTTATCACCTCAACACAGATTCTTGGGATTTTCTGGTGGCTGTTCCTTTTTGTCCCCAAGTTTCTTTAGCATCAACTCCTGACGCTTCCTGTCTAACTCAGAATCAAAAAGGGGGATAGGGGTATGATGTAGAATAAGAGGGCACTGGAGTGTGATAAGAACCAAGAATAAGCTCTTCCTCCTCTTCCTCTTAGTTCAGCAGAGCATCATTAAGAGATGTTCCGGGTGGACTGTGAACTTCCTTCAAGACTCAGCCATACCAGTTTCATTCTGGCCCGTGGCAGGAAAGATTGTTACTAACTTACATGGTACCATCAATTTATTTGGTACTTACAAAGCTAAAAACAGAAAGCAGATTTCTGCTCCAAAGGGCCTGCGAAAGCTGCAACAAAGGAAGTGGGATTCTAAAAAGGAGGGATGGATGAGCAAGAGTAACAGGGAAGTCTAGCGCTTTGTGCGAAAGCTGTTTCAGTTGGGTAATGACCCAGGAAAAGGCATGATAGAAAAGGTTTAAAGCCATCCAGATGTTGGGACCTGTGGCCTTCACTACGCAATTGGACTCCAGTGCCTATTAGCCCCAGCCAACAATGGCCCGAGACTATGGGAATTGGAGTGCAACATCTGGAACAACCCATGCTCTCTACCCCTGGTTTAAAGCAGGGGTGGGAAACCTCAGGCCTGGGGGTCAAATGCAGCCCTCCAGGCCTCTCTACGTGGCCCTCGGAAACCTCCAAACTTCTATATTCAGTCCCTGGCCCTAAGTCCTACCCCAAGTGTTTCTGACTGGCTGGAATATGCTCTTGAACTCTAACAATACCTCTTGCTTGTCTGGATGGAGACCAGAGGACAGGGGAGCGTAGAAACCAGTCTCCTGTACAAAGATGGCATTTGAATTCACTTCCTGCCCCCCACTTTCGCCTCTGGTGCTGCCCACCAGTGGCCCATGTCCCTCAGAAGGTTCCCTAGAACCTAGATACTATTATTTCTTCTATCTAGTTCATTTGTAATTGGAAATCAATAAAACATTTTCTAAAATAAATTCTGCATGTTTATCCGAACCCTGGGTAAACTATAATTCTATACAGGTGATTTTTCCCTGTGGTACCCAGTAGGTTGTGCTGACTAGCCCAATCTTAGACGCCGCCCATGATCCATCAACCCTTCAGTGTGCAAGTGTCCAAACACTTAGGCAAAGGGCTCAAGCAGCATGGAAGCCAACAGTCCTTTCTCGTTGTTTCCCACTCAGCAACCTTTATTCAGAAGGTAGACCAGAACCCCCTCCTGGATTCAGGTGGCCTCTATGTCTAGCTGTTGCATTCAATAAGTAGAATTCATTGGAGAAGTATAGCTAACTGGCAGATGAAGACCTATCCTCCATGAATTTGTCAACCCCACTTTGAAAGCCATCAATCACCACACCTTATGGAAGCAAATTCTTTAAGCTAATTATCTGCATTCTAATAGGGAGAAGAAAAATCTCTATTCACCCTCAGCACACCATACTACCACACTTTTTCAGTCATCTTTTCTCCAAAAGGACAAGAAAAGGCTTTAGCCTTTCTTCATACAGTGCTCCAGTTTTGATCATTTAGGTTGCCTTTTTCTTCTTTTCCAGCTCTGAGATACCAGTTTTGAAACAGAGTAACTGTGCAGAGTTTTTCAAATAAAGCCACAATATAGGTTTATAATATAAACCCTCACTTCTCCCAAAAAATAAATTAAAAAATTGTCCAGTGGCACCTTAGAAACCAACTAAGTTTGTTCTGGGTATAAACTTTTGTGTGCATCAGTGGCGTAGCGTGGGTTGTCAGCACCCGGGGCAAGGCAAGTAATTTATGCCCCCTAACCCGTGGATTTGCGCCCCCTAACCCTAACCCCCAGATGTTGCGCCCGGTGCGGCCGCCCCCCCTGCACCCCCCACGCTACGCCACTGGTGTGCATGCACACTTCTTCAGATACACTGATACACAAGTCACCAGACCCTTATATATAGTGGGAGGGTGGGGTGGGTTTTTTCTCAGAAGGGTAGTAGGAGATGGATGATTGACTCAATGGGTATGGTAAACCTGTTGATGACTGTTAATGACTGCAATTAGTCCAAAAGGAAAAAGCAAGGGATAATATGCAGATGACCAAAAATAGCTACTGGACAATTTTATTTATTTATTTCGACTGCGTCAGACCAACACGGCTACCTACCTGAATCTTCTCCCAAAAACTTTATATAAAACTTTTCCCTAAAAATTCCTATATTTTCAACATCATCGCACACCAATAATCCCAGGAAGTGAATTGGTTAAACGAGGCTCAACTCTCTAGACCGTGTCTAGAGAAGGGTTGCCCAAACTTGGGTCTCCAGCTGTTTTGGGGCTACAATTCCTATCATCCCTAGCTAGCAGCACAAGTTAAGAGACTCAAGTTTGGGAATCTAGAGTATCCAGATTAGAAGTGCCATCAGCAAGCATCACCCAAAGGCATCTTCTGGCTTACACAAATTCTGCACAGAAGACCCAACAGAGGCAACAGTTTTGAAGCAAGCAGCAGCACCTCCTTGTATGTGCAGCATAAAATCTCAACCTCAAGCAATTATGTTGGGAAGAAGGGCTGGGCAGCAGGCAGAGAGGAAGGAAATCTAGATGGCCGCTTTCTGAGCAGACGCCACCAGAGAGATGTACAGCCAGATCATGAGACACACATTTTCGAGAGGGACACAAGCCATGGCATGCTGAAGAAACACATTGATTAGTGAAATGCAAAGGAAGTGAAAGGAGGTTACCTGAAGGCTTACTCAGCTTTGATGAAAACATAGGGGCAGGTTTCTCCTTTTCCTTGACAGAAGCAACTCCTCTCTCAGCTCCCTTTCCTACACTGTCTAACTTTTTCTCTGCCGGCGAAGGAGTAATATCAGCTGGGGGCGAGATCTCCTTCGTTGCTTCAGGCACTTCTCTGTCCAGTTTCACGGAGGGTTTTCCCAAGGCAGGACCTCTCTCTTCATTTTTGACTTGCACATTCTTCAAAGAAAGGTCATGGGCCACCTCTTGGTAAGGAGATTGCCTTGCCTCCAATTCAAATGCATCACGGGGCTCTCTGCTTTCCATCTCCTTCGACACATCTTTTTCCATCACCGACTTAGCAGCTTGATAAGGAGCTGTGGGGAAATCATCCGTCTCTGGAGAGGATTCTGCAGACAACACAATTTTGTCTCCCACTTTGAGCTCCTTGGGAACAGGGAAATAACCTGCGCCAATACGTAGTTCTTCCATGTCTAGTTCCTTCCATGTCTTCTCCTCCTTTGCTACTTCTGGAGCCCAAACAGTGGGTGCATTTTTGGAGGGTTCAGTCTGAGGCTGGAAGGATTCTAGGTAAGGCTTGCTAAGGGAAGGTGGCAACTCCTTCTGCTTTTCCTCCCAACCTTCCTTGGATACAATCTTAGCAGAAGATGCGGTGCTTTTCTCTTTCACAGCCTCCCTCTCTTTCTGAGCAAGGACTGGTTCTTGACAACTACCAAATAAGTCACTTTTCCCAGGTGCTTTCTCGTCAGGCTCGGCATATTCAGGCACAGGTTGGGAAACACATTCTGAAATCACCTCCTTGGATATCTCTGCAACGGCCGGCAAAGCAGATTCATTGGGAACCTTCGTTTCTTTAACTAAGTCGCATGCAATGGATATATAAGAATTCTCCAAGTCTTCCGCAGTTGTACCATTCTTATGTCCGGGTTCTTTATCGGCAGCATCAACCTTGGTTTCCTGTGCTTGACTTGCAGGTACATTCATTGCCTCCTGATACGAGGGAGGCTCCTCAGACTTCTGCATTACATTCTCGTAGTCGTTCTCGTAATCGCCAGCAAAAGCTTCCGAAGGGGAGGCTTCGGTTTGCATGGCAGGAGCAACCACCCCAACAGCGCCTGCATTCAACGGTGCTTCCATGACAATATCTGGCAAGACAGGGGAAGGACCTGTTTCAGACCCTCCTTCAAAGGAGGGGCAGAGCTGCACGGCCACATTCAAGGGCTCTTGCGACGACTCGGACACCTGAACCAAATCAATCTTCGTTTCGTAAGCAAGTTTGGGGCTAACCGCATCATGAAGTTCGCTCTCATATGCTTCTTGCACTAAATCGGGAGTAAGACCTTCGGGCATATTGGCCAGAGCATCAGTAGATGCCAGCAGATTCTCGGCTTTATCAGATTCAGCATTCTTGCCCTGGCCACTTGCCAACTCATTGTGGGCAACGCTTGGTTCCGTTCCAAAATGGGCCTTCATCTCAGCTATCTTTTTCTCGTCTGTTTTATTTTCAGAGGCCTGCTCCTCCACCAGAGACTTGGCTGTGCTGCCCTCGACTGTCACAGCTGATTCAAACTTGGCACAAGTAATGTAAGCTTCTGAAAATTCTTTTGAGGCTTCTGGAGTGCTGGGGAAAGAAATATCTTCATTGCTGCTTTCATGCTTCTTCTCGCTCTCTTTTCCAAAGTCTTTTTCTACCGGCAGAGTCTGAGCCTCCTCCGTGTCATATTTACCTACACCATCCATCTGACTCCTAGCCATTTCTTTCAAACTGCTGCTAGCCCACGATGGTTCAAAAGGCTTGAAATCCACATAGTCGTCCCTTGCGGAAAGGTCTACGAAAGCCATATTTTCGTCCGCATCGTGCTTTCGGTCTTCAAGAGATGCATCGTTATCATGCTTCACAAACAGCTCGACAGGAGATTCTGGAGAAGAGTCCTGCTGGTGTGCAGATAGTTTTTCTATATTAAACACTTCATTGGTGCCTACTGGTTCCTTGGTCTGAGATGAAAAGAATAGCCCTGTCCCAGTGTCAGAGGGCACTGCTTCCGAAGGTTTCGCTTCTGAGCCACCAGCATCTTCAAGGAACGGGTTCCGTGCGTTTTTGGTAGCAGCGGTAAATGCCTGGCTTTCAACCTGACCGTAACTGCCCTTTGTAGATAGCCCACCTGATACTGCGTTGGGGGCTGTGTAGTCTTTAAAAGGATTGGCTGAGAGAGGAGAGAGAGAGGGAAGAGAAGCGGTAGCGTCAGGGGGGGCTGCAGCGAAATCTTCTCGCCATGCACGACCCAGCTGCTCCTGCAAGTCCATACCTTTGTCTGTGGCCGTGGACAGAAAGGAAAGTTAGCGAAGAGTGCAAGTGGTCTGAAAGTTAAGGCAAGTTTCAACAACAAGATCCCGTCCCCCAAAAAAACACAGTAGCTAGCTCTCAACGCTTACAGCTAGAAAGGTTAGTAGGGAAAGCATGCAATATTAAAGCTAAGAGAGGGTAAATGTAAATGAAGCAGCAAATGTTTTGCAATCCATTAAGGTTAGGGGAGAGTTTGCAGCAATGCAAAGTACACAGCTTTTACAGAACGAGCCTGAGAAATAGGTCTCATTCTCCTACGCCCTCTTTTTTTTGGGGGGGAAAGCAAGTGAATAATAATAACCCCGTGAAGAAATAATATTGATGTTCTCTTAACCATAGCCAAGAGAGTAGGAGAAGGCGTTAAGTAATGCATTTCCTCTCCCTCCCAAGTCTTCAACTAGGGTTTCCATATTTTGAAGAGAGAGAAAAGAGGACGCTATGACGGCCATTAAAAGCAAATGAATGCAGTTTGTCTCAAATCTTACCCCTGAAAAAGAGGGTGTGTCCTAGGAAGAGAGGACTCACCGCAACCCTACTTAACACAAACTATGCTTAAGACGAAGTAGGTTCCCTCTAAATCAGCATTTGCAAACCAACTTCAAGCCCGGGTAACAAGGGGAATCCTGCTTAGCATTAACCATAGTTAAGAGCCAGTGTGAATGTTAACAGGAAACTGGGGAATAAATACAAGGAGGAAGAGGAAAACTCAAAGAATCTGAAGCCCAGTCTCTTAACTATATACCGTATTTTTCACTCTATAAGATGCACCAGACCATAAGACGCACCTAGTTTTTGGAGGAGGAAAACAAGGGGGGAAAATATTCTGAATCTCAGAAGCCAGAACAACAAGAGGGATCGCTGCGCAGCGAAAGCAGCGATCCCTCTTGCTGTTCTGGCTTCTGGGATAGCTGCGCAGCCTGCATTCGCTCCATAAGACACACACACATTTCCCCTTGCTTTTTAGGAGGGAAAAAGTGAGTCTTATAGAGCAAAAAATATGGTAATTAAGAGATTGGCAGTGTTACCTTCATCATACACCCGACAGGTGAAAAGACGAAGCCATTTCAATTATGGTAAACTGCATGAATGCTAACAGTTCATTAATTGTAATCAATTAGAGCCAACTCTGTATCAGCAAAAGCAACTACACCTTTAATAGTTATTCTGTTAATAGTAGCTACAAGGTGTTCCTAGGGGAAAGTTCCAAGAATTCATGGACAGCTGCAGTTTAACTGCAAAACACAAACTGCCCAAGTTTGAATTTCGAGCCACTTCGAAACAAACCAAACATGTTTTGCAAATTTAGGAGACTTTAGTATTCTTGGATCCTCGACAACTTTTTTTTTTAGTAAATACATCTAGAAACTATTAGTGGGAAAGGAAAACGCAAAGGGCACAGAGGGGTGGGGGCATACTCTAATGCAAAAGGCTAGCTGAAATAACTTGCCTGCAGAAGAGTGCATCAGGGGATCAGATGCAACAGGAAGAGCAAAAAGGGTCTCATCTGAAAAACAAATACAGTATGACCTCAGCAGAAATAAATGTGGAAAATGAGCTCAGAGAAGGGGAAGAGGGAGAAGAGGGTATTCAGCATTCATATTTTTAGCAGATATTTTACACCCATATTTAAAAAGAACGAAACGAGAGAATTCGCATGCAGGAGTACTCTGTTTGTCACAAAGTGGAAAAGCTTCTGCTAAGGAACACTCCTCCCCATTCCACCCCCCTGGCCACTTGCCCCAATCTTAGCTGCAAGCCTAAATAGGAACGCCCAGGAATATTGACTCAGGATCCACCAGCCAAAAAATTCCTGGGCGTTTCATCCGCTACACTTATTTGCTAATGTGGGTCATTAACAGGTCACTTAAAACTCCACCCAGAATTCCACACCAGCAGATGTGATTCACACGGTTACTCTCCTAAGATGAGGATCAAGAGTCCCTAATTTTAGCACGCTTCCCCTTCACACATTCGCCCCCTAAACATATGAATGTTAAGTACATTAAGGAATTGAATCTCTCGGGGGGGGGGGGGACAGCTATTGCTAATTGACTGCAGAAACAAGGAAAATATGTTTTAATATAATAGTTGGGACTGTTTAAAATGCTACATAAAAGCAAAGCAGGTTGTATAAAATCATGAAATAGCATAGGCAGGATCAGTGCACTGACTTAACAGTCTCAAGAGTGCATGTGTATCCACTTACTCCAAGGTTGAGCTAACATATTTCCACTGAAGCAAAGAGCAAAAGAGCTTTGATTTAACCATTAGCCCTCGCCCAAGTCTTATACGCCCTCCAGTTCACCTCTTGCGATCAACTATTTCAAGAGCGTAGTATCGGCAGGATAATTACTAGCTATCCTTCCTGACTGATCCAAGAAGCAAAGAAAAGTGTTATGCAAAGGGCGCCAGCTGTGCCCCGCAGAAGAGCTCTGCCAGAGCCTCACTTAATGAGGCAACATGTGAACTTGGTGGGAAAGCGATTAAAGGACTAAGAGCAAGCCAGTGCACATCTAAGATGATGCAAAAGCTGAGCAACGCACACCATAGCAGCTGACCATCAACAATGGCTGGCTTGAATTATGAACTATACGGTGTTGTGTTTGTCATGAGGCCGGAGGAACATCGCCCTGCTGTGAGGCGCAACGACCGCTCCCTACAATGCCCTTTCCACCTGGCCTGGGGGGCAAGGCCCACACTCACCAGCCCCACTGAAGAGGCTCCTCATGAGGCCGGAGGAACATCGCCCAGCTATTGTTTCATTGATTTATTGATTTAATATGCTGTAAACAGCGATGGGATTTTTATTTAAAAATATAAAGTGGTATAAAGGTAAAGGTAAAGGGACCCCTGACCATTAGGTCCAGTTGTGACCGACTCTGGGGTTGTGGCACTCATCTTGCTTTATTCGCCGAGCGAGCCGTTGTACAGCTTCCAGGTCATGTGGCCAGCATGACTAAGCCGCTTCTGACGAACTAGAACAGCGCACGGAAATGCCGTTTACCTTCCTGCCGGAGTGGTACCTATTTATCTACTTGCACTTTGATGTGCTTTCGAACTGCTAGGTTGGCAGGAGCAGAGGCCGAGCAAAAGGAGCTCACCCCGTTGTGGGGATTCGAACCGCCGACCTTCTGATCAGCAGGTCCTAGGCTCTGTGGTTTAACCCACAGCGCCACCCGCGTCCCTATAAAGTGGTATAGAAATTTATAAATAAATAAATAAAGCCTGCTGGATGTTGTATGCACCTCCCAAACCTCGCAAGTGCATGCCCAAAGGGACTGTTTTCAGGTGCCAGCTGCAGAAAGCATCACCATTGCTGTTTTTAGTGCATACCACCTACATGTTTTTGCTGAAAATTCCTTGGGTGGCCAAGGAAGCCAACATGAATATAATGCATTATACTGGGCTACCTTCTAGAAGACTGATTTGAAACCTCAGTTATTTCAGAATATGGGAGCCAGACCTCTGCCTAGAGTTATGCCACCCTGAACGGAACTTGTTTTAAGAGATCTGCCCCGGCTTCCAGTATTTTTATGGGTCCAATTCAAGGTGCCGATTTTGTCCATACTAGATAGCATAGCTGCCATACAGTCAATCTCTACTGGCGAATAAGTACCATAATTCCAAGCAGGAAGAAAGACTTTTCAGTGGTGAATTCTTTCCTCTAGAAAGCCATTCAATTATCACTATTCTGGCAACAATATTATTATTATTATTATTATTATTATTATTATTATTATTATCATCATCATCATCATCATCATCATCATCATCATCATTATCATCATCATTATCATCATCCACTGCATTTAGTGGGTCTTTTCCTGCTTCCTGCAGTTGCTTTCCCTCTCTTGTGTTTTAAAATAAAATAATTATATTTCTATGTTGTTTTACTATAACTTTTTTAATTCTGTTATGGCTTTGTCCTCGTCAGCGAACCTGGTTATTTTTTTACCAGGACAGTGGCCTAAAAACATCAAAGATACACTATGATTAACATTTCCCAACTTTCTTAGGGTTGTGTGGAGTTACATCATACACACCCACACACCCACACACCCTCTTGGCCCTGAAACTGCTGAAGAACACAAAACGGGAGAGATGCTTTGCAACATACACTTAAATAGTGTCCTGCTGTTACGTACACATTCTGCTTCCAAAGCATCAAGCATAAAATGGAGCCAATCTTTATTTGGTCTTTGATTTCTTGAAAATATTAAGCCGCACAAAGAGATCAGATTACTGCACTGCTCAGGTTGCCAAGTAAAGCATCCGAGAATTAAGGAATGCTAGTCTGCCTCTGTATGATTACTCAACAAAGCAGAGATCCGGCGGAGGAGAACAAAGATGTGCATTGCAAAACCAAGGCGCTATTAATGCATGCATTTATTTGCACAAGATGCAGAAAATGGTGTGGGTGATTATCTCATCCTAGTTTTTACATTGCCTGATTTCCAAATTTTAAGGGATAGATTATTATTATTTATTGAATTTATACCCTGGCCTCCCTCCTGAAAAAGCCCTGGGTTATCAAAATTGTGTAAAGGGAATTATTAAGAGGATGGCTGAAGCATTTCGTGGGAAGCTGCAGAACACAAAGTTTATTGCTACATGGCATCTGAAAAACAGCTTTCTCCATATTGTAGGTTAAAGGTAAAGGTAAAGGGACCCCTGACCATTAGGTCCAGTCGTGACCGACTCTGGGGTTGCGGCGCTCATCTCACTTTATTGGCCGAGGGAGCCGGCGTATAGCTTCTGGGTCATGTGGCCAGCATGACTAAGCCGCTTCTGGTGAACCAGAGCAGCGCACGGAAACGCCGTTTACCTTCCCGCAGGAGTGGTACCTATTTATCTACTTGCACTTTGACGTGCTTTCGAACTGCTAGGTGGGCAGGAGCAGGGACCGAGCAACGAGAGCTCACCCCGTCGTGGGGATTCAAACCACCGACCTTCTGATCGGCAAGTCCTAGGCTCTGCGGTTTAACCCACAGCGCCACTTGCGTCCCTATATTGTAGGTTACTACTACAAAATTGATGCTGCAGACTATAAGTGCTGCTCATGCAGGCAGAGAGTGGTGCAGACTGATACAACATATTTTGCTTTCAGTTTATACTGCTACCCTATTATCTGTTAAAAGGGCTTGAGAAAGTGTGCACCATAATGTCCGTTTGGAACATTTTAATTATTTATGCATAGCTAGACAAGCATCACTTTGGACAATGAGTTATGAGATGGATTTCCACATTAAAATTTGACCTTCGCGAAAATCTGCTGGCTGAAATGAGAACAATTAAATGGTATTGATGAGGACTGTCAGACATGTGAAATGTTTCTTTATTTAAACATAGACTCATGGTATCACCCTCTGCAATGCAGGAATCTCAGCCTTTTTAATGGATCGTTTCTAAATGTGCATGTTATCAAAACCTTTCCAAGTTATTAAATTGCAAAGTAGCAACTAGCTACTTATCATCAGAAGACAACGCTACCGTTAATATCTATTCTTTTGGCTAATTTAAAGTTGTAAATGCAAAACTGCCTTAAGAATTGTCCCTTAATGGCATACAAATATGAAATGTAGGCATGCAGACTCTAATATTGAAGTTATGCATCCATTTACTATTTCAGAGAAGACACACCCCCTTTAAGAAGAGGAAGCACTAAAGTCAACGAGGCAGCAAAACAGGAATTATTTGTTCTGATGCACAGGAACACACCTCAAAACCCTTGATTCCACAATCAACAGGAATCCTGCTCAAAGTATCTTAACTCCTGATCTCATACGAACATAACTATCTCACACTGGTGTATTAACTCCTATTGGCAGTGGTTCTCCAAGACTGAAATAGTGAACCCTCACACTCACAAGAAGTTGATACATGAGAGAGAAGGGTTCAGATGTCATAGAAGAGTATCTCAGAAGATAGGATTAATGGGAAGGGGCCCTGCTTGCCCCTAGGCCCCAATTTATTGATCAATGTAATTTAGTTGTTGTCAAAGGCTTTTTAAAAAATGGAATGCAAGTAGTAATCCCTTTAAGGATACGTTTTAGATTCACATTTATCATTTAGTTGCTTTCAAATGCTTACAAAAGAAGAAGAGTATAAATATCTTAAATGATTTGCCAAGAGAAATCATCCATCCTAGGGAGATAAGAGCTAGAATTTAAGTTGATCGCCACTTAGGACGGATCATCAAGTATTAACAGTGGCACACAACCCACACACCCCACCACCACCCTTCTCAGCTTCCTGGGATTGACTCCTCCCCTTCCTGAAGCACCAACAGGAGAAGTGAGGCTTCCTGGAACACTATAACAGGAGAAGTGAGGCTTCCTGGAACACTATAACAGGAGAAGTGAGGCTTCCTGGAACACTATAACAGGAGAAGTGAGGCTTCCTGGAACACTATAACAGGAGAAGTGAGGCTTCCTGGAACACTATAACAGGAGAGGTGAGGCTTCTGCTTGCCAGGTGCACAGGACTGTACTAAAACGTGGCAAGGAGGGGTCTCCATAATCTGGCCACAGAGCGGCTTAAATACTAGTCCAGCTTTGACTACAAAAACTTTAGTACAAGCACTGGAATGAAAAACAATGAGAAAACAATGACAAACAAGGCCGCCGAAAACTTACTTGCAGCCATTCTGGCATTATTACAAAGCCATTACGAACTTACAACTATTATGCAAATTCAACAGTGAAATAAACAATGGACATTTGTACAACAGTTGCACCCGCTGACTTCCCAGATGCTTCCATTCCCCGCTGCCGTACACAATTAGTATGTACAGCTACAACTGGCTTTCCCCCTCCATAATGACTAGACTTTCATAAAATCAAGCTTGTTTTGCCTGAGAACAGAAGGTAATGATTTAATATCTGTTCCCTACATACTGGCGTTTGAACCTTTTGGAACTCAAATCATAACCTTCAAAAATATTAAATTGCTTCAACGAATCTGCATACATTTCTAAACAAGAAAATACGCCCAGTGCAATAACAGAGAAGGGCAAAAGCCATTTTGCAGAAGTCTTCCAAAACAATGTTATCAGAACAGTTACACGCTGCCAAAGCTATCAAGCTGAAAACACATAAGCTCTTGACAATCTTGAGGTCTCCGTACAACCAGACTTGCAAAAGAGAAGTCACAGCCCAATCCTTGTCTTATTTGCTGTACTCTGGAAGAATTCCCAGGGCCCCACTGTTTGCAACTGTTTCCCACTCATGCCTGGGAAAATGTAAGGCTCTCTCAAGCTCATCGAAAGTATGGGCAGGGATGGGGCAACGCCTTGGGTTCAGAGGCCCATGTTGGAAGTCTGTGCCAGTTTTTGCTAAGCTGTTGCAGGCAGGCTGCCCGTGTGGCTAGCCCACCTGTCTGAGGCTCTCAGCCTGCGTGAACTGGCTGTGGAATACAAGCTCTGTGTGGGGGGAAGAAAGCCCCATGTGTTCTCAGCAAGGCATTGTAGAGGGATGCAAGCAAAACCATATACTGAAGGAAGGGAAAAGGAGAGAGAAAAGAGAACCAGTGGAGAAGGCTGAATCCCTAAAAAAGAGCGAACACAGCGAGACACGCAAATGCAGGGGGAAATAATAAATTTTAGAAATTGAAAGATTTACATGTGGAGATGTGTGGTAGTGTAAAGAGAAGGATGTGTTTTGAAGGAGCATGTGCAGGGAAGATTGGCAGGTGGCAGAAAGGGTCTGACTCTACGCCAATCGATGCATTGACTCAAGACAGCCTTGTGGAAGTTCAAAGTTGAGTACATATTGAGCTGGTGATGTCAAAGGAATAAACAACTACCTGACGTTTAGAAGACATCTGAAGGCAGCCCTGTTTAGGGAAGTTTTTTAATGACTGATGTTTTGATGTGTTTTTAATCTCCTGTTGGAAACCACCCAGAGTGGCTGAGGAAACCAATAATAATAATAATAATAATAATAATAATAATAATAATAATAATAATAATAATTGCTTGGCATTCTTATTTTTCAAATAAGCACATATTCCCACCCACCCTTCAGGCCAAGCACTGAGACTTGAAGGTCAGCAGTGGAGAAGCTACATGTGGAAATATGGTCTTTAGGAAGAACCAGAAGGGACATGAAGGGTTAAGCACTGACCCTCCTAGGCACAAACCTCCTGACTGGGAGAGATCCAACTGCAACTCCTAGGATGAGAAGCACATTGTAATCCTGAAGGCAGGGGAGTGCCTTACATCTGATCTTTTTAAGCTACTCTGGAAAGTCTTTGATGTGAAATAATGGGATAGATGCTTTAGATAAAGGGGGAGAAGAACAGATTTGAAGGTAAGTTGACTACAGGTAGAGGGAGAAGGCAGTAAAAGTTGTGAGAATTGGGGGAAGGGAAACCAGGAGGATAATTGTGTGTTATAGTGGTGCAGAGAGAAGCAAGTTCTGGAGTACAGAGGGGAAAAACGAGAGAGGGTTTAACAGGGGTTTGTTTCAATGAGAAAAGGGAGTTCATCCCAACAACGTATGAAATCTGAGATGAGCTAAAAGCATGTGGAGAGGATGACAGATATTCAAGGTAAGTTTCCAACAGCACACCTTCTCAGGTAAACATTTGGGAACAATGCAAAAACCCAGTGACATACTCTTCAGCTGCTGCCAAAACTTTAAAGTTGTTATCCTTTAATATTACTGTAAATAGAAATAGGATTTATGGTGAAACCCTACCGGAACTGCAGTCCTTGTTTTCAGAAGGGAAAATGTGATACAATTCAAGAAGGCATTTACGTGCAAAGCCTACCAAGCCTTCATTAAAGTTGTGCATTCTCTATGTATCCACCAGAGGTGGGGGAGCCAAAATGCTGCTCTCCAGATGTTGGTGGTAAACTACAGCTCCCATCTTTCCAGATAATCAGCCGTGCTGGATGATGTAAGCTGTAGTACAACATCCCAGTCTCCCTCCAGGTCAATCACGAATGGTAACCAAGACAAACCACAAGCTCACGTTCCGATGAAGCACCAAGGAAAACTATGGCTTAGCTCACAGCAGGACCATAGTAGCCACAATCTCCTTTCTAGGGGAGCCCCTGCACATTTTCACACTAAACCATAGTTTAGTTTGATGACTTTGGCATATTGTTCTCCCTGTTGCTCTGCTATGCCTTCAGCTTGACTGGAGACAGTCTGTATCTCCATTCAAGGACCAATAGGGTCAGCTCAACCTGGCACAACTCCATGCCAGTACAAAAATGTGGCGGTTTCTTATCCAAGAGATGTTGTTTGCAGATGGCACAGCGTTGACAATGCACTCTGGGGAAGCTCTACAAAGACTCATCTCAAACATTTTGCCCAAGACCGCAGGGAGTTCAGCCTGACGAAGACCACCATTCTGAGTTATGATGTCTCCAGCTCTCCACATTTCAGAACTGGGGACCACACGCTAGAGGTGGTAGACAATCCCATCTACCTGGGCTCAACCATAACCAGCAACCTCTCCATCGACTCTGAGCTCGACAAGCCTATTGGCAAAGCAGCTATGGCAATGGCTTGCCTCTCCCAAAAGGGTTTAATAATAATAATAATTTATTCTTTATACCCCGCCCATCTGGCTGGGCTTCCCCAGCCACTCTGGGCGGCTTCCAACAAAACACTAAAATACAATAACCTATTAAACATTAAAAGCTTCCCTAAACAGGTGATGCTAACGACCAATACCACAATGAAGGTCTACCTGCTTGTGTGTTGAGCACGCTGCTTTATGCAAGTGAGTCATAGGCAAATTACAGCCTTCCATATGCAGTGTATCAGAAAGATATTGGGCATCACATGGCAGGGTGCCAAGTTGACGACCAGAGTTGAAAATATCATTTCCACTGTGTGTGTGTGTGTGTGTGTGTGTGTGTGTCTCCTTCTTGCATACTGGGACAAGTGATCTGTTGTAAGAGCAAGCTACCATCAAGCAATGTAGCTGAGATCATAGAAATTGTAGAACTGTTGCATTGGACGGGATCCCGAGGGTCATCTAGTCCAACCCCTTGGCGAACAGACACCTAGCTTATCTATCTGAGTTTCTAACACTGTACTGTGTTGTTAGAAGATCTGGCTATGTGATGGAGGACAGCATCTTGGGAATCCCAGCTTTCATGTTGAAATAATGAGTTTCTAGTCCCTATGGCTGCAGAAGCAAACCTGAGAACATGTAGGCAGTCAGCATCTGATGAAGACTCAAAGTGGCCGGGGAAGATAGCACTCCTGGATTCAAGAGTTTTCACTGTGGCCAACCGGACGCCTGCGGGAAACTGGCAAGCAGAACCTAAACACAAGACCATTCTGCCCTCCTATGGCCTCCAGCAACTAGAAGCATTGATACCTTCAACCATAGAGGAAAAGCATAACCACCCTGGCTAGTGGCCATTGACAGCCTTAGTTAACTATGCACTGCATGAAGTACTTTCTATTACCTGTCCTGTATCTTCCAACTAGATTTCCACAAGCTGTGTATTTATGAAAAAGGGAGAAAAACCTCTATCTACTTCTTGTGTGCCATGAACTCAGCTCAACCTGTCCTAGCACCAACCTACTTCTTCCCTTCCGATTATTTCCACTGTTTGTTAGCACATCCCAGGTTGTTCAAAAGACTTAACTGCAAAATTAGGCAAATAATAATAATAATAATAATAATAATGCAAATTTGCTGAAACTGCATGATTTTTGCAAACAGCAGGGTATGAGCTTGTTTTTGACAAGTTAAGGTCATGGCTAGATGCAGCATCTTCATAAACAAGAATCTGGTTACACACTAGGAAGTGAGATGCCAAGGTCAAAAGACTGAGCAGGATTTCAAGCACCTCAATTAGAAAATGCATACTTCCATTTATATCCACCGCAAGCCAGTTTTTAGCCAAGCACTTCACAATCTAGAACTGAACTCCTGCATTTAAATAATATGCACAGTGAACACATAATGCAATTCCTGTGCTAATAGTCCATATTTACTCTCTTACTAATAACAGAATAAAAAATCTGCTGCGGGAGGACAAACTATTAGAAATGAGTCAGAGATAACTGTTAACTATAGAGGATGCTCAGAGTTAGAGCTTTATCAGTTCTTAGTGATTGTTCATTGGGCTCCTACATCCCAGCATCCCAGCACCAGCCTTTAGTAGAGCAACTCCAGCCAAAGAAACAATTCAAAGGCTATAATGGTAAAGGTACCCCCTGACCGTTAGCTCCAGTCGTGAACGACTCTGGGGTTGCGACGCTCATCTCACTCTATAGGCCAAGGGAGCCGCTGTTTGTCCGCAGACAGCTTCTGGGTCATGTGGCCAGCATGACTAAGCCACTTCTGGTGAACCAGAGCAGGGCACAGAAACGCTGTTTACCTTTCCACCAGAGCAGTACTTATTTATCTAATTGCACTATGATGTACTTTCAAACTGCTAGGTGGGCAGGAGCTGGGACTGAACAGGAGCTAGCCCTGCTGCGGGGATTCGAACCACCGACCTTCTGATCGGCAAGCCCTAGGATAGCTCAAATGTACTCATCTGCTGGGGTTGCTAGTGGAAAGCCCTGAACCATGCTGTCAAGCCATGTGCATTAGACTCCTCCTCCACGAGACAATCCAACCACATGCTGCATTAACAGGCAAGCCTCGGCTACCCACACAAACACTCCATTTGAATGAATCAGCATGAAGGGAAGTTCAAAAATTGCTCTCGACATGTGGATTGCCAACACAGCCAAATACTTTTCAAGTGAGCATGGTTGTTCACACACAGAGCACTCTTACCTTTCTGTAGTATGAAACAACATTCCACTGACAGAGAACAACCCTTCAAAATTCTTTGCTCGTCTCAAACAGGAAGCAAAGCTTGCATTACATAAATATATCCAAATTCCTTGTGCTAAATTCACAAAATTCAATTCTGTATACACCGATGTATTAAAAGTTAAGTAGTATTTCCTGTGCTACACTAAGTAGCAGCAGAAATATGCCAAAATGTATCAACATTATTATTTAAGGGCCATGACGCAATCGACCTGCCCCTATATACCTGTGCTACTGGAGAATTACTGTGTAATTAAGCATTTTGCAGAAGGGAGCTGACAGAATCCGGACCTGTGTTACTTCAGAATGCAAGTTGTGGTTGGTGAGGGGACATATATGTTTTTAATTTCCCACATGCAAAAACCTCTCTGTATGTAGTAAACCAGAATATCAGGGAGAGACAGCTTTCGATAGAGTAATCTCCCTGATGGGTTACTTTACAACATGCAAGTAGTGTTTCATATGGCAAGGCACAAATGGGACACACCCACTTGCGGTCAAAGGGGGGAGGGAATACCTGCAGAAATGGGGAGACCTACCTAATCAGCACATGAAAAGACCAACATTTTAGTGAGATCAAATGAAAGAATCACTGGGTTCTAGAAATGACCCTGTTTAGAACACCCCCTGTTTTGAATCTGGGGAAAAGGGGAAATAGTAGCATTTTCCAAAATGAAGACGGAAATACTAGGAGGAAAGACACCCAGTTATTGATGGAAAAAAGAGGGGAGGAATGTGCAACCAGAGATTGACAGCACAGTAGCAAATATGTGATAGACAAGAGTAGCAAAGTGAGGTTAACTGAATATTCCATAAACAAGGATAATACACCTAGTTAATACTTGGATGAATACCCAATATTCTCTGGAGATCAGACAGCAGCTCCACAAATGTTTTCTCCCTTCAGGACTTTGGCAAATTTCTGGTTCCATTTAATTCTAACCATTCTATTTTTCAGAAGTCGCTTTTCATTTAGGAATAATAAAACCACTAGCCACTCTCCCAAGCAGTCGCAGAATTCTTGTAACAATTCCCACCCTGGCCAGAATATGAAGTCCAAGTTCTTCCACAGAAACACACACACACACACACACACACACACCTTCTTACTATATAAATGTTTGCAACACAAGACAAGGATTTCTTGCTGTCATTTTTAACTATCTTAACTATTAATCCACTTTTATTTGCATCTCATTTGTGGGCATCAAGTTTGTAGCTAAAACACATCAAGTCCATTTGTGATTGATCTGATGCTTATACAATGTTCTTTCTACTGAAGTCTTTCCTTTCACTCCTCTTTGCCTTACTTTGAGACTGTACCTTATTAAGCTTCAGAGTGTTTCGATACATCATTCTCTTTCTTGTAATTCCAGGAATCTTGGGCACAGCCTACCTGAACAATTGCATCTTCCTATATGAACCTCCCAATGTGATCCTCAGGTGAGCACCTTCTCTCAACCCAATCAACTTCAGAAACACAGTTGGTTGTGACACAAGAGAGAGCCTTTTCTGTGGTGGCTTCCATATTGTGGAATTTCCTCCCAAGAAAGATTAGACTGGCTCCAACTTTATCATCCTTCTGCTACAGTGGCGTAGTGTGGGTTGTCAGCCCCCGGGACAAGGCAAGTAATTTGCGCCCCCTAACCCGTGGATTTGTGCCCCCTAACCCCCAGATGTTGCGCCCAGTGCGGCCGGCCCCCCCTGCACCCCCACGCTACGCCACTGTTCTGCTAGCAAGCCAAGATCTTCCTGCTCAGACAGGACTTTGAAAACTAAGGTATTGACATGCTGATCAATGGCCTACTTGTTAGGGCAACTGTATTTTCCCTGCTGGTGCTAAGTATGTTCTGATGTAATTTAATTATTTTTTTTACTAGTTCGTTTTTATTGCTTTGTATTTTATAATGCTGTTTTTAAATGTTGTAAGCCACCTTGATTCTCAATTTGGAAGAAAAGCAAGGTATAAATACACTAAACATGTTTTGATACATTGTGCACAAGTGCAGAGAAGCTACGTTCACTACACTTATCCCCTAGGATGGCTAAAGGGCAAAGAGCATCTATTCCCAGATTGCTATCATATACTTCTATATGATATACTTCTATCAAGAACTACTTCATTCTGAGTTCATTCTGAATGCAGCACTGTCAGAGAATATCCAGAGGTTTTAAGACCCATCTCATAATACCCATCTCATACACAGAAAGTGAACATCTAAAGACATGCCTTTAAAAACGAATACTTAACTATTTCTGCAGCATCCATTTTTGCTTCTGCATTATTAAAGGCACTACAAAGAATGACAAAGGGGACTGGAAAATACTACAGTACTTGGATTTCCAGCTGTTTCATGCTTATTTCTAATCCTTAAAACAGCATGAAACTTGGTGGGAATTTAGTGCTATATTTATTATGCTGCTGCTGCTGCTTCTCTTTTCTTTAACATTTTATTTTGATTCTGTAATATTAACAACAATCAATGACACCAAAGGGAGTGCAGTATGTAAGCGTGAAATGCACAATGAATGAAATTAGCACATGATCCTAACTCTTTTTTAAAAAAGAATTGTAATATTATTTTTACATTTGTATCATCCCAGTAAGTCTCCCCATAAAGTATTGTGTGAATCTGGTGCTGACATTCTCCTGCCCAAATCATTCTTCTAGTCTCTGTTTCTACTTAAGAACAAATGCTTTCCGAATCCTTTTCACGTTCCTAAGGGGCAGATATCTGCATTTCAATGTACACGGGCTTTCCTAAGCGCCTTGAATTTCCAGACTGAAGGCACAGAAATCTTTGAAAGAAGGAAGAGAGAGAGAGAGAGAGAGAGAGAGAGAGAGAGAGGCAGACAGAGAGAGAGAGAGAGAAGTCTGCATAATGCTCCTGTCTGGTGCGGCGGATGCTGGGCGGTGGCAGGAGGCTGAGTCAAGTTTGCTGGTTCCATATACAGGAAGGGAGGTGCTCATTCTGAATCCTGCCTGCTGTAAGGAGGACCAGAGCCATCACTCATCTATTCTAGATCCAGTGTGTGCAAGGAAAGGCGGGCTCTCTGTGACAATAGACGGGCTGGATGTAGAGGCTTCAGTTAGCCTGCAGACAAAAAGATACCCGGAGTTCCAACGCCTATGCTAGACAGTGGGAAAGACTGGGGGTGGGCTGCACCCCCACTTAACCCCCTTCTTAATCCTAAATGAAAACGGGGGGGGGGGGAGACTTTTCTAGATCAAGAAAAGAACAAGGCAAGGCGCAAAAGCACCAGGAATGGAAAGTAAGCAAAGAGGAGCAGCATGAATTACATTGGAGTGGGTGGGTGTTGAACGAGCTTCTTGCATTAATAGCTACTGAAATTGAAAAGTCTCCAAAAGTCAAAAGACGGGGGGGGGGGCGGAATGGCAGTTACCCCACCCACCTTCTCAACAAACAAGAATTCTTCCCTGCGCTGGAACTATTCCTGTAACACCCTAGATTTTTTTTCTCTCTCCTCCTCTCCAGTGTTGGCATTCGGAGCCCGTCAAACAAAATGCCTTTGGGAAAAGGCTGGTCGACAACAGGTTCCAGACACAAAGGAAGATCTCAGCTCTTCCCATGACAGATGGCAAAGCGGCCCCCCTAAGTATTCTTTAGGGGAAAGTGGCGAGGGAGCCTGCGTAACGCGCTCGCTTAGCAGCAAAGCCTTTCCCGGACCTGCTACGTCCACGCGCACGTGTACCCCACAAAGCGCCTGCCACTCCCATCTGCTCCATTGCAGAACCCACCCACCCCCCTCGCCAGCCCGATCCACCTCGCTGCATTTCCAGCAGATCACCTTACAACCCGAGAAAAAGAACCCCCGCCTTTTGGCCACTTGGGCTAGGACAGTTATTCACCTTCGCCAGCGGAGAAGTCTCCGTAGCGCGGGAGCGAGCACACATGCACACACACCGGCCACTCCCTTCAAAAAAACCAAGTCACTCTTCCTGATCACGGCCCCCCCGGGGCCCCCTTCTCATTGTGCCCCACAATCAGACACCCCCGGCTCCCCAATACATCCACTCACTCCTTCCTTGGCCACCAGCTGCGCCTCGATCACCCCCCCGAACCCCCAAACTCCCCACGGCCACTCTTCCTCCGCATCCCTGCCTCCTAAGCCCCTTCTCCACTTTCGCTCCCGCCGCCTTTCTCTACCCTTACCTGCAATGCCCGCCCCCCAAGTTCGTCCCTTGCCCGCCCCCAAGTTATTGCCTCAAGCCTTCCGTTTCAACAAGTCCTCCAGCTTCCCCCCCCCCGCAAAGAAAACCCCGATCCCTCCTGGCTCCCCGACACGGCTGCCATCGCCGCCACAGACACCTCCCCCCCCCAAAGGAAACATGCCCCACACCCCACCTCCCCGCCATTTTCCTCACGGCTCCCCAGCCTGCCCCTTCGCTGCCCTCTCCCCCCCCCCAGGAAACTCTCTCCCCACGGCCTTGTAAGGCCACTCCTGTTTCCAACCCCCCCATAAGTCTGAGCCCACCCCCCACGCCCCCCCCCATCGCCCCAAAGCCAATCGGCCACACCCCTCGGGGAATCACCCTCGGAGCTTCCCTGCCCCCCCCCACCTCAAGTCTTCCTCAGTTTCCCCCCCCCCCTGCCCCGCGCGCGCGCCCGCACACTCACCAGGCGAGCCTGAGGCGGCGCCCTTCTTGGCAGCGGAGGCGGCGGGGGGCTCGTCTCTCTTGGGCGGCAGCGGGGCGCTGCGCGGAGGGACGGCGGGGGCGCGGGGCTCCTCCCGGTGCGGCGGAGGCGGCGGCGGGGCGCTGCGCGGGGGGTCCTTGCCCTTCCCCTCAGGCAGGGAGAAGTCGGAGGCGGATGGAGAGAAAGGGGAGGTGGTGGAAGAGGGCGCCTCCGGGTGGCTGGTCCAGGCCGGCTGGTGGGGGGCAGGCGGCGGCCCCGGGGGCTTCTCGCCCAGAGGCGGGGCAGAGGCCGGGGCGGCGGGCTTCCTCTCCCTCACTTCCAGCTGCTCGTCGTCCACTTCGTCGTCGTCGTCTTCGTCCTCTTCCTCGGGCTCGCCGTCGTCGTCCGCGACGAACTGGTACTGGAACAGGGGCTGCTGAGGCTTCCACTGGTCCTGCCCTCCGGCTCCTCCCGAGCTGGCGGTGGAAGAGACCAAGGGGGACTGGTCGGGGTCGTCCATGGCTCCTTGCTTCTGCTTCTGGGCGAGAACAATGAGGAACGGGAGCAAGACACTCGCTGCTGCTGCTGCTGCCTGGGCGCAAAGGAGGCGAGCGAGAGGGATGGGAGGCTGCAGCTCGCCTCGCGCACCGTCGGAGAGGGAGGGGGGAGCGAAAGAGGGAGGGAGAAAGTGAAAGGAGGAGGACCCAACAAAAAATGGGGGAGGGAGGGCGGCTGCGCAAATGCCTCGGGAGGGGAAAAGGGGCGCCGCCGCCGCCACCAGTGTCTCCACGCCCTGTTGAGTCACAGAAGGCGCAACTCGCAGCCTCCGCGCAATGAGCAGGCAGAACCTGAACCGAGTCTCAGTCCCCGTCCCCCGTCCCCGCGTTCTATTCCCACCCCCCGGGCGCGCTTTGGAACGAAAGGGACAGCCCAACAGGCCAGTGAGGAAGGGGGCAAGGGAAGGCGCTACCAATTAGAGGAGGAGGGGGAGGAAGATGAAGCGGCAGGCGCGCGCCCTGCGCTACGGTCCCTCTTTATTGTGCAGCAAAGAAAGTGGCTGATTTTGCGGAGAGTGGAAGTGGGGAGGTGGAGGTGGAGGTCCTGAAGTGGGGGAAAGTTCGAGGGCGGGGTCCGGACCCGAATGGACTCCAGCCACGCTTCGCCCTCCCCTTTGCGAGCATCTTTCAGAGGAGGAGCCGGGGAAGACCTCGTGCTTTTTGGGGAGGGGAATGTTGGCTGGCGATTTCTTTCCTATAAGTTTTGCTTGTTTTCAGATCCAAGCTGACGTCGCCGCTTAAAGGAGGTGCTTTCTTTCTTTTATATATAAATTTTTTTACGTGACTCGTTTTTAAAAAAAACTTTGGATCTGGAAAACTTTGACAGCCGTTCAGTGGCTTGCGCTACTCAGAGTAGACCCACTGAAGTTAATAGGCACGATTGACTTGGTTTTAATAGGCCTTGTCTAGGTAGGACATCACTGAACGCAACCCTTTAATTTGCTCAAAAGAGATGCCATGGAAAAAACATTCAGACATTCCTTGGCGATTTTTAATTAAATTGCCGGCTTAGCATCCCTTTGACATTCCCCTGGGCATAATAAGGCTGGTCACTATGAGAAAAGACTGCTGGGCTCCATGGGGCTTGGGCTTAATCCAGCAGGCTCTTCCTAGGATTAAGAAAAGAAGTGGTGCAGAATTAAAACTGCCATCACAGTTGCAAAGCTAAGCAGGGTCTGGTATAGTTTCAAATTGGATGGGAGACCAAGTGTGCTGCAGGGGGTTTTATTATTCTGAATTCTTCAGGTAAAGATCTCTTTAGTGCATCTGACTGCAGACCAGGAGAAGCCTGACTTACTGAACGTCTGCACTAGTGGTGAGAAACCTGTGGCCCTCCGTGATGGTTTTTTGGGGGATGTCATATCCCATCAGCCCCAACCAGCATGCCCAGTGGTCAGGGATGATGGGTACAGTAGTCCAGCAACATTTTTTGGGCCACAAGTTCCACATCACCTGTCGCCTGGAGTAATTAAATATTTTAAGGAGTGCGTTGATCTATAAGTCAAGAAAATTATAGAACAGAAGTAGTTCTGTTGTCATGTGAGTGTTTCTGTGCAGGCCTGGCCTCCTCTGTATGCTGAGCCCTTTACTATTATCTGTGGTGGCAAATCCCATTGGTTACCACATGCCTTTGCAATGAAGGCTTTCATAAACAGAGGTGGATAAACGATTATAAGATGATGTAGCCGGTAATTACAAAGGGGTAATAGCTAACGTTTAAGAGGACATTATTATAATTGACGAAAAGCATTTCTTGTCTTTTGGTTTATTTCCACCCTGCCTTTGATGTGAGCTGGCCTTAGGGGTTCCTTGAGGATGGACAGGCAGGATGGAAATTAATAAAATATGTACAACAAAATTGTTTAAACAATTGAAACCCTTCGATTAAAAATACGTTTAAAGCTTTTCAGAAACGTGTTTCTCTGCAGAGCCTTGAAGCAGGACCATCTCTAGCCTCTGGGGTGGACTCTTCCGCCCCAACCACACACAAACATTATACATATAGACTTCATTTATATAATACCCCTATGTAGTCCATCAACATCTGGAGGGCCACTGGTTTCCTGCCCTAGAGGACGGTAGCTGCCTCATTCCCACTGACACAGTTAGTGTGCTGCGGGACAACCACTTCCTCAAAAAACACCATTTCCTATTATTAAAAAAGGGTGTTTTCCTTCTCTACCCAGACTAGAGGCCTTTTTGCTGTGCCAGGGCAGAGAGAGAGGTCTCCCTGCGGCTGTGCCTCAAATGGCAGAACAAAACCATGTTTCTTTATCTCCAGCGCTGTCCAAACAGACATGACTAATGTTACAGCTTCTTGATGATAATTACATGCACCCTAATCTCCCAACCAGGGAGAGATTTCAGGGGTACCAGCTTATATATTTGGAAAGAAGGTCACTGGCGATGATGATTTTAGTCGTGTCCGACTCTTCGTGATGCCATGGACCAGAGCACACCAGGCACTCCTGTCTTCCACTGCCTCCCGCAGTTTGGTCAAACTCATGCTGGTAGGTTCGAGAACACTGTCCAACCATCTCGTCCTCTGTCGTCCCCTTCTCCTTGTGCCCTCCATCTTTCCCAACATCAGTCTTCTCTTCTCATGAGGTGGCCAAAGTATTGGAGCCTCAGCTTCAGGATCTGTCCTTCCAGTGAGCACTCAGGGCTGATTTCCTTCAGAATGGAGAGGTTTGATCTTCTTGCAGTCCATGGGACTCTCAAGAGTCTCCTCCAGCACCATAATTCAAAAGCCTCAATTCTAAGGTGGTCAGCCTTCTTTGTGGTCCAGCTCTCACTTCCATACATCACTACAGTACTGGGAAAACCATAGCTTTAACTATACGGCAAGGTGATGTCTCTGCTTTTTATAATATGGCTTAATTACACACACGTACAGGCTCAGCATCAGATGGGAGAGCTCACAGCTTTAACTTCCCAGCTGATCCTGCTCCCTCCCATTAGGTTTCTAGGGGAGTTCCCAAAGTCACCGCTTTTCTGTTTCAGTGCATAGAGCAAGCCAAGCATCCTTCCCAGCTATAGCCAGTATAAGATTGGCCACTGACCTGTTCTCCTTCATCCAAGATGACATTGCCTCAGCCCAGGTGATGGGTGAAGGTCTGCCCCCTACTGGAAGCATCAGTAGCTAGTAGTTTCTCTGGCAACATTCCTATGCTTGGCCAACTCTTGAGTCAAGCAAAGAGATACTTATCAGACTTGGCTATGGCTGCAAGGAGACTGGTTTGACTGCTTCTACAGTTCCTTCTGCACAATCCTGTTTTACAGATGATAGAACTACAAGCCTGGAGGGGACTCGGGTAGGACATCCAGACTAACACCCACACCCCGTCCTGTAACTTTATTATACGCACATTGTGTGGGAGGACTTAACTTTTTCATATTACTTCCCCATAACCGAGAAGCAACAGCTTGGTTTCCTGCTTTGAAGAACACGAGGAGGAACAGAACGCTGGTGCTCTCCACATTGTGACTTAATTTTAGGTGACAAATTAATGGGACAGAAATGGCCTGTTTGGCAATGTGCATGGCTGGCTGTATGTGCTCATAGCCAGTGGTGTCACCAGGGCTATGACTCAGACATCAGTGGTGGCACTTAGCAGAATGCACAAGCACAACCAAGGCTGGCTTACCGCATTTGGATTTATTGACGACATACACATTGACCTCTTAACAATCCATAGTCTAAAATTTTCTACCTGGACCACTCACTTCCAGTGGCCCATCAAGCCAGGAAGAAATGGTGGTAGTGATGTGGAAACCCAGATTATGCTACTCAGGCTGTGTGCACATCCATGTAAAGCACATGACTTCCCTCCAAAGAAATCTGGGAACTGTAATCTGATAAGACACGGGTGGCGCTGTGGGTTAAACCACAGAGCCTTGGGCTTGCCGATCAGAAGGTCAGCGGTTCGAATCCCCGCAATGGGGTGAGCTCTCATTGCTCGGTCCCTACTCCTGCCAACCTAGCAGTTCAAAAGCACGTCAAAGTGCAAGTAAATAAATAGGTACCGCTCCAGCGGGAAGGTAAACGGCGTTTCCGTGAGCTGCTCTGGTTCGTCAGAAGCAGCTTAGTCATGCTGGCCACATGACCCGGAAGCTGTACGCCGGCTCCCTTGGCCAATAAAGCGAGATAAGGGGACTTGTAGCCCTGTGATAGAGAAATGACCATTCCCAGAATCCTTTGGGGGAAGTCATTTGCTTTAAATACATATTGTGAATGTAGCCTAAGTACAGAGTGCCAGTGCTAAATTTCTAGTTCCACACACCCGCCCAAAGGTATTAGACGTCTAGGCCAAGGATTTTGTGATTTAAAAAGAAAAGAAAGACATATTTCCTTAGTTAAACAAGGTATTGTGTTTTTTTTAGCCGTGTCATTCATGGCCCTGACTCATTCCACTATTTATAAAGTCCACGGTGAAAAGCGAGGGATGCAAATTGTGTCATTACTTCATCTGAAGCAATAGGAGAATCTGCACTAGCTTGTCCGTGTCTGGCAACGAGCCCCTGACGGAAGCTTATATTGGCTGCAGATAAGTTGATCTCTCCGCTTTGCCTGAAGAAAAGTTCATTTCCTCCAGATTCCATGGGCACCTGTGAAAATCAGATACGGAGCTTGATGGTGCTGGTCTTCTGAACTGGAAGGATGTGTGTGTGTGTAAGAGAGAGACAGAGAGAGAGAAAGCGCTCTTCTGTTCATATCAGTAGCACTTGCTAACCAAGGAAAGGAGCTCACTTAAGTGCATTGAAGCCCCATTCATTCCATGGGCAGAGGTTTAAGCGCAGTTACCAGTCTCATTAAAATCAGTGAGACTGATGTGGTAAGTCTCATAAGAAGAGCTCTGCTGGGTCAGTTCTTAGCCCACTTAGTTCAAGCATCCTGTTCTCTCAGCAGCCAGTCAGACGCCCATAGGAAGCCTACGAGCAGAAACCAAGCACAGCAGCAAATGGCGTTCAGAAGTATACTTCCTCTGACTAGGGAGGCAGAATATAGGCTATCGTGACTAGTAGCCATTGATTGCCCCCAATATGAATAATAAAGGTGAAGGGACCCCTGGCCATTAGAATCATAAAATCATAGAGCTGGAAGAGACCGCAAGGGCCATCGAGTCCAACCCCCTGCCAAGCAGGAAACACCATCAGAGCACTCCTGACATATGGTTGTCAAGCCTCTGCTTAAAGACCTCCAAAGAAGGAGACTCCACCACACTCCTTGGCAGCAAATTCCACCGTCGAACAGCTCTTACTGTCAGGAAGTTCTTCCTAATATTTAGGTGGAATCTTCTTTCTTGTAGTTTGGATCCATTGCTCCGTGTCCGCTTCTCTGGAGCAGCAGAAAACAACCTTTCTCCCTCCTCTATGTGACATCCTTTTATATATTTGAACATGGCTATCATATCACCCCTTAACCTCCTCTTCTCCAGGCTAAACATGCCCAGCTCCCTTAGCCGTTCCTTATAAGGCATCGTTTCCAGGCCTTTGACCATTTTGGTTGCCCTCCTCTGGACATGTTCCAGAGTCCAGTCGTGACCAACTCTGGGGTTGCGGCGCTCATCTCACTATATTGGCCGAGGGAGCTGGTGTACAACTTCCGGGTCATGTGGCCAGCATGACTAAGCTGCTTCTGGAGAACCAGAGCAGCACACAGAAATGCCCTTTACCTTCCCGCTGGAGCGGTACCTATTTATCTAATTGCACTTTGACATGCTTTCGAACTGCTAGGTTGGCAGGAGCAGGGACTGAACAACGGGCGCTCACCCCGTCACGGGGATTCGAACCACCGACCTTCTGATTGGCAAGCCCAAGGCTCAGTGGTTTAACCCACAGTGCCACCCACATCCCAATATGAATAATTGGATCTGTAAAATGTGATTTCCTTTTCCTGAATCGGCCTCGGTGTAATTGCCTGTCACTGGAAGGACAGATCCTGAAGCTGAGGTTCCAATACTTTGGCCACCTCATGAGAAGAGAAGACTCCCTGGAAAAGACCCTGATGTTGGGAAAGATGGAGGGCACAAGGAGAAGGGGACGACAGAGGACAAGATGGTGGGACAGTGTTCTCAAAGCTACCAGCATGCGTTTGACCAAACAGTGGGAGGCAGTGGAAGACAGGAGTGCCTGGCGTGCCCTGGTCCATGGGGTCACAAAGAGTTGGACACGACTAAACGACTAAACAACAACAAAATTCAAAATGTCCGGCAGACACAGGGCAACTGGTTCTCCACTGGATAAAATGTGGGGGGTGGGGGAGGTGTTCATAGCTACATCTTTTGTCTGCTTGACTGGTCCGTTTCCATGGATACACGCCACTGACAGACATTCCGGGGCTGAAACACAGGCAGAACTTTGCTTTCTAATAATAATTAGTGCAAACATCAAAATCCTACCAACATAATTGGAATTGTAACATTGGAAGGGATCTCAAGGAATCAACTAGTCCAATTCCCTGCAGTGCAGGCGTCTCAACGTATAGTGTCCCATCCATTTTGAAACCTTACCTGACCCTGCTTAGCTTCACAAACATGCTAGCAGATTTATTTCTGCCCCACTAGGATTTAGGGCAGGTTGCAAGGGACAGAATCCAACCACTTAACAGCTCAGAACTTTGTTCATGAGGCAACAAAGACAATGGTGGGCTGCCAGCCTGTGCATGTTTATTCAGAAGTAAGCCACCTGTTTGAACGGCTGGTTTAGGCTCCAGTCTGAAACCAGATTTGGGGTCCATGAGCCACCAGCTGAAGCCAAATGTTTGAAAATGTACCTCTGTTTTTGCCTGTAAGTGAACTGGAATATAATAACCTGCCTTAAACCAAGTCAGATCCTTGGTCCATCTAGCACAGTATTGTCAACACTGGCTGGCAGCAGCTGCTGCAGGGTTTCAGGCGGAGGTATATCTCAGTGCTGCTTGTTGACTCTGGAACTGGTGGTCCTCAAGAGCTTCTTCCGCTCGTCCTTTCAGTTTGCTGCCTTGTATTGCTCAATCTGTTTGGCTCTCTTCCCCTCTCTCTTATCTCCAATACTGAGTCACTTCCCTCCTTCTGATATTAGACGAAAAACTCTTCCGCTTCTCTTTAAGCTGGATATCGATTCTCTGTCTCCATCAAACAGACCGCAGTAAACACACAGCATAAAGGATGTGGCATAAAAACAAACCCAGTTTAATTTTGAGCAATATACCTCCTTCCGCATGAGTGTACTTGGGTGAGACTTGACACCCAAATTAAGGCATAATTTGGCTTTATGGGTGCCGGCTTGTTTTACGTCAGCTGGTGTATAGGGTTAATCTCTTGATCTTTTGTGAATGAATGAAGCTTAATTGCAAAAAAAAGAGCTTATTTAGATGTTTGTGTTTTGAGCTGATTTACTGTGCCTCTCCCCACAATATTTGTGCTCTATGTTAAGTTGTGGGTGAACATATCAGACGACACAGCGATTCTTCAAACAGCTCTTGTTTATTCACAGGCCAGAACAGAACTGAACTGAAGGGTTCAGTCAGCCTGCTTATATAGAGCTCCAGTACAACGTTACTGTAACAACTTTCTAAAACTATCCAATCACTGAACGTCACTTTCGATCCCTTATTTGCATAACTATCTACAGTATCCCCCTGCGGGCCCAGGGTGAGAACTTCAGTACATAACACTCTAGTTTCTCTCCACTGCCCACATACAGAAAATTTCTAGTTACAGCTCTGATTCTATTATGCTTGAGTTTTTACAAGCTTGCCAAGCTCACGCACCATTTCCTGCTTAATCTTGTCGCGAAGTAGTATAATATCAAGGCCTGTCAACCAACCAGCAAACTTCACAAACACGAAAGCTTGCAATAGGAATTCACAGCTGGGTCACGCCTCTACCTTTGAAGAAAGACAACGTGGTCTGAATCTTATGGGCTTACAAATGTCTAGCTAGCTATAAAACAAAGGAAGGAGGCGCATGTTCCCTGAATCAGCACATGTCAATGTAATGCACTAATGTTCAAAGGCCAAAAGCAAAGCGTGAATTTCCGACAGGTAAGGTGGTGATTTCTTCTGCTAATGGGCCGATGCTCTGGAAGCGGGTTTTTAAGAGCTACGCAGAGATGTTTGGAAAGCAGCAAGCTTGCACGCTCACATCTACAGATGTTTGCCTGGTTAAAAGCAACCAGGATACCATGCCGCAAGAGGGAATTTCACCACCCCTCCAACAATGCAATCTGAAGCCTATCTACGGACGTAAAAAATAAGTGAAGCATCACTTATTCCCAGGTAATGGTGTAAAGAATGGCTGCCTAAAGAGCAGAATGTCTAGAGCAGGAGTAATGCAGTCACACCTCAGGTTGAGAGTTTTCAGGTTGCACTCCATGGCGACCCGGAAGTAACGGAACGTGTTACTTCCGGGTTTCGCCGCTCGCACATGCACAGGCGCTCAACATGACGTCACACACATGTACAGAAGCAGCGAATCGTGACCCGCGCAGGTGCACAGACGCGGGTTGCATTCTGCTCTGGATGTGAACAGGACTCTGGAACGGATCCCATTCGCATCCAGAGGTACCACTGTAATCGCCTGATTATTACCAGTAATCGTAAGATCGCCCAACTGTAAGGCGTGAGGGCCGCTCCCTGCAAAGCCCTTTCTACCTGGCCTAGGGGACAGGGCCCACACTCACCAGCCCCACTGAAGAGGCTCCTCATGAGGCCGGAGGAACATCGCCCGGCTATTGTTTTGTTGTTTTGTTGATTTTATGCTGTACACTGCTTTGCCGTTTTTATTAAAAAGATAAAGCGGCATAGAAATTATTATTATTATTGTCAGGGCCACCCAAGGTCCCAGCTCACAAGAGACCAAAGTCCAGTCCAGCTTATATACAGAAGCTTTTATTGAAGAACATTGTTAGCTTCACATCCGAGGCGCGTGGCCCTACGTCTGTTAGGCTTAGACCGCTGAAGTCCCCTCTGAATCAGTCCCGCCTCTACACCAGTTTAAGAGGCTTGTGCTGGACCACCTCTTCCTCTCCTTCCTTTTCCGCAGGGTCTTTCTGCCCCCCTGGGTTCCCTCCCTCCGGGATTCTCCAGAGGCTGAATCCTCTGACGCCTGTTCCCCTCTCCTTCGTGCTTTGGGACCAGGCTCCTCCCCCGGGCTCTCCTCACTTCCGCGCGCCTCCACATTTGAACTTGGCGCGTGTACGCTGCTTCTGACCTTCCTTTCGACAGTTACACTGCTCCCGGTACTACTCTCCGCCCCTTCCGGCAGGACGTCTTGCCCCGATCTCCTTCCCCTCTCTGCTTCCTGCTCTGCTCCATCTGACACACTGGTAGCTCCACCCCCTTCACTCCGTTCCGGTGGAGAAGCCGGTCCCGATCTCCAACTCCCACTGGGGGTTCCCCCGCCGCTTCCCTGCTCCTGACTACTTCCCCCTTTGGCTCCCCTTGGCCTGACCAGGGGGGCTCCCTTTTGGGAATCCTCCGATTCACTGGAGGGACTCATGGACAACCTCGGGTCATTGTCATCCTCTTCCTCGTCGCCCTGGGATCCTTCCCCCTCGCTCTCAGTCTCCTCCCTCATCTGCGCCTCTCTCCCTGAACCCCTGACAATAATTATTATTATTATTATTATTATTATTATTATTATTATTATTATTACCATTCCCATCTGGCTGGGTTTCCCCAGCCACTCTGGGCGACTCCCAACAGAAAATTAAAAGCACGATAAAACGTCAAACATTAAAAACTTCCCTAAACAGGGCTACCTTCAGATGACTTCTAAAAGTCAGATAGTTGTTTATTTCCTTGACATCTGATGGGAGGGCATTCCACAGGGCGGGTGCCACCACTAAGAAGGCTCTCTGCCTGGTTCCCTATAACCTCACTTCTCACAGGGAGGGAACCACCAGAAGGCCCTCGGCGCTGGACCTCAGTGTCCGGGCTGAACAATGAGGGTGGGGATGCTCCTTCAGGTATACTGAAAGGAAACCTTTGTAGGGAAACCTTTGCAGCCTGAGGGCCACATGGCTTCCCTGGCAGCCTTCTGGGGGCCGCATGCTAGTGGCGGGAGTTGACAGAGGTAAAAGTGGCCCGAGTAACGGATGTTACTCTTAGCTTTGTACAAAAGCACTTGGAAAGAACGTGGGGCAACGCTGTGCCGAAGCCTGGGGAGAGGGGGGACGTGGCCTGGGGAAAGTCCTGAGGGCCGGGTAGTGATGCTTGGAGGGCCGCATTCATCCCCTGGGCACAAGGTGCCTCATCACGTTCACAGTTGGGTGTTTATAGGCTGTAGCTTTAAAGCTTTGCCCTTAAAATAAGCAAGCACGGGAAGCATGCAGAAGGCCTCACCAATATTTGATGGGCTATTTCTGATTTGTATCTTCTCTTGCCTGAAGAAGAAGCAGGGAAAGGCAAATCTCCTGTCAGAGAATGCGGCCTGTAACCCAATCTTCCGCAGACGGGTGCTTTTTCAGATCAGGTTTCCACTACTGCTAATGCGATAGCCATTCATCTTGCCTTGGCAATAGTCCTTTATCGAAACCAGATCTCCGTCTAACAGCCCTGGAACCTCACTGATACCTCCGCAAGATAATCTGCAGCACGCCTCACCCACTCCTCAAAGCTCATGTGCTTTTAAGGGGAAAGGAATTCGAAAAGGGTCTGGAATAAATCCTGCCCGATTGCGCCAGCAGACAACAGAACATAACTTGTTGTTATGAGCCATATTTTGCCTTCCTGAAAAACCTAGTCTTCTAACGACGAATATTGATCAACTGAATCTAGGAGCAAACCTCACATTTACTTATTTATTTATTTTGCACACATAACACACCTATGTCTGTCTGTTGTTTTTTTAAAGTATCCTGGATCAAGAAAGAATTTATGGAACTGGCTAGCAAAAATGCTTTGAGAAACCGCAATAATATGCTGATTATTGGGAATCACTTACCCTCCAACATGTCCTAGGATGTCAATAATAATAATAATTTTATTTTTTTATACCCCACCCCTCTGACTGGGTTGCTGCAGCCAACATATATAAAAAGATAATAAAACATTAAACATTAAAACAGCTTCCCTCTACAGGGCTGCCTTCAGATGTCTTCTAAAGGTTGTGCAGTCCTACCTTGGTAGTCGAACACCTTAGTTGCCAAACAAATCAGCTCCTGAGTGTTCCGTTTTGCAAACATTTTTTTTTTTTTGAAGCTGAACATCCGATGTGGCTTCTGATTGGCTGCGAGAAGCTCCTACAGCCAATCGGAAGTCGCACCTTGGTTTTCGAACCGTTTTGGGAGTCAAACGGACTCCTGGAACAGATTCAATTCAAGAACCAAGGTGCGACTATATAGTTACTTATCTGCTTGACTCGGGTTGCATAACTCCATACCTTCCATCATTTCTCCAACGAAAATAGGGACGTCCTAAGGAAAAGAGGGACATTCTGGGATCAAGTCTGAAGCTGGGATGGCTTCTTTAAATCCAGGACTGTCCCTGGAAAATAGGGACACTTGGAGGGTTTGGAATCATAGAATTGTAGAGTTGGAATCTAATCCCACCTCCTTCAATGTAAAAAATTGTGTTTGTAGTTTCACCCACTGGTTCCACCCTATGCTGGCATGAAACACATGAAATGTGTTCTGTGTGGGGTTACCTTTGAAGGTGGCTCTGAAACTACAACTAATCCAGAATGCGGCTGCTAGACTGGTGACTGGGAGCAGCCACAGAGACCATATAACACCGGTCCTAAAAGACCTACATTGGTTTCCAGTATGCTTCCCAGCACAATTCAAAGTGTTGGTGCTGACCTTCAAAGCCCTAAACAGCCTTGGTTGGCCCTGTATACCTGAAGGAGCATCTCCACCTCCATCTTTCAGCGTGGTCACTGAGGTCCAGTGCCGAGGGCCTTCTGGTGGTTCCCTCACTGCGAGAAGTGAGGTTACAGGGAACCAGACAGAGGGCCTTCTCGGTAGTGGTGTCTGCCCTGTGGAACACCCTCCCATCAGATGTCAAGGAGATAAGAACTATACATGTTAGGTTGTGGGTGAACATATCAGATGACACAGCGATTCTTCAAACAGCTCTTGTTTATTCACAGGTCAGAACAGAACTGAACTGAAGGGTTCAGCCAGCCTGCTTATCTAGAGCTCCACTACAACGCAACTGTAACACTTTCTGTAACTACCCAATCACTGAACGTCACTTTCAATCCCTTATTTGCATATGTGGATCTGAGTGAAAACTATCTACAGTATCCTCAAGCTGGCCCAGGGTGAGAACTTCAGTACATAACAATACAACTTTTAGAAGGCAGCCCTGTATAGGAAAGCTTTTTAATGTGTAATGTTTTGTTATGTTTTTATATATGTTGGAAGCCACCCAGAGTGGCTAGGGCAACCCAGTCAGATGGCTGGAATACAAATAAAATGATGATGATAATGTAACTCTCCCACTGAAAAAGGTTCCCCACCTCCATGATAGTTGGATAGTTGAAAATGTTTACTTCCTGAGCATCGCCAGCAAGAATGGAAAGTTAGGGGCTGAGAGTCAGATGTTCTCTCTCTGCCTCTCTGTTTCCCTCTCCCTCTCCCTCTCCCTCTCCCGCTTTGTATTTGGCAGGGGAACAACAGTTTGGGCCAGATCAGCTGATACACTGGCTGATGATACTTGCTCCCCCCCCCCCGATCCAACTTCTATTTGTAAATAAATTCCCCGCTATTGTAAGACACCACGAAGCTGAATGGAATTCCCCACTGATGGGTCAGCGTCTACTGTGTGCTGCAAGATCAGCCATGACAGTACAGTGGTACCTCGGGTTACATACGCTTCAGGTTACATACGCTTCAGGTTACAGACTCTGCTAACCCAGAAATTTGCTTCAGGATGAGAACAGAAATCGTGCTCCAGCGGCGCAGCAGCAGCAGGAGGCCCCATTAGCTAAAGTGGTGCTTCAGGTTAAGAACAGTCTCAGGTTAAGAATGAACCTCCGGAACAAATTAAGTACTTAACCCAAGGTACCACTGTATTCCAAAATCAAAAGATCCCAGCCATCAATGCTTTGGACAGGAATAATAATAATAATAATAATAATAATAATAATAATAATAATTTATTATTTATACCCCGCCCATCTGGCTGGGCCTCCCCAGCCACTCTGGGCGGCTTCCATAGAAACCAAAAATACAGTAAAATATCACACGTTAAAAACTTCCCTGAAGATGTCTTCTGAATGTCAGGTAGTTGTTTATCGATTTGACATCTGCTGGAAGGGTGTTCCACAGGGCGGGCGCCACTACCGAGAAGGCCCTCTGCCTGGTTCCCTGTAGCTTTGCTTCTCGCAATGAGGGAACCGCCAGAAGGCCCTCGGCACTGGAAGCTGGGTTTGAGCTGAATTTGGACCTTCTGGGAGTCTGCCTTCAAGTTAAGTGCCTTTCTCCTACCAACAAGCTATGCTAGATTCCCAGCAGGTGTTGCTTGATAGAAGGTGGAAGAAGGTGCTTGATAGAAGGTGGAAGAAGAAAGGCAGCAGTGAGGTCAGCATGGTGCAAACACACCCGCAGGAACACCAGATTCACTCTGTTGGAGTGCTTGCAGTGTGCTGACCTTTCTGACATCTCACCTATTCACCTCCTGCCCCCAGGAAGCAACAGCAACCCACCTGATGGGAAGTTTGGGTAGCAGCTCTGCCCCTCATTGCAATAAACGTCTATACACAACCTAATCCTAAATGCAAACATAAGTCTCACTGTGTCCCACCCATTAGATAAATTACGGACTCAAAGACAGACTCGTCCCCATCTCTCCCTAATATTTAGGACAATACTTCATAATTTATCTACTGGGTGGATAAGTTAAGTATACAATTGCACATTTTCTGTCTGCAGGACAAAAGTGATGAGAAAGTTACTAAGAGAGAATATTGTGTCTTGTCAGGGTGACTCAGAATTCTATTTTGTGTTGTTATTCACTTAGATTTTGCATAATATTACGCAGATCTGCATAAATTAATTTTATTACATCTCAGTTTTTAAGATTTCATATTAATATTTGCTAAAAGAGGAACAACATTTCCTTTTGAAATGGGCGTGTTGTGATCTGGCAAGGAAATCTGGAGTTTAAAGTTTGTTCAAGCTGTAGTTGACATTGAATTTACCTGGCATTACTTTCATACTATTAAGTTTTGTTTTGTGATGGTCTGATGACTAGATACAAATAAACAAATCTGATCCAATTACCGTGTTGACTTGGGCTTATTCACAGGCAAATACCCATGAAATTGCAGCGCTCTTCAGCTATTTCTACGGAGTTGCTGTCTTAGTCACCATCAGATGTCAAAGTCCCCTCCTTAAAAACCAGACTAACCCAACCAGTCTGCTGACATGGTTTCTACCTAGAGGCTTTTCATTGTCCCCTCCCAGGGCATATTTATAGATGTGTGCAAAACATAATTAGCGATGCACATAATTGTTGAAAAATTTTCTGGGGCTCCAGAGGGCCTTATTATGATGATGCAATAGGTTAGCTCTCCAAGCCAACTAGTATCACAGAAAGAAATGTAGCAGCTGTAGTGTTTTGGACACCATGACAATTTTCTTCTTCGATTGGTTATTCATGCCTGTGGCTCAGTCAGTCAGGCACTGCTGGTTTTCGAGACAGTGGTCGCATGCTTCAGTAGGCTGGGATTTCTAAAGGCAGAAGTGTCCGTCTGGGGGGAGTTACCGGAAGACGTTTTTGTAAAAAAAAACAACCCACTATGGTGGGTTTCTTTTTAAAAAGCTCAACAATTTTGGGGTCTTCATAAAACCTTAGAGGTGTCCTGATTCTTATTTTTTGAAATAAAGTGGTACCTTGGGTTACATACTCTTCAGGTTAAATACGGTTCAGGTTACAGACTCCGCTAACCCAGAAATAGTGCTTCAGGTTAAGAACTTTGCTTCAGGATGAGAACAGAAATCGTACTCCAGCAGTGTGGCTGCAGCAGGAGGCCCCATTAGCTAAAGTGGTGCTTCAGGTTAAGAACAGTTTCAGGTTAAGAATAGACCTCCAGAACGAATTACTGTATTTTTTGCTCTATATGACTCACTTTTTCCCTCCTAAAAACTAAGGGGAAATGTGTTTGCATCTTATGGAGCGAATGCAAGCTGTGCAGCTATCCCAGAAGCCAGACCAGCAGGAGGGATTGCTGCACAGTGAAAGCAGCAATCCCTCTTGCTGTTCTGGCTTCTGAGATTCAGAATATTTTTTTTCTTGTTTTCCTCCTCCCAAAACTAGGTGCATCTTGTGGTCTGGTGCATCTTATAGAGCGAAAAATACGGTAAGTACTTAACCTGAGGTACCACTGTATGGGAACCCTAGAAGAACAGATTCCAGTCTAAGCAGTTCCAAGACAGAGTTTCCCCCTTTGCCTAAGATTTCCAGCCGGTTGGCTGACGACAAACCACGTCAAGCGATGACCGCAATGCACGAATGATCCATTGCAGCTGTAACAGCACAGATAAGGGCATGAGAAGAGCCCTGATGGCCAAAGGCTCATCTAATCCAACGTCCTGCTCTCATGGTGAACAGCCTTTTGGAGCCCGCTAACAGGAGCTGAGTGCAACAGTGTTCTCTCGCTTGGAAATTCAAGCAACTGGTTTCCACTGGTATCCACACTCCCTCCAACACTGGAGATAGGCAGTGGATATTAGGGTCATATCTACACCAGGCATTCAAAGCACACTTAAATTGCATGGTGCCCCCCCAAAATTGCTAAGAACTATATCCCCTTACAGAGCACCCTTACATACCCTCCAACATTTATCAGATGAAAATAGGGATGTCCTATTCTGGACCTAATGGTCAGGGGTCCCTTTACCTTTTTATTCTTCTAGTATTATTATTATTATTATTATTATTATTATTATTATTATTATTTACACCCCATCTGACTGAGTTGCCCCAGCCACTCTGGGCTGCTTCCAACATATATAAAAACGTAATAAAACATTAAACATTAAAAAAAAAATTCCTTATACAGGGCTGCCTTCAGATGTCTTCTAAAGGTTGTAATTACATATCTCCTTGGCTTGGGTGTGTGTCACATAACTCCATACCCTCCCACAATTCTCCAGTGAAAATAGGGATGTCCTAAGGAAAAGTGGGAGCTTCCAGGATCAAATCAGAAATCCCTGGAAAACAGGGGCATTTGGAGGGTCTGTCCTTAACAAGCTACAGTTATTATTGTTATTAGTATTTCAAAATAAGAAAGTGCACAAATAAATATCTACTGAGGTTCACCCTGAGATGATGATGCACCCCCAGCTGTTGCCATTAATAATAATAATTTATTATTTATACCCTGCCCATCTGGCTGGGTCGCCGCCGCCACTCTGGGCGGCTTCCAACAAAACACTAAAATACAATAACCTATTAAACATTTACAGATAGGTAGCCGTGTTGGTCTGCCATAGTCAAAACAAAACAAAATCCTTCCAGTAGCACCTTAAAGACCAACTAAGTTATTTCTTGGTATGAGCTCATACCAAGAACTAACTTAGTTGGTCTTTAAGGTGCTACTGGAAGGAATTTTTTTTTGTTTTGACTATTAAACATTAAAAGCTTCCCTAAACAGGGCTGCCTTTAGATTGATAAGTTTGGTAGTTATTTTTCTCTTTGACATCTGGTGGGAGGGCGTTCCACAGGGCGGGTGCCACTACCAAGAAGGCCCTCTGCCTGGTTCCCTGTAACTTGGCTTCTCGCAGCAAGGGAACCGCCAGAAGGCCCTCCGCGCTGGACTTCAATGTCTGGGCAGAACGATGGAGGTGGAGATGCTCTTTCAGGTCTACTGGGCTGAGACTGTTTAGGGCTTTAAAGGTCAGCACCAACACTTTGAATTGTGCTCTGGACCATCTGTGATATCATATGGGGGCAATAATAAGTTAGGTAGCCCAATGGCCTGATGGTGGGCAAGGCAGCGTCCTACATTACAAGGTTCTATCTAGGTTTAATCCTCAGCATAGCATTGGCAGCTGAGAGGATCTCAGACTCTACTGTAAATATGTGGGCCAGGGAGGAAGGAGGGGGACTGAGGAAATCACATGTCATCCCCCCAAAGCATTCTCTTGAGTTGGGGAGCAGAGGAAAGATTCAAACCCAGGTCTACATGGCTCTTCATGGTTCACATGTGGCCTAGGCCAGCTGGGGTTGATGAGATAGGAGTTTCACAACACCTTGGTGGCCTTCTTAGTTCTGTTGGTTTAACCTCAGTATATCAGGCAGTAGAACAACTGTGGTCTCAGCTATACAGCTGCAAATAAAACATTTCAAGTGTGTTTGTAAAGTGCAGTATACAAATGTGACACTAGGTGGCGAAAGTGAGCTATGGCAAATTCAATATATTTTTCAAAACGTTTAAAATGTTTCACAGCATTTTTTATATGTGTGTAGATTCCACCTATGTCTGCTGTAGAAGTCTTTCCTCCAAAGTACATGTTTTTCTAGTGCTGTGATGTCATGGAAGCCTGCAGAGGCATCCTTCAGACGCAACCGATCCTATCCTACTCAAATAGTACAATAATCCTTTCCCTCCCCCCCGCCCTTTGTGTGAGTTCGTAAATACCTTCCAATATTTTCTCCTGCTGATGTGCGGAGAGAGAACAATAGAGAGAGACGGGAAGGCATTTAACGCGGTCACTGTGGGAGAGCTATTACTGATCCACCTTCCGTGGAAGAACGGCAAAAGCAACCCAGTGGAATTCAAAGGATGGATTTATGGGGAAGGGGCTTTGATCTCAACCCTGCAGCCTTACAGTATGAAATCTACTATTTAAAACCAGTGTTTCCCAAGTCACATTACATTTAATTGTATGTGTATCTTATTTCTCGGCTTTGCTGCATAATTTAAGTTCATGATTCATCCCTCTAATAGAAAATATGATAAATGTGTGCTCGTGGATCTATCAATATCATTGGCATATTGAAACAATGGACAAATGAAAAAGGGTCTTGAAGATGCTTGTTGCCTGGGGTCTAGGACTGGCCCTGCCTTCATTGCTTAACTGCAGTCCTGTTCACACTTTCCCACTGAACACAATCCCAGTAGTGATGTATGGAAGTGAGAGCTGGACCATAAAGAGGGCTGATCGCCGAAGAATTGATGTGTTTGAATTATGGTGTTGGAGGAGACTCTTGAGAGTCCCATGGACTGCAAGAAGATCAAACCTCTCCATTCTGAAGGAAATCAGCCCTGAGTGCTCACTGGAAGGACAGATCCTGAAGCTGAGGCTCCAATACTTTGGCCACCTCATGAGAAGAGAAGACTCCCTGGAAAAGACCCTGATGCTGGGAAAGATGGAGGACACAAGGAGACGGTGCAATAAATGGAAGGTGCAATAAATAAGTCACTCAGGTGAGTTGTCCGTCCTGTTTCCGTCCCCCCACATCAATAATTTTTAGTATCATATTAAATCTTTCTGTGCAATCTTTGGGGACCCTTGATATGAAGGACAAGAATTATCCACCGCCAGCTGCATACCGGGAGAAAAATTAAGCACATTAATCCTGCACATCATTTCTGGTGCAGCATCAGCAGAGAGGAGGATGTTATGCAGTGGTTCACAAAGTAGGCGTGAGTCAGCAGGATCTACTGTATTAACATGAGACTAAATGCTATTTTAGGACCCATCAGCAGAAGAATCGCATCCAAGAGACCTCAGAAGATTCGCTGCTACGGCCAGAATTTAACTGATGAGTGGAATAAACCACATCTAACTCTCAGGAATGCACTCTGAAAGAGATCAATACAGACTGGTTCAAGTCCAATGGAAAATTACACAACTACTTGCATTTTTCACCTATATAAAGTAAACCTATTTTAAGTTACACTGAGCCAGACCAGTGGTCCATCTAGATCAGAATTGTCTCCAGTGACTGACAGCAGCTCTGGTTGACCTACTTGCACTTTGATGTGCTTTCGAACTGCTAGGTTGGCAGGAGCTGGGACTGAGCAACGGGAGCTCACCCTGTCGCAGGGATTCGAACCGTTGACCTTCTGATCAGCAAGTCCTAGGCTCTGTGGTTTAACCCACAATAGATAAATAGGTACCGCTCCAGCGGGAAGGTAAACGGTGTTTCTGTGCGCTACTCTGGTTTGCCAGAAGAAGCTTAGTCATGCTGGCCACATGACCCAGAAGCTGTACGCCGGCTCCCTCGGCCAATAAAGCGAGATGAGTGCCACAACCCCAGAGTCGGCCACGACTGGACCTAATAGTCAGGGGTCTCTTTACCTTTTAAGGAAAAGTGGGACATTTCGGGATCAAGTCAGAAGCTGGGATGGCTTCTGTAAATCCAGGACATATGGAGGGTCTGATAGAGGGCATCACTGCAACATACAGTGGTACCTTGGGTTAAGTACTTAATTCGTTCCGGAGGTCCGTTCTTAACCTGAAACTGTTCTTAACCTGAAGCACCACTTTAGCTAATGGGGCCTCCTGCTGCTGCTGCCGCGCCACCGGAGCACGATTTCTGTTCTCATCCTGAAGCAAAGTTCTTAACCTGAAGCACTATTTCTGGGTTAACAGAATCTGTAACCTGAAGTGTATGTACCACTGTAGACCCAAAGTACACTGCCTAGGGCCTGGGATACTGGACTCTGGGATCAGAGTTTCCTTGCTCTTTCATATGTGTTAGCTGGGATGGGGAGCGGTGGGCGGGGGACAGGGACTGAGGAGCTGCTAGGAAAGCATGTCCATTTCCAACAGAGAATGCAATCTTTATTTACTACTGGTAAGTGTTTAATTTCAGTATGAGTTTCTGAGTTCCACATATTTGCTCCAAGGTGAATTCCCGCTCCTTTCAGTATTAAAGGCTAACGCTTTGCCACTTCTTGATAATGATGTCTCTTTTATGCCTTTGCTTTGTTCCCTTTCCAGCCTCCCCCACTCCCTCCAGATCTCTTATTCTGTGAGTAACAGAAGGATTCAAGAAGCTTCATTTTCTGTGGCGGCAGAAAAGGGATGCTGGCAAGATTCCTGTTGGCACCGGCTGCGGTGAGCTCCTAATTCTCTTCCTGCCTCAACTAGCCTGGGCTGCCAGACAATGTCATGTATCTTCAAGGTGCTTCCTTGTGACCAATTAAACCAGGTGGAATCTCAAGCCAAAATGGCCATTGGAATACTGCAATCCCAAGTGCCTCAAGAATTTATCCAGTTGCTACAGGTTGTCCCAAGAACAAGCCGGGCTAAATGTCTAGCAGACCCTCCAAGTGTCCCTATTTTCCAGCGATGTCTCTGATTTAGAGAAGCCGTCCTGGTTTATGATTTGATCCCAGAATGTCCCACTTTTCCTTAGGATGTCCCTATTTTCATTGGAGAAACGTTGGAGGGTATGGAGTTATCTGACTCCCAAGCCGTATGAAGGCAATCCCGTACAGGGCAGTTTTTAAAATGTTTAATGTAATAATAATAATAATAATAATAATAATAATAATAATATATTATTTATACCCTGCCCATCTGGCTGGGTTTCCCAGGTCACTCTGGGCGGCTTCCAACAAGACACTAAACTACAATAACCTAGTAAACATTAAAAGCTTCCCTAAACAGGGCTGCCTTCAGATGTCTTCTAAAAGTCTGGTAGTTGTTCTTCTCTTTGACATCTGGTGGGAGGGCATTCCACAGGGCGGGTGCCACTGCCAAGAAGGCCCTCTCTCTGGTTCCCTGTAACCTCACTTCTCGCATTGAGGGAACCGCCCGAAGGCCCTCAGCGCTGGACCTCAGTGTCTGGGCAGAATGATGGGGGTGGAGATGCTCTTTCAGGCATACTGGACTGAGGCTGTTTATTTTGGAAGCAGGGTATAAACAATATGACAACAACAACAACAACAACAACAACAACAACAACAACAACAACAACAACAACAACATTCTAGGACATGTTGGTGGGTATGTGACTCCCAATAATCAGCATATTATTTTGGTTCCTCAAAGTGTCGGGGGCAACCCAGTCAGATGTGTGGGGTATAAATAGTAAAAATATCATCATGGAATGGGACGTCCCTATTTTCATCGTAGAAATGTTGGAGGGTATGAGCAAGCACTTGGATGACTGGACCATCAGACACAGCATATTGATGTCTAGACAGAGCTTTTATTGCGGCACTTCCGGGTCGGCGCCATCGCCGAATGGCGGGCTCCCTCCGAGCTCCGGAGGGAGCCTGCTCGGCAGGGGCTGGGTCCTACCGCACCAGCGATGCGGGGACCCTTAAAAACCACGGCCACGGAGGCCGTGGACATGGAGACTCGGCTGGCACCGTCAGCGCCCTCTCGATTCGTGAAGGAGCCTTTTTAAAGGCTACGGATCGGGTGCCGGGGAGGAGCGTGGTGCTTTGAGTCCTCTGCTATCCCTGCCGAGCGCAGCCGCATGCCATCCGGCGGAGAGCGCTGACTTCTTCTATTGAAAATTTGGACCCAAAAGAAGAACCCGTGAGTAATTGGAATATGGACTAAAAAGAGGGATAAATTTTTAGAATTTGGAGCGAACGGGGGAGGTGGAAAAAAGGAAGTCAGCCCCCCCCCAAATTGTAGAAGAGCCAAAACAAAGGACTGGATAACTAAGATCGAGAGGAACCTTATCTTGCCGAACTAGCAACTTCGCGAGGGAAATTTATAAGATTGAGCTGGAGGAGAAAAGTGGAATTCGGATTAAAAAGCAACCCCCCCGGAATCCCTGGAGCGATTCGTGAAAATGCCTGGAGAAGAATAACGGAGGTTTTGACAGCTGTCAAAGAGCTGTCAAAACGGAAGAATGAAATTGAGACTTTGTTATGAGGACTTTGCCGGTTACATTTGTTATAAATTGGAGATAAATTGTTTCAAATAAGGATTTATAAGTTATTTGGACTGGCGGATGTGATCTGGAAGGGAACTTTGTTATTGTAATCCACCTAGAGGAGCTGAGGGACATTGCATGTGTTTTCGACGGGAAACTTGAACAGTTGGATAGAACTTTTAATCTCCTGGGAAACTGCAGAAATGGAACATTATTTTGTCTACAGAGGCCTACACTTTACTGGAAACAATGGATTAATCTGTTGAAAAATGAAAGGAACATGATGTAATGTTTTGCTCCTGAATAACAAGCCTCTGTAGAGACACTAGAAGCTTTTGGAAAAAGAACATTTCTGTGAGGGAACAGGGAAGTAAAAAGGAGGAGAGTGATTGACAAGAACAAGGAAACAACAAGAACTGGACAGAACTGGAGTGGGAACATTTGGGATATCCAGATTTGACAAGCTTATGGATATAAAATTGGAGTTTATACTCCTGGATATAAAAATCTGGATAGAAGAAATGGGCCCCCTTTGATAGACTCCTTCTATGATTGGACATCTGTAATTTAAAAAAAAAAGACCGGTAAAGAACCAGAGGGATGTGGGTTTAGTGAAATGTGGGTTCATCAGGAAGACATTAGAAGTGGAGGGATAGGAGGAACGCAACAGGGAAAGAGGGGAGGGAAATTTGGAATCCAAAGGTTGTAAAATTATTGTTTGTTTTTATTCTATTTTTATCTGTACTATATTTGAAAGGGGGGAACTCGTGGAAGGGAATAGGTCGACCTTAGGGGATGGAAATTTGGATAAATTGAGTTATTGATGATGAGTGTATTTTGGGAATAAGAATTTGTTGAATATTATTGCTTTTTTGGAAGATTTGGAACACAAGAGGGGGTGGGGAGGGGAAGTCCTGGATATTGGAAAAAGTTTATGAATTGGATTTTATTTGTTTTAATTTGGAAAACCTTAATAAAAATTATTTTAAAAAAAAATAGACAGAGCTTTTATTGCTAGGCAGTTGAACGCTGTCCTTTTGCCCATTATTTTCCATCGCCAGCATGATGCTGCAGATTGCATTTTGATTGAAGGAGTTTGTGTTGCTGTCAGATATTTTTAAGATATGGTTTTAGACATAGAGCAATCCCGTTTCCTTCCTCCATTTGCTCAATTCAGGCTTAACACCCAACCAAAGTTTAGTGATCAGTAGGCCCCCTAGAGGCGTGTCTGATTCTTCCTTCTCCTGCCCTCATGCACAGAATGTTTGATGCATTACTGTATTTTAATATTTGGTTGAAAGCCGCCCAGAGTGGCTGGGGAAACCCAGCCAGATGGGCAGGGTATAAATAATATACAGTGATACCTCAGGTTGCATACGCTTCAGGTTACAGACTCCACTAACTCAGAAATAGTGCTTCAGGTTAAGAACTTTGCTTCAGGATGAGAACAGAAATCATGCAGCGGCGTCACAGTGGCAGCAGGAGGCCCCATTAGCTAAAGTGGTGCTTCAGGTTAAGAACAGTTTCAGGTTAAGGACAGACCTCAAGAACAAATGAAGTACTTAACCTGAGGTACCACAGTATTATTCTTATTCTTATTCTTATTCTTATTCTTATTCTTATTCTTATTCTTCCTTACTACACTTCCTGGTTTCTGTTAACCATGGTTTACCATAATGTCTGGACTGGCATACTAGTTTTGAGACTATGGTTCACAAACAAACCATGGTTTCACGTTGTGGTTTCAAGGCAAGATGCTAGCAGCCGCAGTTTAATGTTTTGGTTGCCACATGGCTAACTACGGCTAACAAAAAACAAGAAGACGTGGGTCCCAGACAAGTCTTTTCCAGGCCTACCTGGATATGCCAGTGATTGAAAAAGGGTGAAACAAATAGCTCAGTCAGTAGAGCATGAGGCCCTTGATCTAAAGGTCACAGGTTCAAGCCCCATGTTGGGCAAAAGATTCCTGGATTGCAGGGGGTTGGACTAGATGACTCCTGTGGTCCCTTTCAGCTTTACAAGTCTGTTGTTGTTGTTTAGTCGTTTAGTGGTATCCGACTCTTCGTGACCCCATGGACCAGAGCACGCCAGGCACTCCTGTCTTCCACTGCCTCCCGCAGTTTGGTCAAACTCATGCTGGTAGCTTCGAGAACACTGTCCAAGCATCTCGTCCCCTGTCATTCCCTTCTCCTTGTGCCCTCCATCTTTCCCAACATCAGGGTCTTTTCCAGGGAGTCTTCTCTTCTCGTGAGGTGGCCAAAGTATTGGATCTGTCCTTCCAGGGAGCACTCAGGGCTGATTTCCTTCAGAATGAATAGACTTGATCTTCTTGCAGTCCATGGGACTCTCAAGAGTCTCCTCCAGCACCATAATTCCAAAGCATCAATTCTTCAGCGATCAGCCTTCTTTATGGTCCAGCTCTCACTTCCATGTATCACTACTGGGAAAACCATAGCTTTAACTACAGGGACCTTTGTTGGCAAGGTGATGTCTCTGCTTTTTAAGATGCTGTCTAGGTTTGTCATTGCTTTACAAGTCTATGATTCTATTATCTCCATGCTCCCCGCCACTACCATCCTACCCAACATGTTGGTTCAATTTCAACTGTTGCTACAATTAGCCATTCCTAATCAGCCGCCAAGCTCGCTCCCTGAAATATCCAATTAATTCCTGTTAAGAAAATGAAATCATTCCTGTTCTTTAACATTTATGTCGGAGCCTCTGTTTTTCTTGCACCTCCTCATTACAGCCGAGTTTTCCATCAGTGCGTGGTGACATTAATAGGAAATTAATGTCAAAAGAACACAAGCAATGAGGCTTTTGTGCAGAGCAGCCGCGACGTACCACCAATCAATTTGAGGGTTGTGAAAACGTTCAGTAGGATGTAATATATTTTGCACTTGACAGAGGTTCTGGAGTGGGAGGTTTTTTGTTTGCTGCAATTGAGGAAAGTTTGCAGGATATTTATTTTTAGGGACAGGTCCTGTTTAAGCACTAATGTTTCTGGAATGAGGTCAGATATTCAAGCCATACAGATACAAGAATGTTCAAAGGCTGCCGGTCAGGCTCAGCACAGATAAGGAGACCTGCGGCAGGCCTTCATTGGCAACCACATTTATTAAATGTGTTCCCCCGCGCAATTGCAGCGTACCAATGCCAGGAGTTCCATTGTTAAAGCAATGTTGTCGCTCACAAGCTATTTAGCAAAGGCTGGAGACATTTCTAAAGGGTACCAGCTTCAGAAAATAATAATAATAATAATAATAATAATAATAATAATAATAATAATAATAATAACCACCACCACCACCACCTTCCTTTGGAGGTTTTTAAACAGAGGTTGGGTGGTCATCTGTCAAGAATTCTTTCACTGTGATTCCTGCATGCAGGAGGCTAGACCTGATGTCCCTTGGAGACTCGCTACCAACTCTACAGTGCTATGATTCTATGGGCTAAATACAGTAGTACCTCGGGTTACAGAGGCTTCAGGTTACAGATGCTTCAGGTTACAGACTCCGCTAACCCAGAAATAGTACCTCAGGTTAAGAACTTTGCTTCAGGATGAGAACAGAAATTGTGTGGCGGCAGTGGCAGGCTCCATTAGCTAAAGTGGTATCTCAGGTTAAGAGTAGTTTCAGGTTAAGAACGGACCTCCAGAATGAATTAAGTACTTAACCCGAGGTACCACTGTATTTATTTCCATGGAACCTGCCCTGGAGAACTTCCTGGTCGACTGTGACTGAAGCCAATAAATCTCAACAGGTGGAAGTGAAACACAAATATAAGGTTAGCACACAGTAGAACAAATCTAACCTGTCACCTGCTACCGATTGTCTTGCAGTAATTTACTGAGGTTGTTGTTGTTGGTGCCCCAGGGTCCCATGAACGTAAGACTTCCAAACTTAAGACTTCCCAAAGCAGCCAAGAATCACAGCCAAGGTGTGCTATGTTTCACAACTCTTCTTCTCAAGCATCCTAGCTCTCCGACAACTTTCGAACCACGGTGCAGACCAGGGTGAGAATAATCATGCATTGGATACACCCAAGGCCTTCAAATAATCTGCCCAAAATAAATTGCTTGAAGGGTTTGAGAACTTAACTTGTTGGCCAAGCCCAGACGTATATAGGGATCCCTGAATCCCTTCTTATACCAATTTTGATTTGTGTTTTCATGCAAACCTGTACACAAAAAAACTATTTGTTTGGCAACCCTGTACACACCTGTGCCTGGGAGTAAGCCACATTTAATTTAAGGAGATTTACCTTTGAGGAGGCAAGTATAAGAGTGTAATTAAGTTCAATTAATCTGACATGAAGTTGGCCTTTAAAACAAAACATCTTGTTTATCTCTCGTTACAAGCTCTTCCCCATCAGGGCTCTTTTATTGCAAATGTCCATATATATATTTAAAGACAACAGGGTTGTCCATAGCTAGCTGCTCCCAGCCCTGGAGTGTGTGAAATCCCATGGGCAAATAAGTAAGAAATGGCTTAAGGATTACTTAAAGCTTATTGAAGATGTGTATTGTCAGGAGCCAGGATGAGGAGTAGCTCATCAGCAATAAAAACACCAGGGTCTGTGAAGTCAACTCTTTATTCAAAAAAACTGAAACAGCGCAGGCCTAGTGATCACAGCAACTCTTCCCAGTAGGTCTTGCCGCAATAAAGAAGAAGAGTTTGGATTTGATATCCCGCTTTATCACTACCTTAATGAGTCTCAAAGCAGCTAACAATCTCCTTTCCCTTCCTCCCCCACAACAAACACTCTGTGAGGTGAGTGGGGCTGAGAGACTTCAGAGAAGTGTGACTAGCCCAAGGTCACCCAGCAGCTGCATGTGGAGGAGCGGGGAAGCGAACCCGGTTCACCAGATTACGAGTCCACTGCTCTTAACCACTACACCACAAAGCAGTTTTGAAGACAGGAGGTCCATGCCTTCCCACTTCTCTCTAAGGCCCCTCCCCTGGTTCTTTTCCCAGCAGCCTAATGCCCCCCTCATCTCCAGCCTCTGCTTCTGTCTCTGCTTCTGAACTGCTTTCTGCCCCAGCCTCTTCCTGCTCACTAAACCCTGTTACCTCTTCAGCTTCCGACACCTCCTCCCCGTCTGCTAACTCTGACCACTCAATGTCGTCCCACTACCAATCCCCTGGCTCTGAGAAGGCCGTCTTAAGCATATCCGGCGCTGTGGTGGAAAGATCCTTCCAGTGCCCCCCCCCCCAATTTCCCAGAATTGCCTACCTTTTTTAGGGAGGACTGCGCTGCCGGCAACACACCCAGCTTTGCGGGGCTGGAGGAGGCAGACAGCGGCTGGAGGGCAGCTCCTCCGGCAGGGAAGAGGCAGAGGCTGGACTCGGCGGCCCCTGGCTCAGCTGGCTGCTTCTTGCCATGGTGGCCACAACAGGCGGAGGCTCCGGGCGCGGCTCTGCTTCGGCGCAGCATGGCAGAGGCGGGCGAGGGCGGCGAGCTGATGCCAGGAGTCGCTGCGTCCAGCCTCTGCCTCTTCCCTGGCGCCCTCCAGAACTTGGCACCCTGGCGCCCTGCGCCACTAGCCTTGATGAGTAAGAGACCCCTGGCTCTGAGCCTTCTTCCCTTGGGGTTGCCCTTGTGGGGGGAGGTTCCCCAGCTGGTGCCTTCCACCACTCCTCGACATCCAGCCAGTCCATTGCATGTAGAAATAATTACTAAAATTGTTTACTGGGGAAGGGTCATAGCTCAGTTGGGGGGGGGGGACTAGCTTTGCATGCAGAAGATCCCAACTTTACTTCTTAGCTGCTCCAGGTAGGGCTGGGAATGTTCACCTTCGGAACCCCTGGGGTAGTAGCTGGCAGTCAGTGTTGCAAGACTGGGCTGGTTGATCGTTTAGTTAACTAATCAGCTAAAGCATTTTCTAACATTTGTTGTTTTGTTTTAATATTATGCTTTTTAATTTTAATTGATCAGGGAGTTCCCTACTAGACTTGTGGACCAAAAGGCATACATGCACACACACACATACAAACAGTGCTTTTTTCTGGGGGGACACAAGGGGACGCATACCCCGAAACATTTTGTGAATCTAACGGGAGAAGAAACTAAAATATATATATACAATTTTAGTTTCTTCTCTAGCACAGTGAATCGCCAGTTCTGCTGAATAGCATGGTGATTCGTCTGTTCCATTGCTACCCCCAATGTTTCCTTTCCCAGTGTTTCCTGAGTCTCAGATGGAAGCGGGCGTTTAATGTGTGAAGCAGTGTGGAATGTGGATGTGTGGTGTTTTACTGATGAAAGTTTGCCCTCACTGAGGGGCAGTATTTCAATATGAGTCATGCGTGTTCTTTGTACTTTTGTCCATTTACGGCATTTGTTTTTCCTGATTTGAACAGTAAAATGGTGATTTTCTTGAGTCAAAATGAGAGTACCCCCAAACATTTTTTATAGAAAAAACACTGTACACACACACACACACACACACAATTAAGTTATCTCTAGATTGAAAGAAAGAAAAACTTGAAGCCTTCAACAAAAAGAACAAAACAAAAGTTATCAGTAAAAAAGCCCCAGTTAAAACAGCTATTTAAAACATTCAAAAAATAATTTAAATTGATGATAAGCTAAAACAATTGCATCCTTTTACCTATTTGGGTCACTCTGCCTTAAAAAAACCCCATGTTTGCAGCATCTGCCAAAACAAGTACAGGTATCTGCCAGGTATCAATAGGCAGGGAGTTCCCAAGTTTAGGTGCTGCAAAACAAATAAATCTCAAATGATTACTTTGGCAGGAGGAAAACAGATCAAGTGACAGGCCTACTATTAAGAGCATGAATGTTCCTTCTCTCCTTTGTTCCTGGGGTCAGACAGCTCAGTGAGATATACAGATGAGTCTGGAGACTGTTGTTAACCACCCCATAATATCACACGGCTCTGCCTTTCTATCCACAACAGAGCCTTTCCCTCCAGAACAGTATCAGAACATCTGAGTTGAGCAGCATTAAAAATAATGAGAGAAAAAGACCCTGGAAAGTCTTCAGCTTTTTTTTGAGCTATTTATAGAGCATTGTGCCATCGGCATTCCTCTTCTGCTGAAGAGCCACGGGACATTCAGGTTTTGATAGCAGTTCCCAAAATGCAGCTGGGTAGGAGGGGGATGACTCAGCAGTACCACGAAACAATGCTGTGTAATTTTAACTCTCCTCCCTCCCTCCCTGCCAAGTTCGCTTTCATTTCGTTTCCCCAAAGGATAACTCTTCTGCTGGTACAGCAGCCTCTGTTTTCATTCCGCAGTCAACTAGCTTATTGATAGCACACTCCAGCGGCATCCCTCCCAAACTCACACGCAATCATCACATTTTATATCCACAACATTGTCAGTCATGCACTTCTCCTGGTGTTTTTCACACGCCGCAACCCCAAAATCCTTTCGTTAAGTTGTGGGTGAACATATCAGACAACACAGCAATTGTTCAAACATCTGTTGTTTATTCACAGGCCAGAACAGAAGTGAACTGAAGGGTTCAGTCAGCCTGCTTATATAGAGCTCCAGTACAACTTAACTGTAACAATTTTCTAAAACAATCCAATCACTGAACGTCACTTTTGATCCCTTATTTGCATAACTATCAACAGTATCCCCCTGCTGGCCCAGGGTGAGAACTTCAGTACATAACACCTTTTTTAAACATATTTTTAATTGAGTTTTCCATATATCTATATTTTCATTACACAAATCCATAACTTAAAGCATTGCTCAAACATAGCATCGACCTCCTTCCGTCCCTCTTTCTGACTTCCAAACATCTTTTACACATTCTTCACACTTCTATAGCCACTTTTTTACCTTATATCTTCTTTTGACATTCACCTCCTTATATGTAAGTCAGCTCCTTATTTTCACATTAACAAACATTTCAACTCAGACCTACAAACGTTTTCAAATGTTTACAGTTTTCTTTCGTATAAAATATAAATTTTATATTTTAAACAGTTCGTCACGCCAATTCCAGATCTTCCCCGTCAGCTTTGCCAACTCTACGTATTCAACCATCTTTGTCTGCCACGCAACCCCCAAATCCAATGTATGATCAAGTGGTTGGACCTGTGAAATGTCTCTAGGTTTGCTGTGGGGCCGTCTAAGAAGGACATGCAAGGAAGCAGACTTTGGGAAGGTTCAGAACAGATCAAAGAAAGTATTGCTTTATGCCAGGGGTCAGCAAACTTTTTCCTCAGGGAGCCGGTCTGTGGAACTCCTTCCCACAAGACACAGTGAGGACCACCAACTTGGATGACCTTAAAAGAGTAGACAGATGCAAGGAGGAGAGGTCTAACCATTGTTGCTAGATACAGTGGCAATGCTCTGCCCCTCCAGCAATGCTTCTGAACAGCCTCGGTCCAGTATACCTGAAGGAGCGTCTCCACCCCCACCATTCTACCCGGACATTGAGGTCCAGCACCGAGGGTCTTCTGGCGGTTCCCTCAGTGCGAGAAGCCAAGTTACAGGGAACCAGGCAGAGGGCCTTCTTGGTAGTGGCACCCGCCCTGTGGAACGCCCTTCCACCAGATGTCAAAGAGAAAAACAACTAGCAGATTTTTAGAAGACATCTGAAGGCAGCCCTGTTTACGGAAGTTTTTAATGTTTGATGCATTACAGTGGTACCTCGGGTTACATACGCTTCAGGTTACATACGCTTCAGGTTACAGACTCTGCTAACCCAGAAATAGTACCTCGGGTTAAGAACTTTGCTTCAGGTTGAGAACAGAAACCGTGCTCCGGCAGCACGGCGGCAGCAGGAGGCCCCATTAGCTAAAGTGGTCTTCAGGTTAAGAACAGTTTCAGGTTAAGTACGGACCTCCGGAACAAATTAAGTTATTAACCTGAGGTACCACTGTACTGTATTTTCAATATTTTGTTGAAAGCCGCCCAGAGTGGCTGGGGCGGGGTCAGATGGGTGGGGTATAAATAAATTATTATTATTATTATTATTATTATTATTATTATTATTATTATTATTTTATTTATTCTGAATACCAGTTGCTGGAAACCACAGGAGGAGAGACAGCTCTTGTGCCTGAATTCTGTTTGCTGGTTTCCCTCAGGCATCCCTTTGGCTACTGTGAGAACAGGGGGAGCTGGACTAGATTATCATTGGGGGTTCCTTACAACTCTGTGATTCTATGAGAAGTAGAGTGTCTGGATAGGTCCAAGGGCCCGTCGAGTCCAGCATCCGGTTCTCAAAGTGGCCAGCCTGCAAGAGGCACAGGAGCAACATCGCTTTCCCCTCCTGTGGTTTCCAGAGACTGGTATTCCAACCAGGGAGATAGAACGTAGCCATTATGACTAGTAGCTGTTGATAGCTGCTGTTGTTGTGAAATTGCCTGAGCAGCTCCCATTGTGAAATTATCTGATTTCGTCTCTCCACGCAGAAATCTAATCAGCTGCAAATTCATAAAGTGCCAACAGGGAAGGATGACTGGGTTTTGATTCATGTATTGTCATGGAAAGTGCTACGTTAGGGTTACCAGACGTCCCCAGTTTTTTAAAAAACTCTGCGCATTTATGTTTCACAGGGTGCAAAAGAAGGGCTTTGTACCTTGCCTGGCATAGAAACCGCGCACCTTGCGCCCCTCCTGGCAACAGCCGCCCATCCATGACTCCCAAGCCTCCCCGATCTGTCAAAACAAAGGGGGGAGGGCAGTGGCAAAGCGTGGGTTATCAGCACTTGGGGCAAGGCAGGTAATTTGCGCACCCTAACCTGGTAGTGGCAGAGAGCTGCGAGTGCAAGCGCCCCCCAGATGTTGCCCTGGTGCGGCTGGCGCCCCCTGCACCCCCACGCTACGCCACTGGGGAGGGGCAGGAGATCGGGGAAGGCTTGGGAGTCACGAGTGTGCAGCGCGCCATTGCCCGGTTTTTTAAAAACTCTGCTCAATTATGTTTCACAGAGTGCAAAAGAAGGGCTTTGCACCTTTATACAATATACATGTGTGTTTGGGCCCAGGGTCTTTTGCCTCACCATCCCCACTACTGACTCCCTGTTGTTGTTGCTGCTGTTGTTGTTTAGTCGTTTAGCCGTGTCCGACTCTTCGTCACCGCATGGACCAGAGCATGCCAGGCACTCCTGTCTTCCACTGCCTCCCACAGTTTGGTTAAACTCATGCTGGTAGCTTCGAGAACACTGTCCAACCATCTGTCCTCTGTCGTGCCCTTCTCCTTGTGCCCTCCATCTTTCCCAACATCAGGGTCTTTTCCAGGTCTTCTCTTCTCATGAGGTGGCCAAAGTATTGGAGCCTCAGCTTCAGGATCTGTCCTTCCAGTGAGCACTCAGGGCTGATTTCCCACTGTTGCTACTCAGCTTCAAAATAATAACAATAATAATAATAATAATTAATAATAATAATAAAGTGTCCCCGGATTCATTGAAAAAAATCTGGTAACCATATGCTACATTCACCTTTAAATGCAAACCAAATTGAATTTCTCCCTCCTCTTCTTAATTGTAGCTGCCTTTGAAGAAGAAAAAAAGATACCTAATGATTGCCAGAGATTGCTCCTGAGCAAATGTTGCCTGTGGTCTGAAAAAAAAAGGGGGGGGGGAGAGACAATTACACTCCATTATCTCTTTCAGCTTCTAGGAAGGGGCGTTATCTGTTCTGCACAAAGTCGGTAGGCAGGACATGTGCAGAGTAGCTTGGCATGAGAGACAGTTTCGTACACATTCCAGCGCAGGGAATAGCAGTTAGGATCACGCCTCGGGCAGATGATTCACCATTTCCAAAGTAGATTGTTAGGTAACCGTTGTTTGTTGACCTCTCTGGACATTTCTGTGGGCTCCATTTTGTTACCGGGCCAGCAGCGTTTTGCCTCGAACTCAGTGCTGCCAGCCGGGAGCCAAATCACCCATTTGCTTGACTCTTTTGCCTGGAGATAAACCTCGGAGGCTGCACCGCTTCTGCCTTTGCCCATCAGCCATGCAGACTTACAGGAACCGGCTGAGGCTAAAGAACCCAGCAGGTCTGGATCACGAGGACAAAAAGCACTAAGCAATCTTTTCTGTTCCCTGTCGTGAGGGCAGTCAGGAAGTGTTTAACACAGCAGAGGGGCACAAGCTTCATGCCGATGCAATTGTTTCTCAAGATGTTAGGTAGCAGGCCATTTTGAGGATCCACAAGATGAGATACCGGCTCAGAGAGCCGGCCCTACCATCTGACGGACTGGGAAGTGCCTCATATTATGGAAATTACGGGGGGGCGCATCTTTAAAGTTGTTAAATGTTACAAATAATATGCATAAGTGTATCCAAAGGTCCGTATAGTTAAAGCTATGGTTTTCCCAGTAGTGTTGTATGGAAGTAAGAGCTGGACCATAAAGAAGGCTGATCGCCGAAGAATTGATGCTTTTGAAATATGGTGCTGGAGGAGACTCTTGAGAGTCCCATGGACTGCAAGAAGATCAAACCTCTCCATTCTGAAGGAAATCAGCCCTGAGTGCTCACTGGAAGGACAGATCCTGAAGCTGAGGCTCCAATACTTTGGCCACCTCATGAGAAGACAAGACTCCCTGAAAAAGACCCTGATGTTGAGAAAAATGGGGGGCACAAGGAGAAGGGGACGACAGAGGACGAGATGGTTGGACAGTGTTCTCGAAGCTACCAACATGAGTTTGACCAAACTGCAGGAGGCAGTGGAAGACAGGAGAGCCTAGCATGCTCTGGTCCATGGGGTCATGAAGACTCAGACACAACTAACTGACTAAACAACAACAACAACATCCTTTCAACTTGACAGCTCAGGGAAGTTACCTAGCTTTAGAAATCATATAAAATCAACTCCTTTGCCAGTGTCCTCCATTCCAACGCTATTTTGCCCTTGAAAAAGGGACTCTAGGAAGTGCCCAGAGGTGACAATTGCTGAGCTGATTGTTGGCCAAGGAAAGCTTAATCCCATCACCAGACTTGCCAAGGGGTCCAGACATGCAAAGGAAGTTCTATTGTACTTTGGGTGGTGGGACTTCAGAGGTGTTTGCCTATGCTAATCTTATACCTGAGTCTTGCCCTGACATGTCTGCTTATGCTAATCTTGTACCAAGGACTTGTCTGGACATGTTTGCCAAGGTTAAACTAGTGTAACCCCTGTCTACCCCTCCCCTTTTGTGACAGGTCAGTGATGTAGCAATGATGCTGTACGAACTGTATTCTGGGATATGGTGGGAAAGTTTTAAAAGTCATTGTCACCCCATCCTCGGGGTTCAAAATTCCTCTTTGAACCTGTTGCGCAATAAACTTTGGTCTACAGCTATTTGCTCCGGTTGGTGGCTGGACTCCTTCCATTATTCCACAGGGACCTGCGGGCTCTGCCCGACGAGCTGGGTGACTGAGCAGCCTCACACCTAGATTTTCCCGTAACACTCAGGTGGTGAATTCTGAGCCTCTGGGCCCCCAAACCCAGTGGGTGGTGTTGTCCCATAGACACTTTCTTTCTTTCTTTCTTTCTTTCCTTCCTTCCTTCCTTCCTTCCTTCCTTCCTTCCTTCCTTCCTTCCTTCCTTCCTTCCTTCCTTCCTTCTTCTTTCTTTCAAACCTCCAACTTTCGTTCTTGACTAATGAAAACATTCTTGGCAAATACTTTCACTCTGGTTCGCCTTGTGCTGATCCAAGAATTTCACCTCAAGCTGCACAATACGAATTCCCCCTGCCATCCCTCTTAATCGTGGCCCCAGTTCCAAAAACCAACAAAACAGAACCAGAGTCCCATAGTCACTGTCTGAAGTAAGGTAGGGTGGGAATCTTTTCTGTTGCCTCAAAGCAGCAAATGACTCGGGCCAACGTGGCCTGGTGCCTCAAATCCATTTTTGTTGTGTTGGTCCAGCACAATGGGATGCCTCCAGCTGCAACAAAACGTGTCTGTCCAGCATCAGTCTCTACAGCCACAGCAGGAACCACAACCTTCCAATGGCTTGACTTCACCCCCAAAGGCTCACTCCTCCATTGTCTCCCAAAGCAGATAGATGCCAACTGCCAACTGGTCTTGACCGCACTGGAAGTACTCGCTGAATTTTTAGGGGCATGCGTGAGCACTGTCCTCTCCTAATAAATTAAATTCAATATTTGCAATCAAAAGTAATCAGGCACTGGGAAGTCCGGAAGCAAAGACCCGGGTGCAACAGCCTTCTCTCCACTCCTGATTCCCAGAGACTGCTATTCAAAGGCATATTGCCTTCGACCATGGAGGCAGAACCTTACCATCACGGCTAGCAGCTATTGATAGCAACTGCTGCTGTGTGAAATTGGCTAGCGAAGTTTTCTGATTTTGCATGTCCGTGTAGAAATCTGATTTCTAACATTAGCACAAACATTCGTGGGGGTTCGTGAATGCGGGAGGATGTGCGAGTGTGGGGGAATTTGAAACCGAAAGGCCACTTTGCGGCGCTTCTGTGCAACGCTCAGATGTTTACACAAAGGGATCCTCTGTTGTCCCTGCGCCATGGAACTGTCAATGGGTCGAAAGAGCCTCCTACTAACAAGAGAGGGAGAAAAGCAAAGTGTCCGCATGCGGAGTCACACGGATGAAGTCATAGGTTGTCATAGCGGCCGCCAATGTTGACCGTGTTCAATGGCCATCTGTGAGCAGCTGACTTAAGCGAGGGAAAGATGCAAGCATAAAGGCCCTGAGTATCCACCTCTGCTAGCATTCCAAAAAGAGAGGTTTGTTTCCTGAATGGTACAAAGGATGCATTCTTGCAACCTTATTATTATTATTATTATTATTATTATTATTATTATTATTATTATTAAAAAACTGGCTGGAAGAAAATCAAACGATTGTGGGGCCGCTGGAGAGAAGCAGCAATTCCCAAACCCTACAAGTTGTTCTTGTTGTTTTGTACTGCAAACACAACTAAACTCACGGCAATAACTCTATCTGGCATGAGATTCTCATTCAGAAATCACGTTTCTGGTCCTCTTACATGCTGTAAAAACACCTCTGTCCTTTCTCCCTCTTTTTATGGAACTCATTTCATTCCCACCAAATTCCAGATTACCTGAAAACACAAATCAAAATGTATTATTACACAGAATGCCCTTCTGCAATGTACATAACTCTGGCAATCGGAATTAATTGCTTTTTGCAATTATTTTGGGAGGAGGTGAGACCACAGACTCTTGGCTCCATAGAGAGATTTTCAGACAAGTTCTCTACCTAGCATATTAGTTTACGCTACAAGAAGTTTTGTAAGGAAAAATACATGAAACATTGCAAAGTACCGGAAGAATAGAGATATTAGTTAGGAGATTTAAATGTAATAGTGGAAGTAAGAAATGTATATTAAGTGAATAGATTGGAAAATTGTCAGATGTGATTGATGGAAGTAAAAAAAAATGGTATACGATATGAAAGTGTGTTTAATTACTGTTGAAAATGATATGTTGAAAATAAATAAAAATTTATATTTTTAAAAAAGCATATTAGTGGCTGGCGGTGATTTGAATCTGGGCATCTCAAGTTCAAAACTGTGTCCATCACTGTCAGGAGATGTTGACTGACACTTTCACAAAGGGAGGACAAAATATGCTGGGCCTTTTTCTTCTTGAAGCCAGCGATTAATCTGCCAGCGCAGGTCAGCTAAGGGGGCAGAAGAAAGGACAATGGAGAGAAGGGGGGGAATTATTCTTGGGATCTGTGCCTGGTACTGGAAGGGGGAACCTATGCAAAGTGTAACACAATCGGTTCATTCATAACTCCTTCATTAACAGCTCCCCGCCTGCCGGCCTGACAGAAACAGCTCCCCCCCTTTTTTTTAATGACTGAGTGACAGAGCAGGATTGGGAAAACAACAACAAACTTTTAATTGGCAAGGACACAGGGCGCCCTGTTCACGAGCGCTTTTCCTTAATTCCTTCCAAAACGGTGCTGTGTGATGTGTTAAAACAGCAAAACTCACCTTACACACTCCTACGTGACACAGAAAGTTTTCAGAAACTTTCAGCTCGGCTCAGGGGCGAGTGAGCGTGTTGTGTCAACACCCAGCCAAGCGCTCAAGAGACGGGAGAGGAAGCCGTGCCGTGCGTGAAGCTGAATCGAAACAAACGTTGTGATTTGATTAATTCCAATTAAATGCCGCTACGGAGAGCCAGACTGAACGTGATGGCGGCCAATGCTTTGAGAAGAATCAGGTCACGGCTTGCAGAATCCCTATGGACTGGGGAGAGGAGATCTTCAAAAGCGCTGGAATGAGTGCTTTTCCCCTAAAACAAACTCTCCCCACCCAAAATGTACAGCACTGCATTTTGTACATCCTTGTTGTGTTTTCAATCACATCTGCTTTATAGGAATTCAGCACATCCCATATTGGGTGACTCTACATGTCATACTGGCATAGGCGATATCTCAATGGTAGAACTCATGTTATGTATTCAGAAGGTCCCAGTGCAATGCTCAACATCTCCAGCGAGAAAGGGATTTCAGGGTAGCAGGGCTGGGAGACAGGTCTTTTTCTGAAGCTCTGGAAAGCCATGATCAGTAACACTTGAAGGACCTGCCCAAGCCTGAGTTAGTATAAAAAGGGACTTCAAATGTTCAGCACAATTATTGCAGATGCAGTAGAACAAACATTATTGAGTGGTTAATGTACCTAGGGATATGGCAGAGCAGAGAAATTTGATTCACTTTGCCTTTAATTTGCACTGTCTGAAACACTACATAAATTGAATAAAAAGCCATCCTTCAAAATTCACACTTCTCCGAATTTTGCAATGCAATTCTTCAGCCAGATAGTATGTATAAGTATGCATTGAAATGCATATGTTAGTGAGAATAACATGCAGAACTGCATTATTTCTGGGGAAATTGCTTTGCAAAAAAATAATAATGTGTATCTTAGCAGAAAGTTGTACTGATTAATTTTCTTGAGGACTTTTTTAAAAAAATGCAAAACGGATTGAGGACAACTGAGTTTAAGAGTGGAGCAATGGGAAAGCAAGAGAAACCGAAATTGGCAGGTTCACTCATTCCTAGACCTACATGAGACCTGTGAAGACACCTGTGAAGTTGAGGCCCTTTGACAAGTGCATCCATGTGCTCAAAGACATGCATAAGTCACCCGCAGTTCATGCGTCTGCAGTGGGCAGCATTATCAGTGCATCGATGACAACGATCAAATTTGCTACCTGAACATTAGAAACTGCCTTACCCACAGTTGGACCACTGGCCCACCTGGCTCAGTCTACACTGAATGGCAGCAGCTATCCAGGGTTCCAGGCATTGAGGACTCAGCTACATTAGTAAAGAAAAAGCGTTAAATATGCGTTATAACACTGTGACACCAGGTGGCGCTGTGGAGTCCCGTCTTTCGCCAACGTGATTTCCCGTAATGAAGTTTACAATGCGTTTTCCTGAAGCCCTTTTTTGATCCAGCCCGAGTCTTTCCCAGCCTTACCCGAGAGATGCTGAGAACTGAACCCAGGACCTTTTGCATGCAAAAGCGTGTGTTGTACGACTGAGCTACCTACTGCCCCCTCCCCCAAGTGTGGAGTCACTCTAAATTTGGTACACGGTTCTAAATGCGGAGGAAACAACATTTGCATTTGTCGAGTTGCTCTACGCAGAGGAGCCGCTTGAAATAAATTAACGTAACAAGCAGAAAATAGGAGCCGGGGTTTTGTTTGTTCCACTGATGCATAGGCTGAACTCCGGCCTATTTTAAGTGCAACGATCCACTGATAATTACCTCCTGCCATGTCTGAGTTTCACAACTGAATGCATTCCCAGAACATTAAACCTGCTTGTTACAACATCAGGGCTACCCTCATCATCGCGGCTAGAAATTGACCTGTGAGTGCATGTTGCAGATGGGATCACTGTACAGTACATCCCTTATTTTAAGGAACACCATCTTGCTGCATTAGCTTACCCATGCCTTAAATTCACTTTTATTTATTCAGTAGGCCCTCTGTCTGTGGGTGGTGCATAACAGTGGTAGGGGGTTATTTTTTGGGGGGGTGGGGGATAACACTGAGAGTCTGCTGACTTTTTGAAACATGGGGTAGCTGGATCTGATTTTGCAGTTTGCAGCACAGGAAGGGCAGCTGTTTGGGAAATGAAACTGAAATGTAAAAGATCTCTTTTTATTCTTATTACAGGGGGCTGTTGCAGCTCGCATTCCTTGCCAACCCCCCACAACCCCCCCCCATATCCCCACATCTCCTGGAAGCCAGATCCTGACTGCTGCTCTGTGTTCCTACATACTTGCTTCAGTCAAACATCTGCTGTTGTTCACAACAGCCATTTTAAAACCTTCCTGCTCTTTTTGCTCCTGCCTTAACATTTTGGAAATCCAGGACTGTGATGCAGAACTACAAATCCGCCCATGGGGGCTGTGTGATGATGTTAGGAGAAGAAGCATGTGTCTGCAGGGGTTAAACTGCCAGGTGTTTACTTTAAAAAATAATAAGTACATCACTCATAATGTTGGGTGTTATATTCAGCTGTGCGAAGAGGTAGTACAGTGGTACCTCGGGTTAAGTACTTAATTCATTCCGGAGGTCCGTTCGTAACCTGAAACTGTTCTTAACCTGAAGCACCACTTTAGCTAATGGGGGCCTCCCGCTGCCGCTGCAACGCCGCTGCACGATTTCTGTTCTCATCCTGAAGCAAAGTTCTTAACCTGAAGCACTATTTCTGGGTTAGCGGAGTCTGTAACCTGAAGTGTATGTAACCTGAAGCGTATGTAACCTGAGGTACCACTGTACCTGAACTTTCTTTTTTCCTCCCCTCCCGATCCCAATTCCTTTTCCTTTTAGATTCCTTTTAGAGTGTAAGCCTGAGGGCAGGAGCTGCCTTTTCACTGAGAATCTCAGTCTGCACTGGGAGCCTTTTCGAGGCTGAATATTGGGATTAAAAAAGCTGAATATTGGGATTAAAATGCTTCAAATAAATTAAATGGCAGTCACAATGCACTTAAACAAATTTTTAAAACATACAGAAGAGCTGTGGTGAGAAAAAATGGTAAAGCTCCCAATAAAATACATGTGCAGACGAGGGTTGTATTTTTTCTGAATTCTTCAGAACTACCTCTAATAAATATTGCAAAAGGACCAAACAGCTGAAGAAGCAGGATGGTGCCATCTCTCCAATCTCCATCTTGATGTCTCAGACCTGCTTTGAGCAGTTGGATCCAGAGTGCCGTGAGATTCAGTAGTGGGTGGGAAGTGAAGCTGTCTGAAACTGTGAGGAAGAACAGCATGGCAAAATAAATAGAAAGCACAGATAGAGAGAGGAGGAGATGAATTCTGCTTTCTTATATTCATGCTTGCTATTCATTGATTTGTTACCTTCTCAATGGGAGTGGGCAGTGTTGGTCCAAGTATTTTGTAGGCCCTAGGTCTATTGGCACTGTGGGTTAAACCACAGAGCCTAGGGCTTGCCAATCAGAAGGTCGGCGGTTCGAATCCCTGCGACGGGATGAGCTCCCGTTGCTCGGTCCCTGCTCCCACCAACCTAGCAGTTCGAAAGCACGTCAAAGTGCAAGTAGATAAATAGATACCACTCCGGCGGGAAGGTAAACGGCGTTTCCGTGTGCTGCTCTGGTTCGCCAGAAGTGGCTTAGTCATGCCGGCCACATGACCCGGAAGCTGTACGCTGGCTCCCTCGGCCAATAAAGCAAGATGAGCGCCACAACCCCAGAGTCGGCTACAACTGGACCTAATGGTCAGGGGTCCCTTTACCTTTACCTTTAGGACTATTCCGAAAAAGTGGTGGGGAGGGTTGCTCCGATCAGCTCCATCCCCTGTTTTGGAGCTTCCTCAAGACATTGAGTTAGCTTCTGTAGAAGGAAACAGAGCAGTGAATTAGACAGGCCTTTGTCTGTTTCAGCGAGGCGGTTCTGGTGTTTGTGCGGTCATGTTTCTCAACAAGCAACGTTAGAAATGAGAGATAATGAGATCCCTGTAGATATCTATTCTCCGAGGCTTACCTGGCGGTGCCAAGCTTTCAGGTAGCCCAGCTGCGCTGAGAAGCTGGTCAGCTTGCAGGTGAGCAGTTGCCAGGATATCGTCGTGATGAATGGGTTTTGGCAAAGGCACGCGCCACTTCGTTATGCTTCGCAAGCTCTTCGAATAAACGCTCCTCTTGTTCTTCTTTCAGAACCATGTGAAAAAGGGTACTTGGAACAAAAATTAAAATAAATGCAGAACTGTTTGGTTTGTAACCTGTTACCGAGGTGCTGTCTAGGTTTGTCATTGCTTTTCTCAACCTAGAGAGAATCTTAGAAATTCACCCTGCCAACAAAGGTCCGTATAGTTAAAGCTATGGTTTTCCCAGTAGTGATGTACGGAAGTGAGAGCTGGACCATAAAGAAGGCTGATCGCCGAAGAATTGATGCTTTTGAATTATGGTGCTGGAGGAGACTCTCGAGGGTCCCATGGACTGCAAGAAGATCAAACCTCTCCATTCTTAAGAAAATCAGCCCTGAGAGCTCACTGGAAGGACAGGTCCTGAAGCTGAGGCTCCAATACGTTGGCCACCTCATGAGAAGAGAAGACTCCCTGGAAAAGACCCTGATGTTGGGAAAGATGGAGGGCACAAGGAGAAGGGGACGACAGAGGGTGAGATGGTTGGATAGTGTTCTTGAAGCTACCAGCATGAGTTTGAGCAAACTGTGGGAGGCAGTGGAAGACAGGAGTGCCTGGCGTGCTCTGGTCCATGGGGTCACGAAGAGTCACACATGACTAAACGACTAAACAACAGCAACCGAGGTGCATTTTACACTGTGATCAAGAAGATTAACCACAGCACCAAGAAACCAGGAGTTGCTCTCAGCAGACCTGTGGGTTTTTACTTTTTTGCATTAGGCTGGTTTCCACACACAAACACAGCCTTCCTCTATGCTCCTTCCAGGCAACTAAGAGAGACAATCAGGGTTCAGTGGTACATTTCACCCAGGCAAAGCCACTGAAAGAGGATGCAAAGCCGGGCCTGGGAAGGGGTATGGCTTGGGGAAAGTCCCGAGGGCCAGATAGAAAGCTTTTTTAATGGGCTGCATTTGGCCCCTGGAACCTGAAAACAACCCCTTCCCTGACTAGGTTAAAACTTCTTTGTCCTTTTGCCATAATCCCGATCTGGCTCCCTCACCAGGCTGGTTATTTGTTTCATAAAAAGGATCGATTATACACCAGCAAACCTCATGAGAAACTTTGCATCTAGTTTCCTCCTCCTGACTGTGCCCAGGCTCTGTCCATCATGGGCATAGCCAGAATTTTTTTTTGGGGGGGGGTGGCAGAACTGACCTGATTGGTCAGTTACTTAAATATTTCTATTGATTTACTTGATCTAGGGGGGCAGCTGCCCCCCCATCTTGCATTGGCTACACCCATGGGCTTTAGCCCCAGTTGAAATAAAAACACCGGAAGCATGTGGTCCTTACAGAGTAGCTATAATGCCATGTTTGTCCTGGTATCAGAGCAAATGCCATTGCAGTATCAATTGGCGTGATTTATAAGTCATGGCTTAGCAGATGGGGTCTATTTTAGCAAGGCAGCTGCCTTGTTCCTCGTTAACCCTTTGGTGGGTTTAGGCAGCCAGAGATGTGCTCATGCATCTGTTTGTGTCGCTGGTGCCACACGTCGGGTTCCTAGCCCCTTGCTTTGAGATAGTGTGGGCGGAGAGAGAGAGAGAGAGAGAGAGAGAGAGTGAGTATTGGCCGAGGGAGCCGGCGTACAGCTTCCGGGTCATGTGGCCAGCATGACTAAGCCGCTTCTGGAGAACCAGAGCAGTGCATGCTAACACCGTTTACCTTCCCGCCAGAGCGGTACCTATTTATCTACTTGCACTTTGATGTGCTTTTGAACTGCTAGGTTGGCAGGAGCAGGGACCGAGCAACGGGAGCTCACCCCGTCGTGGGGATTCGAACCGCCGACCTTCTGATCGGCAAGTCCTAGGCTCTGTGGTTTAACCCACAGAGTCACCCGCGTCCCTATGGCCCTCCTTACATGGGCAGAAACCACCTCCCACCATCACTGGTTGGAGCAGATGTGGCTTGCAGTCTGTCAACATCTGTAAGGCCACAGGTTACCTGGAATACTGTGTCCAGTTCCGGGCACCACAATTTAAGGAGGATGTTGACAAGCTGGAATGTGTGCACAGAAGGGTGACCAAGATGATCAAGGGTCTGGAAACCAAGCCTGATGAGGAACGGTTGAGGGAGTTGGGTATGTTCAGCCTGGAAAAGAGGAGACTGAGAGGAAATATGATAGCCACCTTCAAATATCCCAAGGACTGACACATGAAAGATGGAGCAAGCTTGCTTTCTCCTCCTTCGAAGGACCAATGGCTTCAAGTTACAGGAAAGGAGATTCCGACTAAACATCAGGAACAACTTTCTGAGAGTAAGAGCTGTTCAACGATGGTATGGACTCCCTCAGGAGGTTATGGACTCTCCTCCTCTGGAGATTTTTAAGTAGAGCTTGGATGGCCATCTGTCATGGACGCTTTAGATGAGATTCCTGCATTGCAGGGGGTTGGACTAGATGACCCTCGGGTCCCTTCCCACTCTACAATTCTAGGATTTTATGAAGCAATCTTCGGAAAATACTGACCAAATAACCAGTAATGCTATGTGTTCTCTGAGCTTCTGGGGGAACAGACTAATCCTATAAGGACTTAAGAAGAGTCCTACAGAATCAGACCAGAGGCCTATCTAGTCCAGGATTGTGTTGTTGCAGTTGCAAACCAAATACCTGTGGGAAGTCTGGCTTCTGGTTCTGTGTGTGCATATGTATGCATATCAAAAGTAAGTCCCACTTCCTGCTGGCTAGGGATCATGGGAGTTGTAGGGCCGACTCTGAGGAAGCCTGCTCTAGCCAGTGAAGGGAAGAAGAAGAAGAGAAGAGTTTGGATTTGATATCCCGCCTTTCACTCCCTTGAAGGAGTCTCAAAGCGACTAACATTCTCCTTTCCCTTCCTCCCCCACAACAAACACTCTGTGAGGTGAGTGGGGCTGAGAGACTTCAGAGAAGTGTGACTAACCCAAGGTCACCCAGCAGCTGCAGGTGGAGGAGCCGAGACGCGAACCCGGTTCCCCAGATTACGAGACTACCGGTCTTAACCACTACACCACACTGGCTCTCAAAGGAGATTGTTAGCCGCTTTGAGACTCCTTAAGGGGAGTGAAAGGTGGGGTATCAAGTCCAAACTCTTCTTCTTCTTCTTCTTCTTCTTCTTCTTCTTCTTCCTCCTCCTCCTCCTCCTCCTCCTCCTCCTCCTCTTCTTCCACCCCTCACACTGTTCCATGACATTGTTGTCTCACATCAAATGTAACTGATCTGTAAAAAGGTCTGAAAGCAGAGACACTGCATGTACTTTTGTTACCCAAGAAAATCCTTAATAAAAATAATTTGGGGTGGGGGGAGAATAAGTCCCACTGAATTCAACAGAACTCACTTTCTAGTTGGGTGTGTTTAGGATTGCAGGTCTGAGAACTACTTGCAATCAGATGTCTGCCTTCTGGCACCTTGCATTTTGTTTATCTAGCTTCCTTGCTCTGGAGTGCTTTGGGAATTGTTTGTTTAGCTCAAGTTCCAGCAAGATCCATAAATAGGCCATGTGCAACTTCCTCACACACTCTCCCAAATACAGCTTAGGCTTCCAAGAGTTTTTATACAACCCAAGCAGAATTTCTCAAGAAGAAATCGCAGGGTGAAATCCAGCTTCTCTTAAAACCAACAGGGCTTCTTCTTTGATCTTGACAAGAGGGAGATAACAGCCTTCCAAAGTCCATCTGAAATATACTCAGAGTCGAAAGTGGATGTCATGCTCTTTATTCAGCTCATAGTGGTGAGGAGGAATGAAAGTTCCCCCAAAGTATCTGCTTTATATTCATTATTTACACAATGGGCCGCACGTGATTGGCTAATTCCGGAATTCTCCTCTAGGCCAATCAGGTTGTGGATTCACTTCCACCTGGAGCTGGATTGGGTGGCTCCTGCAGACCAATCATACTGCTGCATTGTTCTAGGACCAATCAGACTGCTGCATTTTGGATCCTATTCAACTCAGTACATAACACCATCCTTATAGAATGCAGCAGCTGGATTGGGGAGGCTTCCTTGGCTGTTACTCTGAGAACACTTACAGGGTCAAGAGTGGGGAACATCTTTCAGATCGAGGGTCACATTCCCTTCCGGAGTACCTTGTGGGCAGCGGGAGACACATGGCAGCTCTGGGCAGAGAGTCAGCAAAAGTGTGCAGGGCAATGAATGCAAAATTTACATCTGTGCAAAGTTGCAGAGAAAATACCGTATTTTTCACTCTATAGGACACACAAGATGATAGGACGCACCTAGTTTGGCGGGGGGGGGAGGAAATAAGGGGGGGGATTTCTGAATCCCAGAAGCCAGAACAGCAAGAGGGATCTGGCTTCTGGGATAGCCTCTTGCTGTTCTGGCTTCTGGGATAGCCGCTGGGATAGCTGGTCTAGCTTTGCACGAAGCCTCCGCAGGGCACAGGGAGCCTTCATCCCCATACCCTGCAAAGGCTTCTGGGACAGCCCGCGAGGCCTCCAGAGGGCAGCGGGATGAAGGCACCCCGCTGCCCTGCAGAGGCTTCGCGCCGCTAAACCTGAAGAAAGAACAGCGAGACGGAGCTGCCCTCTCGCTGTTCTGGCTTCTGGCTTAGCCGCGCAGCCTGCATTCGCTCCATAAGACGCACACACATTTTCCCTTACCTTTTAGAAGGGAAAAAGTGCATCTTATAGACCGAAAAATACGGTAGTTACCCTCCACCAAGTGGTGAAAGCAAGGAAGTACAGAGGAAACCTAGAAGCCAGTACAGTGGTACCTTGATTCTCAAACTTAATCCGTTCTGGAAGCCCGTTCCAAAACCAAAGCATTACAAAACTAAGGCGCACTTTCCCATAGAAAGTACAGTAATGCAAAACGGATTAATCCATTCCAGGCTTTTAAAAACAACCCCTAAAGCAGCGATTTAACATGAATTTTACTACCTACCGAGACCATTGATCCATAAAATGAAAGCAATAAATCAATGTGCTGTACTATGAAATAAATAAGACAGTATTGTAGATGATAAAAATTAAAATTATTTTTTTTTTCTTATAGTCATTGTTTGCTTTTATATCCATTTCCGCAGTCAATCAATCAGTAGCTGAACTGGGTTCCACACAGTCACAAAAACAAATTAACCAAAAAAGCCTCAGAAACAAAAATGCAAAATAGCAAAAAAAAAAAAAAGCGCGCACCAAACTTAATCCGTTCTGGAAGTCCGTTTGACTTCTGAAATGTTCAAAAACCAAGGCACAGGTTCTGATTGGGGCAGGTGCCCCGGAAACAATAGCCAACAGCCACACTGGACGTTTGGCTTCTGAAAAGCGTTCAAAAAACAGAACACTTACTTCCGGGTTTTCGGCGTTTGAGTACAAAGGCGTTTGAGAACCAAGGTACCACTATACAGTGGTACCTCGGGTTAAGAACTTAATTCGTTCCAGAGGTCCGTACTTAACCTGAAACTGTTCTTAACCTGAAGCACCACTTTAGCTAATGGGGCCTCCTGCTGCTGCTGCGCCGCCAGAGCACGATTTCTGTTCTCATCCTGAAGCAAAGTTCTTAACCCGAGGTAATATTTCTGGGTTAGCAGAATCTGTAACCTGAAGCATATGTAACCTGAAGCGTATGTGACCCGAGGTACCACTGTACTGTATTCTTTGCACGTTGGATAGAGTTGCACTCCTGTGTTTTATTGTAACTGTTGAGATAAATTAACAAACCCTTTGTGCTTTCTTTGTGATCTAGCTACCCTCAGTAAGAGCACTGATGCTGGTTTGTGCCAACCATATCATGCGGAAATGCCTCAGACTCTTCATCTCAGGGCTGTGGGTTCAAAGCCCTATGTTGTGCTAAATATTCTTTAAGTGACCTCTAGGCAGCAGGGGTCACAGATCTGGTCAGGGAGAGGGAAAACTTTATTCCTTGTTTATTTATTGCACTTATAACCCACCTGTTTTCATCCAAGGAGCTCAAGCTGGTGTACACGGCGCTCTCTCTTCTCATTTTAGCCAGACAACCTTGTGCGGTAGTTTAGGCTGAGAGGCAGGGACTGCCCAAAGGAGCTTCATGTTTGGGTGGGGATTTGAACCCTGGTCTCCCAGAGCCTAGTCGGACACTCTAAGTAGTAGTAGTAGTAGTAGTAGTAATAATAATAATAATAATAATAATAATAATAATAATAATAATATATTTATACCCCGCCCATCTGGCTGGGCTTCCCCAGCCACTCTGGGCGGCTTCCAAAAAAAAAATAAAAGACTGTAATACATCAAACATTAAAAGCTTCCCTAAACAGGGCTACCTTCAGATGTCTTCTAAAAGTCTGGTAGTTGTTGTTCTCTTTGACATCTGATGGGAGGGCGTTCCACAGGGCAGGTGCCACTACCAAGAAGGCCCTCTGTCTGGTTCCTTGTAACTTGGCTTCTTGCAGTGAGGGAACCGCCAGAAGGCCCTCGGCACTGGACCTCGGTGTCCGGGTAGAAAGATGGGGGTGGAGACGCTCCTTCAGGTATACTGGACCGAGGCCGTTTAGGGCTTTAAAGGTCAGCACCAACACTTTGAATTGTGCTCGGAAACGTACTGGGAGCCAATGTAGGTCTCTCAAGACCGGTGTTATATGGTCTCGGCGGCCGCTCCCAGTCACCAGTCTGGCTGCCGCGTTCTGGATTAGTTGTAGTTTCTGGGTCACCTTCAAAGGTAGCCCCACATAGAGCACATTGCAGTAGTCCAAGCAGGAGATAACTAGAGCATGCACCACTCTGGCGAGACAGTCCGCAGGCAGGTAGGGTCTTAGCCTGCGTACCAGATGGAGCTGGTGGACAGCTGCCCTGGATACAGAATTGACCTGCACCTCCATGGACAGCTGTGAGTCCAAAATGACTCCCAGGCTGCACACCTGGTCCTTCAGGGGCACAGTTACCCCATTCAGGACCAGGGAATCCCCCACTTCTGTCCGCCTCCTGACCCCAAAAAATAGTAGTTCTGTCTTGTCGGGATTCAATCTCAATCTGTTAGCCGCCATCCATCCTATGCACTATGCCACACAGGTGAAAGGGAGAGACTCTCTTTAAGAAGGGGAGAGAGACAACTGAAGAGATGAACTTGTCTCCTGCAGAATGCTTGTTGCAGGATTGCTAAACTTTACTGGCTGAATTGCTGAACTCCAGCTAGGTGGGGAGAACCTTAGAGCAGAGATCAGCAAACATTTTGAGCAGGGGGCCAGTCCACTGTCCCTCAGACCTTGTGTCGCAGGAAACCCCCCCCCCCCATCATTCAGTTTGTACAAACTTCACTCACACACTACATATGCTACGCTTCTGTTATAAATTCATAGAAAATCAACCATACATCGGATCTGCACTGTTCCACTTTTATTTTACTCCATGAAGGAAGGACTACAAAATGGGGAAGGTTTGATACAGGCCAGCCATAATCCCTTGAACATCCCAGCACATCCACAGGAGCCCCTGCCCAGTTGCTATGCCAACCCTGATGGTCCTGGACAGAAGACCATCAAGATCACAAAGAACTTGCATATGGGAGTAGATTCAGCATGGACTGGAACAAAGGACAATGATCAGCTCTTCCCTCTGGGGGCAGGAAACTGCAAACTCCCCTCTGTCACCTGGAAAGTACTCATGGGGAGGGGGAAAGGGGGGAACCAGCCAGGTGACAGGACACTCAGGTTATCACCACAACTCCTCCCTCAAGCCCTCCTTTTTGTGTTGTAGTTGTGATGTAGCCTTAGGGGTGTAATAAAAGTTGGGGTCTTCTTTCCTTCTGGGCTTCCATTTTGCTTCATCTTGTTGCGGGTGGGAGTCCTGTTGCAACAGTATCCAATAAAGGCCAAGCCTACAGGCTGCTGTTTTGCTCCAAGTTATCCTGGTTGGTGTCTTTGTTTTTGTCCAAGGGAGCCCTCAGATTTTTCCGTTAACAGAAGGGAGGGGGGGAGAACGAATTCCTATGCCCCACAATAACCCAGAGATGCGTTTTAAATAAAAGCACGCATTCTACTCATGTAAAAACACACTGATCCCCAGACTGTCCATGGGCCGGATTTAGAAGGAGATTGTGCCGGATCCGGCCCCTGGGCCTTAGTTTGCCTACTCATGCCTTAGAGCAGTGTTTCCCAACCTTGGGCCTCCAGCTGTTTTTGGACTACAACTCCCATCATCCCTAGCTAGCAAGACCAGTGGTCAGGGATGATGGGAATTGTAGTTCAAAAACAGCTGGAGGCCCAAGGTTGGGAAACACTGCCTTAGAGCTTGGAGCAGCAGTCACAGTAGCCTCTCTGCTGCCACCTGCTGGAGTTCTTTCTTGCAACGCATTCATCCCCACCTTGCTGCTGCAGCCTCTCTGCTGCCACCTGCTGTGCCTTACTGAAATGAACCTCAGTTGCTGCTGCAACCTCTCTGCTGCCACCTGCTGGAGTTCTCTCTTGCAATGTACCAGAGTTGCTGCTGCAGCCTCTCAGCTGCCGCCTGCTGGTCGGAGTACCCACAGACTTCCTGTGCCATAGCTGGACCTTGGGAAAAGATGGGACATTCCAGACTAAAATAGATTTTTGTGCTGCATCGTTCATTTCTTGATCAGCGGCTGCTTGCTAGTTGAGCAGCGTTCAATGGGAGCGTGTGAGTATTATGTGCGAGAAGACTGCCACTCAGATATCCAAACTGGAGTCGCTGGTTTCCTAAAGTGGAGGCTTGAGCCAGGACTTAGTTAAATAAGAATATCCCCAAGATGCTGAATCCACTGGCCCTGAGTGCCAGCCAAAGGGTACATTTGCAACAGTTGTTGTTTAGTTGTGTCTGACTCTTCGTGACCCCATGGACCAGAGCACGCCAGGCACTCCTGTCTTCCACTGCCTCCCACAGTTTGGCCAAACTCATGCTGGTAGCTTCGAGAACACTGTCCAACCATCTCGTCCTCTGTCTTCCCCTTCTCCTTGTGTCCTCCATCTTTCCCAGCATCAGGGTCTTTTCCAGGGAGTCTTCTCTTCTCCTGAGGTGGCCAAAGTCTTGGAGCCTCAGCTTCAGGATCTGTCCTTGCAGTGAGCTCTCAGGGCTGATTTCCTTCAGAATGGAGAGGTTTGATCTTCTTGCAGTCCAAGGGACTCTCAAGAGTCTCCTCCAGCACCATAATTAAAAAGCATCAATTCTTCAGCGATCAGCCTTCTTGATGGTCCAGTTCTCACTTCCATACATCATTACTGGGAAAACCATGGCTTTTACTATATGGACCTTTGTTGGCAATGTGATGTCTCTGCTTTTTAAGATGCTGTCTAGGTTGGTCATTGCTTTTCTCCCAAGAAGCAGGCGTCTTTTAATTTTAATTTCGTGACTGCTGTCACCATCTGCAGTGATCATGGAGCCCAAGAAAGTAAAATCTCTCACTGCCTCCATTTCTTCCCCTTCTATAGTTCTACATACAACCCCCTCTGCCCTCTATCCAGTGAAGCAGGAGGCAGCATCAGAATTCAAGGGGGTAGTCTAGCTGGATGAAAACTCTCAAGGTGGGGTATGAAGCAGAGTCACTAGTATGGGTGGCTGGGGAATTTCTGTGGCCCAGGGACCAGATAGAGGGCTCTCAGGCCTGAGGTTCCTCACCCCTGTAGTAGTTGATAAGTTGAACTGAACTGAATCATAGAATTGTATAGTTGGAAGGGATCCTAAGGGTCATCCAGTCCAACCCCTTGGAAAGCAGTAATCCTACCCACAGCCATCCCTAGGTGGGCTCGAACCACCAACCTTCTGGTTAACAGCCAGACGCACTGACTCACTGAGCCACAGGAGGTATAGGATAATGTCACTGACTTCTGAGTAACCATGATGTTATGTACTGAGCTGAATCCTAGAACAATAGGATCCAGAATGCAGCAGTCTTATTGGTCTGCAGGAACCACCCAATCCAGCTCCAGGTGGGAGTGAATCAGCGATCTGATTGGCCTGCAGGAGCAGCCAATCAGGCTTTTGGAGGGGGTGAATCCGCAACCTGATTGGCCTACAGGAGCAGCCCGGAATTCGCCAATCACACGGGGCCCATCGTGTAAATAATGTATTTATAGCTAGACATTTTGGGGAAAGTTTCATTCATTGCTACTATGAGCTGAATAAAGAGCATGAAATTAACACTCGACTCCAAGTTATTTCAGATGATTAGGTTCCTTTACGCATACTTCAACTAAGAAAGCCCTCACACTGTTATCCTTAGCTTAAATGCTATGCACACGTACGTTAGTGTAAGTCTCACTCAGCGGAGTGGGACTTACTTCCAAATAAGATTTTTTAGGATCAGCTGCAAAGGGGTCCACCGCTCACCCCGACTCCCTTGTTTGATTTCTCAGAAGTTTTCGATCAGACTCGGCGGTGCTCAGCACAATTTATAAATATTTGAATAAACAAGTAATTAAAAGTTAAGACAAACGAGGGTAATAACCGACTTTATGGAGGGCATAATTCAGTGGAGTTTAATTGAACTGTCTGAGCTTGCTCAGGGACAAGAATCCCAATGTCATATGTTCCTTCTGCATTTCTGTCTAGCCTCTTCCCCAAGTTAAGATGTGTTCAGTTCAGAGCTGATATATGCTTCGAAAGGTGGGGGGTGAATTGTCAGCTATCAATGAAAGCGGGGGGGGTGTGTGCATTTATTGCACTCAGTTGTTTATGCTGGAAGAACCTCTTCATCTGCAATGAATTCCCACCAGCTCAGTTTCTCTTTTTTTAAAAAAATATATATTTTTTATTGGTTTTTACAAACATTTTCCAGCATGTCATCCTTTTAAACATCATTTAAAATTTTTTGGCTATCACAGCCTGTGACTTCCTTCAACCTCAACTGATGGTTTTTCTAAAATCCTTTCTAATTATGCATTTTGTTACTACAGTTATTGCTATAAATTCAAATCTTAATACCTATTCTTAATTCTTTTCACAATAATTTATATATTACCCCTTACAAAACTTCTTTTAACCCTACAAACTTGAGGATAATGCAACCAATCATTCACCATACATTTTACACCTTCATAGGGCTTTAGCTTCCATTTGTTCTCCATCTCTATTACTAATTGTTCATAGGTGGCTCAATTTTTACTCATATTTGTCTTTTTTTACACTCATTGCCTTAAGCGGCGAGAGCCACCATGGTGTCTTACGTTCTAATAGATTTCTCCCTTTGCTAATATGTTGTTCATTACTCCTTGCAAGGGTGCAATTAGGGTTTGACTCGATTTTTTTTGTAATATTTTGCTGTAAATCCATCCGGTCCTGGCGCTTTCCCCATTTTTAGATCTTTTATTGCTCGCTGTATTTCTTCTTCTTCTATGGGTTCATTCAGTCGGTCTTTTTTCTCCTTCGGGATCTTTTTCTTTTTTCAAAAATTCTTCTATTCCAGATGCATTTTCCTTCCCAGCCTTTTTGTATAACTGTTCATCAGCTCAGTTTCTCAGGAGCCTACATGCCTTCATTCAGATGCTGCTCAGATGACAACTGCCATTGTTTTCACTGCGCTGAATGTTTGATTGTAAGCTCCTCGGGGCAGGAAGAGATTCCAAGAGTCATCTAGTCCAATCTCCTGCAATGCAGGAATTTCAACACAAGGTCCCCCATTGAATTTGCAGTGGTACCGGATCCTTCTTGAAGAGAAAGCTAGAATTCATATCTAATAAAGATGACTCATGGTTTTCCCAGTAGTGATGTATGGAAGTGAGAGCTGGACCATAAAGAAGGCTGATCGCCAAAGAATTGATGCTTTTGAATTCTGGTGCTGGAGGAGACTCTTGAGTGTCCTATGGACTGCAAGAAGATCAAACCTCTCCATTCTGAAGGAAATCAGCCCTGAGTGCTCACTGGAAGGACAGATTGTGAAGCTGAGGCTCCAATACTTTGGCCACCTCCTGAGAAGAAAAGACTCCCTGGAAAAGACCCTGATGCTGGGAAAGATTGAGGGCACAAGGAGAAGGGGATGACAGAGGACGAGATGGTTGGACAGTGTTCTCGAAGCTACCAGCATGAGTTTGACCAAACTGCGGGAGGCAGTGGAAGACAGGAGTGCCTGGCGTGCTCTGGTCCATGGGGTCACGAAGAGTCAAACATGACTAAACGACTAAACAACAACAACAACAACAAAGATGTCTCATTAGTCTTTTTTTTTTTTTACTTCCATCAGCCCTCACTTTTGGCATAAACCCATCATCAGACAGCTGAATATTTCTGCATTGCAGGGGGGTGGACTAGATGATCCTCAGGATCCCTTCCAACTCTATGATTCTATGATAGACTTATTTGAAATAATCAGACAGGGCATGCTCAAAAAAATATAAAGGCCTCTTTCTCTCCTGGTTCACCCACAGAACAATAAACACATCAGCACATTTCAAAGGATTCTCGGGAAAGGATGTATCGGGTATTAACAAGAAAAATGCTGAGCCTAGGTTAATGAAATGTACCAATTTTTAGAAAATCAATGCAGCAGTAGAAGGGAAACCCAGCACATGAACAGATTCCTTTGAAGCAAACCGAGCGAAAAATGGCCCTTTCTTGCTTGTATGGATTTTGGCAGCCAAACTGTGCAATGTCTCCCCGCTGAGAGAAAACAGCAAACAAGAAACAGCCACACTTTTATCCGTGCCGTTAAAGAAAACAATGCTGTTGTTGTTTTTTTAAAAACACGCCTGTGCAGTTTCAGCGACACATTTTTACTACAGCCAGTTTGCAATCAATATGGCGGCCTGACCTCCTGACCGCAAAGCCCAGGTATTTAAAAACAAATCATACAGAAATCAAAACATACAATTGTATGGCTTTGTATTTTTATTGTTAGATCGTGTTGTGAAGTATGTGCAGATTGCTCAATGTTATTGTATATTTTTGTGGTTTATTGTTAAAGTTTTGTTTATGACTGTTCTATTTTTTGCTATTGTTAGGAGTTGTTTTTTAATGTTGTAAGCCACCTTTGGCATGATTTAATGGGAAAGAGGCAGACAAGTGAAGGGCAATGATGATAAATGATGGTGATGATGGAGCTGGAAGAGGCTTTGTAGGCCATCGAGTCCAGGGATGTGCAATGTGATGCCACTGGACTACAACTCCCATCACCTCTGTCCATTGGCCATGCTGGCAAGGGCTGATGGGAGTCAGAGTCCAGCAACATCTGGAGGGCACCACATTGCCTGCATTGGCCAGAGGGCTGGAATAGATCAGGAGTTGTCTAGAGATCCTAGCAGATTTGCTGTGCCTTGAAACAAATAAACAAACATGACAAGGAACAAGTGTACACACTCATAGGATGACCTGCAAACCGCCCTAAATATCTTCGCAGATGCTTACGAAAAGCTTGGCCTATCACTCAACATCCAAAACGCGAAAATGCTATATAAACAAGCATAAAACAACCCCTCTGCAGTGCCACAAATCCAAATCAATGGTGTAACGTTGGAAAGTGTCGATCACTTCTCCTACCTGGGAGACAAGGGCCAACACTGGTGCTGAAATCCAGCATCACCTGAGCTCTGCGAGTGCGGCTTTATCCCAATTGAAGTGCGGAGTGTTTGAGGACTGGGACACTTGCAGGGACACCAAAATGCTTGTTTACAAAGCTATTGTACTACCAACCTTAATGTATGCTTGTGAAACATGGACCACTTACAAACACCATCTCCAACTCCTCGAAAGACTCCATCAACGGTGTCTCTGAAAAAAATTTACACTTGGGAAGACAGGCGAACTAATGCCGTGTCCCGGAAGAAGCAAAGATCACTAGTGTTGAAGCAATGATTCTTCAACATGAACTTGGTTGGATTGGTCATGTTGTTCAGATGCCTGATTATCGTCTTCCGAACTTAAAAATGGAAAGCGTAATGCTGATGGTCAGCAAAAGAGGTTTAAAGACTCTCTCAAGGCAAATCTTTAAAAGTGTAGAATAAACACTGACAACTGGGAAACACTGGCCTGTGAGCGCTGCAGTTGGAGAACAGCCTTTACCAAAGGTGTCATGGGCTTTGAAGACACTCAAACTCAGGACGAAAGGGAGAAACGTGCTAAGAGGAAGGCATGTTTGGCAAACCCTCACCATCATCAACTCCCGCCCGGAAACCTATGTCGCCACTGTGGAAGGATGTATGGATCCAGAATTGGCCTCCACAGTCACTTACGGACTCACCGTTAAGACCATGTTCATGGAAGACAACCTTACTTGGCTATGAGTGATCGCCAAAGAAGGAGAGACAATAGCAACTGTTGCTTTGACTTATCTTTCCCCCACTTTTGTTGAGTTTTAGCCCTTCCAGAAAGCATTGGGTGGCAGCATTAGGGGAAGTCCAGCAGGAAAACTTAATAAAGCAGAATAAATCCACCACTTAGTCACTATCAATGTGTAATGAACATGCGGCAGAAATGCTCTTGCCATAAAACACCTGTCTGGAGGGACCGCAAAGAGGTTAATAGAAGAGACCCTTTGTCATGTGGGGCTTCTTGAATCACAGTATTATGAGCAGGCAAGGCTAGTGGGACTGGGGTGGGGGGCATTAGGAGCCAAGGAGCAAGGGAGGGAGAGGAATTTCACATATCGATTCCAGCTAAATAACCTAAATAACCTGTTCACTGACTGCAGGCTTCTAGCATAGCTAATTGCTATTGACAAACACATCATCTGTGAATATGCCTAATCCTTTATCAAAGCCATTTCAGCTACTGGCCTTCACTATATCTTTCAGCCTTGAATTATTTCAGTTTTAACTGTGGATTAGGTCGGTGGCTCCCAATTGGTGATCCACAGACCCCAGGAGGTCCTCGTAACCTACTCTGGGCGTCCATGGTACCATACACATAACAAAAACTACCACGGAGATTGTAGGAGTGCAAATATCCAGTGTGTGGGGTCAGATGGGATTTCTATGAGGAATTATAAAATATGCATCAAGCCATTGTGTCCGCTGTGAAAGCATGGCATTGACTGGGTTTAATTCATTGACAATAATTTCTGACCAAATCCCACAACCCTCTGCATCTCTGGCCATTTCCTCTACTGTCCATTTCTCTTGCTTGACAAGTCATGTACTGCAGGCGGGCATCCTGGGTCATCAAAGACAGTGGGCAGCTTCCTTTGATGTAGCTTTTCTGATATGTTAATTTTAGGATGTTAATCTTAGGGCCAGGAAACAGATCTCACCTGAAAGTGATAATGATCGCTGTCTTCCTGGCCATCCTTCTTATCCTGTGTATTGCTTGTTTATGACCTCAGGGGTTGCCAAATGCACTCCTTTGTAGTTCTGTTTTATTTACCCCATGCTTAATTAGCTTTGGTAGTTTAACTTTGTCCCCAGGTGGGGTTTGTTGAAATGCTCAGAAGAAATCTGATTGGTTCTTATGAACACTCTGTAAAAAGTTCTTTTGCGAATAAAATGACCTGGGCCGGAGGGTGGAGACAGATTATTATACGCACCCTTCCCAGAGTCTGGCTGGTTCAAGCCTCTGTGTGTATTCTTATTAATCAGAGTTCAATCCTTCCTTTACTTTGAGAACGCTTCAGAGATACAGTGGTGCCCCGCAAGACGAATGCCTCGCAAGACGGAAAACTCGCTAGACGAAAGAGTTTTCCGTTTTGGAGGTGCTTCGCAAAACGAATTTCCTATGGGCTTGCTTCGCAAGACGAAAATGTATTGCGAGTTCCTGTGGGGTTTTTTTCCTCCCCCCCCCTTTTCTAAGCCGCTAAGCCGATAAGCCGCTAAAAGCCGCTAATAGTGCTAATCCGCTAATCCGTCAATGGGCTTGCTTCGCAAGACGAAAAAACCGCTAGATGAAGAGACTCGCAGAACAGATTCTTTTTGTCTTGCGAGGCACCACTGTATCGAGATTTTCAAAAGCAGCTTGGCTTTTGAAAAACAGAGGGTTAGCAGTGCTTAGTTAATTGGGAACCACTGGATTAGATGAAAATAGTCTTTCCTTTTCAGTGGTCTGGGTTTTCCCCGTTATAAGCTGTTATAATATTATAAACTTTTTGCATAACAGGTGTGAACAACCAAACTCATTGTACATCACTGGGAGTATCCTGGTGTGATTGTTCTTGGGGAGTCCCTCACTCTTACACACTGTAAGGCATTTAGACAATATTTGCTGTAACTGAGCACACAACAGCATGCTCAGTCTTGACGAGCGACCAACTGTGAATGTCCAAAATGCTCAAGCTTCCCATTGGTTGCCATGGCATTCTCCCCCGCCCCCACCCTGGACCGTTTCATAGCAAACCCTCACCCTGAGACATTGACTTGCATTCAGTCCTAGCCAGTGGCAAAGTCAGAATACACATCAGGCGAGCCAGAAACATCCAACAGTCTGCTTTTTCATTGGTTACTGTACCCAGAGGGGAGTTTTAGCTAATAAAGCCATTGCAGGTTGAAAGAGATATAACAGTCTCCCCAATTTCTGCTAATATAAGCCAGCCAGCACAGCTGTGCTTATCTGAGCGTTTTATATACCACAACGTGACTATATGCTAGGTCTGTGTCTGTGAGGGCCCTCAATGATATATAATATTCATTTAAAAATATTCACGTTTCAAAGAGAGAGAGAAAGAACAAGAGAGCAAGTCTGAAGTCCTCTTATTTAGCAGAGAGAGAGAGAGAGAGAGAGAGAGAGAGAGAGAGAGAGAGAGAGGACACTATCTAGTCATCTTACCTGCCTTAAAGCCTTCTGGCCAGTGATGCGTTTCACAGTAACTTGGCACAAATGTTTAAATTTAATTAGCCTTTCATTAACATTATTTGAAAAACACAAATTGCTTATATTTAAAGGCATTGAGGACCTGCATTGAGTTTTTAGCTGTTTCACGTTTTTATGAGGCCCAGTGTGTAAGAGCGCTGGCCAGCTCTGGTTGCTGCTGCAAAAATTCTGCCTTTGGTCCTGGTTCTGCTCATTTGATGTTCTGCATTGCATCTGGAAAGAAGGGAAGTTGTTGCCATGCCTTGAACCAGGCGTGGGGGAATCTTTCCTAGCCAAGGGCCACAATACCTTGGTGGAAACCTGCTGGGGGCCACATTCCAGTGCGGGGTCGAGCCGGATGCACATATAATTTAAAGACCCTTAACACCCATATAGACTCACTTAATCACACACTTTCAAAAAGCTGTTTCCCATGGGAAAAGAGACATATATTTAGATTGTTATGAGGAAAAAAACTGCTCTTTCCCTTATCGGGTACCCAAGAGCCCATATAGAGTCCTTTTGTAGGTTCTCTATCGGTAGGAGAAAATAACAGAGACCAACCAGAGAATATTGAGAAGCAAAGCAGCTAGTAAGCCTGATCTTTATTAACTGTTGCAACAGGGTGCTCCCTCACACACACACATAAGGGGGGAGGGACCCCAAGCCATGTGCACAAGCCCTTATATAGACATTTTAAATTGCCCGCCCTGGAGTCCAAGACCACCCCCAGAAACATCATACATACATCACAGAAGGGGCAGCCTACAACAGAAATCTGAGTGCGTTGTTTTTTTCTTGTCTGCTAGGTTGCTTGATTGGATTACCTAGGCATCCTGGCGGGACGCGGGTGATGCTCTGGTCTAAATCACTGAGCTTGCCGATCAGAAGGTCGGCGGTTCAAATCCCCACAACAGGGTGAGCTCCCGTTGCTCTGTCCCAGGTCCTGCCAACTTAGCAGTTCAAAAGCACGTCCAAGTGCAAGTAGATAACTAAGTACCACTCTGGTGGGAAGGTAAATGGCGTTTCCGTGTGCTGCTCTGGTTTTGCCAGAAGCTGTTTAGTCATGCTCGCCATATGACCAAGAAAAACTGTCTGAGCACAAACGTCGGCTCCCTCGGCCATAAAGCGAGATGAGCGCCGTAACCCCAGAGTCGTTTGTGACTGGACTTAACTGTCAGGGGTCCTTTACCTTTACTTTACCTAGACATCCTGGCCACTCTTTTATTACTCAATTCCTGAATACAGGACACAGGCTCACACCCTATTCATATCTTAGATGTGCCCTTAAGACAGGATTTGTGAAAGAGACAATGGGGAGATTTCCCCTTTCCTTCGTCCTTGCAGAGAAATATTTGAGGTCATTTTGGGAGAGACAAAATGGTTTCAGGTCTTCTCTGTGGGTTTCAGACATGTGGTTTACATACTTGTATGTGTTTGCTTGGTACATTTATGAACATCTATTTTTTATATATAAGACCTTAAAATTCTTATAACAAGTTCTTAGTAATCAGAGGCGTAGCAAAGTCAGGTGGTACGCAGTGCGGATTTTTTTTTTTGTCACGTCCCCCAGCAGAGCTGCCCCAGTCTCCGAAGGCACCTCTGGCCAAGCGAATGCCCCAGGGGCACCCAGTGGATTCTCCGCCTGTCTGGGCTGGGTGGTCAGGCTGGTTCTGGAGGGGAAAGTGAGCTTCCTAGCCTTGGCTGCTAGAGGTCCCCAATTTCCTAAAAGCCATGGGGGCAAGTGCAGGGGGGAAGTGGTCCAATGGCAACAGCAGCCGCTTCCCCAACCTTAACTGGTAAGACCATGTTTTTAACCCCCACATATCTCATGGTAATATGTGACAAGTTTTTATGGCGTGAACTGTAATAATCTGATATTTTAAGGAATGTAGTTAATGTGTTGTTTGTTATGTTGTTTTATGTGTGATGTGCAACTTGAAAATGAATAAAAATATTGTTTTAAAAAAAGACCATGTCTATATCTATGGCTATAAATGTAATGGTTTTCTATCTAACTACATATATTAATTAACATAGCAAATTAAGGCCGATTATGTAATCACTAATTACTTTTGTTGTGAATGATCACTGTGTTGCATACTTTAAACTCAACCACTCTTTACAATTAATTGGCATGCAAATTCTGTTGAATAAATGCACAATAATCTCAGCCTATATTTTAGACATTCCATAGTCATTTTACTCCAATGTTTAAAACATTTTAAATATTAGTATTGCTACCTATATGACCTATTAGTCACTTACTACAAGAAATCTCTAAGCAACTTATAAAAAAGTTAAGGCACAAATGTGTAGCCAAAACCATAACAATACATTTCAGTAACACCATTTCAATAATCCATAAAGAGACCCAGCAGAACCCTGCAGAATATTCCATCAAATAAGCCATTATCTAGCTAATCATAATCCATCGTTTTAGCTTAGCGCCAGAAAGATGGTTTATGATGGTGCCAGGTGGACCCCTAAATAAATTTGTTAAAGTGGTCCTGGATTCTTCATTCTTTTAGCAGCTTCAGGTGTTTTAATAAGACATTAGTACTAATAAGGGGGTCTTTGCTTCTGAATAATAATGCATAGGATCACATTCTACACCTAACTATTTTAACGCCTGCAAAACAGAACCTTTTCCAATAAAACCCAGCAATGGCACTTTTTATAAGATGCTACTGCTTCTATTTTTAGTGATTGTAATTTTAAAATTGCTTTTAACGCTGTATTTTAAATGGCTGCAACCCAGCACAGGGCCGTAGAGCAAAGGGTGGTTAACAAAGAGGAGGAGGAGGAGGAGGAGGAGGAGGAGGAGGAGGGGGAGGACGAGGAAGAGGAAGAAGAGGAAGAAGAGGAAGAAGAGGAAGAGGAAGAGGAAGAGGAAGAGGAAGAGGAAGAGGAAGAGGAAGAAGAAGAAGAAGAAGAAGAAGAAGAAGAAGAAGAAGAAGAAGAAGAAGAAATGGAGACAGGGTAAACTTGATGCTGGGGTTTCCAAAAGAAATGTATTGTGGGTGTCTTCAAGTGACTTCCGATTTGCCCAGCCTCCTCACCTAGGGATTAGCCCTCCTCACTGAATCCCAATGTGCCAGGACTGGCTGCAGTTACTGAAGAAAAAGTGCTGTTTGCACATGCTCAGGACTGCTCTTGCTTGCAATATTTTCATGAGTCCAAGGTGAAGGCGGGCAGGGGGAGAGGGAAATCATGCAGAGGGACGGCCCTTTATTTTTATTTTTTTACTTTTTACATTTATACGCCACCTCGTGCAAGGTCACGGTGGGCTGTATGGTTCTCCCTGTCCACTCACAAGAACAACCTTGCGAGGTTGACTGAGAGAGGGACTGGTTTACAGAAAAAGATAAAACAATAAAATTGTCACCCCCCAAAAATTATTATGGCCATAATTTAAAACATACAGAAAGATATATATACGAGTCCCAAAGCAAAAATTAAGCCTTTGGGAATAACTGCCATGCTTTTTGGCAGTAGCAACTATATTCCAAAAGTCAGATATTAACTCTACTTGGCTGGAGTCTGCTTTTTTTTAACAACAACAACCCCTTCACAAATGAATGATCCTGGCTGCATTTTCTTACAAAAAGCTTCTCTGATAAATTACATCTGCAATCCTAACTACCTGTTAGTTGGTCTCTAAGGTGCTACTGGAAGGTTTTTTGTTGTTGTTTTGATTACCTGGGAGTAGAGATGTTGGAGAAATAAAAAAAAACCACACCAAATGTTAGTCCTGTATGGCATGTGGGAAGGCCCTGAATACGTCTTTTGGCGTGGGTATTGTGTGAATGTGAGAGGGAGGGAGGGAGCATTTCAACCACTCGGCCCAGTGGCATAGGTGCTATTGTGCAAATATGGAATTTTTCAATTTGAAAAAATAGACCAAGTCATGTGGGCAGAAACTATTTCGGAAGCAGAAAAAGTTGGGTGACAAAAATGAAATTAGAGGAGAAATGAAGTGAAAATAATTTTAGTATGAACGTGAAACTCCATAACCATGAACTGCTAGCAACAGAGTCTTTAAACCTGCCCCAGGCTTTTTGCTATAACAGACTTAGCACAGCTACCCTTCTGGAACAAGTCTTATGTGAAACAAGGACGACGGTATCCAAAACCAAATCAAATACAGACTTCAAACAACACAGTCATATTTTGCCATGACAAACATCTCTCCCAATAAGGACAGGCACCCAGGTGTTTAATATGTTATTGTTTCTAAGAAGAAAGCACATTCACAAGTCAGGTTTTGTTGAGTCTTCACCCAGTTGAAGTGACTCTGGAGGCCAAGAGCTCCCCCGTGTGATTTGCAGGGAAATTACCAGAAAACGTGTTCCATTAACTTGGCATCCTCTGCACTATCAGGAATTTCAACCACTCCTGCTTGGGCAGCCAGGATCGTGATAAGAAACTTGGATAGTTTTTCTCTCCTCATACTCTGGCATATTTCAGCTATTTCCTTCCAGCCATCCACATTACATTCTTTATCCTTTACAATCATTTGTTCCAGCACATCTGTAACGACATTCAACAAAGAAAAATGTGAAACAAAGTCTTGCTGCTTTTCCTTTCTGCTTGAATCATGAGTCGTAAAAAACAGAAACAGGCATACCTTTGGATAGGATCCTAAATCCATTACAGGGCGATCTATACATGTCTATGAAGAAGCCCCACTGAGTTTGATGATATTTACTCTCAGTAAATTTGCATTCTTAAGGTTTCGCCCAAGATAGTATGCAAAGGATTGTAACCTAACATCGCAGAGGTCTGCACTGATGAACTGCAACCTATGCATGTTTTCTTGGGAGCAAGCCCCATTGGACTCAGACTGACTTTTGAGGAAACATAGGTTGGATTGCAAGGTTGAACTATGTCCCAGCAGACGTAAGATGCCAAGGTAGAGCAGGTCTTTAGAACAATGGCATTCATGTTAATATTATGTTTCAAAGCTTAAATCTTAAAGCTGGGGTAAAATGAAGCCATAAATAATTGCTACATTTAGTCACAGGTTAAACATGCTGACTTTTTAGACAGATTGTCCTCTATGAAAGGATGTTAACTGATTAGCTAACAGAGTTAATCCATCACATTTAGTAGAACATCTGCATCACATATCCAATTAAAGCACCTTTCCCCAACTTAAAAGGTAAAGGTAAAGGGACCCCTGACCATTAGGTCCAGTCGTGACCGACTCTGGGGTTGCGGCGCTCATCTCGCTTTATTGGCCAAGGGAGCCGGCGTACAGCTTCCGGGTCATGTGGCCAGCATGACTAAGCCACTTCTGGCGAACCAGAGCAGCGCACAGAAACGCCGTTAACCTTCCCGCCAGAGCAGGAAGGTTATCTACTTGCACTTTGGCGTGCTTTCGAACTGCTAGGTTGGCAGCAGCAGAGACCAAGCAACAGGAGCTCACCCCGTCGCGGGGATTCGAACCGCCGACCTTCTGATTGGCAAGTCCTAGGCTCTGTGGTTTACCTGGTGTCTTCCAAATTTTTTGAACTACAATGGCTTGGGCTGATGAGAGTCAGGACTCCAAAACATCTAGAGGGCACCATCCGGGGAATTAAAGGATCTTGGAAGCAAAAACATGATCTTAACTGCTGTTAATTTGGCGTATAGCATTGGTGGCCAGTATTTTGGACAAGTGTGCAACAAATGAAGCCCATGGTATGAAGGCCAAAAACAGACATGGCAGTGGGAGACCTGTGATCAGATCTCTCACTTGTTTTTAAAAGTTTAATTGAAGCTGAGAGCAGCCCCTGCTCCTGCTTAAAATCTTCCACCTGTCGCCATCCACTACTTACCCTTGTGAGGCCAAACATACCTGCAATGTACAGGTGCCTGTAGATATGGGATAAATTGCAAGTACATGCAGTGACATTTCTACTGAAAAAACCCAGCTGTGCTCACCCCTGCCTTCCTTGGAAATATCTTCCAACAATCGTACGCAAATGACTTTGTGTTCCGTGTCGATGAGTGTCAGGACTGTTTCCCCGAGGGACAAGAAGGGTGGATGCCCATTCCACTCTTGAGTTAGGCAGCGCATGAGTTCTACATTTGGGCAATGTTGCAGTAGGAAGATATAGTCTTCTGAAACCAAACAGGAATTACATTAGAAAGACCATCTGAAAACAATACAATCAATCATGCCAGTAAGTGGGGCACGAGGCGCACAAAGTGTCTCCAGTTCTTTGCTGACAAGAAGAGATCTGCCATATTTAAAAAGGCAAGATGGACTTTAGGATCACATGGATGGACAGCAAATGAACTATTTTCCATGTAGATCTAATGCTTGTTTCAAACCATAAGCAATAGAGAGAGGGGAAGAGCCATAATCACTTTCTCTTTCTCACACACAGAGCATTGCAAAAGTGTTTGAAGATAGCTGAGAAGCATTTCTTCATTCAACATACAGTGGTACCTCAGGTTAAGTACTTAATTCGTTCCGGAGGTCTGTACTTAACCTGAAACTGTTCTTAACCTGAAGCACCATTTTAGCTAATGGGGCCTTCTGCTGCCACGCCGCCAGAGCCCAATTTCTGTTCTCATCCTGAAGCAAAGTTCTTAACTTGAAGCACTATTTGTGGGTTAGCGGAGTCTGTAACCTGAAGCATATGTAACCTGAAGCGTATGTAACCTGAGGTACCACTGGAAAATAGCACATGTAATTAAGGCCTGAAAAAGCAGCTACTTGATGCATCATCACCATCCATCCCCAACATTTGAGATCACGAGGGGAAGTCCTTTTCTGGATTTCCTGGCTTCTGGAGTCAGGCATGTGAGCTATAAGGAACAGGGCCTTCTAAGTATTAGTGCTGTTCTTGTGAAACTCCTTGCTGAAGGATGCTCACTAGGCTCTTTCACTTGCCACTTTTCAGAAGATGATTAAGATTTAAACAGGTCTTTGGTTAATTTCACTGCTGTCGTGGTTGCAGTGAGATATAAATTAACAAGGCTTGGGAATCTACCTCTTGGAAAGCGTTTGCATTGCTGAAGGTAATCCATGGCTCCGTAGATCTGTCCTTGTTTGCACAAGCACAGGGCGGCTTTTTTGTGCGCTCCACATTCAAGGTAGACAATCTGAGCCAAAGCGTAGCACTGGGACTCACTGTGCTTATCCATCTGTGCATAATTGAAGATTGCATCGCCGGCTTCCTCACAGAATGCCAGTCTAGGGGAAACAAGAGCAATTAAACATTCTAGGGACTTATCAGGCTTTGGGGTATTGTGAAGGATTTCAATGTGGAATAATTGAAATATTGATACCTAGGATCATTTTGGAACTCACTTTGACTTTAGACTTAGTGGCGGGGCAGAGTAACTAATATAAAATATTATAATAATACAATAACAATTTATAATCTAAGTGATGCAAAGTAAAAAAAGAAAGGAACAGGAAGAGAAAACAAGGAATTGAGAAAAGTCTTGCTCATAAGGCAATGTTGGTGTAGGACTCTCTCTGCACATTCCAGGAGTTTGAGCATTACCCAAATGATTCCCATGCTGGGAAAGTAACTTCTGAGATTCTGCTCAGGTGCTTCCTGTTGACCACAAATCTGCTTGCTCCCCCACTGCCACTCGCATGCTGCCTCTGCCTCACTTTCTTCTCATCCTGGCCTATAAAAGGTAAAGGTAAAGGTACCCCTGACCATTAGGTCCAGTCATGACTGACTCTGGGGTTGTGCGCTCATCTCACTCTATAGGCCGAGGGAGCCGGCATTTGTCCGCAGACAGCTTCCGGGTCATGTGGCCAGCATGACTAAGCCGCTTCTGGCAAACCAGAGCAGCACACGGAAACACCGTTTACCTTCCCGCCAGAGCAGTACCTATTTATCTACTTGCACTTCGTGCTTTTGAACTGCTAGGTTGGCAAGAGCAGGGACTAAGCAATGGGAGCTCACCCTGTCGCAGGGATTCGAACCGCCGATCTTCTGATCGGCAAGCCCTAGGCTCTGTGGTTTAACCCACAGCGCCACCCGCGTCCCTAAAAAATAAACAGAGGTGACTCCTCCTGTGCTCAGCCCCAATGCAGTTGGGTCTGATAGAGCCAGGCTGCCTCAGTTTCAGAGTTAACTCTTCACATTTTGAGAATTGTTGTCCACAGAAGTACAATCAGCAGGAGCATCAGTAACGCATCTGGATCTGCTTTCTTTGGAGCCAGATCACTGGTTCGCATGGCCTAGCAGACCTGTGCAGAATGGGGGGCAGCCAAGTATACTTTATTGCAGGTATTAATATTGTGCAGTTTGAAGCAATAGGATGAATTAAAAACTGGTTCCTCTTGCAATAAAAATTGTCCAGACCCAAAATATGGTTTCAAAGCTTTACTAAAAGAATTTTCTTCAAACAGATAAAAATACAAAAAATGATACAGTGGTACCTCGGGTTGAGAACTTAATTTGTTCCAGAGGTCTGTTCTTTACCTGAAACCGTTCTTAACCTGAGGCACGCTTTCGCTAATGGGACGTCCCACTGCCGCCCTGCCACCACCACACAATTTCCGTTCTCATCCCGAGGCAAAGTTCTTAACCTGAGATACTACCTCCGGGGTAGCGGAGTTTGTAAACCCGAGGTGTTTGTAACCCGAGGTACCACTGTACATCCAAATAGTTGCATACCAAATGGGCCTGAAATCAAAGGTTTGTCTATCTCCACAGCCTCCATTACAGCCTGGAGCTGTTTTCTCTCCAGGAGAGAGAGACTTCATTAGCACACCTTTGTCTTCGGTGGCTTGAGAGAACAAAAGGCACCCTCAAAATGGCAATTTGCAACTGAATATCCCTTCCATGTGGTGTAAAGTTAAACACCATGTAAGAGAGCCAGTAGGTAGACATCAACAGGTAATTGTCAACCTGGTGGCACTTAGAGAGCTCCTAGTACAGCTCAATGGAATTTCCCATGCCCTTTTAGCAATACACATACAGTGTGATTTTCTGTTTCAATGTGCAATTAAACAATTATACTTAACACACTTACCCGGGCCTCAGAGGGCTAAGATGGCTGTGGGGAAGGAGAGCCAGGGGCCTGCTAGACTGTCATGGTAAGAACAAGACTCCTGCCCCCAGGCTTCAGACAAGCTCTGAATGGGCCTGTGGCCCAGTATTGCCTACTCTGAGGCTCCCCAGAGGGCTTTCCAGCATAAAAAGCACATGCTCTATCACTGAGCTATGAGCCCTCCTTGGATGCTCCGAGTGGCCACTTACCTGTGCATGGTGACCCAGTGCATCACCAGGTCTAACCGTTTCTCATTCAAGGCACACTGGATGGCTTCAGCTACCAAATGGCTTGAAAGTGGCTGCTTAGTAGCTATGCATGTGCTTATTAGAGCTTCGCAGTACATGAGCAGAGGGAGAACCTTCCCTTTGATTGGGCCAACACCTGAAAGGGGAAGTCAGTAAGTTTAAAAAAAAAAAAAATTAAGCAAGCTATGGAAGATAGGAGTGCCTGGCGTGCTCTGGTCCATGGGGTCACGAAGAGTCGGACACGAGTAAACAACTAAACAACAACAACAACATGCTTTTGCTTGGTCATTTTTCTTCTCTGCACTGCTGATTCCTCCTCAGTTCAGATTCTCCACTAAAGGAGCCTTAATTCGAACCTTGGATTTATATAATTGCTTGATCTTAGGGCTGTTAAGATTTAAAGAAATGAGGAAAATCTCAGAGAGGAGAAGGGAGGGGGGAAACAAGTTGTGGAAAGTGAGGAATGGTGGGTTTAAAAGGACAGAGGGACAAATATATTTAGCTAGCTATCAGTTTTAATTTTTTTATCCAGCGCAATCACAAAGCAAGGTAGCAACCAGGAATATTTTAAAAATTGCATTTTAATACCACAGGCTTTGATGAGACTTCAGGTGTAAAGAAATCTGAGAAAATATATCTACATAATGTTCTAACCTGCAACTACTTGGGGTGCTCTTTTGGTTGATTCTGTCTGTTTGGCTGTCAGAGTCTTGTAGTACCTTACAGAATCAGAAAATTGAAAGCTACCTCAAAAGCCCCTTCCAGTGCAGAAAATCTTCTGCTACAGCATCCCTGATAGGTTGGCTATTCAGTGTCTGCTACTGAGAGTATCTCTCTGCACTCTTTTAAAAATAGTCTAACCTGACATACTAATTATGCTACTCAGAGCACTGTATTGATTGATCTAAAACAGGAAAGTCATATAAACCTTAAATATTAATGAATGTATTATGACATAAGCATTTGTAGGCTAGACTCCACTTTATCAGATGCAGGAAGTGTTGTCCATGAAATCTCATACCTAATAAATGTTAGTTGTTAAGGTGCTTTAAGTGGTTTGTGCTACAAGAAACAACACGGCTAGAGGAAGTTAGCTGATCTAAGAAACTGCAAGGGAGAAGGACCACATCCGAGGATCTCCCTCATTAACATCCTTTCAGCACCAGACATAAACTTCTCTCTTCATCCAAGTATTTAAAAGGCTATGGTAAATGTCCTTTTTATTGCTGGTTTCTGCTCCTAAAGGTTTGCTATTTTGCTGGATCTGTTTATGGGTCACTAAAATTATTGCTGCAATGTGTTTCATTTGCTTTTATGCTATGCCTTATTAATAAATTTTTGTAAGCAGTTTAGAAATTTATATATACCGTATTTTTGGCTCCATAAGGCTCACTTTTTCCCTCCTAAAAAGCAAGAGGAAATGTGTGTGCGTCTTAGGGAGCGAATGCAGGCTACACAGCTACCACAGAAGCCAGAACAGCAAGAGGAATTGCTGCTTTCACTGCACAGCGATCCCTCTTGCTGTTCTGGCTTCTGAGATTCAGAATTATTTTTTTCTTGTTTTCCTCCTCCAAAAACTAGGTGCGTCTTGTGGTCTGGTGCATCTTATTTCGCTTTATAGAGCGAAAAATACGGTATATCTATTGAGTGACTAATAACTCATATACATACATACATACATACATACATACCCCTAAATTTCTCCATGGTTTCTTCATTGTGGAGGATTCCTCTTGGACAGTTTGCTGCATATATTGCAGCAGCCTCAAACTGACTACGGGAAAACAATTCATTGAACCTGGCACAGGTTAAAGAACATAAAGGTTCAAAGGCACAGGCAGTGGATGCGAAAACAATTCCATGCTTGGCAGTGGATGTACACCAGCCAGACACAACCCCAGAAGCTGTGTAACATGGGTATGATAGTCAAACTAGAAATACATAGCAAGATGCTCTTCTTTCATGTTCTTGCTATGTTGCTGTGCACAGCAAGACAGTTGTGGTGAGGAGCAAACTATCTCTTTCCAGCCTGCTGACCCCATTTTTATCTGTTTTATTTATTCAATTTGTATACCACCCACAGGGCAATTCACAACATAAAAATACAAAATGAGTACATAAAATATATAACAAAAACCAACACAAACAAACAAAAAACCCTCCCACAAACCCATTTAAAAAGGACATAAAATGTTAATCAGCCCCTGGTTAAAGAGAAATGTCTTCACCAGGCACCTAAGGATATTTAATGAAGGTGGCAAGCAATAAGCTCTGGGGAGAGCATTCCACAAATAGGGAGCCACTGCAGAAAAGGCCCGTTCTCATATTGCCACCCTCCAGGCCTCTCACAGAGGAGGCACACGAAGAAGGGCCTCTGCATAACCCCACTCTGAGGTTTTGTGTAGATGTTAAATAAATGGGAGGGGTCCGTGGAGAAGTAAGAGGGAAGTGAAACAGTGAAATGACGCTTTCTCATCTGAAAACCATCTCTCTGGTTCCATTAGCCTTTTTGGTTATGGCTCTCCTAAGAATCCATTTCTCCAGCAAACCCTTGCCCAAAGACACCATTTGCTTCTCTCCTTCCCTGCACCTCCATTTTCCTCATACGCTTACATCAATTCCTGACCTTATTCTCTCCCAGTGTCTTGCCTATCCAAGATCTCTGGGGCAGCCCATGCTAATGACTAACTTTGGCCCTCAAATACTTCTGTGTATTAAGGAATAGAAGAAGCAGTTCTGTTTGGCACAGCCAACTGGTAAGGGATACTCTTTGCTTCCTGCTCCATCTCCCCAGTTCTGTTTTTCCCTGCAGTTTTGCTGGCTGTGTATGCCATGTCCCCATCTGTGTGGGATGTATTATTACTAGAGCAGTCAAGTACAACATTTTCCTGTTGCCTAGAATGGACACACAGGGGAATGTGGCTCCAGACAAGGAGGACTTCCTGTCATACCTGTGTGGAGCTTCCTCCCCGTGTGTGACCAGGTAGATGACCCTAACTGACCAGATAAAAGGGTTGGCCACACAACCATCTCTCTCTTGAACTCTTAGTCTCTTACTTTTGGAGTCTTGTGGCTCTTAGCCAGCGCATGGCTCAACCTTCACGTAGGTTGTAGCCCACAAGCAGAAAGTCTGAGATGTAGCTCAGACTTCTTTTTACTGTAACCACAAGATAAAGCATGCCTTCAGATTACTGCTGTGAACTGAATGCGAGTAAAACTTTATTCTTACTTTTAAAGAAGACTGTGTCGTGTTATTATTATTTTAAGGGGGAAATAAAGGGAAAACTTACCAGGAACAATCCAGACTGGATTGCTTAATTAAAGGATTCTAATGAATCATCAACTTGCTTCCAATATGTTGCAAAGGGAATGTGTTCTGCTGTTTACTCACTAGCGTGAGTGAGGAAGGATAGTATCAAAACAATATATCCTCTCCTACCTTCCTTAATGTTCCCACAATCTGCACACCAAGAATGTGTCACAGAGGGGAGCGGGGAGACTGCTTGTGTCCACTGCTGCAGCTGTCAGAAGATCTCCACTGTACTGCTGCTCTATGTTCAGTCGAGGAGTCTAATGACCGCAATGTGCTTGATGTGCTAGTTGTGGCGGGCACAGACTAAAGGGCATGCTCCATCACCTTACCTTTCAATGTATTCAATCAGGTCTTCAGCCTCTTTGCTTTTGCTGGGGTCATGTTCAAATACGCTGGAAATGCTGCTGGCAAGTGTATCTGAATAGAGAAAGCCACCCATAGCAAGTTACCATTTTACACTCTCAGAAAACAGAACCACCAGGAACCACAGGTTTACATCACTTTTAGTATTACTTTAAATGATATGGCTTCTTGTAGTTTGGTGAAAGTGCTGAGAATTCTGTTTAGAGAGCTCTACTCTGCACCGCAGAATTACATTTCCCAGGGTTCTCAGGGGAGAGGAACGTCTGTTAAACTAATTTTGGCCAATAGCGAATGTGTGCCCAAAGACATCGCCAGCTGTTTTCCAAAGACTGTGCAGCATTCAGAAGTGACATAGTCTCTGTTCAAAAGGCTTACAGTTTGCAGTGGGCAGGAAAGACAGGAATGAGAGGTGTGGACTGGATGTAGTAGAGAAGTAAGGGGAGGTCAGCTGGAGACGATGGAACATGAAAGGTGAAGTTAGGGTGGTTCAGGAAAGGGTTTGCTAGCACATGAGTCAAAGAAAAGAGTGCAGGAAAGGAATCAGCTTGAGCATAAGGTGTAGCTTGTCGGAATTCTCCAGAGATATAAATTTGAAAACTGACAAATAATGATGCCGGAGCATTCCAATGAAAACAGAAATGAGAGCAGAAGTTGCCCATGTTCTCTTATTTGTCCCATGTGTCCAGAAGCAAAAACAATCCAGTGAATACAATCGGCTGTTTTCTTCAATCTGCACATGATACATAATTGATTATGTTTCCTCTCATTTGCACAGTGTTTCCTTTGCAGCGAAATGAATGGGGCAGAATAACATAATGACAAATTTATTTTACATAAGTTACATAATTACATAAATTATGCAGTTTCACCTCAGCAGACAGCAAGAAGAGGAACTGCAGCAGTGTTGCATGTGATAGGAAGAATGAGCTAGAACGGATCAGAGGCTGAAAGATTGGCATAAGGGGAAGATAATGGGCAAAAGGCAAGCCCTGCTTTGGCAAATAATTTAAAAAGGAAAGGGAACGTTAGCATTGCCACATGGATCAATTGTTTCAGCATGCATCACAGACAAATGTTCTTCCCTGTCCTCCTTTGATGGCTTGCTGTTGGATGGCAAAATCTGAACTCGTATATTTTACCTTTTGAAAGTTTCTCATTTTCTATCATTTGAAAGATGAGCTGGTGCAAGGTTTCTAAACTCCTGTCTGAACTCTCCCAGATAGTCACAATGTTGACAAACTGTGATAGTCGATAAAAGCTACAAAGGAGAGAATAGTGCGTGAAACTGGCTGCCTGGCTGTGGCTCATCAAAAGGCTCTTGTTAGTGATTCTTCCTAAATTTCTCTTTTCCCCCAACCACACCTTTATTCTTATCATCTTGCTCCCTTTAGTCTTCAAAACACAGGACTTGAGTTTTCTTTGCTACAGACCTTTCCCACTGCATGTTCCTTCATCAAGTGGCTCACAATTTGGGATTATCTGAATACTGAAATGCAGTTCTCCAGCCAAGTAATGTGTACAAATATATCTATATATCTATAAATCTCTGTATAAATCCTTATCTCTCTCCAATTTTTGATGCAAAGATAAACACATTGTCATAATTTGTAAATCAGTAATACTCCTGGCTAGTTTCTAACAGAGACCAACCCAAACCTCCTTTGAACAGCGCTGGAGAGGTGCTGGATTTGGCAGAGGTTGTTTGACAAGAAGATGCTGGGGAACTGAACCAGGGCCTAAGTGCTGTTGGTCCTCCCCATTAAATGAAATGAATGTCACTATGTTCTAGTTGAGAACTACTGATCCATCTGCCTGGTACTAGCCTAACTATATGGCTTAGGTCAAAGCTATCTGTAAAGGTAAAGGGACCCCTGACCATTAGGTACAGTCGTGACCGACTCTGGGGTTGTGGCGCTCATCTCGCTTTATTGGCCAAGGGAGCCGGTGTACAGCTTCCGGGTCATGTGGCCAGCATGACTAAGCCACTTCTGGCGAACCAGAGCAGTGCATGGAACCAGAGCAGAGCAGTGCATGGAAACCTTCCCGCCAGAGCGGTACCTATTTATCTACTTGCACTTTGATGTACTTTCAAACTGCTAGGTTGGCAGGAACAGTGACCGAGCAACAGGAGCTCACCCCGTTGCGGGGATTCGAACTGCCAACCTTCCGATCAGCAAGTCCTAGGCTCTGTGGTTTAACCCACAGTGCCAACCGCGTCCCAAAAATGGGCATTGCAATCTTCAGAGGGAGTCTTACTACCTTCACGAGCACACCCGGTGAAGATGCAGGACAGACTTTCTCAGTGGCTGCTCCTAGTCTTTGGGACTCTCTTCCTAGGCAAACTACATTGTCTCCCTTTCTTGTTATCCTCCCACTGGCAGGTAAAGCGTTATTATGATTATTATTATGATTATTATTATGATTATTATTATGATTATTATTATTATAGCAGGCTTTTAGGAAGTGACTGGTTTTTAAGGAAAGGGCTCTGTACTATTTTTTACTATCTGCATTCTAGAAGATACTTTTTAACATTAATTCCTCAGTTGGTTTAATTGCCTTTGAAAGATAACCCTTTATATGTTTTCAGCTCTGTCCATTTTATCTGTATTTGCTTTAATTTTTGTGTGCCTCCTTGAGTTCTGGCAGAAAAGGTGAGATACAAATACAGTCAAACCTCGGTTGTTGAACGTAATCTGTCCCGGAAGCCCATTCGGCTTCTGAAATGTTCAGCAACCGAGGCACAGCTTCTGATTGGCTGCAGGAGCACTCAAGCAGAAGCCACATCAGATGTTTGGCTTCCAAAAAATGTTTTAAAACTGGAACAATTACTTCCGGGTTTTTGGCATTCGGAAGCCGGAATGTTCCAAAATGGAGGCTTTTGGGTACCAAGGTTTGACTGTAAATAAAAGTGTAAAAATAATAACAACTCTGTGTGTGTGTGTACCTACCAGAGGTTGAATTAATAACTACAGTGGTACCTCGTGTTATGGACAGGATCTGTTCCGGAGGCCCATCTGTAACATAAAATGCCTGCAACTCAAAGCACTGCGTCTGTACAGGCGCGCTTTGGCGCTTCTGCGCATGCGCGAGCGGCGAAACCCGGAAGTAACCCGTTCCGATACTTCCGGGTTGCCGCGGAACATAATGCAAAAAGACGCAACATGAAGCAGACGCAACACAAGGTATGACCGTATTAGGCATTCCGCCTCTGGGATCTAAGCCATGATCCAGCCTGATTATGAGGTCTGTACCTAGAGAGGACTGCATTGCTACTGCAGCTCCAAAATTGAGGAGTGTGGTAGAGGTTGAAAGAAATAATACCCTGCAGAGCTCTTTTAAATACAAGGTAAATTTCATGTTGCAAGGGGGATCATTATACCAAAACTTCAGCAGCTCATTCTGTTTTTCAGCCTCATTTCTCTGGATAAGGGCATGGTTGAGGTCCTCTTCAATGTCTACAGTGTTCTCCAGGGGGATGTACTTTGTCAACATGTCTTCCTTCAGGTCCCTCACCCTCTGTTGGAGGTGAGCCAGGTGGACAGAAAGGGCATTGATGTCGAGAGAATCTTTCATGCTGATGCCTGTTGGGAAAGGAGGAGCATAGGTTCCGGTGAACTCGCAGCTGTGATAGCACACCGATTACCTGGAAATTCAACTTTGTTAAAACAAAATCAAAGCTGTGGTCATTTTTCATTAGATTCAATTTTCTCAAAGTCAAGTGTGACAATGCTAAATTGCATTACTTGATTTTCCTTCATTGAAATCCACAAGACTTAAGTGAAAAGTCTGTAACTATGGCCAGCTCATGCTCCAAATTTAAGAGAAACTTGATTGCTATATTAAAGAGAGCTGCTTCTCACCTGGAATGAGGATGGCAGGGTTGATTGTCTTGGTCGGGATTGGAGAGTCTTTTGCAGAGGATGTCTGCCTTAATGCTCTTACTTTCTGTATCAAGTTTGTGATTCTTTCAGAATTTTTCTCAATTGTTTTTATCCTGAGAAAAGAAACAGTCATTGAAACATTAATCCAGCCTCTCTTGTGTAAGTGGCTTTCATGTTCAAAGACACCCCCACCCATTCTGACATGTGCCACCTTGTGGGGGCCACATGGCAATGATGGGCGGGGCCAGAGGCAAAAGTGAAGGGGGAATAATTGTTACTCTTACCTTTGCACAGTAGGTGAAATTTCAATCATGCAAAACCAGAGATTTCTACATACACATCTCTTGATTCAGGCAAGCAAAGGAGCATTATTTCTGTTCAAGGGCATATTGTTGCCAGGGAAAAGGACTAGAGGAGATTGGAGGGCAGGGACATTGAGGAGCAGTGCTTTTATTTCTAAAAAAAAATGTTTAGGGGTGCTCTCATTTTCCTACTCATATGGAAATACTGCCCCTCAATGAGGCCAAACTTAGATTCACAAAATGTTTAGGGGTATGCGTCCCCCCGCAAAAAAAGCACTGGTGAGGAGAGCAGCCTCGGGACAGTTCCAAGGGTCAGGCAGAGAAGCCTGGAGGTCTGCATTTTGCCCTGTGCTGGATTTCTTCAGTAAGTACACCAATGGGATGTCTGAGGCAACTTTACTTAATCAAACAGAACAGTGGTTGCGGGGGAACCCACAAACATGGAGTCCACAGGCCTATAAATTACAAAGGCATTCCTTCGCCTTACATACCCTCCAACATTTCTCCGATGGAAATAGGAATGTCCTATTCAAGACAACTTACCAAAAAAAACCCCAACCCACAGCAGATTAAAAACAATAAAGAGCAGGGGGTTTGGGGGAGGGAGGGGAGAGACATTTTATAAATAAAGCATATCAGTAGACAGTAAACTAAATAACAAGCCACCAAAGGCTCTGACTGAAAAATATGCTTGCCAGGACAGAATTCTCAAGAGCTTGTTTAAAAGTAGACTAGGAAAATTATCCTAAATTTTAAAAGAAAGCATTGTTTGCTGCTTTTACTTGACTTTTCTTCCCCAAGAGCTTGCCACTGTACTCTGAAGAGTTGCAGTTTCACTATTTTCTTGTGTGGCTTTGAAGCTACACCATACATTTAAAGCACTCATACCACTTAAATAGGCATAGCTCACCCTAAAGAATCCCAGCTATAATTCTTGGCACCCATAACAATCTACAGTTCCCAGGATTCTTTGTGGGGAACCCATGACAGTTCAAGTGGTGTTAAGAGTACTTTAAATGTATATTCTTCAGAAAACTAGACTGAAACACGATTCGTGAAAAATAGGACACTAAACCGCACATAGTTAAAAGTTTTTAACCCCATTTTACTAAGTCCATGCTGTTGTGCTACAGACTTGCTCAAAAATATGCTATGAAAGGCCATCCACCCCACCTCCTGTACTTAACAGTTGCCAAAGAGGTCCTTACTTTTCTTTCAGCTGACTAATTCTGTTCTTATAATACATGAGAGTTGTAGACTCGCAGGCTAAAATCTTTAATTTCCCATGAAGATAAAAGGCATTCTGTTGGCCCTTCTTTATTGCTTCTATGAAGGCATCATATTCCTGCTTGATTGTAGTGAGGATATTCTTGTACGCATTAGCATGCTCTATTATCTGTGTCAATAATATAGAGGCTGGTCATTTGCTTTCCCTGCTTTATAACACACTAGTTATGAACAAGATTCATTCCACAATCTCTGAAAGACCCCTCCTTGCCAGGTCAGACCAAAGCAGCCTTCCCCCTTCCATATATGGCAGATAATTGCTTGTTAGTGTGGTGCCTGAGGTTCCCAGTGTGTCCACCAGTACCTCCTAGGGCACCTGCGAAAGGTCTAAGTAAATATCCCCTCAAAAATCTACACTACATGTGAGACTCCTTGTTATTCCTGCTGTCTTCACTGCTTAAGTCTCTCCTACGTTGAGCTCCCTTAAACATGCCCACATTTCACTGAATGCCAGGATTGGACAGCCACCCTCCCATCTGTTCTGAAAAGAGGATAGGTGCAAAAAGAGCTTCTCTCCATGAGCAAACATGTGGAGAAAGGGCCGGTGTAGATGCCTCTCCCCACCAACACCACATTGATGGACTGGCTACATGTCACTAAGACACCTATTTAGTTTGTTTGTTTGTTTGCTATTTTACACATTCCAGGACTAAGACCCGGTATGATGAAGCCTAGCTCAATCGCAAAATGTTCATATCCATATTAGTAGTGATTAACACAGGCCCAGTAGATTCCTTGGCAAATGCCACTGGGAATAGGTACAGGATATTTATTATTATTTATTGAATTTATATACCGTCCTATACCCAAAGGTCTCAGGGCGGATCACAGGATAGTAGCTAACAGGATGGACCATGAACCAGACTGGCTGCTGTTTTTCAGCCTCATAGGAACATAGGAAGTGGACTCAGACTGAGTCATGCCATTGGTTTCTCTTGCTCATTATCATTTACACTGACGAGCAGTGACCCTCCACAGTTTCAGACAGGTCCCACCTGGAGATGCCAGGGACTGAATCTGGGATCTTCCTTCATGCAGAGCAGATTTATGATCTCCTCAGTCCTCCCACATGCAATATGGGGGGATAATACTACTGATCTACCTTACAGGGTTGCTGTAAAAATGGGTGGGAAACATTTTGCACATTTAAGAAGTCCTATATAACGCTGCACATTATTATTTTGCCACTGATTTCAGTGAAAGTCAGAATACGTTCCCAAACTCCCAAGATTGCACCCATTTGTCTTGAAAAGCGAAATGTTCTTAGCAATGCTTGGTTACCATTTCAAACACATTTCTGTATATTATGTAATACTCCTCAGCCAGTCCTTGCTCAGTACAGCCCACTTTCTCGATTTCTGAGTGGATATAACTCTGGATGCTCTCCAGAAATTCCTTCTCCGCCTCAGGGATGATAGGAGGCAACACTGAGCACTTTCTTGCCTTGACACTGGCAGCTTTCATGACGGAGGAGCAGCTAAGCTTCTACTGCAGACAAAAGTTGAGAATTCCCAGCTGTTTCTTTCGACCGAAACACTTCAGTCAAAATCTAAAAGAAAAAAGTGACAGGGACACTGTTGAAATAATTTTGAACTTTTCTGGCCTGTCTCGCTGTCTTCAGTGGGACTTATTCGCAGATAAACTGGTGCTGGTCTGGATGCAGAATCAAGCATCTCACTGTGGAATAGTCATGTTAAATTCATCTTTGCGCAAGTATGCAGTAGCAGTGTCCTTTGTGAGGCTGGTCCAAAGGCTGCAACTACTGCAGACAGCAGCAACTAGTTTGCTTGCTGGGCAAACTACAGCCAGTGTGAAACACCATGCTTCTGGGATGTGCAACAGCCAATCTGCTACTGGGCCAAGTTCAAGGTCCTGGTACTAGCATGTCAAACCCTCCAAGTGTCCCCATTTTCCAGGGTTTACAGAAGCTGTCCCGGTTTATGATTTGATCCCAGAATGTTCCGTTTTTCCTTAGGACGTCTCTATTTTCATCGCATAAATGTTAGAGGTTATGCGACCCCCCAAGGCAAGGTAATAAGTAACTATACAAAGTTTAGAAGACATCTGAAGGTGCCCTGTATAGAGAAGGGTTTCTTTTTAAATGTTTAATATTTCATCATGTTTTTATATATGTTGGAAGCCACCTAGAGTGGCTAGGGCAAGCCAGTCAGATGGGTGGGGCATAAATAATATAATTATTCTGATTATGGAATAGGATGCCCCTATTTTCATTGGAGAAATGTTGGAGGGTATGGTAAGGCCCTATGCAACTTGGGACCTGGATACTTGCAAAACTGTCTCATCAGACCTTGCACATCCATTAGGTCTTTATAGGCCAAACTGCCATGGAGATCAGCGAGGAAGGAGTGTAACTCCATTAGCCCCGTCCCATGAGGATCCTAAGTGCCGACAAGACCCACTGACTGTGTGGAAGGTCCCCAGGTTTGATCCCCAACATCTCCAGTTAAGGCCGGGACAGGAATCCTGTCCAGCTGCTGCCAGTTTGTGTAGGCAATACTGAACTAGACAGACCATTGGCCCAATTCTCCTCTGTAAGGCAGCTTCCTGTGATGTAGCTGCCGTTTCTAGAAAGCCAGAGCTGTGCCACATCTGTAAGAATTAGGTTGTTTAGTGTGGCAGCACACACACTTTGGAACTCCCTGCCTCATGATACCAGGCAGGCGCCTTCACTGTATTCGTTTCGGCGCCTGAGGAAAACATTTTGGTTATCCAGATTACAGTCTGCATGAGTTTTAATTTGTTGCAGTCTATTCTGCGGCAGGTTTCACCCTCTGCGTGTTTTAAATGATGGACGTGGTTTTCTTATTTTTCTGCCTTTTTGAGGCTTTTTTCCCTAGTCGGCAAGCACAAACGTTTATGAAATAAGCAGAACTTGTGCCCACACTTGCTTTTCCCTCTCCTCCCTACCAAATCACTTTTCCTCATAAGTTGCCATGCCTTTTTATGAGGGGAGACTGCGTGAACCTGAGGGCAGGGACCATCTCAGAGATCACGTTGGTAAGCTTCTTTGGGAGCCTATTTTGGGCCAATGGGCGGTGTAGAAATAATTAATATAAATACGGCCCAGGATATTATGTGGAGGGGGGAGGTCCTTCAGAATTACAATGGAAATGGGGTTTCTGCCTCACACTGAGGGCAGAAATGGCAGAAACCCCATTCCCATTGTAATTCTGAAGGACCTCCTTTTAACAACGCGCGCAAAAAGCGCCTCTTCTTTCCCTCAGCTGAGGGAGCCAACTGCCAACCGGCCCCGCCCCGCCCCTTTTGCCCCTTAGCCCCGCCCCCCTGCCCCAGCGGACTCACCCAGGAGCCAACTGTCGGCAAGCAACCAAGCTGAGCTAAATCACTAAGCAAGGCGCAGGTTGCGTGGGTGGATTCGGAGCGGTGCATGCTGGGAAAGGTAGCTCCCCCTCCCTCCCCGCGTGCCCACTTAAGCCTACAACTCCCAAGAGCCCTTTCGCCACCGGATCAACCGAGGACGCGCCCGCCTTTAAAAACTACCGCTCCCGTCATACCTCCTCATACGTTCCAGGCGGCGGTGCACGACGGGAGTTGCAGTCCTTTCCTCAGCTAGCGTTTTCCTCTCTTCCTTCCGCTCCCCAGCCTTGGAAACCCCGTGCGCGGCCGAGCGGGTTCTCTTTCCGGCGTCCGCCATTCCGGGAGCGGGTCGTTGGTGAGTGGCTGCTCAGTGCGGGGCCTGCTTCTCCGTTTCCCTCAGCCTTCCTTCGCCTCATTTCTCGCTCTCGTTGCTTCCTCAGGTCCGACGGCCGCCGCCATGCAGATCTTCGTGAAAACCCTGACGGGGAAAACCATCACCCTCGAGGTGAGGGAGGGAAGAAAGAAAGCATATGAGGGGTTCAGAGCAAGGCCTCTTCGCCTCGTGTCCCCAGAGTTGGGCTTCCAGGCCTTTCTTCCCCCTCCCGGTAGTTTGTGGCCTAGAGGGAAATGGCGGGTTTTGCGTAGTTCCATTCCGCCCCCTGCTCCCTCCCAAAAAGGGGGAAAAAGGGGGGGGAGGAAAGCCTCTGGTTCATAGAATCGTAGTGCATAGCTGTCAATTTTTACCTTTTTTAAAGGGAAAATTCCTTATTCCGAATAGGATTCCTCGCAAGAAAAGGGAAAAGTTGAGAGCTATGGTAGAGTGGGAATGGGGTCCCCTCGGGGTCATCTAGTCCAACCCCCTGCAATGCAGGAATCTCAACTAGATCACCCGTGACATGGCCACCCAGCCTCTGCTTAAAAACCTCCAAGGAAGGAGGAAAGCCCACCACCTCCCGATCAGAAAGGTCTTGACTGATGTTGGGTCAGAATCTCCTTTCTTGAATCCGTTGATTTGGGTCCTTAGACCAAGCTGATATATTTATGTATTATGCATATATATTATGGATGATATATTTATGAAGATGGCTATCCCATCTCTTTTCCGAGCTCAAAGGCCTTGTAACCCACCCACCCGTTTTTGCGTTAACTAAAGACCACAACAGTTCCATCACAGCATGCTGCTTCTGGTTGTGCAGTTGGTGTGTGGGCACGGTGACTAGTAGTCATTGATAGCCCTTGTTTTTCATGTCTTTATCTAATCTGCTTTTAAAGCTGCCTAAATTGGTGGCCGTCACTGCCACTGGGTATGGGGCGCTATATAAATTAAATTAATAATGTGAATGCACTTTGTTATCTCCTCCCTTGCCCCCATCCCATGTCCTCACAATAATATCTGAACAAAGAACCCAGGCAGCAGAATAATATAGCACCTTCTTTGCCTCTACTATTTGCTGTTGCTGAAAGGAAAGGTTTGAGGAGATGTGTATTCTTTCCATTCTAGCCTGGTGATGGCAAGGGAGACAGCTGACAAGCCAAGCACCAACATTTTCCTACCATTTTATCTCTGTGCTGTGAAAAACTTTGTCTCCTGTATGTTAAAACTGCTGTTAAAAGTACAGGAGCAGGATTGGTGTTTGTATGCTGCTACAGAGAATATGACAAGAACTCAATGTTTGGTTTGTTAACCAACATTATCTTGTCCATGGCTGTATGTGTATTTTGAGAATTGCTAGTCTAATCTGTCACTGAGCTAATATGCATGTACTGTTCTGATGCCTGGTTGGGAGCAGTAATGAATTTATAACTATTTTAAGTCTGTAACACAATTCAATGGTGACTTATTTTTATAAACAGGTTGAACCATCTGATACTATAGAAAATGTCAAAGCCAAGATTCAGGATAAGGAAGGTAGGTGTTGCTTTTGTTTTGGAACTTGTGGTTTTAAAATTATTCTACTATGGAGTAAAGTTTCCTTGCTAGAATTCTCTGTTTACCTGTACCATTCTTTTCCATCAAATTTGGTCTTCAAGGAGGTCATATAATGATGCTTGCAGAGTCAATTCAGTATGCTGCAGCAAACAGGATACAGTTAGGAATGATGCCTTCTTTATTTAAAAATAAAATAAAAGCTAGCAAGTCTAATTGGGGTACATGTAGAATGAGGCTTATTTTGCTTTCCCCAAAAGGATAATAAATAAATGGAAAAACACTTTTTAAAAAAAGCATAAATGCCTAAGTAGCTAGTCTAGAACAAAAAGGTGTTTATTGACATAATCGGAAACTAAATAATGTGTCTTAACATAAATTACATGGCATGAATACATTGAGAGAAAGGCATGTTAGACTGGTTTTAATCTATTGTAAATTGCCCTGGTACTTTCTAGAGCTGCAAGGCCATTTTAAAATGTTCTTATAAATAACTGAATCAATTACTCATACTCCACCATTATTCCTCTATTAGGAATTCCTCCTGATCAACAGCGATTGATTTTTGCTGGGAAGCAATTGGAAGATGGGCGCACTCTGTCTGATTATAACATTCAAAAGGTATGTACTAAGTGTTCTAATATCCCGAATATCAGAAGTTGTGCTGACCTGATCAAATATGAGGTGAGCGTAGCAAACTTGGATTTGAAAAGCACAGTAGGTTGCATCCAGCAGTGTTGCTCAGCACATGGTAAGAGTTCTATCAGCAGAGTGGAGAGGGATCAATTTTCTGCTCCCTCTTCTGCACCCCACATTCCCATTGCAGCTACTCTGGAGGGTTGGGAGACCTTCTACAGATCTATTCATACACTGTTTCCCATCCAAGGATTCCGGAGCAGTTTCTTGGATCAATCCATCAACCTCTGATGGATGATTTAGAAGGATTGGGTCCTGCATCACTTTCGCTGCGCATGTGTGCCAGTATCCATACTCTGCAGAGTTACATCTTAATGCAGCTTCTTCCGTGGAAGCGTCTTTGGGGTTGAAGGTACACACAATAGGCAATAAACACTCATGGACGCCATAAAGATTCAGTCGAGTGTAGAAGTTTACTTGACAGGCATAAATGCATATTGGTAGCAAATATATACAGACATTCACCACTACCATGGTCATGGCATGCTCAGAGTCCAGCAAGAGTCCAAGACTCACTCTCTCTGCTTCTCTCACCGCAAGGCGCAAGCAAGAGACTCACAAGAAGTTGCACAGAACCATTGTTATCAGCACTTCTTGTCACACTGTGTATGTCCAAAGAACAGTTCCCACAGAAAAAGTCCTTGCATAGATAAAACAATCTCTGCCTTCTGCTGCTTCTTCAAACTTCTCTGTTCTTCTCTGTTTCTGGAATAAATTATTCTCTCTCACACACACACAATATCCAGCACAATTCACAGAATTTGGGTGTGTCTGCAGAGGGCTTCAGGGGGAGTTGCTTCTCACACAAGCCCATCTAGTTGCTGGGCACAACTCCATTTAATGCAACCCAATGACTTCTGTAGTATTTCCCAGTCATTGAGATTATTTCCAGTCTATTTAGCGCATCAGCAAAGTGCCAGTTATGTGCTTTGGTATTTTATCCATTTGCTACTCTTATCTCACTCTTCCTTAAAAGAGCACAGGGTGGCAGTCTGGGAGGTAGGCTGGGCTAAGCGACTTGTCCAGGGCTATTAGCTTCGTGGCTGAGCAGAGCACCTATATTTTGGTTTCTTGTGTCCGTCCCAACTCCTAACGGTTGCATGACTACAGCTGTCAAAATTTTTGTGTCCTTTGTTTGCTTTCTAAAACTAGGAGTCGACCCTTCACCTTGTGCTGAGACTTCGTGGTGGAGCAAAGAAGAGGAAGAAGAAGTCTTACACCACTCCTAAGAAGAATAAGCATAAGCGAAAGAAGGTGAAACTCGCTGTCCTTAAGTACTATAAGGTAAGAGCAACTTCATGCGGGAATTGACATACTGGGTCAGCGGTAACTAATTGCCTATGAAGAGTTTGCGGGTTCTTGCTAGATACAGATTCTTTCTACTGATGGCTGTTTCTGCATTTAGTTAGAATGCCAGCATGAGCCTGTCTTCTGGTGACAAGTGTAACCTTTAAGTCTGTTTGGAAATAATGCATGAGCACAACTGATTAATAGTACTGGTTAGGGCATTTAGTTATGCTGAATTGTTGGTGGGGAGCATAAGTTATTTTCTTGCATTTAATGCTTAAACGACAAATATGGTCACCCCACTCGACTAAATTTTGTCAGGGTTGAGAATGTAACCTTAAATGATAGTGTTTCTAAAAATTGCAAGCAGTGGTGGTCTGGATTGCATAAGTCAAGCTTCCATATTTTCAGGGGAGATGGAAAATGCAATACGATTTAAAGCCTTTCTTCTTGCAGGTGGATGAGAATGGGAAAATCAGCCGCCTGCGGCGCGAGTGTCCCTCTGAGGAATGTGGGGCTGGAGTATTCATGGCTAGCCACTTTGACAGACATTACTGTGGCAAGTGCTGCTTGACATACTGCTTCAACAAACCAGAAGACAAGTAAATGTGTCTATTGTAATAAATAAAAGTTGCTTTAAATTCTGCTGTGTTTTTTCTGGTTACATGAGTGTTCAAAGCAGGGGTTCTAACATGTTTGCTAAATGGACCACAGAGGAGGGGAAAGTAGATAAATGGAAGACATGGGGCTACTCATGAGCATTGCTGATAAGAGGAGGAGTCTGGATTTGATATCCCGCTTTATCACTACCCTAAGGAGTCTCAAAGCGGCTAACATTCTCCTTTCCCTTCCCCCCCCCCCACAACAAACACTCTATGAGGTGAGTGAGGCTGAGAGACTTCAGAGAAGTGTGACTGGTCCAAGGTCACCCAGCAGCTGCATGTGGAGGAGCGGGGAATCGAACCCGGTTAACCAGATTACGAGTCCACCGCTCTTAAACACTACACCACACGGGCTCCTTTGTAAGAAACTTCAGTGAAAGCCCTGTCTCATATCTGTTAAAAATTGAAGCTACTTTAGAGCCAGCCCTTTGTGCAGTTCTTGACCAGTACAAACGCTCTTGCTTGCTTTGTTTCATTGAATAATACAATTGTAGAGTTGGAAGGGACACTGAGGATCATCTACTCCAACTCTCTGCAATGTAGGAATCTCAACTAAAGCATGCAGCTGGCCCGTATGGGGATTGAGCTCACGACCTCGGCATTACCGCCACCACGCTCTGACCACCTGAACTGCCTTGTAACTTACCTGTTTAGTATGAAATACTTGCTCTGATCCAAAAATGAGATAGTACAAATTACCTTTTATCTATTCCAAATGGCCCCTTTTTTACAGAAAATGAGGGCAATTGTTTCTGTTATAGTACATAAGCAGAGATACAGCTCTTGCTTTATTTTGCATACATTGCGTGGAATGCAACATTGCACTCTTCTAGTCATTCTCTGTAAGTGTTTCATATTGGCAGCTGGAACAATCTAGAGTCACTTGGGTGGGGGGAGGACAGAAGTCCTGTTGCAGAAATTGTTAGAGAGGGTTGCTGCTCATTGGGTTGGTCAGGTGAATCCAACAGGGCCTACAGCAGAGACTGCGGCATATTTTTTCTTGCTTGCTTTTTTTTGGGGGGGGGGTCTTGTGATTGCCTAGTTTCCACACCTTGAAGTCAGAAACTTTAAAAAACAAAAACAAATTAAGATTATTAGGCCTGCTGCATTTTATGGCCCATTTCTAATATAGTTGGGTGGGACAGAAAAAAACTAAAACATAGCAATACTGATTCTAAAGTATGGATTCATGATGGAAAAAGTACAGTGGTACCACGGTTTACAAACACTTCAGGCTACAGACTCTGCTAACCCAGAAATAGTTCCTCGGGTTAAGAACTTTGCTTCAGGATGAGAACAGAAATTGCGTGGTGGCGGCAGGAGGCCCCGTTAGCTAAAGTGGTGCTTCAGGTTAAGAACAGTTTCAGGTTCAGAACAGACCTTCAGAATGAAGTTCTTAACCTGAGGTACCACTGTATGAGGTTTCTTGCCATCACTAGTTCCCTCTCCAAACCTGGAATGATGGAAGACCTTGTTCCATGGAGCAGCGGGCTACCAACCTTTTTGTCCCTCTGGGTACTATTATCCACACCACAATGTGTTCTGACTACAATAAAATGCTATAAAGTATCATTTTAGGAATAGGAGGGAAGTATCTTTCTGGGCTGACGAGATGCTTTGTGATGTCTCGGCACCATGTTGACATCCCTTGCTTAGACACTAAATACCAAGGTAAAGGGGACCCCTGAGCATTAGGTCCAGTCGCGGCCAACTCTGGGGTTGCAGCGCTCCTCTCACTTTATTGGCCAAGGGAGCCGGTGTACAGCTTCCGGGACATATGGCCAGCATGACTAAGCCACTTCTGGCGAACCAGAGTAGCGCACGGAAATGCCGTTTACCTTCCTGCTGGACCTATTTATCTACTTGCACTTTGATGTGCTTTTGAACTGCTTGGTTGGCAGGAGCAGGGACCGAGCAACGGGAGCTCACCCTGTTGGGATTCGAACCGCCGACCTTGATTGGCAAATCCTAGGCTCTGTGGTTCAACCCACAGCGCCACCCGCGTCTCCAATACCTATTTCACAACCATGGGGGGAGGGGGAGGGAGAGATGCCATAGCTGCTATCATTCACCCAGCACAATCTGAGCATGGAGTCTTGAGGAAGAAGGGGCATACGATTCTCGTAAAGCGTTGCAGGAATTGACTCCCAACGATCATGAAAATGTGTTTCCAGTTTGAAATACATAGGGAGTCATGAGAATCCTGTTCATCCCCTGGAAGCGCACAAAGGTAGCAGCAGCTTAGCTTTACCTTCAACATACATACTGAATGCGGCATGTAGGTAGAAATACTACCTTCATGTGGTTCTTGAATTCGTGGCAAGCTGGCGCTGGCCCTGTAATCCCCTCATGTAATTTCAATGTGTGAGGGAATTTGTCTGTACTCCCAAACTGATTTGAATAATAGCTTGGCACACATATCTGCAGTGACAGATCCTCACATAGTTAACAAGTACTTAGATCTGTTCAGCAAAATGTATTATTTTGGCACAGCCTATGACACAAGTTTCAGGATGCTCCTATTGTAATACATAAAATATAGATCAAGGTGGTTTCACTGTACAGCTAAGCTCTCCCACAGTTTTTATTGAAATTTACAACATAATGATTTTTTATATATATTAAAAAATACATTAAAGTCCCCTAGTCATTTTTACAATGCAAGCTGCTTCTGAAATGTCTCTGTGATGCAGTGCAAATAATATAATCCGAGTTTCTCAGCCCATCACGTATTTGGCTGTTTGGAGATTTAAAATCCTGGGTCCCAAGAGATCGTCTGCTCAACTTCCTTTTCATTGAAACAAACAATTTCATCTCCCACTTGAAATGCTATGTTCTTGTCCAAACTGAGCCCACAATCCATGCCAGTCTTGACTACAGGGACATCATCTTTATGGTGCTTCATTGACGATAGGTATCCTAGGGAAAACAGACATACATAAAGCAAAAACTCCAAATTGTGCAACATTTATTACAAGGCGAGAAATGTTTAGAGTGCAGAGATTGCTCCAATCCAGACCATGTCTTAACGGTAACTAATTTTCATATAAGTCACAGCACTCCAGAGCACACTACTCAGAATCAGAATTGTAGATTTGGAAGGGACCCTGGCAATGCAGGAATCTCAACTAAAGCATCCAGTGTTCTCATGGTTGCCACATATAGGATTTAACCATCAAATGCCTGGGTAAACGGTAATGTTTTCAAATTCCTCCTGAAAGTTAACAGTGTTGGAGACACACACCTCACATGAGATTATATGAACACACCTGCAATAATTCATCACAGTCATACGGAAGAGAATCAGTAACTGATTCCACCTGGGGCTCTGCTACCCACAAAAAATTCTACATATCATATTGGGAAAGTGTCAGTGACTTACATTTGACTGAGGAGGACCAAACTTTTTTTGTATAAAGAGGTGCTTAAATATCGGTTCCTTGTTCAGTCTATTTGCTATTTTTTTTAGTAAGAATTTCACCTAGAGGAGGGGCAGAAAGCAGGCTTACGAAATCCAGGAGTTTCATAAAATTGTGGGAACTGGGCAGTAGAACTGGCTGCTTAGGAAATCAACCGCTACTCACCTGTCCAAATAACTTCTTGATTACGAATTAATTTAAATTTCATCTTTCTGTCCAGCTGCCCCTTCTGTACTCTGCAGCCAGCTACTGGAACTGTATTTTTTCCAACTGTGACATCAAAGATTGCTAAAACAACAGCTGTTCCTAAGGAAAACAAAAAAGCATGAGAATCCTAAAAGTGTAAAAGTGCCATTTAGGCAGTCGCTGCTCATTAAAAAGGATATGAACATTAATTCCAATCAAAATACAAAAGTTAAGGTGACTTGTAAAAAAAGGTAAAGGGACCCTGACCATTAGGTCCAGTCATGGCCGACTCTGGGGTTGCGGCACTCATCTCGCTTTACTGGCCGAGGAAGCCGGCGTACAGCTTCCGGGTCATGTGGCCAGCATGACTAAGCCGCTTCTGGCGAACCAGAGCAGCGCACGGAAACACCGTTTACCTTCCCGCCTATTTATCTACTTGCACTTTGACGTGCTTTCAAACTGCTAGGTTGGCAGGTGACTTGTATCCAGTACTAAAAAAACCCTGCATCCAGACTTCCCAAGTTAAAAGCTGGATTTTGTGCCATTTAAACAACGTAACTGAACAATCTTCCCCCTTTCTTGTTTTGTAGTACTCTGCAGCTTTAGTCTGTTTTACTTCATTCAACAAAGTTTTAGAGCTTAAAGGTAAAGGGACCCCTGACTACTAGGTCCAGTTGTGACCAACTCTGGGGTTGCGGCGCTCATCTCGCTTTATTGGCCGAGGGAGCCAGTGTACAGCTTCTGGGTCATGTGGCCAGCATGACTAAGCCACTTCTGGCGAACATGAAATGAACTTGATTGGTAGACCCACTGAACTCAGGTCTGTTCTGAGTAATGTTGAAGCCCATCCCTTTTCCCCCTAGTCTTGACCTACAGGAGTTCTGTTCAAAACTGCACCTCACTAAGTGCTGTAAGATTGTAGCAAACACTACAAGCAAAGTTTCAAGAACTGTATACCTGAAGGAGTGTCTCCAACCCCATGGTCCAGCCCTGCTGGACTCTAGGTCCACCTCCGAGGGCTTTCTAACCTTGTGAGAAGCAAGGTTACAGGGAACCAGGCAGAGGGCTTTCTCAGTAGTCAACTCCCTCCCTGTGGAACGCCCTCCCAGCAGATATCAAGGAAATAAACAACTATCTGACTTTTAGAAGACATATGAAGGCAGCCCTGTACAGGGAATTTTTTAATGTTTGATGTTTTACTGTGCTTGATGTTTTTAATTTGTTGGAAGCTACCCAGAGTGGCTGGGGCACCCCAGTCAGAAGGGTGCCATATAAATGAAGAATTTTGCATTAAAATAGAAAAATAGATCCTTAGGAAGTGGAATTTCTGCAGCCGGTTACAACACTGCGCATTTCTGCAGAGAATCCTGTCTCTGGTTTGTCACTATTTCATGCATATCAGTACAGTGGTGCCCCGCAAGACGAATGCCTCGCAAAACGAAAAACGCGCAAGACGAAAGGGTTTTTCGGTTTTTGCGTTGCTTTGCTAGACGAATTTCCCTATGGGCTTGCTTCGCAAGATGAAACGTCTTGCGAGTTCTTGCGAGTTTTTTTCCTTTTTCTTAAAGCCGCTAAGCCGTTAATAGCCGCTAAGCCACTAAGCCGTTAATAGCCGCTAAGCCGTTAATAGCCGCTAAGCCACTAAGCTGTTAAGCCGTTAATAGCCGCTAAGCCACTAATAGCCGTGCTTCGCAAGACGAAAAAAACCGCAAGACGAAGAGACTCGCGGAACGGATTAATTTCGTCTTGCGAGGCACCACTGTACTTTTAGAAAAAGGCAAGGTAAAGGACCCCTGGACGGTTAAGTCCAGTCAAAGGCGACTATGGGGTTGCGGCACTCATCTCGCTTTCAGGCCAAGGGAGCCGGCGTTTGTCCACAGATAGCATGACTAAACCGCTTCTGGCGCAACGGAATACCGTGACGGAAACCAGAGCCCATGGAAACGCCATTTACCTTCCTGCTGCAGCAGTACCTATTTATCTACTTGCACTGGTCTGCTTTCGAACTGGTAGGTAGGCAGGAGCTGGGACAGAGCAACAGGAGCTCACCCCGTTGTGCGGATTCAAACCGCCAACCTTCTGATTGGCAAGCCCAAGAGGCTCAGTGGTTTAGACCACAGCACCACCCACATCCCACTTTTAGAAATACCCATGCTGAAATTGCTATCCCTTGAATGAAAGACTTCTGGTGTATCATCCCGCCAAAGGTCCAGTGGCCAGACAGCTGCTTTTGGGAAGCCAACCAGCAGGGCACCTGGGCCAGCAATGCTTACAACCCCCACCACCCCTATTTTCGCCATCTCAAATTCAGAAGTATACCCAACACATGCTCCTCTAGAGAACAGGGCAAGGTGCTGCTCAGCTCCGCCTGTAAATCTTCAACAAGCCGGTAGATGATTTTGTGCATTTTCAACTTTATTCCCTTCTTGGCAGCCAGCTGCTGAATAGGTTTATTTGCGTTCACGTTGAACCCGTATACAACACCTGACAATGCAACAAAAGAGGGTAAGTGTAAAATTGCTATTTTACTTCTTCTTTCTAATGGCTCAAATTAAGCATACTTTAAAAGTTCCAGAGTTGCTGTGTTTACCAAACATTAAGGGCAGGGCTGAGTTTATTCATAAAGAGAAAATCCAAAACATCTGCAGCATGGTAACATTCTGTACCAAGGAATGCTAAATTCTGAAACCCAACTGAATCGCACCCATTCGCACGCACCTGCTTATTTTGCATAATTTATTCCACATCTGCAAGAAAGAGATGGGGAAGAGACGCCTCGGGAACTGAAAATCCTACCCTACTCCTCTCTGACTTCCACGATTTCACCAAGCATTCCACACACACACACCTCTCAAGCCTATCTTTGCAGCCATGTGGGAGAGAGACCTCCTTTACAATAAAGATGAGTTTCTTGCGATGTTAAATTCTGTGCCCTGAATTGCCACAGCCACGCAGAAAGCCATTTATTTCACTTATAAAGACCTGCAAGTTGCCTTTTGTCCCACAAAGGGCCTGAAGGTGACTTGCATGAAAAGCATTACGTGAAGACTCGAATCTTGCATGCAAAGCATTCAGAAATCAGGATGGTGCATGTAGCGACTACCCCTAAAACAGGAGAGTTAATGTGCAGCTCCAGTAGGTAAAGGTAAAGGGACTCCTGACCACGAGGTCCAGTCGTGACCGACTCTGGGGTTGCGGCGCTCATCTCGCTTTATTGGTACAGCTTTCCGGGTAATGTGGCCAGCACGACTAAGCCGCTTCTGGCGAACCAGAGCAGCGCACGGAAACGCCGTTTACCTTCCCGCCGGAGCGGTACCTATTTATCTACTTGCACTTTGACGTGCTTTCGAACTGCTAGGTTGGCAGGAGCAGGGACCGAGCAACGGGAGCTCACCCCGTCGCAGGGATTCAAATTGCCAACCTTCTGATCGGCAAGTCCTAGGCTCTGTGTTTTAACCCATAGCACCACCCACGTCCCTGTGCAGCTCCAATAGTTGGCATCAAAGGTGCCAGCTGGCCACAGTCTTGACAGGTAATACAATGTGTCGAGGGGATGAGATCTGCATTCCTGACTTGCCTTGCAACATGGGTGGGAAAGTGTGTCCTGTTCTGCTCCATGGGAACCCTGCCTGCAGTCACTGCAGCACACCTTCTGTGCACTTTAAGGCCATTTACTGAGCTGCTGGCTGCTTGCAAGGCAAAGTGCTTTGGCTCTTTAGCCACATGACTTGGTGCCGCTTTCTTCAATGGCCACCCTTTACCTTTAAATGTCTCTGCGAGGTTTATGTCATTTTCGCTAATATCCCCAATCCCACAGTGGACCACATCTAGTTCACACTCCTCATCGGCATCGTAGGTGTCCAGGATGTTCAAGATGGCTTCCACAGAACCATCAACGTCACCTGGGCGGAGCAAAAGTCCCAGTGAGTTTAAATGTGAGTGGCACACACAAAACAAAGAACAGCACAACCGATTTCTGTACAATCCATGAGGAACTTAAGTCTCATGCAATTAAATGAGAAGAAGCTGAGCAAGGAATAGAGCTTTGATTAAATTCTTGGAAACTGTGTCTCACAGACACACTGAGAGCCAGTGTGGTGTAGTGGTTAAGAGCGCTAAGACTCGTAATCTGGGGAACCGGGTTTGTGTCTCTGCTCCTCCACATGCAGCTGCTGGGTGACCTTGGGCCAGTCACACTTCTCTGAAGTCTCTCAGCCCCACTCACCTCACAGAGTGTTTGTTGTGGGGGAGGAAGGGAAAGGTGAATGTTAGCCGCTTTGAGACTCCTTAAGGGGAGTGAAAGGTGGGATATCAAATCCAAATTCTTCTTCTTCTGAAATTAAAACCTCCCAAGGACTTTCCAACAGTCTGATTAAAATGTTGTGGGGTCACTTGGAATTCAGTAAAGAAGAGTCTACAAGTACAGCCATTAACAGTCGTGACTATTAGTATCTGTATTATATTTGCATTATAAATGCATTTCACAAAGAATAACTGGTATGGGGAAAGAAGGTGGCAGTTGGCAAGCTACTCTGTTAGTTGATTCTTTGGCTGAGAACCGTGAGGGTGTCTGGAGGAGTTTGTGAGGACAGGCAAGCTATGGACTAGTAACTTACGCACTGCTATGGAGGAGTTTTGAAAACAAAAAGGACTAAACCCTCTCTTGGGCTCAAGGGAGAGAAACACATTGTAGTCATTAACGTATACGTGAATAATACTTGCTGTTCAACTGCTGCCAACTTGACAAGTCTCAATTTATCTTCAGGTCTTGTGTAAGGTGCCTATTTTATCATAAATGGCTAACAATGACAGGGGCCATTCTCAATGCCAGTTAAGCCACACCTGTGTGTCAGTTAAGTAGCATGAGGAAGGACCACGGTTCAAGCATTAAAGCATTTGCTTTCCATGCAGGAGGACGACCTAAGTCCACTTTCCAACACCTCCAGGCAAGACAGTGGGAACTCTGTCTGAAATCCTGGAAAGTCGCTACCAATCAGTGCAGACAATATTGAACTAGGCAGACCAATGGTCTCTCTTGATATAAGGCAGCTTCGTATGTACCATGTGTGCCCTCTTGTGGGCCTTGCTTTCTCGAGGCTTCTGCCCAGCCCAGTGCTGGGGAATAATAATAATAATAATAATAATAATAATAATAATAATAATAATAGCAGCTCTTGGGAGCAGGACAAACCCAACTGAGTAAGAAAGACTCCACCTTTGATGATGATGTGCAGCACATTTTTGTCACTCTCCCCTTTTTCTTTCGGCCGTATAGCAAGGAGATGCTTTTTGCTCTTGTACACCGCTGCCCTTCTCTGCTTCCAGGACATGTTTTCCATGCCTTCTCTGTCCTTCTTGTAGGCGTCCCTGTGCTCCTTCTGCTTCGCCTCGATGACCTCTAGGTCCTTCTTCGCCTTCTCTTGTTGCTCGGCGTAGGTTCTCCACTCAACAACTTCACGAGCCCTTTGCTTGGCAGAAGAACAAAAGAGCTGCCTCTCTGATCTAGCACGATAGCTGGGATCCCAGGATCTGGGCTCCCATCTCCATCTGCACCCCCCACCCAACAGCCCAAGGGTTCCCCTCCCACCAGCAATTTATTTTTGGTGTGCACCGAGAGCTACAGAGGGAAGTGGGGAACTGTGTACCTGGAAGGGAAGGTAGCAGTCAAACCTACATCTGCAGCACTGACCAGCCAGATGTTAACAGCTCAAACTAGGATGGAGTCAGCCACTGCAGCTGGTACTCAAATATATATTGCCTCCAAACACAGCTGTTCTGTTTAAATTAGCTTAGGGGTTTTTTAAAACCTCTATTTTTTGCCTTACACTTTTTATTATTACTTTATTTATTTTAATTTTTTATTCATTTTGTGTACCACCCTACACTCTTAAATCTCAGGGTGGTTTGCAATATATAATCACAATATAAAAAACACAAGATACGTAATAAAAATAAGAGCAACAACAAACTTAAAAATCTACCCCCCCCAAAAAAACCACATTAAAAAGGGCATTGGATGTCAATCAGCCAAAGGCCTGGTTGAAGAGGAATGTTTTCGCCTGGTGCCTAGAGGTGTATAATGAAGGTGCCAGGCAAATCTCCCCAGGGAGAGCATTCCATAAGTGGGGAGCCACTGCAGAAAAGGCCTGTTCTCATGTTACAACCCTCTAGACCTTTTGTGTGGGAGGCACATGAAGAAAGGCCTCAGAGGATGATGTCAGGGCTTGGAGAGGTTCATATGAGGAGAGGTGGTCAATGAGGTACAGTGGTACCTCGGGTTAAGAACTTAATTTGTTCCGGAGGTCTGTTCTTAACCTGAAACTGTTCTTAACCTGAGACACCACTTTAGCTAATGGGGCCTCCCGCTGCAGCTGCGTCGCTGGAGCACAATTTCTGTTCTCATCCTGAAGTAAAGTTCTTAACCCGAGGTACTATTTCTGGGTTAGCGGAGTCTGTAACCTGAAGCATATGTAACCCGAGGGACCACTGTAATGTAGTGGAAGAAAGCAGAATGCAAACAGCTTGCACGCAGCTTCCGTTTTAGCAGTGTAAATAGCTTCTTGTGCTGCCACAGCTGAAGCCAATCCGTGTTCATTAATTCTGCTCCTTCCCTCTAGTACACGGATAGGGGCCCAATATGGCCATCCCGATATTGTTGGGCTCCAACTCCCATCAGCCTCGGAAAGATGGGAGTTGCAGCCCAACGACATGGGGAAGGCCGCAGGGTCTCCATCCCTGCCCCGGTAGCTTGTCCCTGCTGCTTCCCCCCCAGAGGCCTGGAGCCCAAGGTGAGTGTGTCCTCGTTGCCCAGTGAGAGGACCCACCTTGGGGGCGCCAGGCTTAAATGCTGAACGGGAAATCTGTGGTACCTCAGACTCTACTTCAAGGATTTCCTCCCCGGCTGAAGGAACCTCCTTCCATCCCACGATCTCCACTGGCATGCTTGGAGGGGCAACTTCCATGGCCTTGCCGTTCTCGTCAAACATCAGACGCACTTTGGCCCAGCTTTTCCCTGCAACCAGAATACAGCCCTTTCTCAGAGTGCCTCTCTGGATGATGGCAGTGGTCACTGGACTAGAGGGGAGAAGGAGGGAAGATGGCGTTTGATTTCATACAACCAATTTCACGCTACTAATTTTATTTGCTTTTCTTTAATATGGTGAGATGTCTTGAGACGCGTTATAGCATATGTGGATTGTAGCCAACAAATTCGCAATGCACATGCTTTCTGTTTACAGTGGTACCTCGGGTTAAGTACTTAATTCGTTCTGGAGGTTCGTTCTTAACCTGAAACTGTTCTTAACCTGAAGCACCACTTTAGCTAATGGGGCCTCCCGCTGCCGTCACGCCACTGGAGCACGATTTCTGTACTCATCTTGAAGCAAAGTTCTTAACCCGAGGTACTATTTCTGGGTTAGTAGAGTCTGTAACCTGAAGCGTATGTAACCCAAGGCACCACTGTACTTTGATATCTGTTTTACCACACTTGAGCCCGGCTGTTCCAAATAGTTCAGGACAGTGTACCTAGATTACCCACTCCTTAAGTCAGGGATGGGGAAATCAGTGGCCCTCTAGATGTTGCTGGGCTTCAACTCCCCTCACCTCCAACCAACGATCAGGCACGATGGGAAATGTAATCCTGTAATATCTGGAGGGCCACTGGTTTGCCAACCCCACAGTTCCTTACTCCTGTTAGGTGAATTATGATGGAGATAAGGACCAGTCCCAAGTTCGCCCACTACATTCCCGGTCGCTCTCCTGTGGCTTCCCAGAAGATAGATCGGTTGCACACTGGGTTCAACAGCCTAACCTCTCTTATGTTTGCAATAACAGAAGCCACTTTGCTTCTAAACAACAGGAAATGGAAATGCAACATGAACATCTGGAACTGAGCATGATTTAAAGGATATATAACAAGGGAGGGGGGAACTATGGAATATTATTCCAATATGTGATCACAGTAGAGAGATTTTAAGATGGATGGAAAAATATGGAGGACTGGTGGTGGCAATTAATGGAGATAAATTTAACATTGAAGAAAAAAGCATGGTTGACATTTACCAATAATAATGACTAGTGATTCTGTCAAGGAATGAAGGGACGTGTGCCTATGGCTCACCCTTTTCCTTTATCTGTGCGAGACTCTATGATGGTGCCTTCCACGGGGCCCGTAGAGTCTGCCTTCAGTTCCAACACCTCCGCAAGAGCCACGGTTGCCTCTGCTAAAGCCAGCAAGTTGTCACCCTACGCCAAACAAAGAAAAAGGGCTGAGTCGCTTGGGATCAAGGAAATGACACATCAGACTGCGTGTTACGTTACGACAGGAGATGAATAGCTCTAAAATCTGGATTACTGCATAGGTGGCCGTTTGAGGGTGGGGATGATTTAAACCCCTCTGCATGGAGACGGTCATTGTGTGGCCAGGTATTCCTTCATGCCCAGGAACATGCATCAGCATCAGGGATTTTTTTTCCCAACCCACAGTACTTCCTTTGCTGGGTTGTGGGTTTTTTGATCATTTGCAATAACATGAGGAAAAGACATCCAATATGTATGGTCCGTCATATAGCAGCTTTGTTGCTGCCTCTGCTCTTTAAGGAGGCAACCCTAGGACTATAGGATAAACAGAGAGAGGCCAGAGGTTGAATTCTACCTCCTTGACACTACCGAAACCTGGCCCTACCAATGGATGCCGGTAGAGTCAAAAAGAGGGTGTTTCAAGGAAGCACCAGGAAACAGCTTGAATCGGACAGATCCAAAAGCCCAGGTGATGATGTAAATCACACCTTTGTATTACCCTCAAAAACAGGGTTTCTAAGAACCCACAAAATGGACCTCCCTTCTGCCCTGCTGGTGAAAACACAGCAGGGCTTAAATGCAGACGGTAGCGAAATCATCTTTGGGTCCCACCCATTTTAGGATTGCAGATTTAGTTGTTTATTCAACCTCAAAAATTAACATTTGCCCCAACTAATTCTCTCCCAGATTGATGTAAGAAACGTCTTAGCGTTAATCTAATGATCTGTAGATCTACACCTGCAGACACACAAGAATGGCACAAGCATTTTTCTTTTGCACCGTGAAAAACACTACAAATTACCTTCCAGAATTACCGTATTTTTCGCTCTATAGGATGCACCGGACCATAGGACGCACCGGACCATAGGAGGGGGAGAACAGGAGAAAATAAATTCTCCCCCTCTCTGCTCAGCACCCCTTCAGCGAAGCAGCAGGAGAAACAGAGCCCCTTCCATTTCTTCTCCCGCTTCGCTGAAGGGGCGCTGCGCAGAGAGGGAAAACTGTGCAGCGCCTCTCCAGCGAAGCAAAGCCTGGAGAGAAAGAGGGATCAGTGTGCACCGACCCCTCTCACTCTCCCGGCTTCAGGCGGCTATCTGCAAGCCTTCGTAGTGTAGCGGGAACTCCTGCTGCGCTCTGAAGGCTTGCGGATAGCTGCCTGAAGCCCCCGGAGCGCAGTGGGAGTTCCCTGTGCTCCGGGGGCTTCAGGCGGCTTCAGCGAAAGCAATGCGAAGCCTCCAGTGCGCAGGGGGAACTCTCCCTCTGCGCTTTGGAGGCTTCGCGTTGCTATTGCTGAAGCCAAGGAGCCTGCATTCGCTCCATAGGACGCACACACATTTCCCCTTCATTTTTGGAGAGGGAAAAGTGTGTCTTATAGAGCGAAAAATACGGTAGCTGGAACTAGCTTATGGGAAAAGGAAATGTGCTTTTGGAAATAGCACGCTTCCAGAAATGAAATCCACCTATGACCCACGGTTAGCACCGTGACGACAGGTGAAAATTACCTTTAGTGCTGATACATGGACAGCCTGAACATCTCCTCCATATTCTTCACAAACTACATTGTGAGCCAGGAGCTCTTTCTTAACTCTATCCGGGTCGGCTTCAGGCTTGTCGCATTTATTAATGGCAACGATAATTGGAACTGCGAGAGAAAAGGAAACGGGGGAGAGTGCCAAAGTCTAAACAGCGAAGCATGGGAAGCAGCAAACCAAAGACGTTTCCCCAAAACTACAGTTCAATCGAGTGGAAGGATATTTATTTGTGAAGCTGTTTTGATCCCACCATATCAGAAAGAGCAGCTCGCAAACAGGTGAGCATCTGACCTAAGGGCCTTGGAAAAAAGTGAAGGCTTTCGGTGATTATATATGGTATTTGACCAATGGCACTTATCTCTCCATTCCTCCCACCTGTTTAAAGCAAAGTGCTGTACCTTTGGCATTTTTAGCGTGTTGAATAGATTCCACGGTCTGCTTCATTACGCCATCTTCTGCGGCTACCACCAATATGACAATATCTGTGACATGTGTACCTCTCGCCCTCATGGCTGAAAATGCAGCATGGCCAGGAGTATCCAGAAATGTGATTTTTTCTCCAGAAGGCAAACGCACTGCAAAAAAAACCCCAAACCCCAACAACAATCAAATCTACACAGCGCTATTGTAAAAATTATAAATGCATGTCAAAAATCTATGCTCCACTGAGCTCCATGGTTCTTGTTCCCCACCAAAAAATGGTTACACGATTACAGACTGCTCAAATTTTTTTTGAACATGGATTCTGTTAAGGCAGCAGCAGTTCTTCACAAAGCCAAACTCCAATTTCTACTCAGGGAATCTGCAAAACATATATTTTTTTAAAGGTTTCTTTTACTGTCACTGCTGCAGTCCCAAGCTCCACTGTATGCCTTCATGATAAATATTATTTTCTTGGAAGCCACACCCCTTATTCTTGAAGCTGGTCTTCATTTCCAGGCTGTACAGCAGAGTAGTGTCAGCAACTCAATCTTTAGATGTGGGACTGTTTTCTGACACCAAAACACCTTAGGAAACAAGACTGTGTTGAGATCCCAAGGAATCCTGGGGGCTGTTCAAGGGTGCTGAGCAGACACCCTTAACAGCTATGACCATTAAAGTGGCCCAAGAGTTCTTTAAATGTATGGTGTGGATGGGACAATCCCAGGAAAAAGCTGGCGTAATTATCAGTGCACGTTAAAATTGCTGAATGGTCTCTTTAAATTTGAAGGTTCATTATTGTTCCACAAGATGTGTTTTTCTTTAAGGGCCAGAGCAAATAACGTGACCTAGTTTTACAGTTGTGAAGCAGTATAGTAGGTGCTGTTAAAGGTAAAGGGACCCCTGACCATTTGGTCCAGTCGTGACCAACTCTGGGGTTGCGGCGCTCATCTCGCTTTATTGGCTGAGGGAGCCGGCATACAGGTTCCGGGTCATGTGGCCAGCATGACTAAGCCGCTTCTGGCGAACCAGAGCAGTGCACGGAAATGCCGTTTACCTTCCTGCTGGACATATTTCTCTACTTGCACTTTGGCATGCTTTCAAACTGCTAGGTTGGCAGGAGCAGGGACCGAGCAACGGGTGCTCACCCCGTCACGGGGATTCCAACTGCCGACCTTCTGATCAGCAAGTCCTAGGCTCTGTGGTTTAACTCACAGCGCCACCCGCGTCCCAGCAGGTACTGTTAAGTTATGTTAATTAAGCTGTTGGGTATAGTATATAAAGAGCAGCACCAACTCTCTCAGTACCCTGGTGGATGGGTTGGTGGTTGGGTCATGCTTATTGATATATTGTAAAAGGAGTTTTTGTTTTTGTTATTAAAACCTAGCAAAAGTTATTTTTGCGTTCCTTGTAATGTGTGGTCTCCCCAGCACACTTTCTGTAGTGCAACTAATCTGCAAATAGCCAACAAAGATGACTTTGATAAATCATACCAAGAAAGGCACCAATATGCTGCGTGATGCCGCCTGCTTCCATTGCTGCCACCTGAGTTTTCCGCAGCGTGTCAAGCAACGTGGTTTTCCCGTGGTCGACGTGGCCCAGGATGGTAACAACCGGAGGCCTCGGAGTTAATGAAGCAGGATCTGCAGGAGGCCTGCAATGAAAAGAAACGCACAAGGCTTGCAGATGAAGTCAACCAGGGCTCAGCAAACCTTTGCCATTAATTTGATTTTAATTAATTTTATAATGAATGTTTTTACAATGTTGAACTATTTTGACTGTTGTTAGCCGCCCTGAGCCCAGCTTCGGCTGGGGAGGGCGGGATATAAATAAAATTTATTATTATTATTATTATTATTATTATTATTATTATTATTATTATTATTATTTCAGCAGGGGACCGGTCCACTGTCCTTCAGACCTTGGGGGGGGGCGGACTTTATTTTGAAAAAACAAACAAAAACAAATTCCTATGCCCCACAAATAACCCAGAGATGCATTGAAAATAAAAGGACACATTCTACTTATGTAAAAACACCAGGCAGGCCCCACAAATAACACAGAGATGCATTTTAAATAAAAGGACACATTCTACTCATGTAAAAACACACTGATTCCTGGACCGTCCGCGGGCCAGATTGAGAAGGCGATTGGGCCAGATCCGGCCTCCGGGCCTTAGTTTGCCTACCCATGAAGTAAACTCTCCTTGTATTTCTCCTTAACATTTTTCTCTTAACAGATCCCTTAAAATTCCTGAGCATCAATGATCTCAGCATGCGATCCTCAGCAACAAGTCACAGCCCAATGCCAGTAGCCTGCCAAGATGTGGTTTTTCTTTTCTTCAGGAAACAGAAGAAGCATGGATATGCGGCTAAATGAAACGGGGTGCTCTCTTCACAGCAAATGGCTTTACTTCAGTCAGAGCTTCTTTGTTTATTGAGTTATAGAAACTAAAAGATCTCAGAAAAGTTTATTTCAAAGACTACTGACCAAATGAGATTTCCATAACGGCTAAATGGTTTTTATTTGGACTCGTAGACAGATGCACGGGAATCGTTTTCCAACATATTTCTTATCAATAAAAATTTCAGTGTGGTGCAAGCAAATTTTTATTCTGAAAGAACCATCAGAGAAAAATGGTTGAGAACCAGTGGGCTAGAGGATAAGCAAAGCAAAGGGGGTGTGGACAGAGAGAAAACAATATTGGCTCAATATTAATTAAGGCTTTGATTGACTATTTAATTTCTATAGTAAAGGTAAAGGTACCCATGCCCGTACGGGCCAGTCGGGTCCGACTCTAGGGTTGTGCGCCCATCTCACTTAAGAGGCCGGGGGCCAGCGCTGTCCGGAGACACTTCCGGGTCACGTGGCCAGCGTGACAAAGCTGCTCTGGCGAGCCAGCACCAGTGCCGCACACGGAAACGCCGTTTACCTTCCCGCTAGTAAGCGGTCCCTATTTATCTACTTGCACTTAAGGGTGCTTTCGAACTGCTAGGTGGGCAAGAGCTGGGACCGAAAGACGGGAGCTCACCCCGCCGCCGGGATTCGAACCGCCGACCATACGATCGGCAAGTCCTAGGCACTGAGGTTTTACCCACAGCGCCACCCGCGTCCCTTTTAATTTCTATACTGCTTAACATATTGAAAATATCTCTAAGCGGTATAGAAATAACTGAAGCAACAACAGACGACTTAAAACAAAATATTATGAAAATGCAGTTAGATATAATTTGTACATTCATACAAAGTTACTAATATATTTAAATCAATATCAATTCTTTTTTTTTTTTTTTACACACTCTCCCTCTCAGCCTCTGGGCTCTCACCCAGGGTCCAAACAATCAGCTCACCCACAAAAGTCTCACAATGAGAAGAGTTCCTGCAAACTGCGGACATCGCCTTAGTCTCTCACTCTAGACTTGCTTCCAGGGGTAGGTCCAAGGTGGATAGTACATTCTAAGAATTCCCACAGCCATGTTCCATTCAGCTGCAGGAGCTTCTGTTCACATAGTAAGAGTTGCTTCATATAATGGGTTTTGCTCACCGAAGAACCCCTTCCATGAGTACAGCTCTCCTTCCATGAACAGAAACTCCTTTGACTCATAGTAATAATAATAATAATAATAATAATAATAATAATAATAATAATAATATTTATACCCTGCCCACTCTGGGCGGTTTCCAGTACACACAAAAACCTAAGCGAAAAGTTAGGATCCGAGCTTGTGAATGAAAATCAAAGACTATAGACATCAAACGTAAGCCAGAATAGCCAAAGAGTGATGGAAAACAAGGTCTGCACAAACCTAGCAACCAAAATCAATTAACCCAAGCCGTTACCTCTTTACGGCATCTTTGTTTTCTTTGATTTTGTCTTCTTTCAACTTGGCCCATTTGTGTTTCATGCCGGATTTTTGAACGATGTCCTTGATCAACACTTCATCCAGGACTGAGTCGGGTTCTAGTGCGTCTATATCAACGCTCGTGTTTAGCAAGGCTTCGTATATATGATCTGAATACAGAAACGGAAAACTGTATTGGTCAGTGCACCAACCTCAGGAAGAACCTGGTTGATGAAGCAGCTCTAAGAGGAGCCTGCTGGATCAGGCCAGTGGCACATCTGGGGCAGCATCCTGTTCTCACATTAGCCAACCAGATGCCTATGGGAACCCCAAAAGCAGGACGTGAGAACAAATGCACTCCCTTCCACTTGTGATTCGGAGCAACTGCCAATTGGACACATACTGCCTCCAACAATGGAAGTAAAACATAGCAATTTGGACTACTTGGAGCCTAGCTGGATAGGGTCTTTGTCACACAGGGACTTGCAGTCACCACCCCAGCAGCCGCTGAATTCAAGCCTGGATTTCAGTGCTGTATAGTTAAAGCTATGGTTTTCCCAGTAGTGATGTATGGAAGTGAGAGCTGGACCATAAAGAAAGCTGATCGCCAAAGAATTGAAGCTTTTGAATTCTGGTGCTGGAGGAGACTTTTGAGAGTCCCATGGACTGCAAGAAGATCAAACCTATCCATTCTGAAGGAAATCAGCCCTGAGTGCTCACTGGAAGGAGAGATCGTGAAGCTGAGGCTCCAATACTTTGGCCACCTCATGAGAAGGAAGAGAAGACTCCCTGGAAAACACCCTGATGTTGGGAAAGATGGAGGGCACAGGGAGAAGGGGACGACAGCTGGTTGGACAGTGTTCTCAAAGCTACCAGCATGAGTTTGACCAAACTGCGGGTGGCAGTGGAAGACAGGAGTGCCTGGCGTGCTCTGGTCCATGGGGTCACGAAGAGTCGGACACGACTAAATTACTAAATAACCAAATTTATCACTACCACCTTGGGGAAATATATTTCACATGTGGGGGAAAAACTCTAAATGAAACAAGCTAAAGAAGTACAACAAAGGGTTTCCCATTCTCCTCTCCCAACCTCCCACTGCAAAAAAAAAAACCCATCCAACTGGGACCAATTCTATGGCAAATTCATTTAATTCAAACCTTTCTCAGATGAAAGTAGCTCAAGCACATCGGAAGCAGATGGCTGAGGAATGCTCTAGAGGATGAAAGACATCTTACACAAACCTCCTTTATGGCACTGGAAAGGCAGGAAATCTTGAAACAATTAAAATGGGCTAATGAGTGACATAAGCTCCGCTGCAGGACTCCCAAGTCAGCAGATACCAGGACCACATTCTCCTGTCTTGTCAGCACAGGAAACTGCAATATACTGAGTTAGACTATTGGTCCATCTATCTCAGGGTCTCTTCAGGGTTTCAGGCAGGAGACATTGCCAGTGCTGCCTGGAGAGGCTGTGAACTCAACCTGCATGCCCGCAGGGCAGATGCTATACTGAGTTTCACTAAAAAGGGATTCAAGTGGGAGCAGCTGAGAAGGAATTCTGATGATGGTGCCCTTTGCAAAGTCAAAGAAACAGTCTCACCTATGTCTTTATGCATGGCTTTTGCAAGGTCTTCCACGGTCATCCTGGACATTATCTCAACCTCCTGCTTCTCTGGTTTTGGTTGTACATGTCGCGGTTTCTCCTTGGCCGATTTCTTTCTCTGCAAGAGAGGTCAAGGAGCACACATGGGATGGATGGAAGGGGAAGCAGTTTCACGCAAGGCTGTAAAATCTTAAGATGCAAGGCCTGCTTTGCTTATACGGCAGCCGGACACACACACAGCTATGTAAGAAAGATCCACAGGCACTCAGCTCCAGTGAACAAAGTGCTGATGCACTTTGAAAGAGGAACAATTAAACCATATGTTGTGCCGTATTACCATTTTTCATCTTGTTTCCAATGGTTTTCACTTTTGTCATTTCAAGATGGGCTGGGCAAAAGGCACACTTGAATTTGTTCGGAACAGATCAAACACTTTTACTCGACGTTTCTTTTGCATTAAGCATCGTTTTTGTTTCCCTACAAAATACACTGAAGATTCCTCCACAAAACAGCGCCAGCTTTCATTCCACAGGCACACACAACAGGAATTCTTGGAAGCAAGAATAAAGTAGCTGTTAATTACCTCCTTGGTTGTTAAAAGCCTGAATTGTGAGCTGGTGTCTGGCTGCCAGAGCAGGGGGTGCAGCTGAACGGGGCACATGGGGTAGGCAGATGACAAGACAGGCTTCCACTGTGTTCGGTGTACTTTCCCATAAGCCAGGGAGTGCAGCTGGCGGCAAGCACGGTGCAACTGGCCCAAGTTCTCCAGCGTCAGCATCACCCTCCAGTTCATTTCTTCTCTGAAGGAAAGGATAGAACGAGTCACCTTTCAAGATATATGGACCATTAGAAGCCACAAATCGGAACAAAAAGCAGCACCAGATGCAAAGGAGGAACAGGAATGCTGTGTCTTCCATGGCTGTGTGGAAGAGGAAATGTCAGCAGGAAATTTTTATTGAGGGGTGTGTGTGTGTGTGTGTGTGTGTGAGAGAGAGAGAGAGAGAGAGAGAGAGAGAGGGAGAGAAGACCATGATTACTGTATCTGAAGAAGTATGCATGCACACAAAAGCTTATACAGTGGTACCTCGGGTTACATACACTTCAGGTTACATACGCTTCAGGTTACAGATTCCGCTAACCCAGAAATAGTGCTTCAGGTTAAGGACTTTGCTTCAGGATGAGAACAGAAATTGTGCTCCGGCAGCACAGCAGCAGCAGGAGGCCCCATTAGCTAAAGTGGTCCTTCAGGTTAAGAACAGTTTCAGGTTAAGAATGGACCTCCGGAACGAATTAAGTACTTAACCCGAGGTACCACTGTACCCAGAACAAACTTAGTTGGTCTCTAATGTGCTACTGGACAATTTTTAAATTTATTTCGACATGCTTACTGTAATTCAATATTCTACATAACTATTGAAAACCACAGAGGCTCACATCTTACTTTATTCCTGGCACCCTAATCAGAAAATAATAATAGGTTGTCATGTCCGGACCCCAAGAAAGAAATCTGGCCACGTTATGAATCAAAAGGAGGAATCTCCCCAGATGTGGACTGCGCTGCAGTGATGGAAGAAGCTGCACACGGCAAAGATGAGAAGGCTGTCAACAGACAGCTTCTCCAGGTCATGTAGCCAGCATAACTAAGCCGCTTCTGGCAAACCAGAGCAGCGCACGGAAACGCCGTTTACCTTCCCGCTGGAGAGGTACCTATTGATCTACTTGCACTTGGACGTGCTGTCGAACTGCTAGGTTGGCAGGAGCAGGGACCGAGCAACGGGAGCTCAGCCCGTTGCGGGGATTCGAACCACCGACCTTCTGATCAGCAAGCCCTGTGGTTTAGACCACAGCGCCACCCACGTCCCCCTAGTTCCATACGCCTGCTTTTAATTCCATATATATATATATATATATATATATATATATATGCTTTTAACTCATTTTAAATTTTTCTTGATGTTATTTTCTGGTTTTATGTTTCGTTGCAAAATACCGTGTGTGTGTATATATATATTTGCAGCAGCTACCAAGATATATATATATATATATATATATATATATATATATATGCAGGTTTTGGTGTCCTCGGGTGTCTTCCCGTGTAAAAGTTGGGGTGTCTAGGCGACGTTTCGACGAGGTCTCACTCGTCATCTTCAGGCTGGTGTTTTCGGCTTCTTGTTACTGGAACAGAAGACACCCGAGGACACCAAAACCTGCATTCCTGTACCCGTGAAAATCTACGAAAGCATATATATATATATATATATATTATAAACATGAGTACTTGCTACCAGAAAGCATGAGGATATGAAGGTCTTATTTTTATTTGTAAGCCTGCCTTGAGTCACTGTCAAGCAAAAAAAAAGCGGGGGGGGGGATAAATAAATAAATACAGTAACAATAACAATAGAAGACAGGAAACAGAGTGGCACAGACACTCAAAGGGGGCCAGGGGTATAATAATGATGATGATGCCGCCCATGGGCTTTGTGACATGGCAAATGGGCCGCTCTTCCTTATATGAAGAAAAGAAACAGGGCGGGTGAGGGAACAGCCAATCCTGCTCCAAGGCTCCCGTTCATCCATTCAAATCAGCGGGAGAGGACCGACAAGCCCCGCCCACATTCTCATTGCTTCAGTCCCCTCGCCGTGCGGCTTCCCTCCTGCTTTGCCGCCACCCTGCCTGAAGGTGGCGCTCGCGCTCCTCGGCCGCTAACGGCTCTTTTTTAAAAAACCAAAACCACCCACCCCTCGCGCATGCGCAGCCCAACCGCCGCGTCTCGAGACAGGGCCGTTAGGAAAGCCGCTGTCGCCGCCGCCGCCGCTTCTCGTGCTGGTATTCCGCGCCGTCCTCGCCGCCCCCCCCGCACCGAGCACCCCCACCCGGGTGCGTGTGTTTCTGTAGCTACCTGTTCTCCGGAAGAAGCCTGCCCTCTCCCTCAGCGGGGAGCCGAAGGCCCCAGCGCAACCCTTGAAAAGAAAAGAGGAAAGGTGTTCTTCATGCCGAGTTCTTCACTGAGCATGCGCCACCCTTCCTGAGCATGCTCGGTAGCGGCGGCCGAAGCCCTGTAGCCCTTCTCTCGCCCTCACTCGGGAAGGGCGGGGCCGCAACTCACGTGGTGAAAAGGGATGTTAGAGAGCTGCTGAGTGAAAGCTGAATAAGCCCCTGGCTGAGTTCTATAGGTTTTGCTTCCTAGTAATTAATTTTCAGCTGATGTTTGTCGCAAGTTTACTTGAAGCTGTCTATTTATATACCCACTTCCTGCCAGGGCGCAAAAGTCTGGTTTACAATGTTAAAACTGAAGCCACAAAATAAACGGTATAAAGTGTAAAGTTGGGGTCAGTCCTGATTTTGAGTCGTCCCTGAGAGTTGCATTTGCCTCCCTCACTTATAAGAGGTGGAGGTTACACTGTATTCGGTGCTGCAAAATAAATACAAATAAATGCAACCCATTCTTTTGTTCAGTGATAAAGGTAAAGGGACCCCTGACCATTAGGTCCAGTCGTGGCCGACTCTGGGGTTTCGGCGCTCATCTCGCTTTATTGGCCAAGGGAGTCGGCGTACAGCTTCCGGGTCATGTGGCCAGCATGACTAAGCTGCTTCTTGTGAACCAGAGCAGCGCACAGAAACACCATTTACCTTCCTGCCGGAGTGGTACCTATTTATCTACTTGCACTTTGACGTGCTTTTGAACTGCTAGGTGGGCAGGAGCAGGGACCGAGCAACGGGAGCTCACCACGTCTTGGGGATTCGAACCACCGACTTCTGATCGGCAAGTCCTAGGCTCTGTGGTTTAACCCACATTGCCACCCGCGTCCCTTGATTGTTCAATGATACTTGCATCCACATAAGCAGGGAGAATATTTGCAGCCTTATTTGTGGTGGTGTATTGTAGCTTTAATCTGCCCTAGCCTTGATAAATGGTGTTCGTTTTAAAGCAAAAGTAGAGTTTTGCCATTATTGGTTTATGCAGAATTGAGTTGGCATTCCTACATGTACTTACCTCAATGGGACAAACTACTGAGTAGACATGTATACTAGACTTATATTATATTAAACTAGGCAGAAGTTCTGTCTTCCATATGCTGGCGAGCGATTGGAATTTTTAACAGCTGCAAGGATGGGCAGATTGTTAACAGCTGCAAATTTAACAATAAAAAGAATGGATGTAATATAGAAATTTGCGGTGACAAAGACGAACCCTACCCCCACCCCCAGATTATGGTTGTGTGTGCTGTTTCTTAAGCAAAACTGGAAGACTGAAACAATATTACTTAGTTCCTCTTTTGATTCTCCATTTTACAGCCCATGTTTAATTTTTTTTTTTTCCTCCTTTGGGTAGTCTGACACATTCTTTTGGGGCATTCAAACGTTGTTTAACATGCATTATCAGATATAAAGTTTCTGAAGTATTCAAGCACAGTAATTTTGACATGACACCAGCTGCAATCCCCTTTGCACCTATTTGGGTTCAGTGGCGCTTACTTTCGAGTAAATTTGCACAGGGTTGCACTGATAGTCTAAGCTCTAATTTTCTTTCCTGCCAAGGCACTATAATTTGCAGCAATCCTCTGCTCCTTCCTCCCAGGCCCAATAAAAAAATCCGCCTTCTTCTCCTCAGGCTAAAGAGCACTTGCTTGCACTGTGTCATTTGGGATTATCCCTGGGGTTTCTCTGCATTGTTAATGTGAGGGGAGGGCAGAAGAAGATTAAGGGTTTTCAAAGGCTTTTAAAAGGACCACTGCTTCTGCCTAGAATTTCTTCTAATCTATGGGACTGATGTCATGTGTGTGCCAGGAAGAATTTCATTGAAAAGACCCAGCCATCTGTAATCTGGCTGCAGTGGGGGGTTGGGGGGGCGGTGAGAGGAAAACACAGGCAATCAGTGAGCACAGCAGACATATGTTGACTGCTGCGATGTCAGTGAAAGTGCTTTTGACAGGTGCTGTCCTTAACAGACAAACAGCATTCTGTAGAGTTTTCTTTGGAAAGGACTTGAGAGACTCTGCAAATACGTTTTACATATCCAGGTTCAGGTTTATGCATCCCTGTGCCGGTTGCTAATCATTTGGCAAAGGAGTCTGCCATGCCTTTCACAATGCATTGTACATGGGATGGTTTGGGGGATGACACTGAAACTTCAATGGGTTCAAAATACAGCGGTCAGATTATTGACTGGGATTGGTCAGAACATACCTTGCCATATTTCCATTGTCTCCTTTTTACTAAACCCATAGTGAAAAATCACTTTGAAACTTATACTATTTTCTCCTCTGTTTTTATGTTGTTTTAATTCTGCTATAGTTTCATTACTTTTAAACTATTGTTATTAATAATTTTTTAGCCGCTTGTATTTTATCTGTGTTGTTTTATGTAATTAACATGAACTGTCTTGGTGTTCAACTATGAAAAAGGCGGGATGATGTTGTTGTTGTTTAGTCGTTTAGTTGTGTCTGACTCTTTGTGACCCCATGGACCAGAGCACACCAGGTACTCTTGTCTTCCACTGCCTCCCACAGTTAGGTCAAACTCACGCTGGTAGCTTCGAGAACACTGTCCAACCATCTTGTCCTCTGTTGTCCCCTTCTCCTTGTGCCCTCCATTTTGCACGGCATAGTTCATAGCTTCTCTGAGTTATTCAAGCCCCTTCGCCACAGCAAGGCAGTGATCCATGAAGGGGAGGCGGGAGGTAAATAAATACAATAATAACCTAGTGCTATGGGTTTTGTGATGGTAGTAAGTCCTTGGCTACAAAGGAAATTCCAGTTTAACATCAGGAAGAACTTTCTGACAGTAAGGGCTGTTTGGCAGTGGAACACTCTCCCTTGGGAGGCTGTGGACTCTCCTTCTATGGAGGTTTCCAATCAGAGGTTGGATGGCCATCTGTCATGGATGCTTTAGGTGAGATTCCTGGCATTGCAGGGGGTTGGACTACGAGATGAGCCTTGGGGTCCCTTCCAACCCTACGATTCTGTGATTCTATACAATTAGGTAAAATGCCCCAGCGTAACAGAGGGGCAGGGCGGGATGAGCTCTACTTGCCACTGCTGGAACTGCTTTTTGAGCTTATCACAGTGGTACATCAGGTTACATACGCTTCAGGTTACAGACTCCGCTAACCCAGAAATAGTACCTCAGGTTAAGAACTTTGCTTCAGGATGAGAACAGAAATCGTGCTCCGGTGGTGTGGCAGCAGCTAAAGTGGTGCTTCAGGTTAAGACCGGACCTCTGGAACAAATTAAGTACTTAACCCGAGGTACTACTGTACTGGAATTTCCTTTTCTACACAACCATTAGAAAATCCCTATGATTCTAGCATCAGCAGGGGTTTAGGCCAGATTACCACTGAGGTAGTTGATTAGACAAGTTCAAGGAAGTAAAGGCTACCATTGGCTACTAGCCATGAGGACTATGTTCTGCCTCTACAGTCAGAGGCTGTCTGCTTCTGGAAACCACAGGAAAGGAGAGTGCTCTTGAACTCGGGTCCTGCTTGCAGACTTACCATAGGCATTTGGTTCGCCACTATGAGAACACGATGCTAGACAAGATAGGCCACTGGCCTGATCCAGCAGGACTCTTCTTACGTTCCAACTCTACAATTCTATCAGATGATACTACGCCTGTTCTGTAGACACTGCCCAACAGCTGGCCAGTGAAACCTAAAGTTGGCAACCCCTGGAATAAGTGGACCATCATGAAACTCGAAACACTTTTATTTTTAAAATCATGACATGGCACAGAAGACTTTGATCTAATCAACATCAGAAGTTGTTTCTCAGCTTAAAAAAATTACCTTGTGGGTCCCACCCCTTTCATATTTTGGTTAACTAGGCAGAAGCATTTTAACAGGATTAATATTACATCTCGCTTCAGTTGCAAGCAAGATTGTTTAGATAATTGGTTTATTAAATAAAACACACCAAGAGCAGCTGTTTTCATTAAGCAGTTGAATTGCAATGCATTTCACACTCTGCAGTTCACCTATTGCCAAATACGTGTGAATGCACAATTAAAGCCATTCAATTTAATATCCATTTCCCCCAGAATTAATGCTAATTTATTCACTTTCCAGTTAATGTCTTGCATTAGAACAGATTGTTGTTCTTAACAGCTTAGCAAATCCCTCCTGGCATAGACTAGGAAAGGCTAGCTCACAGCATTCCAAGAGAATCTCAAAATGCTTAAGGCCCAATCCACTGGGTACTTCTCTCTCATTAAACTACATTGAATCAATAGCGCTAAAGTACATATTAATTTAAGCAGGAATCTAATGAATATTAAGAGATGGAGCATGGCTCAGTGGCGGCACATTTTCTTTGCAAGCAGAAGGCCCCAGATACAATCCCTGGCTTCTACAGATACAGCTGGCAGAGAAGCCTTCCCTGGAACCCTGGAGAGATGCTGCCGGTCAGTGTAGACAATACTAAGTTAGATGGACAAATGGTCTAACTTGGGAGAAGGCCACTTTCTGTGGTTCCTATTGCTTTTGCGTATGAAATTACTCCTAGATTGTGCTCTTGTTTTAGCCAGGGAAATCACATCATAAGCAAAGGAGCACGCATTGCACCTTTGATCTAAATAGTTGTAATTATTATTATTATTATTATTATTATTATTATTATTATTATTATTATTATTAAAGATTTTCTTGTGTAATGTCTCTCGTATTTTTTCCAGGTAACATTTTTACAAATCAGTTTCATTTGTTGAGACATTGGGGGGAGGGGGGAGGGGGGAAGATGGATGGGGGGGTCGGGTGGTGATGTTTCTATTTTGCTTAATGCATGTAGGGTTTGGTGTCAGCGTTGCTCGTGCTGTTCAGTTGTGTTTCTTTGGTGGCGAGAGAGGTTGGGGTTGGCCTAGGGTGTGGCTGTTCATTTGTGGTTGGCTGTGGTGGTCCTTGTTTTCGTGTGTGAACGGGGTGGGTGGGTGTTTTGGATCAGGGTAGCCATATTGATTTGTATGCTGTTGGTGGATTCTTGTCATTGTGTTGTTGAGCTGTGTGTGTGATAAAGGGGAGCCATACCGGGGTAAAAGCGTCTTCTTCCGTTTGTCCCCGTGTCAGTTTCAGTTTATTGGTTAATTTTTCTAGTAGGGCTGTTTCCCATACTATTTGGTACCATTGGTCCATACTTACTCCTGACAGGTCTCTCCAGTGTCTGGTTACGGTGTTTCTTGCTGCTGAAAGTAGGTGGGTTATGAGTTCCCAAATAGCTGTAGTTGAGGAATAGATCATGTTAATCATGAATTTTGTTGGCATCCATCTGTCTACAGAGACAATGGAGTGTGCCTCTGGGAGTGAAGTCAAACCGCTGCCTTAGCAGCACTGAAGTGACCTCCTGGGAGGACAAGCCTGGGCAGTGTCTGTGGAGGTCCAAGACCCCCCTCTTGGCCTCACTGATGTGGTCCAAAGGAAAGCAGAACAATGCGGTTGGCACTAGCTTGGCTGCAGGAGTTGCTGGAAGGAAGCGTGCAAGGCGCTGTCCAACCGTTTTACGGACTCCACTTGTGTGCGGTTTGCTCCTTAGCCTTTTCTTCTCCAGAATACAGTGATACCTCAGGTTAAGAACTTAATTCGTTCTGGAGGTCTGTTCTTAACCTGAAACTGTTCTTAACCTGAAGCACCACTTTAGCTAATGGGGCCTCCTGCTGCCGCCACACCGCCAGAGCATGATTTCTGTTCTCATCCTGAAGCAAAGTTCTTAACCCAAGGTACTATTTCTGGGTTAGCAGAGTCTGTAACCTGAAGTGTATGTAACCTGAAGCATACGTAGAACTTAATTCTTTCTGGAGGTCTGTTCTTAACCTGAAACCGTTCTTAACCTGAAACTGTTCTTAACCTAAGGTACCACTTTAGTTAATGGGGCCTGCTGCTGCGTGATTTTTGTTCTCACCCTGAAGCAAAGTTCTTAACCCGAGGTACTATTTCTGGGAGTCTGTAACCTGAAGCATCTGTAACCCGAGGTACCACTGTATATCCTGCAAGGCTGCAGAGGTTTAGGACCAGAGTTTTCCTTCTAGATGGGCTACCTTCCCAGGCTGAGGAGCCTCATCTGCCCCACATACTATACATAAAGTAACTGCAATCCTATGCACGTTACTCAGAGGTCTCAATGAGGATTATTCTCTAGCAATCGGGTTTAAAAGCCTGCAGCCAACGAGTTGCGGATTGCAATTCCACGCGCGTTTACCGGAGAGGAAGCGCCCCTGCAATCAGCGGGGATTCGCTGCCGAGTAAACGCGAGTAGATTCGGAAATCGAACCGCGCACTTTCAGCTGCAAAGCGGATGAAAGGGAGCGGCAGAAGTGAAAGCGATCCCTCGTTTCTTTCTGGCTGGCGGAAGACGTTCCCCTCTCCTTGGCCCAAGCGGAAAGGCGGCGCCTCCTCTCCCGCAGCGCGTCGCTCGATCAGCTGACGGCCCCCATCTCCAAAAGGCCCGAAGCGAGGGCGAAGGATCAGCCATGGCCGGGCAGCCGCAAGCGGAGGGGACACTTCGGAAGGCGCTAGAGGATCACCTGCACGGCTTGGGCATCCAAACGCTGGCCGTGGAGCACCCCGAGGTGAGGGGAGTGCGCGGATCGCGGGCGCACGTGGAGGAGGAAGAGGCAGGGAAGAGCAGTTGCCACGTGGCTGGCTCCGATTACCAGCCCCCGGTGCTTATGCGTCCTGGCCAAAGCGGGTGTTTGGAGGAGAGGCGTGGAGAAAATCGGTATAAAGTTTTTCTCCCTGTTTCATAGCGCTAGGACGAGTGGGCACCCAACCAAGCTGAATGTTGGACGATCCAGGGCAGATGAAAGAACAACTTCGCGCAACGCATAGTTTTAACTATACAGAACTCACTCCCGCAGGGCCAGCAACCTGGATAGATTTAAGAAATTGGAGAAATTTCACCTATGCCCTGCTTCCAAGATCAGAGGCAGAAATGCTTCTGAATACCAGCTGTTAGAAACCAAGGGCGGGGAGAGTGCTGTTGTGTCTCACATTTGGTTGGCCACTGAGAGCAGGATTCAGGAGCAGATGGGACTTGGCCCGATCCAGCAGGCAATAATAATAATAATAATAATAATAATAATAATAATAATAATAATAATATCCCACCCATCTGGCTGAGTTTCCCCAGCCACTCTGGGTGGCTCCCAATCGAGTGTTAAAAACAATACAGCATTAAATATTAAAAACTTCCCTAAACAGGGCTGCCTTCAGATGTCTTTTAAAGATATGACTACAGTCTGATGCAGATGCCCTGCTCCCAGCATTTTTCTTACAATACTCTCCAATATCAAGTTTAAAGCTCTAAAGCAATAAAACCACAGTAGACACATTAGGATAGCGAGAGTCTTATAATGACAAACAATAAAAGAAACAGCTCTAAGTCGTCACGGCCTTGGAAAAGAGAATGGCTCTCTGGACACACTCAGAGGGGCTTAATTTTTAATGTTACAGCTCCTATTATTATTATTCCTTTGACAAGAACAAGCTAGGAATTCAGTAGGGTAAAAGTGATTTTGTGTTTTGTTGGCAGGGGAGAAATAATGCAATTAATTATGTTACACTTGCTGATGCAATCCTACGCATGTTCTACCCCAAAGTAAACTGCACTGAGTTCAATAGGGTTTACTCCCAGGCAAGTATTTAGAGTTACATCAGCCTTAATATTAAAGTCGTAATAGCCTGCTGGATCAGGCCTATGGCCTATCTAACCTGGCAATCCTGTTCTCACAAGGACCAACCAGGTTGAAGACAGGAGTGTGATAGGAAGTATTTTACTTATGTGAAAATTGCATTATAACACCTTTGCCATCACATGAGAAAAAACCAAGCAACCCCATAGTCTGAGATACAGAGTTAATAAAACAGGGCGATTTCTGTGCATTATCAAACATGGGTCCAAGAAACGAGGAATCCTACTAGCCACTTGAGAACATTGATCACACTGCAACTACAGTGTTAGTTAGAACTAGTTGTAGCTTCTAACATGAAACTGATATAAGTAAGGGAAAATTGGGTCGATTGCTCTGGAGCTCCCCATCACTTTGATAAACCTGGATGTGACTAGTTGCTGGACAGTGACCCACATGGAACGCATCCTGATAATAGTCCTTCTCCTTGCTGAAAATGACCTCAAGCTCAGGCTCAGAAGGCATATTTCTATATTTAAACTACAGTGGTACCTCAGGTTAAGAACTTAATTTGTTCTGGAGGTCCATTCTTAACCTGAAACTGTTCTTAACCTGAGGTACCACTTTAACTAATGGGGCCTCCCACTGCCGCACGATTTCTGTTCTCATCCTGAAGCAAAGTTCTTAACCTGAGGTACTATTTCTGGGTTAGCGGAGTCTGTAACCTGAAGTGTCTGTAACCAGAGGTACCACTGTAGTCAGTCTTGTTCCTGTATAGGAAGCCTGTGGAAACATTCCGCTTGGGGGTTCTCCTGTATGCACTATGTTGAAACGAGCAAGATTTTTGCGGTCATTGCACTAGGGTTTGCACATGAGTCATTCTGTGAATTGTGGCTTATGTGTAATTTGAAAAACTCGGCCAATGGATTGTGCAAGGAATAGCCAAACTATTTCAATGATCTCTTTTAGGTGTTCACAGTTGAAGAAATGATGCCTTACGTCCAGCATCTGAAAGGAGCACACAGCAAAAACCTTTTCCTTAAAGATAAGAAGAAAAAAGGGTTCTGGCTGGTGACGGTCCTGCACGACAGGCAAATCAATTTAAATGACTTGGCAAAGAAACTAGGCGTCGGGAGCGGGAATCTTCGTTTTGCTGACGAAGCGGCCATGCTTGAGAAGCTGAAAGTTGGCCAGGGGTGTGCAACGCCCCTAGCTCTTTTCTGTGACCAGGGAGATGTGAAGTTTGTGTTGGATTCTGACTTTCTGGAAGGAGGCCACGACATGTTGTATTTTCACCCAATGACAAATGCAGCAACTATGGGACTACATCCAGAAGACTTTCTAAGATTCCTGAAGTCCACAGGACATGAGCCTACAATTGTACATTTTGATGAAAGTGACAAGTAGCTTTACACCATTTAAAGATGCTAGCTATCCGTTAATTTTATTTGTATAGTGTTTTTCAAAATTATAATAGTTTATCTTTAGTTAGGAAGTTGCTACCGGTTTCATGATGTATTTGATAACGATAATCCACACCACACTTTTAAAGCGCGCTTATACAGTCATGGCTATCCCCCTGCCAAAGAATATTGTGAACTGTAGTGTACCCCTCTCACAGCTATAATTGTCAGCACCCTTTGTTGTTGTTGTTGTTTAGTCATGTCCGACTCTTCGTGACCCCATGGACCAGAGCACGCCAGGCACTCCTGTCTTCCACTGCCTCCCGCAGTTTGGTCAAAACTCATGCTGGTAGCTTCATGAACACTGTCCAACCATCTCGTCCTCTGTCGTCCCCTTCTCCTGGTGTCCTCCATCTTTCCCAACATCAGGGTCTTTTCCAGGGAGTCTTCTCTTCTCATGAGGTGGCCAAAGTATTGGAGCCTCAGCTTCAGGATCTGTTCTTCCAGCACTCAGGGCTGATTTCCTTCAGAATGGATGGGTTTGATCTTCTTGCAGTCCATGGGACTCTCAAGAGTCTCCTCCAGCACCATATTTCAAAAGCATCAATTCTTCGGTGATCAGCCTTCTTTATGGTCCAGCTCTCACTTCCAGCACCCTTAACAAGCCTTAAACAGAGATCCCAGGATTCTTGGGAGGCAGAGTTTGGGCAGGTAAGCCATGGCAGTGGTAAAGGAGTGCTTCAAGTTTGTGGTGTGGATGTGACCATTGTTATTTCCAGCCACATCAGTCTCTGTGAGTGGCAGTGAGTCAGTGGTAAGGCCACATGTTTGAAATCTAGAATGTCTGATTCAGTACCTAAAATCTCCACCCTTTGTGGCAACCAGTACAATTTACGCAATTCCAAATACAACCACATTTAACTTAATCGTTTGCCGCTCAGGTAGGATGGGTGGTGGCTATAAGCCACAAACGTGATTTTATTACCATTTTCCAGATACAGAGTCCTTTAGTTCCAACTCTGTGCTCAGGAAGGACCAAATAAAAGCATCTTTGAAAAAGGCAAATAAAGAGAGAGGGAAAGTTGAGTTATTTGGCTTGGAATTTTAATAACATAATTAAGTCGTGTACAATGGCAAACATTACAAAACTCCTTAATAGGTATAAGAAAGGAAAACTACAGCTTTAAATAACAGCTTCTGTAAAACAGTGTTTAAACAGTTTGTGTCGCACCCAGGTGCTCCCTCCTTTTAAGGCAGTTCCATTCTTAACAATGCTTGAGCTACACACACACACTCACACATACACACAACAGTTCACACCATTGCTGGAGCTGCTCAGTCTCTCAGAACACAAAACATTTTAAGAAACAATGCATTCTGGAAAAGGCGATTGTAGCCTTGGCAACTGCAGCAGCAGAGCGGAAATTAAAACATTTCATTGTATTACAACACGTTTCCAGCTTCCACTTTCCAGCTGCTGGATATTGTCTTGTGCAGTGAAAAAGCCCTTGCATTTAGTTTTAAAGCTGCTGGGATTTAAACAGATGGTGAAGTGACACATTAATTTCTGACACTGTCACAGATTTTATAAAGTTTTTAAAAAAGTTAATTATTTTTAGAAACGGGGTAGACGGCAATGAAAATTGAGATTAAGTGGGAGGACCATTTCAATTTTCTTTCCGATTCATAAGTGATGGAATCTAGAGAGATCAGGGAGCCAGGTTATACTCCTCAATGTGCTCTGGGAAGGGAAGCTAAAAATATACAGGGCTTTGGTTCTCCTGCATAAAATCCAGGCACTGTTTTCTGTTAAGCTGTTAGCAGAACATCTGGCTTTATACAAAACAAATTACTAGGCTTGTTGAGAAAGAGCTAGAGAAGCAAAATGCTTGCAGCTCGTGAGCCTCTTCCTCTGTGAAATATCAATGAATTAAGTTTTGTTCAGGGAAGATTGTATTTCGGTCTTAAAACTTTGAATTATGCTATTAAAAACGAAAACGACCACCAACGAAACCTTACACATAGTGCTAACTCCAGCCTATTGCCAAAACAGGTAAATCATAAAAGGCATGATCTTGCGTTCCCTTTGCCTGTGCAAGTGTTGTGAAAATAAAGCAACGCTCTTGCGCAACTCCCTTTGACTTCAAGGGAGGCCTGCATGCACAAGAGAAGTTCCAGGTAGATGAGAGTCAGTCTCTAGGTGATATAATTGCCTGTAGAAAGGTAGAGTGCATGTGAAAGAAATCATTAAGCCAAAGCACACAGGAATATGAAACAAGTGCAAAGCTCAAAAAGGTGCAAATCTTAAGAAAATAGGTATGGTCAATCAGCGGGTTGGTAAATGCATGAAAAACATACGATTGTTCCCAAAAGCTTGAGAGTCTAAACAAAGCAACAGAAGCCTAGGATCAGTTCATAAAAAAACAAGCTGATCTACAAAGCTAGCTAATCACCATCTCCATGTACACCCACATTTAGAAACATCAATGTTTCCAGATATTAAAATCATCCTTTTAAAAGATCCCGTATCTTCAGAGGGGAAGAGACTGGTGACACAAGACAGGGTGGCACAACCTGCTACTGAACAAAATTACTGATGTGTTTTATGTGATTTTCATATGCCTAGTATCCAACCTCTTCTGTTTTCCTCTTCAAGGGGAGTTTACCGTTCATTCATTTTATTCTATTTTTATTCTGACAAAATCATAGTCAAGGATGCATGGTAATATTTGAAAGGCCATGGACTCAGAAATTACCAATTATGGCCACAATCCTATCATCCCATGCAGAGGGTAGGAAGTACATACAACTTTTAGGCTGAAGAGCCTCTCCACACACACACTAGCTGTATGCTGCCTGTAATTTATCATTATTTATTACAAGTATTTATAATACGCTCCCCCTCCAGGGTTGAAAGATGCACAGCCTGAACCAAAATTAAACCGTAAGATTAAAACCGCACAGAACAAAATGAAAAGCCTGGACATCAGATGCCCTGCTTGGTGTGTGTGTGTGTGTGTCTTCATCCAGTTACATGCTTATTGTTCAGGAACATACCTGACACAGCCATGGGGGGGGGGGATTCTGAATGTTTGCTGCTCTCAGGACAGGACTGGACTGGTGAGCTACTCTGCCTATCTCACCCCTGCTGTGTTTCATTTGCACCTTGCTGTTTGCCAGTGGGGGAGACAGAACCTATTCTTACATTACAAATAACATTAGTAATCATTTGCAAGAAGCCTGATAGCTGTAATAAATGTTTGCAAGGCTGTACAAAATGCTTTCTTTTTTTAAAAAAAAATGTTTGATATTAACATAGGGGGCTCCGGTCCCAGCCCAACAGGAGTTTACTAGGTCGGTCTTCCCAAACATAGCCCCCTCCAGATGTTTTGGATTACAACGCTCCATAGAATCATAGAATTGTAGAGCTGGGAGGGACCACAAGGGTCATCTAGTCCAACCCCTGGCAAAACAGGAAACTTTTGCCCAACATGGGGCTTGAACCCGCAACCCTGAGATGAGGCAAACCCAGCCAGCATCCATGTTGGCTGGGACTGATAGGAGTTGTAGACCAAAACATCTGGTGGGCCCCAGATTAGCAAGGGATGGGCTTTTAGATATAGTATAGCTCCTTGCAAATAGTTTGGCTGAAATAAAAAGGATGCCCATGTGCATAAATATTAGCAAGGTTGAATGAACCCAATGAGGTTAAATGGTTAAAATGTGATATATTGTCATGGAAATATTAATACATTTAGTGACTCGTAAGAAAATAAACCTTTGAAATTTAATATAAACCAGGATAATTTCATGTACATTTCCCAGGATTAACCAAATCTATTTTCCTGTGCTCTTTGCAAGAGTTTTAAGACAAATGCATACAACAAATATTTTTAAAGTACCAACAGCATTAATAAATCTTAATTCATATACAATTATAAGGAACAAAAAGGTGGAAATATTAGTAAGAGCCTTAATAAAAGGAATGGCTTCAAAATGCTTATCAGAACCTTGTTTACCTTCGTCTTCCCCCATAAAGCTTCCTCCTAAACCATAATAACCTAACAAAATCACAAATTAAAAAACACAAGTAAAAATACAAAATATTTAACTTAAAGACAGTTTTGTTCCAAAATTTGTATTTGTTGAAAACAGAGATTGTTTTATTGGACATAGAAAGTGCCAGGAATATTAATTCCATCGTTTCCCTGCCCCCACCCCACCCCAATTGTATTGTTTTGCAAAATAACTTGTTGCCTTGAAAACTCATGGAACAAAAAAAATTCATGTTGAGTGTGGATTAAAGTGTTTAGCTAATTTTTCAGGTACCTAAACAATTTCTTCTTGCCATTTGCACCAAAATAACCAGCATTTTACAAAGAGCAACATCATGCAAATTATGCAAACCAATAAAATAAGCTTGAGGGGTTCATTTTTGTACCTGTATTTACAACAAATTCCACAATATACTACAGCCTTCTCCCCTTTCAGATTTACAGAACTAAATATTGCTAATTATTAGCAGAAGCAGTAAGCAGTTGATGACTAGGGTTCATAAAGGAATGAAGAAAAAAAAGCAATTGAGTTCCTGGAGCAAATCTTGAGGCCATACAACCCTTGGTCGTTAGAGAGGTTAAAGCTGTCCTTTATTCAGTAGATCTTAACAGTGCAATGTGCAATAAATTCCTTCTTTAAAAAAATTCAGCAGGAGACACCAGCACAGCTCCTTGATTCAAGGAAAGAAGATGCATATTTCTTGATTGTTCGATTCATGTCGGCCTGTAAAAACCTTCAACTATTTTTAAAAACACAACATGATTCCTATAGCCGGATGCCTTGTTACTTCAGTAATAAAGGCTTCACACTGAGATACTGAAGGACACTTTTCTCTCTGTGTTCAAGTGAAAAGTAGAAAGAGAAGTAAACGTAAGAAAAGCTTAAAAGGATATAGAAGAGATATAAAAAAGTAAAGTGACTACAAGAACTAGGAGGACACAATAGAAATGGTTTAAGCAATGATTAAGAAGAAGGGAGACAGAATGCCAAGAGTAAAATATTATATAATGGCATCTGGGCACCACTGTTATAATTGAATCCTATACATGATTACCCAGAAACAAGTCCCATTATTTTCAATAGGACTTACATGTAAATGTGTATAGGATTGCAGCCTTTCAATTCCTGTAGCTATGCTTTTACATGCATACTATACAGGGCTGTGTAGTCTGGAAATCTGGAAGTCTCTGGAAGTCTCTGTGATTGACAGAGAAGAAAGCACAAGTGGTGCTGCTTGGGGTAGAACTCAAGTTTGATAATAATTCATGGCTGTTTTTTTAAAGATAGGGTTTCAAGTCCTTAGGACTGCAAAGATATGCTTGAAAACAAGTTTTTCTGGAACTGGAGGGGTGGGGGGCTGAACAGCATTCCCAATGTACACAAAGGGCCTGGGATACTTCTGTGCCCTCAACATAACTGAAATAAATCAAGCAAAATAGTAAAAATGACAGTTAAATAAAATAAGAAGCACTGCGCTTAATTTATTTAATTCGCAGAATCCAGAACCACAAAACTTAAACTGTTTCTGGGTGTAATTTTTTTTTTTAAAAATCTGTTTCTATGGAGTCTGCATGGCTCTGATCATATATCACGTTCTAAAATGGGTATTATTGTAGCCTCAAAATGGATATGCTTGAGAAAATGACCAGTATAAAAATGAGCAGTATAATACAGCTGGCTCTTCAGAGGCAGTTAACATAAAGGTTACACTGGCACAGGATTGCACAGGAGTCCCCAAATGAACAACGCATTGTCATTTTTTGGATAGTGACTTGCTACTATACACTGTGATTTATTATTGGAGACATATATGAGAAAAGCAAGGTGGATTTAGAAGACTGGACACTCCATGCCTGGGTAGATAAATAAGTGTCACATGCTGGCTTAGCTTGAATACAGTAAGCAAGATAGTGAGCCATTTAATGCAAGCGGTACGGACAACTGTTAATGCAAATTGCGCTTGTTTTCATTTATAAATGTTAGTTTTTTACTCCTCTGTAAATGAAAGCAATCTCATTTACATGTTGGGCAGAAAACTCACCACTTGGCCCACATCTCATGTAGTGGGGGTAATAGAATTAGGAGCTTTGTTGCTCCCTAGACCTGCTTTTTGAATTTCTGTTTTCTGGGTTAGCTTCCACATCTGCAGAAGAAAAGCATTTTGTGTTACTTGTTCAGCAAGGGAGGAAATTACCTGATGTTGCAACATATACTGTTAGGTACTACTGACCAAAAGTTCACAAAAATGGAGAGGAACAAAAAGGGAAGGTAGGAACACAACTGGAGGTGCTACAACTTTATTCTGTCAATAGACTACAATAACAGAACATTTAAGGAACTGTGCAGCAAAACATGTGCATTTGATTTATGCATCGTACCAACAAAGTCTGTAAAGCAGCAAATTATCCTTGCATGCAATAAAATGGAACATGCAAAATCAAATTATCTGAAATTAGCTCTTTGCTTAGAAAAGTAAGTCTTCAAGCAAGCCTTTCCTTGCAAGCAAAACAACTGTCCCAATTCACAAAACAATTAATCAAGTGCCTCATGCTTTTCTTGGGATGCTGGACTTGTATTTAATTCTTTTACTTAGGGTCAATTCATGCAATTTTTTAAAAAAGTGCACTGAAAGGCCCGTGTACAAAATCAACTATATACCGTATTTTTTGCTCACTTTTTCCCTCCTAAAAAGTAAGGGAAAATGTGTGTGTGTCTTATGGAGCAAATGCAGGCTGTGCAGCTATCCCAGAAGCCAGAACAGCAAGAGGGATTGCTGCTTTCACTGCGCAGCGATCCCTCTTGCTGTTCTGGCTTCTGAGATTCAGAATATTTTTTTTCTTGTTTTCCTCCTCCAAAAACTAGGTGCGTCTTGTGGTCTGGTGCGTCTTATAGAGTGAAAAATACAGTAATTCCTTTGTCACTCATTCAATTCCAAACACACCTACTAGGAAGTAAGTCCCATCAAACAAAGTGGGTCCACTTATAAAAGGAGAATGATGTCACAGTTAAGTTAGGTGACAGAAGCTCAATGCTAGTAACTGCTCCCTGGCCTGCAAGATCAGACTTGACCATCAGTAACACTATGGACAGAACAGTGTCATGTTGTCTGTGTGGGTTTAGACATCAGATTGTGTTGCCAATACAGCCTGTCCTCACAATGTTGCTCAGAGCTGGGACGAGTGATTTTGACACGCCTGCCTGGTGGAGTGCTACCAAGGGAACCTCGCCAAGACAGAGGTTCTGCCTAATACTAAAGGGTTGGGGATGACCTACTGCTACCCCAAAAAAATCAGAAAAGTTGCCCTCTGCACTATAAGCATCTGCTTGGAAGCAGTGAAAGCACCCATAGAGGCATATAAACAAAACCACATCAAATGCAAAATTGAAGACAGAAAGAACAGCACTGAAGAAAAGAGCTGAATATAGAATTAAAGAAAAAAACAGAAGGCAGGTTTAGTTCATACTTTCCTCAGGCGGGAAAAGCAAAACAAATTCTTACAGATACCAGTGCTGGAGTAGTCAGGAAGATACTGAGCGGAGAGGGGCCAAGCCCCTTGAATTCTACACCGTCAGGGCAATGGGCTGGTTTCTGACCAAAACATTTATCGGCTAGCCCTAATTGGTAGTGAATTCACACTTAATGGCACAGACCCTATATGTGGGACTGCACAGAGACCACAAAAGAAGAAGCAAGAAGTTATCAGCCAGCATTTACAGGACATTTTGTCAGTTGTGACAAGATTTTTTAGAAAAGTTTTATATCTGTGAAGGACTTTTTTTCCTGGCTTTTTCTCAAACATCACTGAATTCTTCATGTGTCACAAATGTAAATAATTAAGACAAAATGGAATTAAATTAGTTTGCATAAAATACTTCAGTTTAAAGGTGTAATTTAGTCATTTGTTCCTCTTGTCTTTTTAAGATGGGGACAAAAAAAAGCAAGTCCTTTGGTCCCTGGAGGTGGCCAGATAGCTGAGAACTACCGTATTTTTCGCTCTATAAGACACACTTTTCCCCTCCTAAAAAGGGGAAATGTATGTGCGTCTTATGGAGCGAATGCAGGCTGCGCAGCTATCGCTGAAACCAGAAGAGCAAGAGGGATTGGTGTGCACCGATCCCTCTTGCTCTCCTGGCTTCAGAGATAGCCTGGCAAAGCCTCCTGAGCGAAGAGGGAGTAGCGCTCCGTCTTCGCTCAAGAGGTTTGCATTGCTTTCTTGTTCCTTGTTTTCCTCCTTAAAAACTAGGTGCGTCTTATGGTTGGGTGCGTCTTATAGAGCGAAAAACACGGTTAGTGAGTTTTTCCTGTAGCATTCTGATTTTGCTGCTCCTGAGAGTAAAGCAGCAATCTTCAGTCTCCAAATAGGCTGCCAATCAAAATCAGGAAAGGCATTTTTCATTTTCCCAGAAATTTATTTTTCCTAATGCAACTTTTAAACAACTCACTTATTATAAGAAGAGTTTGGATTTGATATCCCGCCTTTCGCTCCCCTTCAGGAGTCTCAAAGCGGCTAACATTCTCCTTTCCCTTCCTCCCTCACAACAAACACTCTGTGTGGTGAGTGGGGCTGAGAGACTTCAAAGAAGTGTGACTGGCCCAAGGTCACCCAGCAGCTAATAACTTCTACTTTCCTAAAAAGAAACAGATGCATATTGAGGATCCAAAGAACTATAAAACTAAGTTTTGTGCATGCAAAGGGGCTTCGTGCTTATTTTCATGAACAACGGTCCACCACATCCCATGGCAAATCACTACTGAAGGTGAGGGAACTCTTAGAGATGGATAGTGTGATGTGGCACAGGGGTGTTCCTGCTGTTCAAAGAAGAAGAAATTCCAAATAGTTGTGCCCAAGCTTAAAGCATGCTGAAAGTAGCCCATGCTTTTACCTGAAGTACCTGTGGATTCTTATTCACTGAACGATTTTGGAATTTAACCCACAATAACTCTTTGCTTTCAAACAAGCTCATGTTGCATTAGGGTTTATTGCAACTACGAAAATTGGTTTAGATGCACCATGTTCTGGTCACTAGACTCTCAAGTTGTTCTGTAGTCCAAAATGTCTTTAAGCTTTTATTTCTTGAATAGTTAATCAATATAGGAAGCTGTCTTGACCAAAGCCAGTCCAATGATCCACCTAGCTCATTGCTGCCTGTACTGATACAGCAGTTCTCCAAGATTTCACATGGGAGTTGTTTCCCACCCTACCTGGAGAACCCAGAAGCTCCCTGAACCACAGGCTGTACTGTTTACTATTTTAGAAAATGAAGCATCTTGGCTAAGGGCAAAAAAGAAGGAAAAATAAAATAAAATCAGAGTTCTTTAAACCCAACTTTTAATATGGCATGGAATTCTACTTTCTCAAAGAAAGCTGTCAACCCAAGACCTTGGACATGTCTAAAGCAGCATTTTGGACCATCAGGCCAATTTAAAAAAAACATTTTGTGCATCATTTTCTAATTCACTATCACATCCCTGAACAGAAAATAAGAATACCGTAATACCAGTTTATTTTTTATTTTAATACACTGTAAAAATCCATTAAAAGCTATATAATAAAGATTCAGATAAAGCTCTATCGACGAGACAACACCATGACCATGTAAATACATCAAGCATGGGACGGGAAAAGCACATAAAAGGGAAAGATGAAGAGGGTCAACTTTTCCAACGAAACTACATTTAGTTATGTATCATTAAACAGAAAAGGCCCACTGTTTAGGATTCCAAACCTTGATGTTTTATCAGCATGAATGGTAGTACACATTCAGTGTGCAAACTATAGTCACTATTTTGAGAATGGCTCATTTATTAAGTAGAATTTGTATACGTCCAAAGTAAAAAGCTAGAGGTGCAGAGGGGCCTCCTGCAGTTTTTCACCAGCAAAACAGGGAAAGGACACTGATACAAAAAGGCCCCAATCCAGCTAAAGCTTGTCAAAGCTAAGATTTAATTCCAAACACACCTACTAGGAAGTAAGTCAAAAGTGAGGCTTACTTCCAAGTAAACATGCATGTAACTGATCTGTAAGCCACTAGGCAATGAGACTTGAGTCAGTTACAGCCGAGTTGGTTCCATTAATTTTATATCAGTCACAAGCAGCTTTAGTTGAATTGAGTCCAAAATGTATAATCTACATGATAAAGTGGACTCTGAAAGGAAGAAAAACTGAATGTACTGTTGCTGAAAGTTACCTGTTTTTTTGTGCTGTTTCTGGCACAGCACCATGCAACTGGTTAGCATGCATCCAGTAATGTATAGAAAATAAAATATTTATAACAAATAGAAAATAAAATACAGTTAGCTTTTATTATTAAGGCTTTTAAAAGGCATGCAGAAATTATACAGTGCAGTTAATGTTTCATGCAAGCTTTGGCATGGTTACAATTGTACATTCATTCACATGCTAAGGGGGTAAAGGTGAATTCTCCATCTCCATTTTGAGAAAAACTATGTACACCTAGTTACTATCATGGCTAGTAAAATTAAATATAGTCTAAATCTATTAACATTAACAAGAACATCCACAATGTGTAGCAGAGATTTACTTAATATTATATATGTTTATCATACACAACCATATTCATACCAAACAGTCTGAGTATCTTCAGAAACGGGTGATGGTATTTTACTATCACTAGCATTTGAATGGGTAAGTGGTGTAGATTCACCACTATTCTGACTCATCTCTACATTTCTGCCATCAGATGATTTCTGATTCTCAGAAGGTAGTTTGTGATCATTCTGTGGAGATTTCACAGATGAATCAAATGTCTTATCAGTTGTCTTTGATACAGGCATTTGGGGCAGTCCACTAACATTGCTGACTAATTCGGTGTTGAGGGCCAAAAATGGCCTGGACAAACGGACTGCAGACAACTTACCTATAATGCTTGTTGATGTGCCCATTTTCTCATTGTACACATTACTACAAGAAAATGTTTTAGTAATAGAATTTGTCTTGTCTGCTCTTGAACTCCTAGCCTTTTCTGATTTACATGTAGAATTATCTAGCGTAGCTATCCTACCCAAGTCATTTTCTGACGAGGTAACTGAAGGAAAAGGGGGATAATGAAAAACAGAGGAGTGTTGTTGGGGATTGTACTCACTAGAAGCTGATGGGACGCTTCTGTCACCTGTAGGTGGAGTTGGATCAATTGATACTGGCTGCCTAGTGTCCTTAGACAAAAAATCATGGATGCTTGTCCTCCGAGTCGTTCCTTCTGCAGTCGAAATCACACTGCTTGCACGAGGTAAAGTAGCATAAGGATTACAATCTTTTGATTGTCGTTGTGATTGTACACTTTCTTTAACAGACCTGGCCCTTCCTTTAGTGCCTGCTGTAAGCGTTTTTGAAGAGTTTGCAAAGTTGGCATCTTCCATTCTACGCGAGCTGGGCCTTGTAAGGTGTCCTTGTTTAGCTGACTTTCCATCGGAGAACTCCATTGTGGTTTTCACACTCTGTGATCTGGCAATACCACCGCTGCCTGATGACTGTTTTCTTAATTTATCTCTTCCGACTAATTCAGCATTTTCAGAAAAAAATTTCATCACTTCATCCAAAAGATTATCTTGGCTTGAGGACTTGAGCTGCAAAAGATATCCAAATAAGTTAATTCATTATCTGCTGCTTTGTTTCTTAATGTTTCTGCAAGAGAGTGTTTCATACTTCGACAGCACAAACATGCATAACCATGATGCAGTTCAAAATAATGGAAATCCTTGATACATATGGTATCACCCAGGTTTAGTAGTTTTACTTAATAATAGAAAAGCCACAATTTCTTTTTTCAATTTTAAATGCATAAACGTACTGAAAATAAACATTCCTACCTTGACATTTTGATTTCTGTGAATATTTCCATTTATTTTAACATTTACGCAAATATCCCTTCTCCTCCAACATCAAAAGGCTCAACCAATGATGGCCATTTCACTTTCAGATCTATCCCATAACTTTCTCACTGACTGTTTAAACAACTTCCTTAGCAATCTGAACATCATGTACAGGAGTGCCTAAGCCTGAAATCATTGTGTGGACTTCCGGATTTGGAATTGCCAGTTGGAGTCCTTGGAAAATATCCAAGATATAAGAAAAGAACAAGACCGCCTTTCCTTTTTAAGGCTCATTTAAGAACCAATCACCTAAACACAAATGCACCTTATTTCAGACGGATTGTGGCATTTGAGCAGTCGCCAGGCAAAAAGTTTATACTGTTATTAATAAATAGCTGAGAAAATGAGTGGGTCTGTTTCAAAACAGTGGAAAAGGTAATAAATTGATTGTATACCCATATTATCTATCTTTGAAAAGGCTATTATATGTGAGACCGGACAGACAAGAATTAAATTATTCCAATTTAAAAAATAAACACCGAAATCACATTATTATTTAAATTAAGTACATCATTTTATTCCAAGGTTATTTTAATGCTTTAGAACTTGGCATCAGCATACAGCCACTTGTTTCCTTGATACAGAAATAGAATGGGCTGGAAGACACAGTTCAATCATGATGGCAAATACACACTGGAGATTTTGGGGTGGGTAGGTGAAAATGCTATAGTCAGATAGCTCTTCAATTAGTCTTTATCTCTTCAGTGCAAAGCACGTGGTTAAGACACAGTCCAAAGCATTTCACAAGCAATGCAGAAAAGTCGAGATTAAAAGTGTAACTTTTGAGTTGCTTTGGCTATGGTACTGTCTGAAGATAAATGTAATCTGCCATGGGTGTTGGAAAAATTCTTTAGAGCTTGCAAATACCCACCCCATTGCTCTTTGGATCACAGACTGCAGCAGACCTGACAACAATTTTGTGTAGGCCTTTTGTGTAGTACTATTGACTCACTATTGGGGTCACGAAGAGGGGGACATGACTAAACGACTAAACAAAAACAACAACGACTCACACCTTATAGTTTTGGTTCAGAGAATGAGCACCCACACTCTGCCTAAGAAAAATTAATTTATATTTATAAATTAGCTCATTCATTCCTGAAAGACTGCTCTACAGGAGATTTGCTCTTCTCTCAGAAAAGGTTCGTTTTCTCTTTCCCTGTCTCATAATGTTACTTAAATTCCTGCCCTATGTGTCAATTAATTTTCCCAACCAACTTAATTCTGAATTCTGGCCTTTACAAATGTAAAGTCACCACCAGATTTTCTTGTGCAACCTAAAAAGTGCACTAAGTTTTGCAGCTTTATGTTTTGCCAAGTGAAATTAAGTAGCTTTTCAACGTACCTCAGCCGAAGTACCTTTATTACTTTCTTCCAAGAACTGCTGCAGAGTAACCACTTCACTTCCAGGGGAGTCCGTTTTAATTCTGTGCGTTCCTTGTCTATCCATTGTTTCTGACATTTTAGGATGGAGCATGGGGCTAGACCTGGCATGGCTTTTCAAATACTGGATGGGACTGCTGCTGCTGCTGGACCATGCGTCATGCTCATGAAGCAGGCTAAATTCTCCACTGCTGTGGCTTTGTGGCCTGCTTTGGTTAGTAACTGTGCCTGCTTTAGGGATAAACAGTATTGTCATCTTTATTATGCACGCTATATTATTTTTAAACATTAACAATGCATTATTGGATGTTTTTCCTTTGTCACATTGAAGAAGCATTTGTCATAAGGTACTAAAAAACCTATGGGGAAGCCATATGAGAAATAAAAGTTAGTTCCCTTGCCTTACCTAGTAAGGTTCTTCAATGTGACATGACATGTTTCCAATTAAACACCACCACCAAATAACTTTGAATGTTTAATCTTTCTCAACAAAATGAGATCCCAGACATTAAATATGACCCAGTTCAGCAACAAAGTTGACATCCGCTACTATTTATGACATATGGCAAAAGGTAAAAATATAAAAGATGGAATGCAAATAATTTATTTTCAGATTGATCAAGAAATATTCTTCGAGAAAGGTTTCTTAAAAATGCATTCCGTCAAATGCCTGTATCAGTTTGTCATGACTTGGAGCAGAAACATCCCATTTTGCACGGAGTAAAGGTTGAAGAAATGCCAGTTCACATTGTTTCCTTAAACAGATACAAATCAACCAACTGGAAGCTGCCCTTTGTGTTATTTTGAATTATTATTATTTTGAAGAAAAACAAGCAGCATACACTATCAATGCTACTGAACTACATCATGCACTACTGCAAGGAATTGTTTATACTGGAAAATCACAAACATTTTAGAAGACCTATCCATATTTTCCACTGAGCAGATACTATCTAGAAATACAGTGAAATGAATTAAATGAAGTTTAAATAATCCCTTATAAGGCAGTGACTGCTAGAAATCTTCCAGTTTTGCCTTGCATACAACTGTTTTACAACAGAAGAGGAAACAGACCATCCTGTCAGGTGTATCTCAAAGCAGATGACCAGAAAAAGCTGAGTGTTATCATTTGTCCCTTTGGTTCTACTCATTTGCAACACAACAGCATTAATTCCTCTCTAGAACTATCCATGTATTTATTCTTAATTTGTAGGCAAGTGGCACTTTCATTTGAAGAAAACCAAAGAATACAGATTCACATCTGATTCAAGAGGTCTTATTCCAAGACATTTGCCTGGCAATGAGTTTACTACAACATGGTTAGTAAAAATGGCCTATGTGTCTTCTGCCCAGAATGTAATTTGCTGTTATATTAGAAATGTTGTTTTTCTGTCTTAATATGACATTTGTTTGCAGGCTAAAAAGGATTTGAAAGCATTATTCATATTTTGTTTTATGTGAGCTGCAAGGCATTGCCATGTATCTGAATACACTACTACACTACATGGGTGGATGAATATCTGCAACGTCCTGCATTAATTTACTTTTCCTACATCAGACATGTGACCCACCTTATTCCAGAGCTTCATCTAAAAAGGAATGAAATGATGAAAGGAAAGGAAAACATGCCCTGAATTCTCTCCCTCCCTGCCCTGGAAATGTGAGGAATGAAGCAGATGTGTCAATTTGCCTGGAAGCATACCTTTGACTTCATGGAGTGAGGCATTATTATTGCTATTGCTAGTGGATGTTCTGCCACTATCAAGGCTGGCTGGTCTGGAAGCTAAATGGAAAAAAACCAGTAGATTGCATGAAGCACATACCATAGCAGATGACACTGTGCCTAGTACATTCTGATCACAGAATGCTCTGAGGCAGGAAATCATGCACTACTGATATCGCACAAGCTGAACATGTCCACTGTCAAAGTGTGGATTTTCGCAGGTGGGAAAAGATGGTGTCCCCAGGCAGCCCAAGTCAGCACTTTAGGAAAGTACACTAGACAAGCGAGCAGGTTAGCAAAAGAAGGAACAGAGAAACAAAATACATGTTTTGAATTGTATCAGGTTTATTGATGGGAATAACCAAGGTTTTAAAGAAAAATGGCACCAACATGCAGAAATCTGGTTGCGGTTAAGGCACTTACAAAAGATTTTGACACGGAACTCTGCACATTACAGAAATGTCACCGACAGGAAGAGAAAGAACATCTGCTCAGGAATGTTCTTTACTCCTAACCAAAGCAGGCGCAGAAGCAGTGTTAAAGGGTTTTAGAAACTGCACTACTGTGATTCAAATTTAACGGAAGTATTTTACAACTATGCCAAAATTTGATAGAGGAAAAATACATTTATTAATAAGATGAATTTTGAAAAGAAGATTTCATAAGCTGAAAGTTCTCACAATTGAACTCAGGACTGATGGAGAGGAGAGAAATTTGGGTCCTGTTCAGGTGCACTTCATACTGAATAGGTTTGTTCTGTTTAAGAGTGAAATCAGAGTGAAAGAAATGGAAAAGTTCCCATACAATTAGATGAGATGAGATGTAAGGAAAGAGTACAAACATGCACACTTGCAACGCAGGTCATTTTCTATTTCTGGATAAACTTTACTAGCATTTCCGTAGTAGGTCTGCTACTCCTTTAAAGCACAAATCTTACCATGAATTCTTGATCCTGTACTAGAATCATCACTAATTCCTTGTGGACTTACATCTTCAAAAGATGTAGCATCTAAAGGGGAAACAAGCACAATTTTGTTGCAAAAACAGACCTTTGAATTTATCATCTCTAAAACACAAGAAATTTTTTATGGCTCATTGATCCCCACAAAAGTTTACAAATACAACTAGTTTCCCCATCCTAATATTCCACAAGTCTGCAAATCAAATATTCCAGTTATTTGCTGGAAAAGAATGTGAAATATGGAGCACAAACAGTTTCCAATAACGCTACGGTTACCAACACAACCACACCACAGCGTGAAAAGGTTCTACCTATACCTTTATTATTAAGCAACTGCTTGGATCTCAAGCCTGCAGCAGAGTTGACAGTTGCAAAGTTGATGGATGTAGTAGAGAAGGCCATAGATCCCAATTCTTTTCTCCTTTTACCCGTAGATATATCATCAGGACCCTCCAGATGCTCAGAACTACCTGTCCATTGTCCTCCTGCTAGGACCATGGACTGCACCAGGTCATTCATGGCTGGGATGCAAATGAAAGCAAATGAATCAGCATGGTTCAATGTTTTTTAAAAGTTTTATTTTGTACTGTAAAATGCTTCATTTACCTAAGCATCAAGGCATACTGAAAGCTACAGTCCACAAGTTTCTACATGTTAAAACATGCAATTGGCTGAATGAATGAAAAGTGTTAAAAAGCCAAAGCCTCCTTGTACAGATGATTTTATTGCTTTTTATTAGCTACAACCGCCATGCTTGTGCTGGAGTGCTATACAATAAATAAATATATGTTAGAAGCTCTGATATGTTTCGCAATGAAAAATGGAATGAACAGGGAAAGATGAGCAGAAGTGCTAATACAAAGTCAGTGTTGGCAATGATAAGGGGTCCTTCAGTGCAGGTTTTTGCAGGAATAATATTTATTGCATGACAATAGAGGAAAGTGTTTAAAATAAATGTGTCCTCTCCCAACTTTCCCAAGAGCATTTCACTGAAGAAATGACAAAGAATACCTGATTTCCCCACCCCACTCCTTCAACTAAGAATGGTAAAACATTTCTAAGGAATAACAGGTCACCGTTTATTTATTTTGTAAGCAAATGATTTTCTAGATTTGTACTGAGGTGTTTATAAAACTGATTACTAGGAGTGGAATTCAAAATGTGCAAATGCATTGAGTGCACTATATCTTTATAAATACACACACATAACATATATATGTGCATATAATTCCCAGAACTTGAACCTATAAATGTGTGTTCATTGTGTGTGTAGATAGATGTATGCATATTCCCTGGTCCTGAATGGGGTAACTGTGCCCCTGAAGGACCAGGTGCGCAGCCTGGGAGTCATTTTGGACTCACAGCTGTCCATGGAGGCACAGGTTAAATCTGTGTCCAGGGCAGCTGTGTACCAGCTCCATCTGGTATGCAGGCTGAGACCCTATCTGCCTGCGGACTGCCTCGCCAGAGTGGTGCATGCTCTGGTTATCTCCCGCTTGGACTACTGCAATGCAGTGGGGCTACCTTTGAAGGTGACCCGGAAACTACAACTAATCCAGAACGCAGCAGCCAGACTGGTGACTGGGAGCGGCTGCCGAGACCATATAACACCGCTCTTGAAAGACCTACATTGGCTCCCAGTACATTTCCAAGCACAATTCAAAGTGTTGGTGCTGACCTTTAAAGCCCTAAACAGCCTCGGTCCAGTATACCTGAAGGAGTGTCTCCACCCCCATCGTTCTACCCGGACACTGAGGTACAGCACCAAGGGCCTTCTGGCGGTTCCCTCACTGCGATAAGCCAAGTTACAGGGAACCAGGCAGAGGGCCTTCTTGGTAGTGGCACCCTCCCTGTGGAATGCCCTCCCACCAGAAGTCAAAGAGAACAACAACTCCAGACTTTTAGAAGACATCTGAAGGCAGTCCTGTTTAGGGAAGCTTTTAATGTTTGATGTATCACAGTATTTTAATATTCTTTTGGAAGCCGCCCAGAGTGGTTGGGGAAACCCAGCCAGATGGGCGGGGTATAAATAATAAATTATATTATTATTATTATTATTATATGAATACATATACATTTTTATACACCCCAAGAGTTATGTATAGTGAGTGCCAAGGTGTTTAGAAACATTGCTTCAGCTCCTTGTATTATAGCAGGACCTGCACTTTGCAAAATAGGAAAAACAGCGCAGTCCACGGAAAGGTTAGTGAAAGTAGTAATAGAAGCCAGTGTAGCCATTTAAAAAGAAGCTGAACTGTCATAAAGTCTTACACATGGAGCGACGGTAGAAGGCCTTCATTTTGTCTTTTTCCTTCGGTCTGTTCCTCAAAAAGGGCAGTCTTTTCAGTGCAACCACTTTTATGTCATAGCATAAGGAAAAACGGAAACGGGAAGATGAAAGAAAAAGGGGAGAAGAACAGATGGAAGTTAAATGTTGAAACTAAGGACAGAAATGAATGCTTGAGTTTCCGCTAGGTGCACTTTATTTACTAAAAGCTATTAATCTCATGTTGCTGAATGGCAATGGATATGAAGCCTTCACTGTGGAACTATCCAAGGAAACGCTGGAAACCATGCCTGAGGAATATAAGGAACTTTCACAGTTCACAACTATTGGATGTCTTAAAAACCAAGCAAAAAAAAGATATAAAAAGAAGCCAAACCCAGGCACAAAAATTATGGGCAAGGAGTCAAAAACCAGCAAGCAGGTTTCCTGAGATGGAAAGGTATACTGGAAAAAAAAAAGTTCACTTGGTTTATCAAAGTATCTTTCAATAAGCACTACTTTCATTTCTTGCTGACCAAGCAGTCATTGTATTTTTCACATTAATGACTTGTTTTAAATTGTATTAATGTGAACTCATCTTAGTTGATTTAACTTCCAAGAACAGCAGTATCTAACCTTTACCTCCTTTTACACACCATCTGAACATATGATCAAGAAATTATTGGAATGGAGTGCAGAATACTGTAATATTCTGACTGATTACCGCTTTAATTAAGAATTATTGGTTAAATGACATACCATACTGCTACGGGGTGTGAAGTGGGGGGAGGCACCAAACAGAAAAATGACAGAACAAAGAAACAAACAGAACAGTGACAGTGCGGGAACATTAAAAAGCAAACATGTATTAACTGCAGTGAGAATTTTAAATTGCATGTTACAGAAAGCTTTCACATGTTTGCTTGTGGCAGGGTTGAAACCCTATACAAGAAGACCTTGTAATAAAGCAAACATTTGCATTTCAATGTGGCATTATTACTAATCCAGTGCAAAAGATGTAAGCCATGAGTGTACATACAAGCCCTTCATCTCAGTCAAGGAGTCATCCAGTATTATCTATGTATGTTCATTCATGAATAAGTTCCACCGTGATAAATGGTGTTTACTTGCAGTAAAACAAGCTGAATGAGAAGAGACGGATTTTCACTTACACATGACCTGTTTCCTCATCTGCGTGCTGTGCACATGTGAAGGAGCATTGCCACAGCATGCTTAGTGCAGTGTCCTAGAAGGCATGCCACAGGCGTTCTTCTCTGCTAAACCAGTTGACACCTTGTGTAGCAACTACGGGTGGAAATACATGTTTTCAACAAACATGTATTCCAAAACCCTTCTTTGCAGAGATAGCATGAATGCATTGTATAATATGATAATCTATGTGCATATGGTTAAGCCTTCCAGTGCATGCCAATCCCACCCCCTGCAAATGCTTTTGGTTCCTCTTCAGCCAAACCTGCTCCCACTTTTGGTAACTGGCTGGGAGCGGTGATAATAGAAGCATTCAAAGATGTCCTAGACCTAGAAGCAATAAACTGGCTGGCTGAAGAGGAGTTAAGTATCAGCCCAGCAGGGATCAGCAGTATAAAGGGAAACAAACATGTGATGGATATTCCATGCTTCCCCTGAAATGTGTAGTAAAGTATCATTTACAAGAGTAAAATATCAAATCAAAGTGTGTTACTATGGAAGGTTAACTTTTCTCACATTCAAATCTTTCTCCACAATTTTGGATAAAAACCTCACCTTTTCATTTTGTCTAAAAAGTAATGAAATGGAAACAGAGACTTGTGGCACCATAAAGAATAAAATACTTATTGTGGAATGAATCACTGAGTCTTTAAAAGGTGCCACAACACTCTGTTGGTTTTGCCGCAACATACTGAAATGGTGCGCCCTGTGGAGGTGGAATAGAAGAATTTAAAATTTGTATACATATTTTGATTAAAAAAGGTTATCTGAGTTGTCTGAAAAAAGTTGCAAGAGAATTGTGGGAAGAGAAAGACTGCAAAAAGCACATAGAAAAAAATATATTGGGCAAGTCAAAATAAATTCATATCTATTGAATACTCCTTCAGTTTTGATATCCTGTCCCTTCATCACGGAAGTAACTCCCACACATAGATTAGCTACTGCTGACAGCCATCATGAGTGGACAGCTCTGATTCCCCTTGGCAGGAGTGCTTTCACAATATCTTCTAAAGAGAAAAGGGTCTAACTCAAGGTAAAGGCATGATCTTGTAGCAAATATGTCGCTGGCACCCAAACCATTGGATGTAAATGTATTACCTACATTTTCACAAAATATGCAAATGATATATTTCTTATTCATAACAAAATTCTATGGAAACTGATGCTGAAGAAATGGTCCACAAATACAAATGATCAGATAGGTTTCTCTGTGTGAGGAAATGTAAGTAAGTTATGTGCTGATCAGATACAAGTAACACATCATAAAGAAAAATACAAATAATTTTGGACATATTTTCTAGTTCAGTCGCTACCTAATAATTACCAGTGAAAATATACTGAACACACACATAAACTGCAACCCACAAATCAGTTATATAATAGTATGTGGGTCCATGTGGGTCCATGGTCTTAAATAGAAATTCTACTTTATCTCTGGAACATAACTGATCCCAGTGCAAGAGGGAGGTGGAGCAATGAAATTTTTTCGTAATGACTGCACATTTACTGAGCATCAGGATACAAATTTGGAGGAATAAACTGATTAACTGAAGATGATCTGGGAAAAAGAAATGTAGCTCCCAGTGGATTTCCCAAGGGGATTTATCTCATGACAGAAAAAAGATTCCCTGCCGATCACAAACCTTTTGAAAGGAATAATTTAAGGAATACTTTTAAAGACTATTTAGCAATTCTTCAATGCTTAGCAATTCTTCAGACCTAACTAGCCTTCCTACCTGATAATGCTAATGGTGGGCGGGGGGGGGGGGGAATCGCCACACTTTCTCCTCCAAATATACCTGACATTTGCTGCAATGTTTAAAAGTATCCCCATCAGAATGGAAATTATCTGTGCAGCAATTGAACAACACATGCTGATTACTCTAGATCACTAAGAGCAAACAATCTTCTAGATTGTGAAAGTAAAAATCTTTGTAGTTAGGAGGACAGCAATTGTGGACCAGATATCATGACAGGCAACTACTCAACTAATATGGGACCTAAATTAAGATGTAAAACGCTAGGCTAGTACAAAGGCTGGTCAAAGTCTTCTCTTCCACAGAATTACCGCAGTTTCTCTCCTCTTTTAGTTCGCACAGCAAATGTAATCTTCAATCATTAGTAGATCAGTAATGAATAAAAACTGTAAAAACAATTACTCAACTAAAGAGTTAAACATACTATGAAGCAGAACGTTATTTCTAATGTTTGTACAGAAATCTATATAATCAAAGCACGCATCATTTGGGGTTTGATTCTTTTCCAGCCTGATCAAACGGAAGAATGTTTACACACATTTTGATACCATGTAAAAACATCAAAGACATTCATTTAAAAAACAACACCGTGTCTGCCACTCGGTCTTATTGTTCTAACAGATCTTATTTTCAAGATTCCCCCAGAACAGGTTTAGGGGGCATGCAGTGCTTCTAGTACAAGTGGACATAAATATCTCACTTGATGCTATGCTGAATTCCATGTTGAATTCCACTGTAAATATTTGCTTTGATATGGCGCTCAAAAACAATAATATGATTACTTAAGGTTCAAAATTCTATTCCAAAGCAATGTTGGTACAATGAAATGCTGTTAACGATATAGTGTCACACACCCTGTGTCAGCACAGCCTGGCATACCAGTGAATTGAAAGCAGAATGTGATGTAAAGGTACGGGTTAAAAGGAGTGGAAGAAGAGCTATTACACAGCTGGACCTCTTGCTTCTAGAGTATATATAATGGATGCAGCTACTCTCAAGAACCTGCTGACCAGAGCTATGCATGACACTGAAGCTTTGCAAGGCAGATCGATACAGCACAGTCCCCCTTCCATGCAGTATGCCCATAGACATGCAGAAACACACAACCAATTCATCAGCAGTATGAAGATGCTGATAAGGAAGCATGTTACAGGGAACTCTTCACACGCCAAGAGTAGAAACGTAATAAGTGGATGAAAAGAAACAGTACAGAAAAGAGCAATGGTTATGGGTAAAGAAGGGGTGCCAATTTCACCTCTACAGTCAGCTCAGACCAAATTTTTCACTGTCAGTAAATATTGCACCCCTAAAAAACTTTAAAGAGCATTCCTCTGCTGTAGAGCTTGATTCTCCATCCTTGAGCCTACAGGAACATGAGCAAAATACTTTTAAGCAAACTTCCTCCAAGGGTATTTTGAACCTTTTCACCGCATCAGGAAGTACTGCATGACACACTACCCCTTACAAAAATTAAGCAATTTACTCACTGCTGCTTTTCTTAGCCCCCACGGTCTGACCATCTTCCAGGGAATTTGAGCCCACTGAGGAACTATCTTGACTGTCCTGGTGTGGCAGCTGAAGAAATCCTTCACTAGATTCTGAGCGGGTTGGTGTCAGAGTTAGAGACTTGAGGCGTTCTCGGTTAATATCCTTCTTTGATTTTATCAGTTTCCTCATTTTCAGAGTAATCCAATTACCTCTCCTTTTGGAGAAATGAAGAATGCTATATTTAGAACAAATTCTTGCAAATATTATAAAACAATTAGTTTATTTCTTTAACTAACATACACTGGCACATTTCTGGCAAAGAAAGAGGGAGAGAAATATGTGGTCATGCATTACCTTCTTGGAGGAGATGGTTCATAAAACTTATACTGATCCATAATCTTTTCTTCCAATTTCTCTTTTTGTCTTCTCAATTCATTTAGCTTGTCACTGTGAACAAAAGGTAATTGACATGTTAGAAGGCATGTATGTTTCTAAAATATGTTTTTCCTTTGTATCAGTGTGCCTCAGCGACTTTTTAGGACATGTGTGTTTAAATGCAGTTTGCATTGCATCAGGGCAGTTTACATCAACATTTTGCCAGAACTCAAGTCACAATATTTTATTTTTAGGGAAATATGGGCACTATGTAGAATGCGAGAAGGTGTTAGAATAATGTGCTGGGCATATGACAAGATGTTTCTATACACATGTCACTCAAAGGATCACAGGAAGCTGCCTTATACAACATCAGACCGTTACATCCATGTAGCACAGGACTGGCAGCAGCTCTCCAGGATATCCAGAGGAGATTCTCCTAGCCCTACCTGGGAAAACTAGGAATTGAACCTGGTAACTTCTGTATGCATTCTAACACTGAGCTACACCACTCTCTTCTCTCCATTACAGAAGGTCATTCTCCCCTTATTTTAGACGGGAACACTGGACGTTTGCCATGAAGGTTCCTTCTGGTTTGGTTGAATGATAGGTTAGGAAAGCAGGAGGAAGGCAGGGATTAAGTCACCTAGATTTCAGTTGCAGGTCTGGTGGTCTGAGATGCTTTCCCAGTTGTCTTGCTTGCTATAAAGCACGGGGAAATGTGATCTCAGGTGCCTAGGAAAGAATTGCAAACCAAGGATGGAAACGCTCCACCCCACATTAGGCCTAGCACAATCTGGAAGATGGTACTGTAAGGGCCAGAGACTAGGAAAACTTTTCTCTATCCACTATCCCCATGCCATGCATGATTTTATAAACGTCTATCTTTCTCGCATTTTCTCGAAACAGCCCCAAATCGTACAATCCTTCCTCACAGGGGCATTCCTCCATTCCTTTTATACCTTCAGCAAATGCATGCTGCAGCACAAATATCTTGAAGGATTGCTCCTTAAAAAAAACCTGCCAACATGAGGAGGAAACAGGTGGCTTATAACTTCCCATAAGAAATCCCACTGCTCTTCTGATTCTAGCAGTTTAAGGAACAATAATTCAACATCATTCCACAGTAAACTTTATTTCACAAGGAACAATATTGATTAAAATCCAACTACGAATTAACATTTTCATCTGTTGTTAATGGAATGCACCAATTAACATTTCCATGATTTATTTCTATTTGAACATCCAACTGTTGGGTGCAACTACTTCACCGTTTTTGATACCCACATATACTGCCTTTGTTCAACGTGGAACAGATCTTTGCTTTCCATATTCTGCTCTAATAATGTTCTGTTTTGCAGCATTAATGTCTGTATTTGATCCAACAGGTGTCTGTTTTCTTCTTCCAAATTTCCTTTTAGCTGGCTAAGCAACTGTTGAAATGTACAAAACACAATATTTTAGTGTATGAGGTCTGCCCAGCTTTCTGTTTATAAAGTACAAAAGAAAAATGAAGTCAAGAAGACAAGTCAAATGATAGAGGCAGCAATAGTTCAGTCACCAGAGCACGAAACTATTAAATCTTGGGGTCGTGGGTTCAAGCTCCGCTATAGGTAAAAGATTCCTGCATTGCAGGACGCTGGAGTAGATGACCCTCATGGTACCTTCCAACTCTACAATTCTATGATTCTATTATCTGGTTTTTGTAAATAATTGTAAATTGCTTTTCTTCCAATTGAGGAGAGCAATCTGTAGCTTCTGTTAAGGTCCTAGCATCCTTTTAGCTTCTAACCAATGTATCCACTGTTCAAGCCAATAAGAAAGGGAGCAGAAGACGTCTGGCTCTCTTCAGGATATCTTATATCTCTTCCTTGAATCTTAATCTTTTGTTTAAATGCAAAAAAATTATTCTCTCTTTATGTACAAAACAGACTGAAAGAAAACCATGAATTCAATATTCGGAATTATGGAGTGAGAATCAAACTTTTAGCTTTCATATCAATGAGTGCAAAGACACTAGGTTGATTGATATAAGAGGATACATGCAGTCTTAAAGAAACTTTTCAGAACATCTCCACTAATTCCTCAATAAAATCACTAGAACAATTCCAGAATAAGCAGAACGACAGACCTAAGTTTGTTCCTAATATGATACAAAGACACCTTCAAAACTATTAAGATACAGTGGTGCCCCACAAGACGAATGCCTCGCAAGACGAAAAACCCGCAAGACGAAAGGGTTTTTCGGTTTTTGCGACGCTTTGCTAGACGATTTTCCCTATGGGCTTGCATCGCAAGACGAAAGCCCATAGGGAAATCTCGGGGACCTCTTTTAAATGCTGGCGGTGGGGAGCAAAGCCTTTTCCCCCCCTCTGGACTTCAGAAGAGGTCCAGGAAGGCCGGCGGGGGCGAAAGGCTTTGCTCCCCACCGCCAGCATTTTAAAAGCGGTCCGGGATAGCAGGGAAGCGCTTCCCGCTATCCCGGACGGCTTTTGAATTCCTCCGCTGTCCCGGGGCGATTTTAAAATGCTGGCAGGCGGCAGCGAAGCCTTTGTTGCTGCCCGCCAGCATTTTAAGATCGCCCCGGGACAGCGGCAAAGTCTCCGCTGTCCCGGGGGCTTTTAAAATGCTGGCGGGCGGCAGCGAACCCTTCGCTGCCGCCCGCCAGCATTTTAAGATCACCCTGGGACAGCGGAAAAGTCTCCGCTGTCCCGGGAAGGCAGGCGGGGGGGAAAGCAAAGACTTTCGCCCCCCGCCAGCCTTCAGAAGAGGTCGGGGGACAGACTGTCCCCGGACCTGGTCTGAAGGCGGTTTCCATAGGAACGCATTAATTGATTTTTAATGCATTCCTATGGGAAACCGTGCTTCGCAAGACCAAAAACTCGCAAGACGAAAAGACTTGCGGAACGAATTAATTTCGTCTTGCGAGGCACCACTGTACATTACTAAATTCAACTATTACAACCCTTACCGAAAACTCATAAAGATAAGCATATTACTGCGAAAATCTAAAAAAGCCTCTTTTGTCATGAATAAACAGGGCTATAATAAAACATTACTGAAGAAATGCAAACTCATTACCTCACACTGATTATTCAGTTTTGTATACGTAATATCCAGCTGTTGGTACTGCTCTTTGAGTTTGGAAAATTCAGCTTCCAGCCTTGTTTGTTCCAGTTTAGAACTGTTCAGTAATGTTTTCAAATTCTTATGATCCATTTGGAGAATTTCATTTTCTTTCAAAAGCTGCGTATATGTATGATTCAATCTGTAATTAAAAATGGACAGAAAACAAAATTAAAGTAAGTTTTCACAAAATTAACAATTAAACAAGTGTCTGCACAGTTATATCATATACTCACATTTAAAGAGAGATTTACATTATCATAATGTTTGTAGAAATATCTTATAACCAATTTCTATGAGCATACTGTAGATTTATTGTTTTTTTCTTATTCTAATGTATTAAGGGTTTCTAACTTTTATGCAGTGTTTAAGATCAGGGTAAATGCAAAATATAGTTGGCACATTTAATAATACACTTTAATTCAGATAATTATTCATTTGCTTTGTTTTCTTACCTGTCATTTTCCTCACAAAGCTTTTTGTATTCCGCTGCTACAGTTTCATGCTTTTTGTTTTGCTGCAGCATCTTCTCTTGTTCTGCTTTAAGAACTTTTTCCAGTTCTTCTAATTGCACTTTTTGTTTCAGCAACTGATTGTATCTGTCAAATGGATTATATAATATTACTAATTCTATTCTCAAGTATTATTTACAAAAGGTTATTATGAATACAGCTTCCACTTTCAACATGGCTGCAACTATAAGGATTTAAGATCTAACATTTTAAATAATTTTCAGATTAAGCTGCAAACTGGTTATGACTGATATATTGAAATCACCTGTCTTCTAAGTCCTTATGTTCCACCTCAAGATTCTTGTGTGCTGACTTAAGGTTTCCATGTTTGGAAATTAGAGATTCATATTCAGTAGCTTGCCGTTCATGAAGCTGTTCCAGTTTTTCATGATCTTTGATGAGTGAATCATACAGCGATCTCAGATCCTCACGTTCCTTGATTATGGACTCATTTTCATTTTCCAAGGTGGACTGCTGAATCAGCAATTGTGCATTCTGATTCATAAGAGATGTACTTTGCGAATTAATAGCAGAATTTTCTACCTACAATTGCCAAAGTGACATTGGACAATCAATAACAAAGTACTTTGTGGTGTACTCATTCAAAATTAGCCTTGTACAGAATTAGCCAATTTTGGTCCTAGGTTGTTAACAGGTTTTAAATCCTGTTATCTCAGAGCAATTTCCCCAATCTCTTCGAAGAAATGCTGGAGATCAAACTGGGGCTTCGTGCATTCAATGCACTCTCACTGCATAGCTCTGCAGTTTGCATCTGTATGCATATCCACTTATAAGGATTAGGTAACAGGTGGTACAGGAAACCTCTGACATAGATGCTGGAGAGCTGCCACTGCCAGTCAAAGTGGACATTTTCTCCTGTCCTATGCTTCCTAAATCAACTCCAGAAATAACATGAGGATCAGCAGTGAAATACTTAAATTAGGCTTGTTTAGGTAAATACAGGAGTCCCCCCACTTAGGCACATTCTACTGAAGCGCAACTGCATATACGTGTGGTGCTGGGAAACAATTACATAGACTCATACCATGAAATTGTGAGATAGAAGATACCGGGGGTGCAGCAGGGCTTTGTTTCTGCCGCTCAGTCTCCCCACCTAACAGCATGTGTTTGCCAGCCTCCTGCCAACCCTACAGCTTCAATTCTAGTTGTGGATACAGTATTTTTGGTATGGATTGAAGAGAAAGAAGAGGTGTTTACAGGGCGCTTCCCACTTCATGAGATTTCACTTATGTGTGCAGGGGTGTAATGCCCACCTAAGTGGGGGGGGGATGCCTGTACTGACCTGTTTTCTTTGTCAAACAGATTACAAATTCTACATCTAGCCTCATAGAGATTCTTCTGACCCTTTCCTATAGATTCTCCTTCTAAAAAATTTCACAGCTGTTCTAGAATGCAAGAGGAACTAAGTGGTTTTTTTGTTTTTGTCTCTAAGATACCTAAATGTAACAGAAGCAGGAAACTCAAACGTTTCACTCTTGTTACCAAGTTCTAATTAGGGTTGGGAAATAAGAGACACCTCTCTAGCATGAAGAGATGGAATCATAGGGTTGTAGAACAAGAACCCACCCACCCCCATCTTGCAGTACTTAACCATACCACCACAAATGGGATATACAGGGACTCAAAATGATATGGGCATGTGATCATCGAAGAAGTGAAAAAATAAAGTACAAAACAATCCAATAGTAATGGGAGCTATCCAAAGGAACTTCTTGGAAGTAGATCTAGCCCAGGGAGCCAGGGAGTTACTACAGATGGGGCACTGCCCACCAGTCAAACCACTTATGTTCAAAATACAGTGGTACCTCGGGTTACATATGCTTCAGGTTACAGACTCCGCTAACCCAGAAATAGTACCTCTGGTTAAGAACTTTGCTTCAGGATGAGAACAGAAATCATGCAGTGGCGGCGCGGCGGCAGCAGGAGGCCCCATTAGCTAATGTGGTGCTTCAGGTTAAGAACAGTTTCAGGTTAAGTACAGACCTCTGGAACGAATTAAGGATTTAACCCGAGGTACCACTGTATAGGCTTCCCATGAGTGTCACAAGAATAGCTGCTGCTACAGCCATGTGAATAACAGCAAGGCTTTCACTTGTAAATTCTATATTGCGGTTGGGAGATAAATACAAATTTGTGAAAACAGAACCTGAAGCTTGGCATTCTGAGTTTGCAGCGTTGTATTTTGCTCCTGTAAGGAAACAGTCTGTCTCTGAAGTGCCACAATCTGAGCTTGCACATTATTGTTCTGTGTCTCAAGCTGCTTTAGTTGTGTTTTCAGGGCTTGCTTCTCTGCCTGCAGAGTTGCGTTCTTTAAAAAGGAACAAAATGTATTACATACATGCACCATTTAAATGAACAAAACATTGTTTAAATTCAGACTTCTATTTTATGTCAAACAATCTGAAGTATGGAAACACTCTTGCAGTCAGAAGAAATCACACAAAGTATGGGTTTGCTTTCTGATGAAAGTGGGTTTACTCGATGTGGTGTACCTATGTATGCATGCAAGAGAGAAATAAGACAGGCAGAGAGGCATAATAAGTTATGCTGAAATCAACTACATTTATTTCCTAGAAACAGTATGTTCTTTCAAGCACAGTATTAGATCAGACTACCCTAATTACTAGCCTATTCTTTTGTTATATCCGTGGCAACAAAATGTGGCTTACTATACCCTACACAGGTTGACAATCAAGGTAAAATTATTAAAATAATCCAAATTATTACTTACATTTCTCTCAACTTCAATTAATCTATCTTTAACCTTCAAAAGTTCTCTAGTGGTTTCTTGGCTCTCTCGTTCCCATTTATTGACAGACAAACTTTCTTCATCAGTTTTTGACGAACAATTCTGTACCATTTTCTCTTCCTCTTGTCTTTGCTTGAGGGCCTCATAATTCTTTTTCACCTAAAGATCAATGAATTCAATTTCAAATGTAAAATACTAAATCCTACTAAATCCTAAGCATGCCAGGACAACTTTATTCTTATTATTTAATTAGAAAAAATGGCCCTGCCACAGCTGTTTTTCTTTCACCAAAGGTTCCAACCTTTGATCCCCATAGGGAAAAAAAGCAGTAAGAGGAGAGGCAGTTTCAGGGGGTAGGTATGGCTTGTGGAAGGGTTCAGCATGCCTTCTTTTCTGCCCTATGCAGCTTAGATCACACCCCACCCCAGACTTTACAGGGATTTGGTGGCAACCCAATTGTTACTCTCATGTCTGTGGCTTAGTCTGGCCTTTTGAGGTAGACTAATGACAAGGAGAGCATCTTTAGGAGGGACTTTGACTGCTACTTTCAAAGCTTTTTGCAAGAATGCCTACCATTCAGTGTCTCAGGTGTAGTTTCATTCAGCTCAACTAATTGGCCCACTAGCTTCTACTCCACTTCACATTACACAAGGACCACTTGAGCCCATATACTGCAGCTCACTCATACTGAGGTCATCTTGAGGAGTACTGGTTGTTCCCCCCATGCTACAGAGGCCTGATGGGCCTCAACCAGAAGTTACATATTGTTGAAGGCTCTTCCAGCAGAGATTCAGCAGGCATCCTTATTTGGGACTTTGTGGCCTCCCTTTGGAGACTTTTGCACCAACAGGCCTATGCACTTGTTTTAAATGTTCATGATTCTAATCATTAGGGTTTATTATTTTAGTCATTTTAATAATTGTTTTGTATTGCTCTTAATTTTTTATGCTTTTAGATTGCTGGTACACCACCCCAATATTTTAGGAGAGGGCACACACACAAACTTTTATAGATAAATAAATGCTAGCAAAAATTAGCAAAACCACATGCTGCAGTCTCAAGTGGCAGCTGTTCAGAAAGGGGCTAAACATGAAGCTGAACAGCACTTTAAATACTGCTATCAGCAACACCTAAAATTTGCCAAGTCAAAAAACAAAATGTTTTCTGCATGGAAAGCACTGATTAATTTTTAAACCAACATTTTTCATATATTTCTGTGAAGATAAATTGGTAATATATATACTGTTTTCACTAAGAAAGCAAGAGTATAATTCAGCATGTATTTTGCTTATCAAAAGCAGCACTGTGCATAAATCTTTCGAAAAAACTTTTGACAATATAAGAAACAGATTTTTTTTCTAACACCTTTATAACTGTTAGAAACAATTTAAGGTAATAGAAATATTTGGGTTTTTTTACTGTTTTAAGTTCCTGGCGCAGTTGTTGATTTAAATTTGTTGATTCTTCTAATCGAGCTTCCAAAGCAGCAATTTTTTCTTCTTTTATTTCAAGTGACTTTTTCAATGTGGATTCTAATCTTGACTCCAGTAGCTTGTATTTGCTATTAATGAAAAAAATTACAATAATGTTTTAATTATCAAGAAGAAGACAATCCCCTAAGAAAATATACAAGCTTCATCAAGGTGATAGCTTGACTGTTTTTCAATAAATCTGTGTGAGGACAGGACCACAGTTCACCCAACAGTCTGCTGTCTTCACTTCCTATTGTTCTATTTATTTCATAAAATTTAGAAACCACTCAAATGTAAAAAACAAACAAATCCAAAGAGAATAAAATAATCCGTTGAAACAATAAAAGCAACTATTTAAAACATTCAAAATATAAAGTCTGCAATGATCTAAAAAGAGATTGAAACATACAAGATTTTCTACAAATTCTTACACCTCATTAAACTGTTTAGACAGAAGTAGTTTTACTCCGTGGGTACAGACACAGTCCTCTTTTTAATTAATGCATTAGCACTATAGCACTTGTTCATCTGACCAATTTAAAGTCTAAATCTGGCTACTATGGAGATTTAGGAAGCTGCCTACCACCATCTCCTGACCTCAAAGGCCATGACCTAATCCCTTTGCCATCACTTTCATCAAATGTATTTAATGGAGAATATTCAAGAAAATAATGCAAACTCTAAAGAAACAAATCCAGCAAGTGTATACAAACAGAAAAGAAACTTGTTCTGTGACAGTAAAGGACAAAACTGAGATGTGTCACCCATGCTGGTCTGGGTACACCCTAAGAGAACGGAAGATGTACATTTAATCATACAGAGAGTTCTAGCACATAAACAATGCAGAATGCAAAGAGACTGAATTGCTGGTGAGCAGTCTTCATTCTGGCTACAGTCCAACAAAATCAAAGATAAAAAAATGAGCTTGATTACAACCCTCCACTACAAAGGACTGAACCACACAACCCTGGTTCTTCAAAACATAATGGGAGCAGAGAAGAGAAGGAACAAACATACAGGTGCATGATGATTTCCTATATATACTCACAATGTGTGAACCTAACACTACAGTTGCTATTTCTAAATTAGTACTTCCATTGCTCAATATAGCCAAATTGACTGATGCTGTCCACATCTGATTTTACCCTTTGCTTTCTGCATTTTATTGCAAAGTTAAGTCTACAGCAACGCTTGTTTTCACATCAGTTGCGTCTGCAGCCAAGTTCCCAAAGTTTCATACATGTCCTTTGAATACTGGACTGTGGGAAATTTTTCTCCTGGCTTAAAGTGATGTAATGCTAAGAAAGCATGAAATAACATTGGCTCAAATTAATGGAAACGCTGCACTCTGTTCATCCCTATGCTGCCAAGAGATAACAGAGGGTGTATGTGAGGAGGGATAGAAGGTCAACACACAGACTGAATGTAGCGCAAATCCGGGAATACTTACAAATATAGATATAGCCAAGTACAGCAAAATTAGTTAAAGGTAAACAAGAGTTTTCATGGCATCATATATTTTGTCTGATCACTATCCATTCTGAGAATCAAACTATTTTACTCAGAAAGTAATTCGCTCTCCTATGGTCAAGGTCACATCCAGGTCAAGGTTATGTCCAACCAGGTGTGAGGACACTGATATACTGAGACAACGCCATGGCTGTCATTGAGACCATGAAGTCCTGAGCTGGTCCATATGGGACAGTTTCACTATGGATAATAAAGTTTCCCCCACACCACCATAAAAACATTTTCCAACATCAAATCTGAGATAACCTCTGCCATCTCAATTAGGGAGACTTAATGCGGCAGGGTAGATGGTACAGTAAAAACATCCTTGTTCCGGCCCTCTGGCCCAACAATGCAAACAATCCCTCAAATCCAGACACAGTAGGGATTGGTCTCCACTGCAACTTCCCTGCCCCATCCCTCTGACCTCTAATGGTGCTGCACTGAGTGTCCAGGTGAACATAGCTGGGTGAGCTTAGGGCCACCAACTTCATCCATCCAGGTGTCAGTCATACATGCCAAGTTGGCTCCCTCACCCAGGATCAAATTATGAATGGTCAATATTGTATTCTGAACAGACCTGGCATTTAGCGACACAGCACCAAGGGGGGAGCTGGCTTACTAGCACCCCCAGATTCTGAAATACAGCAGGTGAAGCAGAAGGAGCCTGGGCTTTGATGTAACTAGACCTCTTTTCTTTGTTTCCCCTCCCACTATGTTTTATTGTAATTTTATTGGTGTTAGCCGCCCTGAGCCCGGCTCTGGCCGGGGAGGGCAGGATATAAAGAAAAATTTATTATTATTATTATTTCTCCTCCCTGTATACCTTCATTCACCTCTGTATCGCCTCCTAAACATATTACCACCCTGTGCTACCTCTACGAAATGACAGGAATACAGCAGAGGTTAATGTCAGGGGAACTCAAACTATGAGATACTTTTAAAATAAAAATATCAAATGTGACACACCTCAGCTCTCATCTGGGATAAAAACTCACCACTCCCCCAGTTTCCCACCCGAGAAAGGCACAGTTTCATGCAGGATTGGACCCACACTCCATAGGCATGAAATCAATATTCTCTAACACACATAGACCACCTTCAACCTCTTACCCTGAAAACACAACACTTCCCCAAAGGATAGAAATGAACAAACAATACCACACATAAAACCCTGGCCAATAAAACTGATAAAAGGGGGTAAATCTTTGGTCCACACAGCTTCCCAAAAGGAGTGTTCCCCTTTGGGGTAGCCCCTGCCAGCAGCATAACATGCTTCCTGCACCAGGCTTGGGCATACAGCACTTTATCATGACTAGAACACACAAGCAGCCAGTCTGAGTGAAGGTAATTGAAACCACCAACTGCAGCATATCCTGTAGACACCCACCATTCCAAAATCTGAAGATAAACCGAGTTAACACCTAAAATCTACTCCTTCCATTGAAGCCTCTCACCAAAATAAAAAAATTCCTTGTTTAACCTCTCTATTCAATCCTCTCTTTCTCACACATATCTCCCTAAGCCAACATCACTGCCACTAAATTTGGTCTTCCCACATCAAATCCATCACTCTGGAATAGAAATTAACCCCTTCCATGGGCACCAAACTAGGATTCTTAAGCAGTTGTCAGGAGCTAATGATTGAAAACTAGGTAGAAATGAAACCTTATAGGGTGGAAAAAAGCAATGAAAATTATTTTAAATGGGGAAAGTCTTGATAATTCACTGTGAAAAGCTTACATTGTCTCAACAGTATCCTGAAAGTAAGACTGGATACATACAATTATAATGCTGGCTTCCTCTCAAGATAGAAGGTTCTGAATTTGCCACCATCATTATGTCAATCACTGCTAATAACAGACTACAGCGCCAGTCATTATTCTCAACTGAGTGGCATGCTGACAGGAGGGCTGGTCAGAAGCTGGAGTATTCTGCTTTTGTTAACACATATTTTCTCCAATTCCACAAGGAACAGGATGGAACACATGACCAAGTAAAGGAAACAGATGTTTGTATGCTATTAGCTTTATATTGGCAGATGGAGTAAGCTGAAGAGAGCCAAAAGCTCTTTCAGAGATACTGATTTTTTTCCTGCTGATAGACTCAGGAATCTATTATAAAGGATATAGTAACTGTTGGAGATAAGTGCTCAAAATGTCTATACCAACTCTGCAAAGAGATGTTTACTCCTTTGATGACATATAGAATTTCGTACAACAAAATTGAAAGTGGAACCTGAAAGAAGTGCACACTGTAGTAGCTGTTCATATACATTCAGGAGCATATCCTGTGAAAAACAGTTATTGCAGAATGCCATAAAGAACTGCGCTCAACCTATTCCAAAGAGGCCTTAATATACTCACCTATCATCTGAACTCTGCTCATCATGCAAGAGGCGCTCCTTATTTAAACCTATCTTTTCAAGTTCATGTGTAAGCTTTTCTAAATCATTATTCATCTGCTGTGTCTTCAGTTTTTCATTCACCAAATCCTTTAAATAGATTTTTGAAAATGTGTTGAACGTATAATATTGCAATAATGCCATTTCTAGAGACTACAGCAGGAGACTCAGGCAATAGATTTTAAGGAAGTTGAAAGTGGCTTTAAGAGAGGTTTCCCTTTCAATGCTGAACACAAATATTTTTTTATCTCAGTTGTCTCCCATTAATTTTTTTTAGGTTTTTTAAAGGCTACAAAAATATGCCAAATCAGTTTGCCAGATTTGAAATTAAAATGTAGATACATGCAATAAAGCTGTGATCCTTATTTCAAACCACCTTCAGCTCTCTGAAAAAACTATATTTTGTCTCCATCCTATTGACACTTACTGCATAAACTTCTAGTTAATCAGCAATCATATTCCAAAAACAAATATGAATTCATTTCAAAGGTTTGCCTCCTTTATTTTTGCTGGGTATTTTTAGTTAATATATCCAATGCTGGACTTGCCTTAGCAGAAAGAACATTTGTTTAAATTGGAAAACTCACTCTTCCCCAATTCCCCAACCATATCCTATTCTGTCCCAGTGGATTCCACATTCCTCAGAAGTAGCTTTGGGGAAGTGTTAGGTAGGTAGGAAAGATGAAGTGACCCAGTTTGCTTGGGCAGAAGCGTTTTCCCCTCACATTAAACCACCATTGGATACAACCCACTAATTTTATATTAAGTTACTAAATCCAACAAGATAGTTCAAATGTTCAGTACATATGATCCTGAATAATAAAGCCATCAAGTGTTATAACAATTGCTTCCATGCTAGCTCCTTTGATTGAAATTGTCTCTCTTTATTCATTTGCTTTTTATGGAGTATCCAGATTGTCAAATGGTTGTATTCTGGTATTGTACTCCTGCTCTTTTTTGCAATGAAACACAATCACAGCACCAGCCTGTTCAGTGTGGACAGCCAAAGTGCCATCACAGCTTTTAAGAACTAGTGTGCCTTCAATGAAAAGCTTCCTTCTTGCAGTTTCTTCCTCATTATTTCTTCATTTCAGTTCGTATGCACCTGGAAGACTAGTTATCAATTAGCCCTCAATTAGTCAGCTTCTGATGCCTGTGTACATTACTGGTTTCCTTTCACTGTTTCATAGCAAAATGGTTATCGTTTCAGTATAAAAAGTAAAGTGGGGGAGAATTAAAGGAAAGCAGACTTGTCACCATGGAGAAGAGAAGCTGATTAATTAAGGGCACACTCATTACTGCAAGGAGGAAGCTAGTAACTAATGTTGCAGGGGACCTGCTTATGAATAAATATTAGAAAAGGAGCAATGAGGAGGGCAAGGGCTAGATATTATACAGTCCACCTTTGCTACACAGAAACCATCGTTTTAATTCTGCTTCCAAGGCAATAATTATTCCACAATGCCTCAAAAGTGCCAACAGGTCCCAGGGTGGAAGCAAACGAAGTGCTGGCAACTGCTGCCTGCATTGCAGTGTGCGAGTCCATGATATTCACACGGCTCAAATGCAAACATTTCTGCTTTGCTCATAACACAGGGGGCACAAAAAGAAGTATGAACATCTTCTGTCACCATTTCTTCTTAATGTATGAGCAACTCAGAATCCACCAAGCTCATGAATAGTGTTTGAATAATATGCAAATAAAACAAAAATACATTAAATTTGCATGAATTATTGCATGAAATTGACAGCTAGAATTTTTTGAATGTTACAGCTGCATTACCCTTTATAATTATAGTATATCATTCAGCAGGAAATATTACCTCCCGTAATGTGACAAGTGTTTTCTTGTCAATGGTGGCTCTTTTCACAAGCTCTTTATTTTCCTTTTCAATCTCTTTTAAACGAACAGAAGCTTCTTTACATATACCAATTTCCTTAACGAGTGACTTGTTCTCTTTTTCCAGATCACCAATTTTTACATTATTTTCTTCTAATGTGCTGTCCTTAATATCTGCTTGTTGTCGAAGCCTCTTGTTCTCTTTTTCCAGCTGTTTCTTATCTTTTTCTAGCTGAGAGGTCTCTTGCTCCAAAAGCTTGTTCTCTTTTTCTAATTTTTCTAAGCGTTTACTAGAGATTTTGAGTTCTTCCAGGTTTTTTTGTAAGGTTTGATTTTCCGTCTCTAGATCCTGTAGTTCACTTTCTAGATGCTGAATCTTTTTGTTGGTGTTTTCTAGGGCTTTCTGCAGTCTTTGGTTTTCGGTATCCAAACCTTGATAACTTACTTCTAAGCGTTCAGTCTTCTTAAAAGAAGTTTTCATAAGATCCAGGCTCTTTTGAAGCTGTCCTTTCTCACTTTCCAGTTCTTTATTTTCTAGCTCTAACTGAGCCATCTTGATATTTGTACTTTTCAAAGTTTCAACTGTTCTTCTGAGCTCTAAATTCTCTTCATCAAGTTGTGTGTTCTCTTTCTCTAATGACTCTAATTGAAAGCTGAGATTTTTAAGACTATCTAGAGTCTTTTTCAGCTTCCTGTTTTCAGTGTCTAGACTTGAGTTCTCTTGTTCTAAGGAATCTATTTTTTCACATGTAATCTTTAAGTTGGTAATCTTTTTCTGTAATAGTTCGTTTTCTTTTTCAAGATGTTGAACTTCTTTCTCCAGTTCATCTGCTCTTTCTCCCTTCTCTTTATAATGTTCTAACTCTTTCTTCAGTTGCTTCTTTTCAAATTCTATCTTATTTAATTTACTGCTCGTTTCTTTAATAGATTCATGGAGAATTTTATTTTCCTTTTCAATATCTTTCACTCTTGCTTCAGCACTGATTTGTGAACGCTGTCTGAGGGAAGCCACTGTTCGATTCAAATGCTCATTCTCTTGTTCCAGGATTTTAATCTAAGTAATTGAAATGAAAGTTTATTCTATTTTTTTTACAATAATGTTTATTGAGTTTCATACAAATATAACACATACTATAAAACAACTGAAACACAAATAAAAAAACAATAAAGTGAATAAAAACAGAAGATATGATAACAAACACAAACAATACAAATTGATTAATTAATTAAACTTCCAACCTCATAAACATATTGCTTGACTTCCTCTAGTCCCTCCCATCTGAATTTCCTTGTAACTGAATGTAGCAATTTTCCAATATCATTATTCAAAAACAATATTCCAATTAGAGTCAAATTTCTTAACTTTTCTTAACATTCTAAATCACATTTATTTAATTAACTCCTAATTTAATCCTAGGCCTATTTGGTACTTTCAGGTAACTTCTAATTGAAATGAAAGTTTAAACCAGGCTAAAAATATTTTACATTAACAAAATTAGTTACAAAAAATATTTCAAGCGTTAAAGAACACAAAAGTATTAAGTCAGTTTGAATCTTTGGTATGCTGTGAAGCAATCACAGAACTGCCTCACCTACAAACCTATTAAACCTAGATCTCACCCTATTTCAGGGGCGCAGGAGAGCAAGATGCTCTAGAATCTCATGGGGTTCTTCTTTAAGAATTCTGTCCGTTACACCAACATATGGGGTTTCATTTAATTGAGGATGGAAGGCTAACATTTTGGTACCTGGACTTCTTTCAGCTCAAGATTATGAATGGTTGTATGACCCAAAGAACTAAAGTAGAAGTGGAAAGGTTTTGCCAAAGAGGAAGGGCTTCGTTAAGCAGTTAAACTGCAATTCCAATTCTACTTATCTCAGTAAGTCACAATGAATTCATCTGGACTTACTGTATTTTTTTGTGTATAAGATGCCCACTATTTTGGGGGACTCCAAATTAAGAAAACACCCCTCAGCACTACCCGTGTATAAGACGAGCCCAATTTTAAACCCAATTTTTGGGTTTAAAAAACCTAGTCTTATATACGGAAAAATACAGAACTTTGGGGTAAACAGGGTTGTAGCCAACTAAGTTTTGCTCAGAATAGAGCCACTGAAATTAAGGACCCTAATTTAAAATAGCTTATTAATGTCACTGTAGCTACTCCAAGTACGATTAGCATTGGAGACAATCCACTGTTAGGATTGCAATGTTAGAAAACACTAGGATTGAAAGAAAAGCGGTATAGAAGATTTCTAAAGCATGAGGCTTCTCTGCCTGCTTAGATACTACTGAAAAACATGGACATAGTCCACCCACAAGGTACTCTGACAAAGTAGAGGAATAGAAAAAGCCAAGTAACATTTTTGAAAAAACATGAAAATGGTAGCAGGAAAAATTGACCATGATTATCATATCCTATAAAATAACATATACAATTATTTTAAAATGTCAGTCTTGGCCATCTAAAGAAAGTTAAGCTTGACAAGTGAAAATCTTTGTCATTTTACCTGTCTCTCTGAGTTTTCTCTTAGAGTCTCAATAGTCTTTTCAAGTTGGGCTTTCTCTTTCATTAGATCTTTGCTAAGATTCTGACTATTCTGAAGACCTTGTTTCTCTTCAGAAAGTTCCTTCTCAAGTCCTTCCAGCTAGAGAGAGAAGAACAAAATAAAATTGATAAAATTTTACATTACAGTGTATAAGACATGCCGAAAGTTTTTAGTTACTATTTGTTTCTTAAGTCCCTACTCCCCAAAATGAAATTTTCCTATAAGAAAAATTAAAGACCAAGGACAACATACAGAAGTGTCCAGAATATCTGGTTTTTCTACACCTTTATTTCTGAAAATTTATGTAGCTTCTATTGTTCTGCACAAGAATGTATACTGCATTTTGTAAAAGAGTGTTAAAATACATTGAACATCTTGCAAATTAAAACAGTTATTTGTATTGGAATCAAAAACACTTTAAATATAATAATAAATCATTATTTTGAAGAGATAAACTGCAGCAAGCCTTGGGCTTCAACATTCTCCTCCACCAGTGTGCCTGTGAAGTGCAGATCAGCAGCTTTCACATCTGTTTTTTGATTAGCCAGAGTTTAGCGTTACATGCCAGCTCTACCGTAGGTTAATCTTAACTACAATTTGTTGAAACAAGTCAGATTGATAACTCAAGGATTGAAGATGGCTTGTTTCAACTAAACCATTGTTAGGATTAATCATTCTTTGTTGGGTATAGATGAAACAAGCAACTGCAGTTAATAAAAAATGGATGGCTCCTGATCTGCTGATTAGCACTGATAACCAGCCCCTTTTATGCTATTTGCAGGTGTTCTTTGAATCCAAACTGTGCCTTCAAAAGTGGTTGCTGTTTAGAAGCCTGGTTTGCCAAGGGAAACTTAAGAGTGTGTGTAACCCACCAAGACATTAATATAGTTACAGCAAAATATACTCGGATGAAATATTTCTAGGTAGCGTAACACCACAAAATTTAAAAAGACGGGCTTCGAACAAAGCGGAATTTATATTTTCTTTATTATGTGTTAAAAGGCATTTGTCAATTGTGTTTCTTCATATTTTTTCTGTCCTGTTCCAATTTTGAGAAAAGTTACCTGGAACAGGGTAGAAAAGGTCTAACTAATAAATAAGCCAGATATTTAATATATATAATTTTGAAAAAGTATACAAAAAAAAAAAGGTAAACCATTAAGGACTACTTTATTTCAGAAAATGTTTGTCAAACTAAGTAAATCCTCTGGCTAAACATACACAGATAATATTAAACAAAACATTTGTTTAAAACGAGACTTAAGACAGGGAACCTACAATGAAGTTCATGACAGAAAGCTTACAGAAACTTTAAGAGTCTAAGATGTTTTTAGAATCTCCATTTTTGAATTATTTGCTAGGATTTACCTTCTTCCTATTTTAAAAATACAATAAAAATGGTACCTTTTTACTTAGTCTTTGGTTTTCCTTTTCCATTTTCAGCATTTTTGAACTGCTGCCTTCTGCAGATCCCACTGCATTTTGCAACTCTTCCACAGTCTTTAGCAAACTTTGGTTTTCCATTTCTAGTTTCAGTAACCTACTTGATGTCAGTTCATTCACTTCATGACCAAGTGACTTTCGTGGCGCTGTGGGTTTGTTTAAAAAAAAAATGGAAATGACTTACGTTTCCCATCCATTATCTGTAGGTATTTCTTATATACAATTGACACTGCACCCTTGGAACCATGTTGAAGCGAACCACACCACTCCCTACTTGATCATGCTGCTGCCACACACCGCTGAAGACATAATAGTTCTCCCATACGACTAAGCCATAATTTAATGATCATTTGTCTACTGTCAACAAAACATGATGCGACATAATGGTGTGTTGCTGGCTTGTAAACTTTTGTGTGTTTTAACTCTGGCTTGGAGTTATGTGAATCCAACCAGCAACCTTCCTTAAACTACAGTGGTACCTCAGGTTAAGTACTTAGTTCGTTCCGGAGGTCAGTTCTTAACCTGAAACTGTTCTTAACCTGAAGCACCACTTAAGCTAATGGGGCCTCCTGCTGCTGTTGCGCCACTGCTGCACAATTTCTGTTCTCATCCTGAAGCAAAGTTCTTAACCTGAAGCACTATTTCTGGGTTAGCGGAGTCTGTACCTGAAGCGTATGTAACCCGAGGTACCACTCTATTATATATTTAGCTATCCCAGCCCAAACACCAAACTACACCTATGGTTCACCTATTGTTGAGCCATATTACTTTGTTCACATGGCTACATCTTTGGGCCCATCCAAGGAGAACTGTTTACAGGATATCTGTTTACAGCATGTGGAGAATTTGCAATGTTCAGTTGCCTATTTCCCATATAAACAGAAGAAAATAAGAAAACGCAGAATTAAATCTTCATCTACCTTCAGAAAGTTCGGATGATCTGTTTATTTGTTCAAGTTCCCAGCCCAAATGCAGTGATTCATCCATACTTTGCTTCTGAGCCATTTCAAGTGTCATATTTTCCTCCATAAGTTCCTCAATTTTCTTCCGGTCCATATCACGTTCCTTAAACATTGTTTACATGGGGGGAAAACTCTTTAAAAGTTCTTCTCAAAGTGCACAAACCTATTTCAGTAACAATTTTTTGCAAAATGCTACTGACTTAAATCTTTTTATGTTAAAGGATCTTGATCTAGTGTTAGCAGTGGAAAAAAGACCTATTTAAACTTATGCCGGTAGAGAGTGCATAAGCACTCCCTGCCCACACCCAAACATTCTGCCTTCTTCCAGATACAAAAGGACCTGTGCGTTGGCAATCACATGTCAATTGGGCGCACCTAAAATGGTCTCCCCCTGTATATACAATCATATTATCAGATGTTAAAGATTATCATGCTATGCTATCCTATCCTTGAAAACATATTTTTTAAAAATCAACCATTTTTTAAATGAATGTTATATCAATACAGTGTGTTACCAAAATCATTCTATGTCAAACATCCTTGTTTTTTAAGAAAAAAGCAAGCAAGCAAACAAATAATAAAAATAAATAAAACTGGTTGATTTTAAAAAAAAATCAAGCACCACATAGTATCATAAATAACTTTTTTAATTGTTTTAGTAAAGATGATGTTAGTAGAAGGGCAATATTTAAGTGGAAGAGCACATACTTTGCATACAAAAGGCCCTAGTTTCAATCCCTGAAATCTCCAGGCTGGAAATCCTCTTGTCCAAAACTCTGGAGAGTACTAAGCTGGATAAACCAACTGCCTGATTCAATATAAAGCCAACATTCTGTGTATGTTAACAAACCATGGTTTAGCAGATTCATAGAGTGACATTCAATGTCACGTGAGCAGGCTTTTGCTCATGCAGCAGGAGTCCAGAGTTAGGGGACTCTTCAGAGCAGATCTGGAACACACAGGTAGGAAGTCCCGCTAAGCAAATAGGCAAGTATCACTGGATGTCCCCTATAATAATTAATTCTGTTTTTAAAACCTACACATCTGATGTCTCATGTTGTATGCTCACCGTTTCCATATCATGAAGTTTTGCCTTTAACTGTAAGTTTTCCTTTTCCAGTTCGTGCAATTTATCAGAACGAGCTCGGGTTCCCTCCAACTGATCTTCCAACATTGTCTTTGTTTCTAGCAGTACTTGATTATCTTCTTTTAGCTCCTACAATAATCAGAAAGAAAATTGAAGCTGAGGATCACTGTGTCAAAGAACATAAAAATGGCATGAACTGAACAAAAGTGATAATTTGCTGAATTAAGCTTTTAACAGAGTTGTGTCACACACATAAAAGTTTGATGAAGTTAACTGTTAGGATTCATTCCCAGTGTTGCAGTCATGGGATTGTTTTTATCACATGACAGTGTATGTTTTCATTCCACATTTTGGGAAGTGACGGAGACAGGATGTTTTTATTACTGTGTTTCTGTGATGTAGGATTTTTGTCCTTTATTCCTTCCCTTTGCTGTCTGATGCTGAAGAGGAAGGAGCTGAGTTACGATGCTCCAAGTGTATATATGTAAATAAATGTAGTTTAGCCAAAAAGCTGCGCAACTGAGTCTGAACGCTGACTGCCTATACTCTGCTGATCCTGAAGTGTGCTGATGCCTCTTGGTATCTGTCCCTGCGATGTTCGGGCTGGAGAAAGCTTTTGAATCTCCCAAACGACCGACCTGGAGGGAGAGAACATGCCAGTCGGGGATGTGTCTCTGCTGGACTCCTACTCGTGTGTAGGACCTCCTGACGGTTACAGCTACATCATTCTGACCCCTGAGCTAAAATTGTGTTAATATTCAGAATCCACTTTGGAAGTCACAGAAACAGATTCTAAATTCAAACACCAAGTCCTCTGCTTGAAGCATTATTGGGGTCCAAGGATTATACACTCATGGGGATGGTAGATGGAGAGACCCTGGGTATGTTGGTCTCCCAGGGTGAGAGGCTGGGAGGAGATATTACATTCTCTGGATAGTAAAGTTTAACAACTATCTTTAAGAGAAGACTCCAATTCTATATGTACTTTTTGTACCTGTATGTCATGAACTAGCTGGAGGCAGCTCAATGGTGGGAGGCACTGGCTGGGGAACCCCTTAGGGACGGAGGCTTAGAGCCCAGGGATTGGTGGTGGGAATACAATGAGAAGTCAAAAGGAGAAACCTGGGAAGTGGTGGTGTTGGGAGTTCAAGAGGTAACAGGCTTAAGTGAGCAGGGAGAGTCTGTGGCAGATAGAAGTCCAGAAGCAGAAGCAGAGGCAGAAGCAGGAAAGGAGGAGGGCCAAGAGGCAGAGACGAGTCAGCCAGTGAAAAAGCAATGGTTTTTCCCTGCCTTGCTGCAACCGACTCCCCTCCCCTCTGGTCTTCCAGGTCCAGGAGAGGTAGGAAGCAGAAGGAGCACAGATAGGCACGTTGGCGTAGTCTCAGATGCTTGGGAAGGACCTGGGGAGAGGAGGAGGCTTAGGCAGCTGTGGGAGGGCGGGGACCTCCAGTCTCCATAATTGCCTCATAGAGGCAATATCTACCAAAGCATTGTTGTGCACATTAGGCCTGGCACTCCTTAGCAGATCCTGTTTTTTCTAGTAAGGAGTTAACTTCACCTACATCATATGATTTATGGCTGATTTGCTCCTGACCCTGTTTTTGATTTTTCTCTACATTACTTTTCTATGTTTTATTGTATTATGAAAAATGGTAATAAAAATCTTAAAAATAAATAAATCCAAACACCAAAATCCCTAACAATAAAAACAAACAAACAAACAAACAAACAAACAAACAAACCTCCAGTACAGAAGGGTAGGACTAAGTGACTGACATGCACAAGTTTTGTGTGCCTGTATACAACCCCTAGTATGAAACTGCTTTGCTCCCGAATCATACAAGCAGGGAAAGAAACTAGGAAGTTACAGTTAGTCATAGCTTTCCATTACGTGAAAACTAGTACTTCAAAACAACCAGATTCAGAAGCTATTAACAAATAAAACCTTTAATTTTTAATGTTTGAATTTCAAGTCACCTCTACTCTAGCCTTGTAGAATTCAATATCGTGTAGCCTCTCCTTATACCGACTGACTTCACTTTCAAGCTTGTCAACCCTGATTGCCTTCTCTCTGAGAGCATCAAGTTCATCACGGTACACCCTGGCAGAACGGGCATCTGAAAGCAAATTCATATTCTAGCAAACAAAACAAACATATTTAATTATTAATTGTTTTGTAGAAGAAAACATTGACATTACAGATCTGCAGTGAGCAACACTGAGTTTTCATGCAAGATGACAAAATTAAAGCTTGGAGAATGACACTAAGCTATTCAAAATACTAAAGGCAATGAGAAGCAAAACACAAAATGCATTCAGATCCATGTATGAAATCTGCATGCGTTGCATGCAATTCAATCCTATGCAAGTTTACATGGAAATAAGCATGACTTCAATGAGGTTTGCTTCAAAGTAATTGTGGGGAAAACTGAAGCCCCAATATATTATTAATCTCATTATTTAGCTGGAAATTCGCCTTCTCACTGAAATTTTGAAACAATTACTGTAACACGATTGCTAGTTTTACAGAAAAGGTGGTAATCAAATAATTATCTTAATCCCAGGATAACTGTGTTATTTCTTATATGTATATAAAAGTGTTGAGGCAATTTCAATGCTGTAATGTTCCTCTTCAAAGGATTTATTCCCTTGAGGAGACTGAGTTGTCCAATGTCCAGTTTCACAAACATCCTCTGCTTGCTTTAAACTCAATTAAACTGTAGGAATCAAGTTATGTTTGATGACTTGTCATTAAAGTCTGATGAAATCAATAACAACCCATTATAAAAGTAATGCCAATTGTTTTTTCAACATGTCAGTTTTATTCTTCCATGTTTTTGGAAACACTTTTCAACACAGGGTTCATACAATTTATAATATCATATTGGCCAAACATTTGAATGAACCTCAAGTAGAGCAGGAAAATACTGCATCCAAAAACACCAAAATATGGACTTGAGGCAGAACCCAGAGCTCCTTAGCACAAAAACCTATTTAATCCAGGGTCCTAGCTTGGAGCATGACAACACATGTAATTAATTAAACTGATAAACACAAATAAATATACTTAATCTAAGCACAATGGCCTGAGAAGTTATCTTTAATTTCCAAACCTCTTGTTGCAGTCTTTTCAATTCAACTTCAATTTGTTCCAGTTCTTGTTTACAATCCAGTAACTGTTCTGTCTTCTCCTCACTAAAAATAAAATTATTTAATTAAAAACAGGAAGTAAAGAAGAAAGGGACAGAACAAAATGAATAGACTTCCCCTTCATAGTTCACACCAGAATTTATACTTCAGATGCCTATAACCCCTGAAGGGTGCTTTTTGTTTGTCTTTCAAAAAAACCCAACTCCTGGATTCATCAACCATGAACAAGGAAGAGCTGGGAGTGTGCTTAACTCTCTGCACTCTAAGTCACTTCCCCCCAACCCCACCAACACATCACATGCATTTTTTAACTTGATGGGGGAGAGTGGTGTGGGGTGTTCTGAAGCAAAAACTGCAGGCAAAAAGGTCCCCTCCCTGCTTCTATGACTTTTCTTGACAATACACTTTTCTTTAGTTTCAGTACTCCCTGTAGGTTTGCAGCTTAGTGAGTACAATTTATCTAACATCTTTCTCATGAACACAGGCTTGCTCTTTACCTGGGGATCACAGATTTCCTTCAAAAGTTAACAGCATATCAAGAAAAACAGTGGTTCCCAATTAACTAGGATCCCCTGCTTTTGAAAATGTTGATATCTCCAACATGTCCCAGCACAAAACTATGGTGCGCATCTTCCGGACTGCAGTCCTGCGAGAGAGCACAGCGCCCAAAAATGTGTTTTTTGGGGCCCTGCGATCTCATGTGGTTTTGGGCACTGTGAAACGGGATGCTTGGACAGTGTGTGTGTGTGTATGTGTGTAATTTTTTTAAAAAATATATTGAATGTATATACCGTCCTATAACTGGAGGTCTCAAGGCAGTTTACAGAATAAAATCAAGATATAAAACCACAAAATACATAATCAAAATAAAAACAGCAACCCAATAGCCCCCCTCCCCAGTTGACTGGTATGGGCCATGGTCTATGATTCTGTGACCCCCCCCCCCGGGTGGGTTACACTGGACCCCCTGAGGCCTATGGATCACCAATTGGGGACCACTGCAATAAGGGATATTAGCTCTGCTTTTTAAAACCAAATAAAGAATTGCATAAAGCCTACTAGCATATATGGAATATCAAATGGATCAGATTGCCTACTTTTCAAATAGGAAAGTTTCACCTGCCAATTCCTTAAGCTTGAACTACTGCTAAAAAGCAGGACTACAAAAGTTCACTAAAAAGCACGCAAACCCTAGTCAACAGTCACATCATATATGCTTTATTTTCAATGTCTAATGATAAAAATGTCAATTATTATCCTCTGATCTACTTCTGCAAGGTTGTGTAAATAAATGTTCTCTTCCTATCCTTATACATACTACAAAGAATCCAAGTTTATTATGAATTTTTACATGCCCAATGGAAATTTAATTCAAGCTTCATCAAAATGAAGGTAAGATATCCAAATTATTGAAGATTAGAAAATCACAGTCTAAATCTGACATTATATAAAAGATTCCTGTACATAGAGTTAAGTTTGAGAAAAATAACTTGCAAGGATACACACAAACATGTTTTTATAGTAATTGCTCCTTAAATCTCCATACATGTGGGTTTTTTTTAATGAAACATTTATCGCTGAATCACTGTAAGACCCTTCAGTCATCAACTAGACAAAAATAAAAGGCACTGGAATTGTAATCAGGGAACCCTCAGCTTGCCCAAAGTGTCTCTGCCCAATTTTTGGCAATCCTCACCAAATACTACAGTTCACAATCCCTCAGAAAAGACTTTTCAATTAATGCAATAGGGAGAAGGTTCCATCATTGTATGTTATGTTGTTTGTTATAAAAGCACTGCTCCCTTTTATTAAATAGGCTGTGCTGACCAGAATGGTCAAATAGTCAGTACAGGAACTTGAGGAAACTGAGTGTTACACATTTTAGGGGGGAACAGAAAGAGCTACTGGAGACTAAAAACTTTCAGGACTCTACTCGCATTCTGACTGGTTGGGATGGGGAGTTGAAATAATATATATAAGAGTTTAAAAGAGCTGTGACTGAGATATGAAAAATGCAAGAGAGACAAAGATGTGAAAATACCAGCAAACACTATTGCAGTTAGTAGAGAAAGCTGTAAATGGAACCAGAACATGAACTCTGAGAGGAAGGGACATAGATCAGAAGGTTATATCTATGTTCAATCCCAGGCATCTCCAGGTAGGCTGGAAATGTTTCCTGCCTGAAACCTTAAGAGACACTGCTAGTCAGACTATGCTGACTTGAGGGATCAACATTCTGACTTGATATAAGGCAGTTTCCTAAGATAAGTACAGTGCTACCTCAGGTTACAAACACCTTGGGTTACAAACACTTTGGGTTCTGGAGGTCCGTTCTTAACCTGAAACTGTTCTTAACCTGAGGTACCACTTTAGCTAATGAGGCCTCCCGCCACTACCGCACGATTTCTGGTCTCATCCTGAAGCAAAGTTCTTAACCCGAGGTACTATTTCTGGGTTAGTGGAATCTGTAACCTGAAGCGTCTGTAACCCAAGGTACTGCTGTAAATCAGTTTCTTGTTGTATATGCAATTTTAAGTGGAATGTAATTTACAGGGTTCAGTAGTACTAACTACTAAAAACAACTTAATCAATAAATTTAGCATTTTATTTGTAACTTTATTTGTAAATAAATCCAACACACTGCAAACGTGGTAACATGTTCTCAGTGATGTCTATACTTCCAATTGTGTGCTTCAACTACAGTATAAAATGATTTGTTTTTAATTATACAGAATGCAGCAGTGTGCACTGTTTAGTCTATTAACTGCCAGTCAAATTAATAACAGCAATTTGCATTAATTTTCCTAGTGCAGCTGTTTACAGAATATCTTGAGTAAGCTCACTTCAACAGACATGTAATAATCCACACATCAGAAAATGAGATCTGTTTCTCTTATATTCCAGTGCTCATGATGACTAAAATACGGTATATTACTTTGTGTATGCTTGTGGGGCAGAGAGAGAGTTGAAGTGAGATAACAATTAACTCTGTCAGTTTTAGAAGATACTGTATAGTCAAAACTCTTTTGTAAGAATTACATCATTCTTAGTATACTTAGCAGGTATAGGTATCCTGTAAATGTCCCAATATTATGTTTGTCCTCTATTGTATTATTTGATGAAAACCACTGGAACTCACCCAGACTATCACTGCTGCAGTCCAGTGCAAAAATCAGTGATGAAACACACAACAATCAACCAAAGTGAAGTCACTAAAGTTATTAATATAATTGGATGGAATCTGAGCAACATCATGTGCTCACAACTGTTCCAGATAGGTACTTGATATACAATCAACTTTTGACGGGCAGTTGGGAAAGAAGTTCTACCCTGGATTACCCTGTTTTCTTAGTCATTCAGTCTCTAAATGGTTGCCCAGTATGCATTGAGCTTTTGCTAGTATGTTTGTTCCATAACAAAACTCTAAGATGGTTGCATTAGTCTTGGTAACAGGTAATAATAAACCTTGCAATTTATAGTGTGTTTGAATCACATCTTGCACACAATTATGGGGATGAATAACTGAGATTTCATATGGGTCTATTAAGGCCACTCACAGAGTTCATGGCTGGGCTACGATTCAAAACACTGGTCTGCAGTTCCTACAATGGCAATTCAACACTAACTCTCAGATTTGAGTGCTATTGTCTTGATGCTATAACCTGTTCAATGAATGGCAGGATAGGACTTTATCATTTGAGAGCAGCATCATAGTTGTCATGCAGCCCAGTGTATGAGACAAAGCAAGTGAACACACATGCATGTGGCTGGATTCCAGAAAGCTCAGAAGGCATACCACTCAAAGGGGACACACTGTTAATAGCCCAGTTGAGTGGGGTGTCATCGAGCGCTGACCTCAGGCACTGGCATAAAGGCACACCCTCCCATTATTCAAATGGCAAAGTTCCCAGCACCATATGGCACACATCAGAAAATTAAATAGAAGGCCAGACAATTACAGAACAGCTGTTGGGTAACTTAGGTTAAAGCTGATAGAATAAGCAGAAATTTCTTCTAACACAACACCCTGATTTGAGGGATGTGATGATAACACTTGTTTTTACGGATTTTTAAAAACCAAAAATAAGGTGATTTTAAAACACTATTGTGGCATGGTAATGGCAAACAAATGTATAGCCATCCAGTACAACTGTTGCTGAGTGCAAAACAACTTCATTAACCTAAGCTGACCCCACCGGGGGCTGTCACCTTCTGCCAGCTATCGTGCATTTGCCACATATTTTGCAAATAAATCCTTTACTCAGGAAAACTGACACAAAACCGATTTGTTTGCAGATTCAGAACTGAGTGTATAATATCCAAAGATTAATCTTACTTAGAAGGCTTACTTCATTGTCAGTCACCAATAAGTATTCAATGTCTGGAAGAAAGGAGGTGACTAGTTCCAAGTTAGACCCTTGAAAATCCTAGCTGATAAAGGTTGGCGGAAACACCCTAGAATTTGGTATAATAGACTTAGATAGTGGCTTCTGGCAGTAGATTTCGAAGTCAGTGGGATGGGGTAAATTTTAAAGTGTAGGCACTCTTCATGACAGCCTTCATTAGCTATAAACCAAAAAGTCCACAGTCACACCTCCAAGGAGAATCTAGAAGTGCAGGCAGCTTTGTTGCTTCATTACTAATCCCCAAAAGCAGCAGAGACAGTAGAATAACGAATTTATTAGGATCAGCTGTCAACCATAAAACAACCATGGCAAGGATGGTGCTGTCATCCTGCTGTGACAAAAGTACCAGAGCTGTACTGCCCTAAATTCTTGTTTTTCTATACCACTGTTCCTGGACATTTTCTGCCTCCAACTACCACCCCTTTAGGTAATTTTTTAAAAAGTCAGTTCCAGTTCAGAGCAGTCTTGTATTCTTTTATTCAAGAAATGTTTTAAGGCCACACAGATGGTCAGGATTGTCAAATTCTTCCCCTATGGAAGAGGAAGGGGAATGACAGACCAAATGCCAACTTAAAAACACCACCACCACCAACAACAACAACAACTTCTTACAAATTTGTCAGCTAACATTTACTCTTAACCTTTTGGGATAAGGCTGTTAAATTAGTAGCCATTTAGCATAACTCCAAAGGTCCAGTGTTCTCTAGTCCAGTCCAGTCCAAAATCTCTCAAAAGAGCCTTTATAGGGGGTTGGAATAGATGACCCTCTGGGTCCCTTCCATCTCTATGACCTTTGAGTGGTAAGCCTGTCCTTGCTTAGAGATACTCCCTTAATTTAAAAGTTATTTACCCACAACAAAAGACAGCAAAAAGGGATATATAAACATAGGGACCACATCCTGCAACAAACTCAGGTTCCAATGCTTTCCCCGAATCTACGCAGAAAAGCCTGTACTTCACACCACTTCACAAGCCATCACCAAAAGACTAAGGAACTTTTGATACTGACCTTCAGAAAAGAAAAATGATTGCAAGCCTGAATATGTGTGCAAAGTGCTTGCGTATCTTTTTATAAAAATACTGAACTCATCCAGAAATTCATTCCTGCAAAACCACCAATACACCATTGGAAAAGAGAGGAGCCAAACTGCAAAAATGCTTATATTTCTCTGCGTAAGCACAACAGAATTATGCTGCAGTTCTACATTCATATAACTGGAAGTCATATTGAAGTCACCAAGTGACTTATCATTCAAAATCTACACTTGTTTACTTGAAAGTTCAACTCAAACACCCTGACCCTAGGAGTATTGTAACTGAGATAAGACAGAAGGTGAATTTGGAAGCGCTTATAAGAATGTAAGATACTTTAAGCATTATTTTCCATCTTACCAACTATATGAACTGAAAATAAGAATAAACTGTTAACTAACCACATACACAAGTCTGATACACAACTACAGCAGCATATATAACACAGATACTAATAAAATAAAACTTCAAGCTAAAAAGGCTATTTCTACACTACTTCCCCAAGGGCCCACAGTTTCTCATTACCGCCTAGCACTCTTCATAGTGTACTTACAGCTCTTGTCTAAGCCTTCTGATCTTTGCTTTGGCATCTGCTAGTTCCACTGATAAGTGCTGCCTACTTTCAGTGCGCTTCATGCCTGGAGATCCACAAGGTGATTGTGCTGCTGATGCATGAGGTAGAAAATGAAGAGAGTCTCGTTCTTCAGAGAGTTCTATGATAGTCTAAGATACAACATGAAAGCTTTGATTACCACATAAGCATGTCAGGGCAGGAGCTAGATATAGGTCAGCAATTGGGGGGGGGGGGTGTCACCCGAGGCCAGGGTAGTTAAATTTTTATTTAAGGAAACAAACTACAGCTCACGCCTACTGGTCTCAGTAACTCTTTCTAGGTCTTGCCCCAATGAAGCAGTTGCAAAGACTGAAGGTCCCTGCCTTCCCAGTGTCCACTAGGATTCCTCCTCCCCAGTGTCTTTCCCAGCTCAGGCTGTGCCTGCACACACACACTCTCTGTTCTGCCTGTTTCATTTCTCTGTGAGTTCAAGGAGAGCAGTTGGATGCAGCAGGAGGGGGAGACTCCCTGGATTCTTCAGCAGCTTGTCTCCACTCTGCCTCTTGGCCACCCTCTGCTCTCTGCCACAGATTCCTCCTGTTCACTAAACCCTGTGACCTCTCCTGCTGCTAAGACCTCCTCCTTCTTCTCCCAGTCTGCTCCTTCTCCCCTCTGACCATTCATCACCGTCCCACCACCAATCCCCTGGACCCGAGCCTTCTTCCCTGGGGGATCCTTAAGGAGTTCCCCAGCTGGTGCTCCCACTACTCCTCTGCATCCAGCCAGTCCATGACACTAGATAACTGATTTTCTGTATTCTTGCCTCTGAGTCCATAAGTAGGTGTGTGTGAATTTAACCCATATTTTTCAAGGCCAAGATGCTCATCTGTCAATACCACTCAGTTTAGAGAACTGAGAAGAAGACAATTAAAAAACGTATTTCTGTAGTCTAATGGCAGCAGTAAGAGCAGGGGAAGAGTGCTACATGAACTTCTCAGGAGTCCATCAGAACTATGTTCAGTCACTTAAAGCCATAGTTTGTTTTAAGCTATGGTTTAATGTGATGTGCAAACCGGTCAATTGTTGCTTTTAGCTGCCAGCTATTTTCAGCACTAAGGCAAAAGCTGGCTGTTGTTTTTAAAGAAGTGTAATATTAAAAACATAACCACTGAAAGGGGCCACGTGTACCTACACATCAACAAAATATACAAATCTATCAAATTTCAGTATTTGCAAATAGTTGAGCAGTTATACTCCCAGGCTTTTTTCTAATTAACACACTTCTTTAAGAACTAAAAATCCATTAGCAGAAGGGGAAAACTAGTACGACACATACCTCAGAATGCTCATCTCGCTCATCTATAAGCCTTTTTAAATGCAATGCCATATTTTTTAGGAGAGACTCAATACAGTCATGTGACAGAGCACTGTCATCCATCCACTGGAGATCAAACACATTTTCCTGATTATGAGTTACCTGCATATGATAAATAACAATAAAGTGAAAACTGTGCTGTTTCAATGATAAGACTATGAAAAGATGTGCTAACAGAATGTAACCTAATGTGGAGCAAAAGATTTGAAGTCCATGTCAGCTTTAAGAAACAAAGATTCATAACCTTAAATACATTTTAAGGAACATTCTGAAATCCGTACCACTTAGTCCAAGAAAAATCCAGTGATTTGGGAATAGTTTCACTTGGCTCATCCTTCAAGAATGAAGATATTGATTACAGCCTTAGCGCGTATCTTATTTTTAAATAATTTTATTTACCACATTAAAACCATCTCTGTTTAGAAGTAAAATTACTGTAAACCACTTAAGAGATTTTTTTAATATTAAGCCGTCTATAAATCAAATGAAAAAAATCTACTCCATTTTATTTTTAAAATGAAAAATTCCTCAACTGCTATTAAGGACTAGTGGTAGTTAACACAAATACAGGTACCAACAACAATAACATCTCTTTAAACCATATCTGAATACTCTTAGCAGTCATGTACCTTTCTAGCATACCACCTTTATGGCTTTTTAAAGTTGAAACTAAAATTGACTCATGATTTTTTTCTCCCAAGACTTTTTGGCTCTTATCTTGTGCACACCCTTGTTCACACTCTTTTTTTAAATCACAATACAGATAAACTCTCAAATTCATCAGTTGGTTTGAATCTCCCTTCCCTAAAATTACTGAAATGTCATGTCTTGCATTCATTCATTGTGATTAAAGTTGTTACCTGGGTAGATACTTAGTATTAAAAGATGAAAAAGACTTGTTTCAGAAACATTTTAAATGTATTTTTTCTAATTTTACAGAGATTTACAGTGTGTTCTGTGTATCATATTGGCTTCATAATCTGTAGTAACTATAATTTATATTCTTCTGAAAAAAAAAATCAAAATGGAAGGCTGCCTCCAAAATCCATATATAGATAAGATTTTAGTAGTAGAAAACCAGATAATACCTCTTGTATATGGGCAGCAACAGCAGCTCTTATATCAAAGTCTAAACTTTGGATTCTTTCAATGAATTCTTCTTTCTTCTGACACTAAAACACAGATATTAACCAAAATTAACATTACAATTGGCTAAACATAATAGCTCAAGAAGACCTAAAATGTTATCTGTTAGGCATACTGAAATATCTAAAGGTCTCATTAACAATAACTGAGTACCTAGACACAACAGTTACATTCAGATATCATACCAAACTATGTGAACAAGTCTAGCCTCCTCCTAGATTCACACACTTCCCTCTTTTCCTTCCTCCATGTGGTTGGAGGAATTCAAAAGCTTTTGCTTCCATTCTTGGTTAAACTACAGGACCTGGGCACAACAGCATTTCCCCCTCTTTCTGCATGCAGAAGGTCCCAGTTTCAATTGCTGTCATATATCCAGTAGGAATGGAGAAGATTTCTGTCTGAACACTCTAGAGAACCTCTGCCAGTTTGGTTGAACCAGTACTCTGACTCGGTATAAGGCAGCTTGCTACCTTTAAGTGAATATCACGAGCGGTTGTATAATTGAGAGCTCACCTGAACTGCACATCCAAGAAGGAGTAGAAGCAGCTTTTTTACTTCTTCAGTGCCTTGTTCTGAAAATATCAGAAAAACAGCACACTGTGTACATCTTTAGATAATCATTATTTGTACGCTACCAAAACTATTTTTTACTTTTTGGCTAGGACTAGCACTCCTAGGTGCTATACTCTTCCTGAAAAGAATAAGTACCCTTTTCACTAGGAACCCATGATCACTTAGGGTGGCTAGTCTGATATTAATATGTTGAAGGGCTCTTTGTACAGGTCATCCGGGTAAACATACATGTGGATGGTCTTCCATGCAGAAGTGTGCTACCACTGCCACTATGAGTTTGATGAAGACCTTTAGGGCATGGGATGGTAATGCAATCCCTTGTAAGCAAAGTCAAGAATCAGGAAATTGTGGTTCGAGGGCCCGACCCCCGCGAAGTGAAATGAAGACACAAGGACACGTGATATAAGGTTAATGGGCTAGAAAAGGCCACAACTTTATTGATTACAGCAATGAAAAGGTATTGGCTTAGGCATTGGATCGAAACAAGTGGGTTTATTCACCAGGGGTTCATCACCTGTTGATGCTAATCCAACTATAGGCTCACCCCTGCTGTCACCACGGGTCGTGCCATGGCCTCCCGCCAAGCAGCATCGGACAGAATACACAACCGCCAGATTCCTTTAACGGAATACCCCTAAAAATTGAAGGCATAGGCGATGGCCACACCTAGCACTTCGACACACCACAACACATTATTCCAATGCCTAACCTACCCACCAATACCACAAAAGTTGTGACGATTGCTACGAGGTAGGCGAAAAAACCAAAAAGCCTATTGCCAAATGGAAAAACTCCTACCAGGCCCCCCGGGCAACCAACCTAAGGTCCATAGCAAGGCCAATGACCTAAGCCCTAACTAAAAGGGAGTGGAGGGTGGGTGACTCGTGATGGGACGACGACGAGGAATGAGGCCAGGGAAAGGCTGACGCTGCAGCAAAAGGCTGCTGAACACGCCCCCACCGCGGCACCTGGTTGGGTAGCCACCGGAGGGGGCATGAGCGCCAGCCAGGTGAGCTGGAGGCAGGGGGCAACGCCCCCTGCTGGGCGGTGCTCGGGCTCCCGCCCACAACCACTCCCCTCTCTTTCAGGGAGGAAAGTCTTTCTCAGTTCTAAACTTGTCTGTTATGAGTTCACGAGACAGTCTTAAGCAAGCTACTGCCTTTCATCCTTAGTCTCCCCCTATGTTAATACTGATTTATCTTACAGGGTTATCATAAATATGATAATGAATGGGAACCCCTTTGAACACCTGAAAATTTGATGCAAATGTTGAGTTCTAAATATTTAATAATAAACTTAACACTGAATGTCAGTTTTAAACTGAATATACTACTTACCTGAAAAGGGATTTTTGCCAATTATCAAGATGTTTGGCAAAGGCATCATAATCAATTGTTGCAATGTCTCCTATAGAAATGAATGTAAAGATTTACAAGAGCTGTGCGAAGGATGACCACACCATCCATATGTTAACTAAAAACACAAATATCTTTAAAATAATGAAGCACCCATTCAAACTCACTTCTTATTTAACATATACCTAGGCTACATTTCTTTATCTATACTTACCTAGGAGTAAGACCCAATGACCTTAGTACATAGGACTGCACTGTTTGAGGTGGATTTAGGGCAGTGTGACCATTTCTGCCTCACTGGGTACCGAGCCCTGGTGACAAAGCAGGGCAGTACAACTATGATCTAGTGAACTGAGCAGAACGGAAGGCGGGGGCCATTTTTGGCCTTGCACAAGGCGCTGCTTAAATTTGAAAGACCAAAGTCCGTACCTGGTCTAAACCATATATAGGAGGCTGCACATATGTTTCTGATTCCACTTCAAAGTGCTACTTTCAACCTGCAAAACTCAGCCCAGGATCCCATTATCTAAGGGAATGTGTCATTAGACTTGGATGTATCCAGTCCCTACTATCATCATCTGATGCCCTTCGCTCTATGAAATGCACTCTCCAACACTTACATCCTTTCGGTGCCAGATTAAAACCTGCCTCTTAACCCAAGCATTTGAGAGAATACTATCATCATGATTTCTGTGGGTTTTTAAGGGGGTGGGGTACTGTTATTGTATACTTGGTGGTTGTTTTTAATTATGTATGTAAGCTGCCTAGAGACATTTTGTATTAGACAACAAATAAATTGAATTAATAATATTATCACTGATGTAGGATGCTGTCTGATACATGCACTAAGCATTCCTCCAGGAACAATTTGTAACCTTATAATAATAAAAAACCTCAGACCCACCTGACTAGTCTGCATTAGGTCCACCAGACACTCACAATAAACATGAAAAATGAACATTTGTTAACTTTAATGTGTATATAAGACTGAGACAAAAAATTTAAAACCCAGTGATTGCTCATTAAGTATGAAGTTAACAAATTAAAAACAGTATCATATTCAAGATATAATTGATAATAAAAGTAATTTCCTCCATTGATCAAGGTCTAGGAAAATTTAAAAATGCAGACTACAGACAGACAAGAATGAACTGTATCACAATAGTCAGGTCAACAAGGACTACAGATATAGTGCAAATTTGCTTCAACTGGAATGTGCAGTGTTGTCCAGGAATGAAAAAAAAAATATTTAAAAAGAAAACAAGTACAATTTATGTGTTCCATGAACAATCTCATGGAAGTTGACCTGTTCTAACTATACCAGTGTGCAGCAGTGGTAATGAGCGAAAATCCTCAGTCTAGACAGTACCTAATTCTTTAACGTTAGTGTGTATTCCCTCTAACATCTGGAAACCTATCACAGCAGCTGCTAACACATACACAGATTTGGCAGCACAAGACTGTTTTTCTATATTACAGGGATTTTGCCATATGTTCAATAAAAATGTCCAAATTTATGTTCTGCATGATTAAGAGGGCTGTCCTCTTTTCTTTCAGCTGTTGTACAACATATTTTGACACAGTTATGAAGAAACTGATAATCTACTTCTCAAAGCAAGATAGGATTTTAAGTAGATAACAAAATGATGTAACAACAGAACTGAATCTAAAGGATCCGAGGTGCTGAAATGAATTTAATATAATGAATTTAAGTTTACATTTTCTATACACATAAAGCTGAGTCATTACTGGGAAGCAAATCTAAGTTCCATAGTATAAAATACTGATCAGAAAAAGATGAGCTGATGGAAGTATTAGCTACATCCAAGCAATTAAGGATCAGACGGCATTTAAAATACATTCAGCTGGTTCCAATAAGTCATACTCAAGGGTAGACCCTTGGCAACAATAGACTCATTAGTCACACCAATTCATTTCAATTGTTTTAGTCTGAGTATGACATAATAAAATATAACCCATTATACTGAAATTTTATAGTTCTACCAGAAAATAGCAGAAGATGAAGATACCAGAAAGGTAAAGTGTTCCTTCTGGATGAATCAACATTCTGACACTCCAATCACAACACTCCTGTCATGGAAATCAATTATTTTAACCTGCTCTGCCCTCTAAATTTTAGTATTGTATTTAGGATGGTTTTCAACTCAAAAGAATGTTGTTTAGGTGCTTTGACAGAAATAAGAAATAATGGCCATCTATGACAGGTATACAAAAAGATGTGGACATGCACCCATCAATGGGGAGAGGGAAGACACCTAAATTAGTTACCACTCTTTCAGAAAGAGATGCTCTTTGCACCTCTCAGCTGTTTAAATGGAAGTGAGGGTTGATATCCAATCCCGGCCAACAGGAAGGAGAAAAGCAGTCTCTAATGCACTGTGGATTTTTGAGCAGATATTTGTAGGGACCTTTCGCGTCCACCAGTGTCTCCCATGGCACCCCCAGGCACTGTGTTAGTGATCCCTGGTTAAATGTGAATCAGCAGAATGCTAATGCACAGAGCTTGCTTTGCTCCTCCCCAACTGTTGGCACGCCATCAGAAAACAAGTCAATTTCTAGCTTCTCATGACATCCAAACCTGGGCTCATGGTTTGTTTGGATAGTATCCAGATTTGGATCTCTTGCCTTGTTTGCCGGCTGCAAGGCAGCAGAAGGAGCATGGGTAGAGCAAAGCAAGCACTATATTAGCTGCATGAACCAGCACAGTGAGCTCTTTGGGTAAACCACAGTTTACTTTTAATCATGTTTTAAAGTTACCTGCTAACTAGCTCACTGTCAACTTCAAATAGAGACATTCTGATTCATTATGGGTTTCATAGAGGAAAGGAGAAGAACAGCAGCACAGCAAACCAAATTCACAATTTAGACAATTGTGTCTATATTAGCTTAGCACTGTCCACAAAACACATCTTTACAAATGCTTTTTAAAAGAAAGAAAAAATCACTTACCTGATAGTATGATTTTATTTGCTTCACCAAAATAGATAAATTTTGAATTCGAAGTGATGCATCATTGTTGATTTTCTTATTTACTCTTTGACTAGATGCCTTAGGGTTGCTGAAATAAAACATGAAAGTAAATTAAAGAAAGTTCATTTAGTTGAAATTCACAAAGGGAAATTTATGTGTCAGCTAAGGAGAAAGACAGTTACTAGTTACTCAAATATAATCCAGATTCACAAACTTTTTTGCGGGAGTGGGGGGGCTGCAAAAATAATAGAAGCACTTTGATATATTACTGTGCTCTCATATCTATAGAACCTTCAATACTGGGGGCACTTTGTTTATACAAACAAGCAAGGCTAAGAACAAAGAAGGAAGGCCAGATAGACAATACTTGTGTTCTCAGATCTGTTATATGTGTCAGGAGTCCAGATAAAAATACTAGCTGAAAGGCTCAATTCCACTGCTGTAACTAGGGCTGCAAGGACAATGCTACACAAGCATATGGATGGGGAATACTTCAAAATATGACTCACAGCTCTTTTGTCTGCCATTCTAGGTAAGACCTCTTTGTAAAACACAGTCTTCCTAGCCTCCATTCATTCAGGGAGGCCAAGACCTATAACTCTTGCCACATTTGTGTATACAATCTGAGCTATCCCATGATTATGTCAAGACGGCCAGGGATAGCCCAAGCAAACTCCTTTTTAAATAAAACTATGCCAGCCTCCAAATATATATGGATATGAGAAACTCAATCCATTGATTGTGCTGAGAAGCCTGTCACTCAATCCCCACCTACCAGTTCCAATACCATAAATAAGGAATATGGTGCTCCTATTCCTTTGTCCCAATCTCTGACTATCTGAGCAACCCCACATCTAAGTGTACTGGGATTCACTCCAATAATCTTTCATAGACTTGTTCATTTTTCAATGTTTGCTTTTTTTCTTAAGCGTAAAATTAACCCTTCCCTTAGCCTTTTAGATCTACTTTTCATAAAATGTGCAGTCCCAGCACCTCCCCCCCCCCAAAAAAAAAATGTTAAATGTGTGACACTTAAAGTAACAGCATCATAATGAGTACCGGCATCTTTTTTTTTCTAAAACAAAAAGCACTGAGTGCATGCATTATGCATATGGGGAAAGAACCCTCACCCCAGATTACCTTAGGTCCACTTCATGTGCAAAATCTGAATTGGTGCAAGATGAAGCAGCAGATGAGGAAGTAACAGAAGCATTTGATCTGATATGCTGCCCCTTGCGTCAATTCACTTCTATGATTTTGGAAGCTCCTGGGCAAGAGGCTTGATAAGCAGGTACTCCAACTATCTCTTGCCCCAAGAGCTTCCAAAATCATAGCGCCAGCCTTGCCAAAAGTACTCAGCACAGAGGAGGCTGCCCACTGCATCTGCATGATTAATGGCTCTAGCCTACTGGAGAACAATTCTGACATGTCTCTGCTTTGTGTGTAATTAGATCAATTGCTCCTGATAGAGATGCAGCAAAATTGGTTGCCCTCAGGGAAATGGGAACAAGCTACTCTATTGGCTTTTCTTTCTTTCAAACAGGAAGCACATTCAGAATAATTAACTCATGCAGAAACGCAAGGGACACCTCTACCAGTGGGTAGCTTTTGTTCTCACACATTCTTAAGAAGACTCTTTTCTGTTGTGAAACTGTGTGTGTCCAAAATTAACTCTGGAAAAAAACCTGTCAACTATAAGAAACATTAGCACAAAGGGAGGAAAGGGTTCAAATGTAATAACTAAAAACATCAAAGCTCTAGAATTTAGGAAGCAGAAGAGCCTCACATACTTTTTAAAGTGTATCTCCCTAGCTTTCACCCTCTTCCTCATAGCACTGTATTAAATTTAATCACAACATGGAAACAGCCATGAGATTCAGATTAATATTTCTTCTACTAAAGTTTTCTTCTGATAGAGAACACTGTAAGATTGTTATTACCCATTTTTTCAAACCCTGACTTTATAAAACAGAAGAACCAATACAAGATGCTATGTAGAACCAAAAATAGCTGTTCATATAATTAATATTTGATGGAAATGCACTCCAAGAGATATTTATTAAACTTATTAATTTCCCCCCAAAAAATGTAACTCAAAAGCCACTTACAACATCAGCAAACAAATAATGCATACATTCAAACCAGCATAAAACTAAAACATGGTATTATACCAAGAACCCAGCACCTAGGTCTCCCGAATACATAGCTTCTATCTGTGTGTCACATACATAAACTAAAAATTGCATAAAATGTAATGGAATTCACTAACATAAAATATGGAGATCACCACTAATTTAGATGAGATTAGCAGACTTCACAGAGAATAAGCCTAACATCACCAGCTGCTAGACATCATGCCTGTATGCTACTTTCATGATCAGATGAGTAGCTAGTAGGTAAGAAGAACAGGAGGCTAGTAACAGGTAGGTAGCCATGTTGGTCTGCCATAGTCGGGGGTGGGGGGTGGATTCCTTCCAGTAGCACCTTAGAGACCAACTAAGTTTGTTAGTACCTTCTGTGCATGCACACAAAAGCTCATACCAACAACAAACTTAGTTCGTCTCTAAGGTGCTACTGGACGGAGGCTAGTAGTTAGTAGTACCAACATGTTCTGCTTGTGGTTTGCTGCTGTGGGACATAGGGTACTGGATTATAGAGGCCTTTGTCTGATTCAGCACTGGCAGACAACAAAACCAAATACCAGTAAGTATTTGGATACAAGTTGTAAATCGTATCGGCTTTTGGCAAAGATTTTCAACCTAGAAATGCCTGTTTTAGATAGGATGAGATGGAGAGTCTTGATTCTGTAGTAATCAAAGTGTAAGTGTAAAGGCAGCTCAGCTGTTACTGATCAATTACAGCAGAAGGCCCAAGTCTTTGTACCAGTAGCTACTGCTAGACAAAGGAAATAGCTTTTCTTGGCAGCGGTCAAGGAAGGATCTCACAGAAATTCTAGAAGCCAAGACATGCAGCTGAAGAAAGCTCTTCCCATGAGTCTGGCAGATGTGAGTAGGAAGCAGCAATTATTTCTGATCCCAGTGGAAGGCCAACATAACTGAAATCTTAAAACCTGCAGAACTGCAAATAAATAATCAACACACTACCCAATAAGGCAGGAGGAAAAAAGAATTCAAAGTGCAGTACTAAACTTTATTTATTCCCTGCACCCTCTCCTTTCGACAGTGGCCTCAGGCTTTTGAATCAGTTCCCAGCAGAGCTGTAGTAATTCACCCCTTTATTAACCTTCAGGAAAAATATAGGGCTCACTTATTTAAGCAAACATTTGGGATCTAAGCTGCAGTTATATAATCTGACTTACTTTGAAATTGACTATTTTTTTCTCTTTAAAAATTGTTAGCTGCCTCAAAGGGTGTCTTGCAAATGTTTTTAAGAAGGAAAGGTTTAGGCTGCAATTCTTCACACTCATGGAACAAGCAGGGGGGTGGGGCGCAGTGCGGAGTGCACACACATGTAACCAAAAGTATTTTGAATATTTTTACCACCGACACCCAGCTGAGAAGGCAAGCAGGTTGTAAGTGGAAAAGCAGCCTGTTCATGCCACCATATACACTGCTTCCCACCCCCAGTCACACACATGTTGAGAATTGCTGCTTTTTAAATAATAAATTTATATACCACCCTTCATCAAAGGATCACAGGGCACTTTACAGTATAAAAACACAAAAATACATACTATAATAACAAAGAAAACAATAACCCCACACACAGTTTAAAAGGTCGTAGTTTGTTTCATCAGCCAAAGGCCTAGGAGCAGAGGAATGTTTTCACCTAACATCTAAGGTATGTAATGAAGGTGCCAGGTGAGTGTTCCTGGTGAGACCATTCCACAAACAGTGAGCCACTGCAGAAAAGGCCCCGTTCTCAGGACTAGATAATTCTCTGGACACCACCTGAGATCTGTAGATTTAAGCTGTAATCCTATACACAGTTAGGAGTAAGTCCCATTGAACTCAACAGGACATGCCTCTGAGTAGACATGCATATAATTGCTCTTGGTTCTCTGCAAACATGTATTAGAATCAAGTTACAAAACCTACAGAGGTTCAAAGGGTTTGCTCCTGATTAAGGGCAGTTCAGATCACCTTAAGAATGAGAAATAGCGGCAGGGGACTTCTTCCTCCTCAGCAGAAGAAACCCATTCGTCTAGTTCTCGGTTTTGTTTCCTCTTCCATTTGTTGGAGAAGCACTGCTTTAATTTTCAAGTAAATTATGTGATTTCTATATTGGCATTTCTCTTCCCCAGTGATGGGCACTGCATGTTGCATTTTTTTTCTTTCAATATTCAAGTTGTATATATGGAATACACTTTCTGCTGAATTATGAGAGGCCCTATCAGTATTGGAATTCTACTGGTTTTTGAAGACTCACCTGTTTGCACAGACACTCTTGACTCTTCAACGTAAATCTGTTTTTAATTACAATACTGTTTTAAAAAATCACTGCTTTTGATATAGTAGCAATGTCCAGGTAACACTATGTATATTCCTCTGAACTGCCATCTTAGAATTAGTAATTTTAGGATTTGAAAATGTGCATTATTCACACTATTAATTTTTAATCAAGAGTGAAAATCTGAAAGTGGGATCCATGTTTCAGGTTATGAGTCATGTGTGCATCTGGACCAATTGAAAATCACAGTGGCTCTAGATGGCTATTCTACTAAGCTATCACTAATGGAGGAAGACCTAGAGGAGTAGGAAGACCTCGGCCTCCATGCACCTTGGACTGCTTCCTGAGGTATGCTCTAGAGCAGGATGGGGAAAACATATCTCAAAACATAGTAACTTATTTGTGGTTTCCATTGAATTTAACAGTGTAATATGTGGTGCTACTTTCAGTTCATAGTCTCAATATTAAAAAGCAGGATCATTGCTTCTGAAATATTTCCAGTACAAAAATAGACCTACACTTTATGGGATTACAGAAAAATATCTGCATGAGACAAACATAAGTTGCCAGTGGCAATCTCGAAAGTCACACTATATATATTCTAAGGCAATGAATCCTACATATCTGAATAGCTCCTTTTGTAAGGTGGAAAATGAGAATGCTTCACTGGCAAATAGCCTAACAAAATAGGGCAAATTTGTCTAGAAGTCAATAGGCAGCCCAGCAGTAAAAGATAGCCTTAAGCAATTTTACATTTAAAAGCAACCTACATATGACAAGTTACATTAATTTCAACTGGAGGAAAAACAGACAAGAGCACCCACAATGATAATACATTAGTTCAAAAAGCATAGTAAATAGAGGGGAGTCTGTTATTCTCAAATGCTATCACCACTATAAACTACAGATTCAGACATCACATAATCAGGGATTAGGTATCTTTTTCATGCAACAAAATCTATCACAAATAAATATGAAGCCATTAAGCTATCAGATTTCTAAATCTAACCAGACAGCAAATCAGTTGTGTCTTCTCCTGCCATCTGTTCAATGACGGTACTTAATGATTAAACCAGACTCAATTATACTAAATTATTAATTTTAAAATATATATTTATACTATAGTACAAATACAACCTATATTAACCACACAATACATGATTTGCTTGAGCATTCATAGCTCTGCGAGACTGACATACGAACTACATCTATCATTCAAGAAACACTCTTGTGAAAATCTATCTCTAAGGCTGCAGGCCTAACCACACCACAGAGTAACTCATTGGAATCAATGGGGCAAAATTCTGAGTATACATCATTAGAATTGCAGCTTAAATGTCTCAGAAGGTCACTAATTTCTACATATCAAAACCCTGAAAACTTTAATGGTTTCAACAATGCTTCATAATGTCTGCAAAGATACATTTTCAAATTATTTTATACATGGTGAATACTAAAATCCAATACAGTAAACTGATCATACTGAATATGTTCAGATATAGCTGTAACATCTTTCCCTCTTCAGACTCTAGCTATGATTTTCAAGTACTGGTACAAAAGGGCAGGGCTTTTTCTATTTGGAACTCAGGGAAGTGTCTATGGTGAGTTCAAGTACCTATTTTTCTAGAAAAATAGCACTGCTAAAGGGTACACTGAAACTTTACGTTTGTTGTAAGGAGGAATACATAACTGCAAAGTATTTATTTGGCAGTGAAACTCTTGAGCTAAAAGACTTTTGCCTAAAAGAGATAGTCTTTCAGTATCTCTGAAGGACTGCCTCTTGAAAGTATTAGTGAAATGAATGTGAAACATGGCCAATTTTTGTCACTATGTTTTTATAATGTCCCATATTTTCCGGCATGCCCCCGTTTGCCAAACTAATGGTACGTCAATATCTACTCAAAAGGAAGAGTTTGTCTAACTTCCTGTTTTATATTTTGTGAACATGACACATACTTTGTCAATTTTTGAAAGTCTAAAATGGACTACATGCACAAAATCCATTTCAGCACTTGTCTGTACTGGAAAAGGATTCCACACTGGGTCTGTACTGGTATGTTATAACTTATCTATTAATCTGTTCTGGTTTGCAAACTGTAAGCAGTGGCAGGTGGAATAAATGAAGGCTGTACTTGATAATTTGAAAACTACCAGTAAAGCATTCCAATCAGCAATTTCAACCAGCTCTATTATATTATTATATTATAAGATTCAAACATAGTGGTATAGTTATCAGATTTAACTTTTTTAAAAGAGAGGAAGCTAATATGGCTCTGTGACATTTCATCTATGTTATACAGATATTTCACCCAGGAATAAAGGAAAATTGACAGCCTTCTGTAGATAGTTCTATGAGGTTGTGGATTTAGAACCTTAGAAGTAAAATATTTCTGTATGGAATGAAATTTTTTTTAGAAAACCAACAAAAATGACTTCAAATCTGAGTAGTTTTGTACTAGAAAGTCACAAATATTCTGAATATCTAAAGTAAGCACTCTTATGAGATAGCTGGCTATGGCTACTGTTTAACAGAGCTAGTGACAAGATAATGCTTGTGACAATTGATCACATTGGTTCACAATTCATTCTAATAGTATATTTGCCCATGCAGGAAAGTATGGGTGATCCTGTGATTAAGATGCCAAAGTTGAAAGCAAACATAATGTCACGCATCGCTAACTGTTAATACTGAGGAAATCTGTGAGCTGAAACAGAGCCGTCTCATGTTCACGCTGATGTGTTAAGGATATGTGCCAAGTTTCTCATTCACAGTTATGCTTGGATGGGTGACACCATTCTCTTCCCTTAAGCAACTGTTCATGATACAAGCTACCTCATCACAAGCTCAGTTTTAAGAAATATTATTCCACTAGACATAAACAAGAAAGCCATTCCTTTATAAACAGTACTTCAAACAAAAATTATTATTATTATACTGCGCTTAGGTTTCCTAAGAGGAAAAAGTAATTCAAAAAAGGCATTCATTTTCCATAAACAAAAACAAAGAAAAAATAAAGGTAGCAAGAAAAATGGTTCTATAAAAGGTTTTGACTATCAACATTTCCTTTCACTAAATAAAGTCTAGAGTGCTGCTAGAGTGCATCAGCTCAGGTGCTTCCTGCTTGATGTCTCAGCATTAAGTCATAAATACAGGAAGAGAATGAAAAAGAAAGCATGATTTGGCAGGGGAAAGTCTCCACTCAAAACGTTTGCTGTGTGCAATTCCCCATCAGGGTGCTGATATGGAGCAGGGGAGAAAGATTAGTGCTTTGGGACCATGAGGTCCATGTGGGGGCTGCATGCTGAAATGCAAAATCAGACTTCCAAGACAAGCTTCAGATATATGTGCCTCTTTTATGTGCTTTTTAACATCTTTATGCGCTCCCTCGCCCAGCTTGTCCGGAGATTTGGGCTGGGTTGCCATCAGTATGCCGATGACACCCAACTCTATCTGTTGATGGACGGCCATCCTGACTCGGCCCCAGATACACGGACCAGATGTTTGGAAGCTGTGGCTGGATGGTTACGTGGGAGCCGGTTGAAGTTAAATCCCTCGAAGACAGAGGTCCTCTGGCTGGGACGGAGCGATATGGGATTGAGGGGGCAACTCCCATCTTGCGGGGGTGCAATTAGTGCCAGCACCATCCGTTAAGAGTTTGGGTGTAATCTTTGATACCTCCCTCTCTATGGAGGCACAGATTACAGCTATAACAAAGGCGGCATTTTTTCATCTCCGCCAAGCTAAGCATTTGGCTCCTTATCTCTCTCGCCCTGACCTAGCCACTGTGATCCATGCGACGGTCACCTCCAGACTGGATTATTGTAACTCACTCTACGTGGGGCTGCCCTTGAGACTGACTCAGAAACTCCAGCGGGTGCAGAATGCCGCGGCGAGACTCCTTATGGGGTCTTCACTGCAAGATCATATTCATCCAGTACTATACCAGCTGCACTGGCTCCCGGTGGAGTACAGGATCAGGTTTAAGGTGCTGGTTTTAACCTTTAATGGGACCCTCGTACCTACGGGACCGCCTCTCCTGGTATGTCCCACAGAGAAATTTACGGTCTGCAAATAAAAACATCCTAAAGATCCCAGGCCACAGAGAGGTTAGGCTGGCCTCAACTAGAGCCAGGGCTTTCTCGGCCGCGGCTCCAATCTGGTGGAACGCTCTGTCACAAGAGACTAGGGCCCTGCGGGACCTGACATCTTTCCGCAGGGCCTGCAAGACAGAGCTGTTCCACCAGGCCTTTGGCCAGGGCACAGCCTGACTCCCTCCTCTGGCAACCTGCACAGAATTTTGCTTGATGGTTGCCATTAATTTGATTTTAATTAATTTTATAATGAATGTTTTTAGAATGTTGAACTATTTTGATTGTTGTTAGCCGCCCTGAGCCCAGCTTTGGCTGGGGAGGGCGGGATATAAATAAAATTTTTTATTATTATTATTATTATTATTATTATTATTATTATTATTATTATTTTATATCAGGGTAAAAAAAATCATTATCTTCTGAAGTAGAACTCACATTAGTAGTACTACCTGGGGCTGCTGGGAAAGATCACTTGAAGACACCAGATTGCTGAAAACTGATAATTGGACCGACTTCTGGCTGGGATGAGAAAATCTAAGTTTGTGCATTATAAAGATGATTGTGTTCGACAGAAAACTGAATATCTGATTACCAAATAGAATTTTATGTTGCTTTGATGCATTCAGACTTAGAGCAGTGCTTTAGTATGGCTGCATCTGTTTTGTGGCACTCATCCATTGTCTCCCGACACAAATGGATGCCAACCAACCTGATTCCTTGCAAAATACAACACTATCTGCGTTTTGTGTTAACAACTGAATACATTTTTTGTTCCAACAGGCCTTCCCAGCTGAATGAAGGGTCTCTGTCATGGGTCTCTCTCTCTCCCTCTCTCCGTGTGTGTGTGTGTGTGTGTGTGTGTGTGTGTGTGTGTACACACACACTATATATCTGTATCTATATCAATATATATTTGGTGTGTGTTGTTTTCAACTGTGTTTTTGCTGTTTTTAGTGTACATTGTCCTGCAATGCATTGTGGGGGCAATAATAATTCACCCTCCCACAGAAACCTTAAGGGTAAAAAGCTTCTGAAGGACAAAATTTACTACTTTTTCCTATACCCTTATTTTCTGCACCAGGCTACACCAAATATATTATTAACTGTTGATACAGTTACTGTCACAGACTATCCAGTATTACGGATCAAAAGAATTAAAAGGGGAAAAGACCAAAGAAAATTTATCTTATACATCAACCCACAAAACAAATCGGGATTTTTAAATAAAAAGATGAAAATCAGAGGATAAAGAAGGACATAAAACTAGGAAAGACAGAATGATCAGAGGATTATTTGTAGACAAAAGAAATAGTAATGATCTTAGAATTACTGATAACAAAAAATGGCTAAGAAAGAAGATTGTGAGATCTTGAAGACAAATCAGAAATTTAACTCCAGGAAGTATTTTTTTACATTAATTTAAACAGCTGTGTCCTCAAAGCAGCACAAACTGTGAAAACAGTTGCACTATTGTTACATTTTAGTTTAACTACTACATGTGCTCCTTTATATACTGAAACAAACTTGTTTTATTTACTACGTTCAAGCAAAACCAAACATGTATTTTGTCAGGCATCCCAGGAGCGAATCATTGCCAAGTGGACACAATAAACCCACTTACAACATTTTCAAATGACATAAATAGCCACAAGCTTTTTTTAAAAAAGTGCATATATTTTCGCTTTCAAGGCATAATTATGAACAGTTAAGAGGACGCATTAAAATATAGTCACTTAAATTCAATGTGTGTACAGCAGCCTTTAAAATTAAAAATACTGCTTCCTTAATCCCAGTTGACAAATTCTGAAATGTGAATTGAAGAAACAAACTGATACAAATAATTCATCTTTTGCTCAGAAACCAGAAGTGCAAACTTCACTGCTATCCAGTTATTTAGTTTAAAATACTTTCCTCCATAACATTAGAGCCAAAATAGATGTCATGGCAGCAATGCCATTTGTTTACATATAGAATTTTTCTGATCAAGTAAAAGGAAGGAAGGAAGGAAGGAAGGAAGGTAGGTAGGTAGGTAGGAAGGTAGGACTATGATAGCACATAAATTTCTCTCTACTGGCAGAAAGGAGTGCTGTTATGTTGGAGGCAGCTCTCCCATGTCAGAGGCCTCAAGGTACAGTAAACCCAAACAAGCTGTAAGCTGCTGCCAGCTGTTCAGCATGAAAAAACCCTAAAATGCCATTTTAGGGCATTGTGCCAGCAGCTTTACATCCACTGAGTAAAGTTTTGTGAGTCTGATCCTCTGGTTCCTCAGCTATACCAGCTTGAAGCTGGCATAGCAAGGGGAAAAGGGGGGCGGGGAGGCATGCACCCAGCTCCCTCTTGCCCTTGACAGTAGACGCCTGCAAGGCTTCAGCTGACCTTCCCAGACCCTAGCCTAAGATTAGGATTGCTCTGTTATTTTAAATAGGAAAAAGAACACATAGATAAGGAGTCTAGACCTACCCCCTCCTGTAGCTTCCCTCATCAGCTCAGGGTTTCAAGGGCACACTTTCTACACATTTTATGAATCTGCCCAAATCTCCAGGGGTTTCAGAATCAGGTTATCAATAAAACCCAACAGATCACAGCCTATCAGTTAATATCAAACACCTTATAGAGAATCTGGTAATAGCAGCTAGAAGATGTATTCTCCAACACTGGAAATTAACAGAACCTTCCACTACAACAGAATTGTTATTTTAAAATAATAGAAATTGCAGTATATATAAAACTTATGTTTCCCCCTCAGGGTTCAGCAAAAGGTGCAAGAAAATAAATTTAAAGGAATGGTTTTTACTTCTCTTGAAAGGTTTTGTTTCCATAAGTTATAATGTCCAACCTTGTGTCTTTTTTACAATGCTATAACTTAAAATAATATGGCCATGACTATATTCTGCTTATACTTATATTTCTATCTGTATTGTAGCTTATGTCTGCATCATTTATTGCTTAAATTGTTTGAAGTAATCACCTGACTGGTGTGGGGGGTAGGGATCCTACTTAGGAAAAAAATGCAGTCAGTGCCTCACTTAATATGAGCCTTCAACACAAGTGACCTAGTTATGGGCCCTGGAATGAATATATAAAGTTGCCCTAACAGTGACCTACAATGGGAAATGTAGACAACTGAAGGGAACATGGCATAACAGAAATAAAATCTGTTCTGCTGGAACAGAAAAGCCTTACTGAACAACTGAATGGGGAAAATGATATTTTAAACAGATGCTTTGGACTGTTTGTTAACAGCCATTATATTCAAATCAATAAACACTTAAGGAAGACGTTTGTAAAAGATCCGATGTCTTCAGTCCCTCCACACAACAAATAAGCTATCACATCATTATTCTAGCCATTTCTTTCAAGTTATGGCTAGTATGATTAAAGTGATTAAAAATACCTTCATTTCAGTAATACAGTGGTACCTCTAGTTATGAACTCAAATCTTTCTGGAGGTCCGTTCTTAACCTGAAACTGTTCTTAACTAGATGCATGCTTTCGCTAATGGGGCCTCTTGCTGCCACTGGCACACAATTTCTGTTCTCATCCTGGGGCAAAGTTCTCAACTCAAGGTAACTTTTCCAGGTTAGCGGAGTTTGTAACCTGAGGCGTTTGCAACTCGAGGTACAGCTCGAGGGCAATAAGCTTCATGAAAAAAAGGCCCATTTCTGTGGTGGCCCCCGATTTTGGAACTCCCTCCCTACTGAAGTGCAAATGGTTTCACCTCTGGCAGGAGTATATGCAACAGGGAATAGGAGGGCTCTACACATCTTCTTTTGCTGCTGTGCTGGTTAATTTCATTTTGAAACAAATGTGGAATCCACAATTATTCTGATCCATTGATTTCAATGGGACTATGCAGAGTATGACTTAGTTGGATATTACCTGTAGTTACCCCCCGCTGCTTTCATGTGCAAAGGGGCAGTGATTAGCTAATAAAAATCTCCATCAAAAGATGCTACCTTTTCATATCTTGCATACCAAAATATATTCACCAGCAACCCTATTGCCCCTGAGTACTTCAAGGACCAAGCATCCTCCAACAGCTCTCATCTATTTTCCTATATCCCATGCCTTGCCTTACGAAATAGCTATTCCCAACATCCTGCTGGAATAAGCCTCTCCACATCCAAACTTCCTGCTTCACAGGTCAGAAATCATCACCGTCTATTTACCGTATTTTTTGCACCATAACACTCACTTTTTTCCTCCTAGAAAGTAAGGGGAAATGTCTGTGCGTGTTATGGAGCGAATGCCTGCGGGTGGCGGGGGGGATCTGCTGCAGTCGTGAGCAGAGGATCCATGGTTCCCCTTCCTTCCCTCCTCCGTGGTTACAAAGCATGGATCCACATGGATCCTCAGGATTTTTGCATTGGGCTACTCCAAACTCACTGTCAGATCACATGTCTGTGGCCACAGCATGAACCACAAAAATCATATATCCACTATTTTGTTTAAAAAAATTTTTTTCTTGTTTTCCTCTTCTAAAAACCACATGCGTGTTATGGTCTGGTGCGTGTTATAGAGCGAAAAATACGGTAGTCCCTTCACCACTGGCTGCAAATTCTAGTAAACAGCACTTTTTCTTTGATATCAGCATACACCGATGCCAAAATCCAGCTTTCTCCCGATTGAAATGTAGAGAGTTTGAGGACTGGGACATTCACAGGGAAGCCAAAATGCTTGTTTACAAAGCTATTGTACTACCAACCTTATTGTATGCTTGTGAAACATGGACCACCTATAAACACCATCTCTAACTCCTTGAAAGATTCCATCAATCATGTCTCCAAAATTTTTTACACATCACTTGGGAAGACAGTTGAACTACTGCCAGTGTACTGGAAGAAGCAAAGATCACCAGTGTTGAAGCAATTATTCTTCAACATGAACTTGGTTGGGTTGGTCATGTTGTTTGGATAATTGCCTGATAATTGTCTTCCAAAGCAACTACTCTGTTCAGAACTTAAAAATGGAAAGCGTAATGCTGGTGGTCAACAAAAGAGGTTTAAAGACTCTCTCAAGGCAAATCTTTTTTAAAATGTAGACTCTCTCAAGGCAAATCTTTTTTAAAATGTAGTATAAACACTGACAATTGGGAAACACTGGCCTGTGAGCACTCCAATTGGAGAACACCTTTACCACAGGTGTCATGGACTTGGAAGATGCTCAAACTCAGAACAAAAGGGAGAAATGTGCTAAGAGGAAGGAACCCTCACCATCATCAACTCCCACCCGGAAACCTATGTCCCTACTGTGGAAGGATGTATGGATCCAGAATTGGCCTCCACAGTCACTTACGGACTCACCGCTAAGACCATGTTCATGGAAGACAATCTTACTCGGCTACGAGTGATCGCCAAAGTAGTAGTAGTAGTATTTTTATTGTTTCTAAAAGCTTCCAGATTTCTTCTTGTTTTTAAGCAGAGCCAGCCCCTCTGATCCCGGGGTGGCTGAATACAATAAAGGAGGGGATGTAGCTGGAATATCCTGCAGCTGATGCCTTATTTGTTAAACTGAATTGATTGTGAGTATTGTTCATCACAGCACAGCACAGAGAGTCCTCTCTCTCATGAGAAATCTCAAGTCCTGATTTGCAAAAGCTGATAAAGCTACTTGAAAGAAGAGACCCATTTTATTGGACTGGCTTTCACAAGGAATTTGGAAGAGTTTTGAATTTCAGAGAAAGGTTACATTTAGTTACCAAAGTCTATTCATGGCATGGTAGTGAAGTGAGAATCTGTGTAGGACTGGAAAGTACACTGACAAGCTTCTTTTGATACTGGAGCCTATGAAAGTAGCTCCTATACATGACCTGACCTAAATATAGAAAAGCTATTGATTAGGAGCACCTATCCTATTATCATTAATATCTTCTGCACATTATCATTAATATTTTCTGCACATTAATATCTTCTATCAATGTCTTCTACCACCAGATATGAAAATCATCAGTTCTCAACAGTGGTACCCCAGTTATGGAATTATCATTAGGTTTCCCCTTCAAAGAACTGTCAGCATAAGCAGCATGATCCTTATCAGTTCAGGACCCTAGACAATGGAGTATGCCTCCAGGGATGAAGTCAAACTGTTGTTTTTGCTGCATTAGGAACACTGAAGTGACTTCTCCGGAGTGCAAGCCTGGGCAGAATATGTGGAGGTTCCGAGCTGCCCACATGACAAAACACTGCCCCCGCCCCCTGGCCTGATGTGGTCCTAAGGAAATCAAAGCATACAATTGGTACCAGCTAGGCTGCAAAAGTTGCCAGAATGAGGCGTACAAGGGCCATCCAAGCATCTTAGGGACTCCACTCTAGTTTTGTGTAAGGTTTATTCCTTAGCCTTTTCTTCGGTCCCTCAAAGCAGCGGAGGTTTGGGGTCAGAGTTTTCCTTTTCCTAGATGGGCTACCTCCCCAGTTTGAAGATCCCCATCTGTCCCTTATTTCCCTCTACAACATGTGCAGAAACTGGCTTATTGACCTTTGGACCCACTATTGGTCTCATTCACTCAATCCGCTACAGCCTGTCTTTGCATGCAGGAGAATGCATGGGGCATAGTGGTACTTTAAGCCTTTACCTTGCTAGGGTCCTGAACCAAAGCAGCCACCCACTCCCCATGCCTGGGGAAAAAATTTCCTAAGAAAATTGTAGGCATGGGGAGTCCTCTATTATTTCAGGGGGACAAAAGGTTCATGTCCACTACACTGGAGTCCCAGGTCTATATCCACACCACCACCTTTCTGTTTTTTGGGGTGAGAAGTTTGTACTCAAGGTCAAACTATAAGTAAACCTCATGTGCAGTCTTGTCCTAAATCTTAAAATGATTTGTTAACTGTGGTTGGCATCTATCTGTCTTGGGAGACAGTGGAGAAGTGTGCCTTTGGGGGTGAAGTCAAACTGTTGAAGAATTACAGCGTCTGTTGTGGCTATCCTCCCATGTTATCTCTGCTCTCTCAGCATTTTTTGTGGTCCAAAGGAAAGCAGAGCAATATGTTTGGCACTAGCTTGGCTACAGGAGTTGCTGGAAGATAACTAAGGGTTTCCTAAATTGTTATGCTGTTCAGATTCACTGGAAAACTTGGACCACAGCCTAGGTAAGACAGTCAACTGTAGTAGTGGAATATGCAATTTATGATGCCTCCCAGCTAATTATTAACAACAACAACATTTGTACCCCGTCCATCTGACTGGGTTGCCCCAATCATACAGCAACTATGAAGCAGCACTTGACCCTCTGCCTGTCTTAAAAGTGTCCCACTTAACATTGAGTGAGTGAACCCTCTCCTGGTATAGAACCAACATAGAGAGAATGCTGAATCAAACATCTTGAGGTTCATTTTAGTTTGCCAATTGGTTTGTCAAAAGGCCCTGTGGTTAAAGGGTGTGGTGGTTGATGCTCCAAGTAGCTTTTGTAGACTCCTGATTAAAATATTTGCTACCCTCCCAATACCAATTCAGAGTTTGTGCTAATTTAATTGACCTTGGGATAAAATGTACCCAATCTAGATCATCTATATAGCAGTGTTATTTCATAGTTGCTGTATGGTTGTTAATTAGCTGGGGTCACATTGTGAAGGAGAAGAAAATGGTGCCAAAGGAGCAGCAGAGAGAAGCATTTTGCATCTCTCCTTAAATCAGGGGTTTTTGTCAGAAAATCTCTGCACATGAGCACTTGGTACAGCTGTACTCTAAATGTGATATCCAAGTCAAGTTGTATGCGACTGACTTTTTTTGCAAATCAGCTAGCAAACTGAATTATCATTACCCCAAGCAACTCTGCTTAAATGGTATCAAAAATAAGCTGCCTTTATTCAGACACAATGGTAGCAGAAGAGAGCATTTTCTATCACTGACACTGTTATAGTACAGGTGTGGCGTGATGAGTCAGATGCAGACTAATTTCTCTGCCACTCTTTGTTGTCTCCCTTGATACTCCAGTGCCAAAAACCTCCACTGTAAATAAGAGAAGACCACAAGTGTTTTTCTGGGAACTATTTTCTCAACAGCCTCAGTCAACCTCCAATCCACATCAGGTCATCAATCAGCATCAACTTTACCTTTGCCTGTCCCATCCCAAACACATCACTATGCCTAAGCATTCTGGAAGCTAGCTAGGTCCATAACTCTCAGGAATAAAATCCTAGTGGCTCACCACCCTGAGTACCAAGAGTAATCTAAATCTTCATAAAATGATGGTAAAACTACAAAGCAGTTTAAACAAGGTTCTGTTGTGCCCAAGCTACTATAAGTCACGGTAGAGAGATTTCAACAAAAGTACACACTATTCCATATAAGAAGAAAGAATTTCCATCTCTACCAAAGGATCATCTCCAATTCTCCACTGCACCAACAGCAAAGAAATGAGTACATTACAAGGCTCTTAGTCTTTAGAATGACATCCTAAATTCTATTATGTTTCTGACTATACTGAAAGTAATCATCCAGCTATACAACTTTATTAAAGAACAAAAAATTGTAATCTCTGGCTTCAAGTAATCATATTCATTGAAATTTCATGTCAGTGAAGTCTGACTTCATACTAGACTTTTTTATACATAGCCATTATTAACTGCATGCATCCTTAATTTGGGAACCCTTTGAATATTACTTAAATCAGAAGGTTTTAACAACAGTACTTGTTGCTGCTCATATCTTTCACAGATGTTGATTCATGCATGATGATTTCCACATGTTGAATCACTAGCTTATGAGCAACAGCTCTTGGGCAAACAAAGTACAATAGACTACACAGGACTAAAACATTTTTGCTCCCAATTCAGGATGTGGAAATGTTACTTTTAGGTTTAGTCCTGTGTAGTCTAAAAATGTTTTAGCAGCAAGTTGTAAGCCATTTCATTAGTGGCATTCATCTCTCATCAAAAACTGGGGAAACCTCTTGTGGCAATGTTCATCTCAAAGGAAACATGCTGCTTCTGGGAGTGCCCTATTTCTTATAAAACTACTTTTAATTTCCCACAACTTTATTTGTTAAGATATCTCACCACTGAAAAATAGAATGAATATATGCCTCTTCCATCCATATTAGTGATACAAAAATTAACATCACTTAGCCATAAGGTTTAAAATATGAATCCATTTCTGCTGGGTTTTCCAATATTAATTCAAACTGGGGACAGACTAGCCTTTGTAATGATCACTACAAAATGATGCCATTGAACCAAAATACTATCCTCAACAGATTTCCCTCAAACTTTTGTTCTGAGCTGTGTTTCTGAAGTATATTACAGCACAGAATAATTAAGTGCAACTTTCATTTAAACAAACTGCTGAAATCAATGGGGTTTCCTTCCCAAGTAAAATTAAGATCAGTTTGCAAGCACTATTGCATTTTGTCTTAAACATTGATCAAAATCAGGGATCTGAAGCTCCACACAGATAACATATGAGGGACGAAACCTGGAAGGTTTCTACAAAACATTAAAATGTATACTGAGCTTATACGGCAAATATAAAAAGCTTAGAGTTGAACATTTCATCTGAGTACAATTATTCTCAGACCAGATGCAGTACTTAACCCTTTACTGGACCGAATCCTGTGTTACTTCTGCCTAGCAATTTTGCATCTCCCCACTTCTGCTGAATTCTTGTGGATATACAACTGCCAGGAAACAGCTGCACACAGAAGCAGTACAAACAATTGGGAATATGTTAAGGCACTGAACTATGTTCCCAAGTAAGCAGAAAAAGTGACCACAAGAAATAAATGCATTCTTAGACCAACTGCTAAAAGTGGCATACAGAAGACACCAAATCATACAATAAAACAACTTACATTTGAAGCATGACTTCATTCAAGAAAACTCCATCCACAAGTGCAACATATTCGTCCAAGTTTGTTGGATTTCCTCCAGCTAACGGTCCAAATGTCTTAACCTATAACAGAATTATCACAATGACATACTTCGTCTTGGTCTCTACCGTAAGAAATTATACACATACATACACACACACATTTGAAATCTCTGCCACTGAATAGTGAATTAATGCTTACCCACGTAACAAGAGGGCTGGATATGAAGACCTCCAAAAGAGGTGTGAAAATCTCGTTTTCCATCTCAAGAGCTTTGTTAAAAAAGACAACAAATCAGGATTTTCCAAAAATAAAGAAAAGCAAAACAAAACCAGAAGCCTGTATGAGGTCCCTTCCGTTGCAGTAATTCCGTAAAATGCTCCACGAGTTCAGGAAGAATACGTCCAAGCTAGTTCCCCCGATAAAATTCAAAAAGTAGCCAGGGCAGCGGCGACAACAGGGTTTTCATTATGCCCCTCGTCCAGAAAAGGAGCGGTCGCGAGGCCATCGACGATCATTTTCAGGGATTCCCCCCCCCAAAAAAAAACCCTTCCCCCGACGCTTCCTACGGATGTATGTCTTCGACTTCACTCTCTTTCTTCCTCTTCTGCCCGTGCTTTAAGAGGAAGGAGAAAGAAAGGAAGCGACCCTACGAAAGAGCCCCACATCAGCCAGCCGCACAACAGCAACACCCCCCCAGCCCCTTTTCTCCCCCCCCCCGGGGCTGCCGCCGCACCAGCAAGCGAGACTGCAAAGACATGCAAATCCCAAGGAAAACTACCTCGACCCAGTTTCGCTCCCGTGCATGTGTGTGACAAGGGGGGGGGGCGCACAGAAATCTCTCCTTCCAAGCCACCACCCCACTTTCCAAGTCCCCCCCCCTTTTCTCAAGCGAGCCCGCACAGGAAATCCCTCCCCAGGCTCGCTTTGCTCCCCATGCAGACAAGGAGGGCGCCGGCTCCTTCAGCCAAGGTTGGTTTGGAGTGGTGGGGGGGTGCAAGGGAAGGAAGGAAGGTTGTTTTTCCCACCCCCCACCCCGTGGGGAGGCAGCTTTCCTCAGGGGGCGACACCTCTCTACCCAAAAGAGGTAGAGATGGATATGTAAGGGGGGACCCCACCCCACCCCGTTGCCTGGCCCCTCAGCGCTCGCCTTTCACATCTCCCGCCTACCTACCCCCCCCAAAGGCTGCTCTGGTCTGCAGCCTCTCCCTTCCACGGGCTTCCCCCCCCCCCCAGTGACTCACCCACCACCTCAGCCCCTCACTCACTCCCTTCCCCGCCCCCCGCCCCAGCCAGCTGCCTCCTCAGCTTCCTCTCTCCCTCCCCATTTCCCACCCTCTTTTTCCTCTCTCTCCCCTTGCTGGTCCCAGTTGCAGCAACACCCCCCCCCAAAAAAAAATCCACACACACTTCTAGGGACTAATTCCCCCCGCCCGCTCTCCTGCCTTTCGCCCCTCAGTAACGGCTCAACGACCCTTCAGCCCAGCAGCCGCATCACTCGCGGCTCGCGCGCTCGCTCTCTCTCTCTCTCTCTCTCTCCACACCCACCTAGCCCCCCCTCCCCTTTCCCCGGCACACGCCTGCCTTCCTCTCCTTCCCCTCTAACGGAGAAGAAGCCAGAGGAAAAAAGAGAGATCCTTCCGCAGCGCAGCAGAGGCGAGGAGACGCCGCGCACTTTTTTTTTTTGTATACTGTATATGCATGTATGTAATCTCTATCCCTCACGGTTCTGGGTTTATCCCTCCGCCTCATTGAGACTGGTAGAGAGGGGTGTGGGGGGGTGAATTAAGGAAAGGGGAGGAGAGGGAGAAAACCGCTGCATGGCGCGCGCGCGCACGCGCCGGCAGCCGCTGCAGTAACGGGCGGCGAGAGCGCGCCCCAGAGCGCCTTGTGGAAAGGGAGGGAGGGCGCGCTGTCTTTCTGAGGTGGGGGGGGGAATTATTTTTATTTTTTCATACATATCTATATCTATATAATATATCTATATCTATCCTATATTTTTCTGAGGGGGTATATATATATATGTGTGTGTGTGTGTGTGTGTGTATACACACACCCTCAGAAGAAATAGTATATTGCATAGATATAGATATTAGAATATTCTATATCTATATCAATTTTCTATTTTTTTCAGGGGTGTGTGTATGTATGTGTATATATGTGTGTATATATATACGTGTGTATGATATATATATATGAATATATATGAGAATATATATATATATATATATATATATATATATATATATATATGCTTTCGTAGATTTTCACGGGTACAGGAATGCAGGTTTTGGTGTCCTCGGGTGTCTTCCCGTGTAAAAGTTGGGGTGTCTAGGCGACGTTTCGACGAGGTCTCACTCGTCATCTTCAGGCTGGTGCTTTCGGCTTCTTGTTACTGGAACAGAGCAGGATCTCAGTGTTTGAGTTCCTATAAATACTGTTGAGGGGGTGTGGTGTATAGCCTCCAATGTTCTGGGCAGAGAGGAAGTTCCCAGGCTAGTGTGCCTTTTCTTCTTTTGTTCCTTAATTACTTGAGGGATATCCTGAGTGATTTCTTGAGTGATATCCTGAGTACCACTTAGGTGGGTCATTAGGTGTGGATTAGTTGCTAAAGTCTTTGTGTATAAGTGTATAAGTGTGGCTGACACAAGCCACAAAACCACAGCTCGCCCCTATACACGAAGCCAAGCCAGAGCACAACTAAGTGCAGTACAGCCATCTTCTCAGAAAAACTCTTCACAAAGTTCAAGAGGTCAAGACACAAAGACTTTAGCAACTAATCCACACCTAATGACCCACCTAAGTGGTACTCAGGATATCACTCAAGAAATCACTCAGGATATCCCTCAAGTAATTAAGGAACAAAAGAAGAAAAGGCACACTAGCCTGGGAACTTCCTCTCTGCCCAGAACATTGGAGGCTATACACCACACCCCCTCAACAGTATTTATAGGAACTCAAACACTGAGATCCTGCTCTGTTCCAGTAACAAGAAGCCGAAAGCACCAGCCTGAAGATGACGAGTGAGACCTCGTCGAAACGTCGCCTAGACACCCCAACTTTTACACGGGAAGACACCCGAGGACACCAAAACCTGCATATATATATATATATATATATATATATATATATCTTATATGACATGCCATCTGGTCAAGAATTGGGTGTGCATGTAAAGAGACTGAGGTTGAATTGCTTGTGAATGCTTATCAATGCTTGTGAATGGGGGAGGTGTTTAAATATTATACTCCCCCCCCCATTTCATGCATTCACTTGCAGGTCAAAGATCCGTGTGAATCATTACCTCTGGCATGAGAGAACCCCCGTGTGGTGGGGGAGGGAAGTGGCAGGATCTTAAGAATTTCCCCCTTGTGGCAAGAATTGGGAGAAGATTGTCTTTTTCTCTAGCTAATTCCCACACCACCCCGGCAATAATTTTTGTGGACAGGATTAGTTCCATTTGTGAACGCTTCCTACCCCCAAGAAGGAACATGAATTTGTTTCAAGATAACACTGAAAAATAATCAAGGTCAGAGACCCTCCCCAAATACATAAACTTTAAACTTCCCTGTGCACAACATGCTATAGCATTCTTGGAAGACCCAGAAATATGGACCTGTTGACTGGGGCACGGTTTATACACTTCAATTATAGGTGCTCATCTAGTTTTAAGTACAGACTCAGAAGATTGATATATCTCGCATTCCAGGTAAAATATATATTGTGTGCATTTCACATCAAGAAAAAGCAGGCAGGGGGGTGGATGTAGCTCTCATTCAAGGTTATATATATATATATATATATATATATATATATATATATATATATATATATGGTGTGTTTCACATCAAGAAACAGCAGCTATGCAGATGAAGGGGTGGGGCAATGCAGATGAGCTCTGGCTCTCTTCTCATTGTTTCCATTGAATTCTATGGAGCAGAGTGAAATGGGCTGCATGTATAAGACATGGTTGAAAGAGAATGCAAAGATTGAGGTCACAGCCATGGGTGTAGCCAAGATTTATTTTTTGGGGGGCGGAAGCAGGCTTTATGGGGGGGCAGAACTGAGTTATCTGCAGTGCAATTGGTCAGTCAGTTAAGTATTTTTGGATATTTACTTGATTGGGCAGGGACAGCTGCTTTTCATCTGGAGATAATAGCACCTTAGGAAAAGAAGAAAAGGGTTAGACCTCCCCTCTTCATGTGTTGTGGTATCCCCAGAATTAAGGGTCCTGCACATGCTATTTAAAAAACCCCAGATGTGTTGACTAATTATGTTTAGTTTAGCCTTGAGCTTCTGGACATTCAGAAACTTCATTTGGACCTGCTACATTTACATCTGAATGGCAGCCCTCACCAAAGTTCAGATTTTCATTACAGCTTAGACATTTCTGCATCTGCATTCCTGTCACAACTTAACTTTTGCATAAAAAGTACAGAGGAGAAACAAGGTTGCTGCAGAAAAGTAAAGGAAATCAAGTGAATTGATTGCCTGCGTGTTTGGCATTATTAAACTCCCAAGCGCTGCATTAACCCAGGGGATTTAATGTACTTAATAGTCACGAGTGCTTATATGCTGTATTGATAAAGAAGTTTTAAAAATCTCACATGAGAATAAAGCCCCAGTTCTTTCACAAATGAGAGGAGTGAAATTCTTTTTTTTTTTTAACAAATTTTTTATTGCGTTTCTTTTCATAATTTTATGCATTCCAAACGATACAGAAAAAAAGAAATACAAGAAACAATTTTTTTTTTTTTTTTTTACAAAAGAAAGAAAATACCCAAAGAGATTGTAAATACTTAATAGTTCAACTATCCTTGAATCCCTTTTGGACTTCCCCACACCTTCCAGGTCTGCGTTCTTTAAATTAACAATGTCAGCAAATTGTTACCTTATTTCAAACCTTATTGTAACTTCCAATCATTATGTCTTCAAATTCAATATATTGTAACTCAATTTTAACACCTTTATAATAAACATAATGTTTTAATTCCGATTGTCTCCTTTTCTCATTTATCACTTATTTTGCCATTTACTTAATCATATTTGCTAAAGCATAACATTTCCTAATCGTGCACTAACTTAAACTTCATACAACATATAATATTTTTGCAGATAGTCTTTAAATTTTTTCCAATCCACCTCAATTGTTTCTTCTTCCAAATCTCGGATTCTGCCAGTCATTTCGGCTAATTCCATATAGTCCATCAACTGCGTCTGCCATTCCTCCAGCGTGGGTAAATCTTGTGTCTTCCAGTTCTTTGCGATGAGTATTCTTGCTGCTGTGCTGGCATACATAAAAAAAGTTCTGTCCTTCTTTGACACTTTCTGGTCTACCATACCCAGCAGGAAGGCCTCTGGTTTCTTAGGAAAGGTATACCTAAATACCTTTTTCAATTCATTATAAATCATTTCCCAGAAGGCCTTCACTTTTGGGCAGGTCCACCAGAGATGAAAAAATGTCCCTTCTGCCTCCTTACATTTCCAACATTTATTATCAGACAGGTGATATATCTTAGCTAACTTGACTGGGGTCATGTACCACCGGTATATCATTTTCATAATGTTTTCCCTCAAGGCACTACATGCCGTAAATTTCATTCCGGTGTTCCATAACCTTTCCCAGTCTTCGAACATAATGTTATGTCCAACATCCTGTGCCCATTTTATCATGGCAGATTTAACTGTCTCATCCTGTATATTCCACTTAAGCAGCAAGTTATACATTCTCGATAGTGTCTTGGTCTTTGGTTCTAACAATTCTGTCTCCAATTTCGATTTTTCCACCTGGAAACCAACTTTTTTATCTATTTTAAAAACCTCTTGAATTTGAGCATAGTGTAAATAAGGTGCGAGAGGAGTGAAATTCTAACTTCGTAGTGTCCCCCCATTTTACTTACATTTTACTTTTAGTGTTCTTCAAATTCAAGTAGCTTTAGAATTATGCAGTAGAAACTAATGGTTGGTTCAGAAGGAAACATTTGGGAGAGGGAAAATTCCAAGTAGGGTCAAATAGCTAAACAGATTATGCTTTTAACCCAAATATCTGGATGATGTATATGTCCTAATTCTTCGAGATTAGGTAGAAAAATCCCTTTCACCAACCTCTTCTGTTATCCACAAAACAAGAGAAAATCATTTTTGTGAAAGAGAAAAGAATAAATTACAGGTTGTAGGAAAACTAGCCTTTCAAATCAAATTTCGGAGAAATTAGAATTAGTGGTATCTAGATCAACATAAATATGATGGATTTGTCAGCAAGAATAAGATGTTATCTTTCCAGTTTTAATCAAATGTGGATCTTGCCCAAGACAGATCATCTTTCCCTCCTTCCCAGCAAATCAGATCTTTGTGGAAGGGTTTAATTACTGGTCTCCAGATGAAATTATGGCTGGGTGGGGGTAGAAGAGGAGCCTGGGTAATCTTGTACTAGAGCAAAGGTCTCATGACACATGAGTAAAACCACTGCCAATAAACTTCTAGCTCTTGAAGGCAACTACAAAAGCATTTTTTGTAAAAGCCTGAATATTTATCTGCTAAGCTTCTGTGTAGAATATAACCCTGTGAACAAATATTATCAAGCTTCTGTGGTTCATCAGCGTAGTCTTTTGTCAAGTAGCAATGACTGCAGCATTGATCATTTCCTGGTTTTTAAAGCTTTACCAGGGGTGGTTGTTGTTGTTTAGTCATTTAGTCGTGTTCGGCTCTTCATGACCCCATAGACCAGAGCACGCCAGGCACTCCTGTCTTCCATTATCTCCCACAGTTTGATCAAACTCATATTGGTAGCTTCGAAAACACTGTCCAGCCATCTCGTTCTCTGTTGTCCCCTTCTCCTTGTGCCCTCAATCTTTCCCAACATCAGGGTCTTTTCCAGGGAGTCTTCTCTTCTCATGAGGTGGGGGTAAATCTTGCTAATAGGAACATCAGCTCACAGCCTATCAAAAAAGGAACTAGCACCTCAGAAATAGATCCTGTCAAAATCTGTTGAGATAATATTAGAAAGAGGCAGTTATAAGAAAATGTCCATATACAGGGCTTGTTTTCAGCTCTCAAAACCTCAGGATTATTGTGCAACTTTTCCCATTCTGTATGTTTGTGAATACTGTATCTCTAATGCATAAAGAAGGCAGATCGCCGAAGAATTGATGCTTTTGAATTATGGTGCTGGAGGAGACTCTTGAGAGTTCCATGGACTGCAAGAAGAACAAACCGATCCATTCTTAAGGAAATCAGCCCTGAGTGCTCACTGGAAGGACAGATCGTGAAGCTGAGGCTCCAATACTTTGGCCACCTAATGAGAAGAGAAGACTCCCTGGAAAAGACCCTGATGTTGGGAAAGATGGAGGGCACAAGGAGAAGGGGATGACAGAGGACGAGATGGTTGGATAGTGTCTTCGAAGCTACAAACATGAGTCTGACCAAACTGCGGGAGGCAGTGGAAGACAGGAGTGCCTGGCGTGCTCTGGTCCATGGGGTCACGAAGAGTCGGACACGACTAAACGACTAAACAACAACAATACATTCTCAGTGTGTGCTGATTGTAGCAATTGATGCTCATTGATAATTTAAGTCTAAGATTGCTAGAAGAAGTTATTGAAACTATTGTTTTGTATTTGGTTGCCATAACTTGAGTCCAAAAGAAGGTGGAACTGTCCCATCCTTAAACTGAACCAGGCAAAATAGCCTGGCTGGGACACAGCTGAGAATGGGTTAAACATGCTCTTTCCTCCCCAAACTTGCTGTCATGCCCCTGAATATCTCTTTTCCTTTCTCCCATATATTATTGTAATTCACTCTGCATATCACTCTGGGACTGGCTAGCATGGCTATCTATTACTGGCAGCAATACTGCAGGGCGGAATGTGTCTGTTGTGTGGAAGGAGTCCTTTCAACATCCATAGCAGGCATTTTTCTCACTGTTTAATAAAATCTCTTTGGAGACAAATAAAAGTGCAAGCCAAATCATTTGCTTTTGGCGATTTGCATTTCATGGCAAGATGCAATTGCAAGAGAACGCAGCTTGTACAGGACTCAGAATGGATTCTACCTAATTCGAATAAGAGAGTTGAATACCACAGGTCAATCAACGCAGTCTCCTAATATAAAGCGGGATTAAACAGTGCTGACTTTAATCTTTTTATTTGTTATCTTTTAATTGGGTGTTTTGTCGTGCTGACTTTGAATTGTCCTAGACATAGGGTGGGTCAGAAATCAAAGCCTGGGAGTTGGGAACCATGGAACTAGCTCCATGAGTCTAAGAGGGTTTTAGACTTGTTTTCTTCTTAAAGGAATTCCACACCCACTTGCCATATGGCAAGCTGCTTTTGAAACTGGAAGGAGATTGTGATGTGGAATCTGGATTAGCTGTTCAAAGAGAAATAAGTAAAAAAAGAAAAAGTTACTTGGCTAATGCAAGCCCTCAATGCAGGTCTTTGGCTACCAGCCAAAACTAATTAAAAAGCTTAAAACCTTCCCAAAAGATCCTTATCTGTTTTTTTCTCCCCAAAGAAAAGTGATAGGACTGTTTTCCTAAACTTTTCTTTTTTTTTATCATGATTTTTATTGTTTTTAAACCATAACAAACAAACAAAATAAAACAGTTTACATCTTATTATCACGGATTCCTTTCTTTGAGACTTCCTTCAACTTCCCCTCAAATCATCCATGCCCTTATTTAACAAATTTACGCAAATCCTAGTTTATATTGACATTATTTTCTCTTTTCATCTTTTTCTCTTTAGACAATATTCCTACTTTTTTCACAGAGCCTTTTTAAACCCAACTAGCGTTATCTGACCTTCACTTATATTTTCCAGATACTCCACAAATTTCCCCCAGTCATCAATGAACCTTTGGTCCTTTATATATCTAATTTTCCCCGTCAATCTGTCCATCTCCGCGTAATCTAACAATTTTGCTCTCCATTCCTCAACCGTCGGTATGTTCTGTTGTTTCCAATTTTGAGCTAGTAGGACTCTTGCGGCCGTTGTCGCATATTGAAAGAATTTGCCGTCACTGTTCTTGATATCCCTTCCTGCTAGTCCTAACAGAAAAGCCTCCGTTTTTTTTTCAAAGGTGTATCTTAGTATACTCTTCATTTCATTATAAACACTTTCCCAAAAACCTTTGACCTTTCTGAATTCCCACCACATGTGGAAAAATGATCCCTCTTTTTCCCTGCATTTCCAGCATTTGTTACAGGTTTTATATATTTTTGCTAACTTTGCAGGTGTTATATACCATCGGTAAAACATCTTCATGAGGTTCTCCTTTAACGTTATAGAAGCTGTAAATTTAAGGACTGTTTTCCTAAACTTTTCAGATAGAATGTAGCAGCTTTTTGCAACTTTTATTTACCTGTACAGAGTCTCTCGTCTGCTCTCTGATAGACACGGGAAGAGTTTCAATTAGGGAGGCATGTTTGCACACAAATATCTTTATAAGCTTGTAGATTTGGGATTGCACTTCATCCATCAAATAAAGAGTACTGTGGACCAGAATATTATTTATTATGAAATAATAAATTTCTGTGTTTGTAGGGTGCCGCAATAGCTACAATCATATACATCTGAGAGTAAGCCTCATGAAGAACAATCAAACTCTATTCTAAGTAGACAGGCTTAGAACGGAGCAGTTCGTTGTTTTTACATCACCGTTTTACTGGGTGTGGGGGAAGTCCCATATTGTGTACTCTGTAGGCTGTGTACTGTACAGTGGTACCTCAGGTTAAGTACTTAATTCGTTCCGGAGGTCCGTACTTAACCTGAAACTGTTCTTAACCTGAAACACCACTTTAGCTAATGGGGCCTCCTGCTGCTGCCGTGCTGCCGGAGCCCGATTTCTTTTCTCATCCTGAAGCAAAATTCTTAACCTGAAGCACTATTTCTGGGTTAGCGGAGTCTGTAACCTGAAGCGTATGTAACCTGAAGTATCACTGTACTGGATTTTGAGCTCTAAAATCCAGTATAGATAATGAAACCTTACGTTTAAACCGTTACACAATAGATAAGACATCAGCTGCCAAAATAAATAACAATTTTTATTATACGGTTGCAGACCATATTTTTTAGAGGGCTTAATCTCTACCTTCAAGATTGAGGATGAAACTGTAGCTCCAGATTGCATCAGCAGAAGTGAGGCCGTGAGGACTGTGCTTTGGATTGGGTAGGACCAAGCCATTTGGCTCCTTCCTAGAAATGTCTCCTTCAGTGGCCATTCCACTTAGTTGCAATGTAAGGGAGAAAGAAGACAACAAGTCCTGCCCTCAGTGAATTGTCTGGGACTACCATTTGGATCCTGTGCTCCCAGGACAGGCTTCATTAGCAGTGAGGCCCATTGGCTTGGATGTCACCAAGTAACTTTTGGCTACTTTCTGTCCAGAACTGCCTCCATTAGTGATCATTCTACCTGGTTAAATAAAATGCATCAAATGTTTGTTATTTTCTTTTAGCATTGTTATTCATTGTTTATATTTATTAGTCGTAAAGTTTTAAGTGTGTAAATTTGCAGGCAAAATAATTCTATTTGTTCAAGTTGAGACATCATGCCAAACTCTGCTTGCACTTGGCATAGTTTAGAACTGAAGCCATGGTTTCAGTTTTCAAACGTACAGGCTAACTCTAGTCTCTAAATGTAATAACCTTCAGAGACATCAAGGCAGGTTGTCAATTCCAGACATCACACTAAACCATAGTTTGCAAAAACACTTTAAATTCCAACAATGGTTTCTTTTCTTTTCCCCCTATATATTTATTTGCGTAGAGACATCACCTTGCCAACAAAGGTCCGTATAGTAAAAGCTATGGTTTTCCCAGTAGCGATGTATGGAAGTGAAAGCTGGGCCATAAAGAAGGCTCATCGCCGAAGAATTGATGCTTTTGAATTCTGGTGCTGGAGGAGACTCTTGAGAGTCCCATGGAATGCAAGAAGATCAAACCTATCCATTCTGAAGGAAATCAGCCCTGAGTGCTCACTGGAAGGACAGATCCTGAAGCTGAGGCTCCAATATTTTGGCCACCTCATGAGAAGAGAAGACTCTCTGGAAAAGTCCCTGATGTTGGAAAAGATGGAGGGCACAAGGAGAAGGGGACGGCAGAGGACGAGATGGTTGGATAGAGTTCTCGAAGCTACCAGCATGAGTTTGACCAAACTGTGGGAGCATAGGCGCCGACTCCATGGGGCTTGAGGGGGCCCGAGCCCCCTCAAAAATTCGTTTGGGGGGCTCTGCCCCCCCAATAATCTCCGGCGCCCCTCCAGCAGAGCGCCATCGCCGCCCCTCCCCCAGCCCAAAATGCACAGGGAGGGGCGGGCTGCATGCCTCCTGCCCTCCCTCCCGAGCAAAAGCTCCACCCAATTTCCTTAGGAGCTGATTAATAGGCGCAGCACGCTCTCCCCTATTCACTCACGAGGAGGCGGCGCCACTTTATTTGCATATTCATGAGCTTATTTATTATTCATGAGCTTTCCCGGGCCCCCCCAATATTTTTTATAAGTCCGCGTCCCTGTGTGGGAGGCAGTGGAAGACAGAAGTGCCTGGCGTGCTCTGGTCCATGGGGTCACGAATAGTTGGACACGACTAAATAACAACAACAACAAAGTTTTTGTCTGTATAATTCTAAACACCATATCATGGGTTCCCTGGTGGTCTCCATCTGGGCACCTCAGCAGACCCACCAAGTGTTGCTATTTTCAAGAGACAGCCCCAGATTTACAAAAGCCATTGTGACACGTCCCTCTGCTGGCTCACTGGTCACCAGAGTGCTAAAAGGTCTGGTGAGCTCCTATGGTTGCATCATTTTGTGTTTGTTACAGGAAGAAGATAGACATGTAAGGAGGATTTCTCTCAGCATCTGTATTCTGTGATAATAGTGAATTCATCTTGAGCATAGAGGTGTTAGAGAGTACTGTGAGTTCCATTTCTCTTTCTTTTTTAGACTTTCAAGGCTCAGAAAAGTCTTCTCCCGTCTGGGAAGAAAAAATAAAATTTCTCTTCTCCCAGAGTCCTCCCCCTTGCCCACCGCCTCCGCCTTTGGGCCCCTCTTTCAGAGGACTACTGTTGTAAACAAAATCTGCCCTTTTTCCCTTATGAGATATCCCTTATGAGTCCTTACGTGGGTTCCCTATTGGTAGGAGAAAATAACAGAGGCCAACCAGAGAATATCGAGAAGTAAAGCAGTTAGTAAGCCTGATCTTTATTAAAGCTGTTGCAACAGGATGCTCCCCTCACATGCAGGAGGATGGAGGAGGACCCAGAACAAAGGTGTGCCTGTCCTTATATAGACATTTTAAATTCCCTGCCCTGGAGCTCAAGACCACCCCTCCATACATCATACATACATCACAGAAGGAGAGTAACCCAAGACCACCCCTCACAAACATCATAACTACATCATAGAAAAGGTGGTCTACAGCAGAAATTTGAATGTTGTTGTTTGTCCTGTCTGCCAGGTTATCTGATAATGCCTTATCTGATTGCCTTTACTGGTAGTCTGCCCATTCCTTTGAATTGGTGATTACCCAATTCCTGCCCTCCCTCCTTGCAAAGAAAACATTTGGTCAGTTTGGGAGTCGAAATGGTTTCAGGACAGTGTTCCTGTGCTGCTCCAGACATGTGGTCCACGTATCTATGTTTGTGCTTGGTTGGTACATTTATGAACATTTATTATATATATAATACCTTAAATTTTTTTATTACACTGCAGATGTAAAACCCTTCAGCGTATAGATGTTGCTTCCAGATTAATTTTAGTCCCTAAGGGTTCTCAAGAAAGGTCTCTCTGTAACTGTTTGAGGCCTGTTTGGAGGTTCAGAAAATAGACATATCCCATGTGGCTCTTTGTTTCCCTATAGGCTCTGCAGACCTCCTGCTATCCTGATCTGCAGGAAGATGACAGGAGGAAGAAATGCCAAGGAAAATAATGAAGGTAATGTCTATTTCCAAGGATATGTTCAGGGTATATAAGAAAGTTCCTAAACAGTTATAATTGCTAGCCTTCTCTTCTTCTCCATTTGGATGACATAATATTTGAAGACATGGAGGGAGAGCAGGGGCAGAACAGCTTTTATACTGACACCATGAACCACAGAACCTGAGCACGGAGTTTGCCCTTGTTCTCTCCCAGCACTGGGCAGAGCTCAACCACGGAACGAACCTCACCATTTCCCCAGTGAGTGTGTCTGTCTTTGGGGCTCAAGGGAGCACATTGGCCCAACTGCAGCATGCTCTGGGATACAGCACTCATGGTAAGGCAACCTTCTGAGAAACAGCTTTTTGGTGAGCACTGCATGCTGTTGTGAAAGTCACGTTACAGCTTGGACTGTCCTTCCTCCGACACAGCCGCCCTCCTGGGGCACCAGGGCTGCCCGGGTCACGGCGGGCTGCAGAGAGCGGGGACGATGGAAGAAGCGCCGGCGCCGCCATGGGGGACCAAGGGGCGGAGAGAGCCGAGCCCGAGTCTCCAACAATGGTTTCTGAATGCCAGCTGGTTACAAACCATGGCTTGTTTATTCAGTTATTGTGTCAACCTATTGTTAAGCTTCATTAACCATTGTTTGGTGTAGTATCTGAATTGAGTGATTAGCCAATGCTTCTTACCAGAAAAAGAAAATCTGCATATGAGAACAGCCTTTTGCACAAGGTGTAGTTCTACTAAGAGCAGAGATGGGAGGGAACAGCTAACAGCAACTGGTGCTAACAGCAACTGGTACTTGTCTTTCTCCCCCTCACCATCCTATAGTTAGTCCTGCTAACCTCTGCATAGTATTGTTACCTTGAAAAGATAGACATGATATAAAGATGAAATCAGTTATCTTGCCCGTACGTAATTAACTGATATTTTCATTCATGAAATTTTGTAGGGTAGAGCATGAGAAGCAGTGCAGCCTGGGCACTGTTACTGTATTTTTCCATGTATAAGACGAGCTTTTTTGACCCAAAAATGAAGTTGAAAATTTAGGGTCAACTTATACATGGGTAGTGCTGAGGGGGATGGGCGAATGGTTTTTTGGCGCAAGCTGGAGATTGTAAGCAGCAATTGGCTGCTTGATTGTTGGGGGGGGGGGGAGAGAATGCCGAAAATCACTCACCCGCCAGAATGCAGCACACAACCGCTCGCGTCGCAGCTGCCTGATCGCTGCCATTAGCCCTTCCGATTCTGCTGCGGCAACCAATAGACAGCTGCACTAGTTGCAGCAAACGGGAGCGTGATTGGCGGCTGCTGGCAGTTATTGAGCAGGTGATAGGTGTTTTTTACGAAGCGAGCTGGAGATTTTAAGTGGCGATTTGCCGCTTGATTGTTTGGGGGGGTGCCAAAAATCGCTCACCCGCGCTAGCCCGAGATTGGAAGCGGCAATTGTAAGCGACGCAAGCGGTTGTGTGCTATATTCTGGCGGGTGAGCAATTTTCGGCATTCCCTCCAAATAATCCTTCCCCAAAGCTCAATCCCCCTATTTTCTAAATTTTGAGGCCCCCAAAATCTTATACATGGGGGCGTCCTATAGAAGGAAAAGTACAGTATGTTTCATGAAACATAACACCTGAGCAAAACAAATTCAAGTTAGCTCAGGATTCCCTTTTTTTTTTTTAAAAAAAAGACAAATTATGTGATAAAATGTTTAATTCTAAACCAGCCACTGTTTATCAAAAGTAATAATTTTCCTTTAGAAATTATGCAGGTAGTTTTTTTCTGTTGAGTTTGCCTGCCATCATCAATACTTTAAAGTTAGCCTTGGCAGGCATACAGCCTGCGATGTCACAGTGGAAAAAGTCTGTTGATCTCACCAGAAACATACAGAAAGAGGCTGTGTTTCTCCCTCCAAATGTTTCTACAGTAAATTGCCTCTGACATATGTTCCAGGGGAATAAGAAATTTGTCTGCAGTGGAGGGACGTTCATAGTTCTGCTAGCAGAGGACTGTTATCAAGAATAAAGAAAACTTCATTTTATTCCCCTCACCTCTCTGGTACAGTTGAAGGACCAGAAAGTTTTTAAAAGACTAGCAGTCCATGAACAGGGCCCTTTCTGGCAATATCAGAACTTTGGACACAGTTCTTATCTATTTTCTCTCTCTTTCTCATATCCAAAACAAAGGAGGTTTAAAAAACTGCAATTTCCCCTTCTGTAATCAAACAACCATGTACACACAGCAGGCAGGCAAGGCTAGAACTGCAGCTGTTCCTAGGACAAAAAAGTAGAAGACGCAAAGTCCTGCATTGGGTTCAAGAAGAGAGGGTGTTCTCTTCTCCAGACGTCCTTTTTATTGAGCTTTCATGATGATATGTGTTCATGATGATATCACGGAGGTTATACACAACCCCACTTGATTATCCAGAATCTGTGCTACTTTATGATTCCATTTCAAGCCATCCCTCCACACATAAACACTGTTTTTCAGCACGATGCATCATATTTATTGGTGGATATCAATTCACTTCATGAGTTTGACCAAACTGCGGGAGGCAGTAGAGGACAGAGGTGCCTGGCGTTCTCTGGTCCATGGGGTCACGAAGAGTCGGACACGACTAAACGACTAAACAACAACAACAAATCAATTCACTTCATTTGTGCTCCACTTTTAATCCAAAGTAAACTTACAATTAAAATCCACAAAAAGGTATGCATTATTAGGAAAAAGTGGAGGTCCTTATGGTCTCTATAACTGATGAAATAGACTGAGTTCCAGGCTCTTCCTTCTAGAATAGCCTTCACGAACCTGGTGCTTTCCAGATGTTTTGGGCTACAATTCCCATCAGCCTGCCTCAGCCAGCACAGGTTGGCAAAGGCTACTATAGGAGCCGAAAGAAGGAACTACAAACAGATGTAAGTGGACTGAAAGTACAGATGCCAGCCCACTGAAGCAAGATATGAGGTAGGGATGGAAATAATTGCATAGTGCTATTTTAGAGAGATTTTTTTTTAAAAATGCAATTTTGGGAGAAGAAAGTGCATACGTATAGAAAATGGGGAACAAGAAATTAAATAGCCAAATAATTTGAGAGAGATGTTCTGAATGGATGCTGTGCTTATCTGAAATGGCAAACCCCATATACATGGTGCCTGGGGGAGATTTATGCAGCCAAACGTAACTGCTTTATTGCAAGTAAGAAAAGGTTAAGGACCACAGAATTATTAATAGCAAGAGAAGATTCAGGTTGGTCATGATAACCCCTAACCTTTAGGGAGGGAGAAGAAGAAGAGTTTGGATTTGATATCCCGCCTTATCACTACCCGAAGGAGTCTCAAAGTGGCTAACATTCTCCTTTCCCTCCTTTCCCTTCCTCCCCCCACAACAAACACTCTGTGAGGTGAGTAGGGCTGAGAGACTTCAGAGAAGTGTGACTAGCCCAAGGTGACTAGCCCAGCAGCTGCATGTGGAGGAGTGGACACGCAAACCCGGTTCCCCAGATTACGAGTCTACCGCTCTTAACCACTACACCACACTGGGTTGTTTCCTGTTCCTCCCTCCCAGTCTCTCTTTCTCCTTTTTGAACCATGTAACTGAGCAGACGTCTGAGGCTATAACCATGAATACCTTGCCTGTGTTGTCTCTGCTGCTGCATAGAGCGATGCATGAGTGAGACCTCTGACTATTGTAAGCATTTAAACTTACTTAAGGTTGTTATCTATTCACCCCAAGAGGGGTAGAGACAGGAGAGCACAAGTGTGAGTGCCTAATATGGGGACATTTAAAAGTATCACGCCCTGTATTTCCTGCACTTTGCAAACGTTACAGGCATTTCTGTTTTAAAATCTGCTAGGAGTTCTTTTGACTAGAGACTGTCAAGCCCCACACTTTTTTGTATTCAGGCAGTCAGCTGTTCCTTTTTCTTTTATAGTTTCCCCCCACATGTGGGCATTCACCAGTTATTTCCTAACAGTGCTATCCAGATGTTGTTGTACTCTCAATTCCCATCAGCTTCACCTAGCATAGACCATTGTCTCAGGGATTATGGGAGTCGTAGTCCAACAACAGATGAAGGGCACCTTGTTGGCTGCCCCTCACTTCGAGCATCCTCCTCTAGCCAGGCATCTTCCAGATATTTTGAACCATCAGACCCAGCACAACACAGTTTATGGCAGGGCAGCACTGCCAAAAATGCAATACAATATAAGATGCTGGGTGTAAGACCTGAAAAATATGCGTGGTTTCAAAGGCTAGAAAGATATATCACACACTTTCCTTGGTGAAGCAGATGCCCTTATAGTAAGTATGGCCCAGATCTTTCATAAAGGATCACCTGTGCTTGCACATTGTGAATTTTGCATTGTGACATCTTTGAGAAGAAAAGGAATGGGCCATTGCCTTCTGCTGCCTTAGTAACTGATTTGCAGCACCGGGCTAACAAGGCAAGACGGTGACTCTAGATTTATTTGAATCTGCAGTTACTCTAAGGAGTTCTGTCTCTGTTTAAACCGTCATCCTAAAACACAAAAGCCTCAATTGCTGCTGAATGCTGCTCCTTTCTTGGCAGGGGCAGGCAGAAGAGATCTCATTACTCCGTTGCTATCACAGCTACTCTGAGGCTGTGAGAAACTGGTAAAATGTGGGCTGGGTGATGTACTGCTAGGTGGGTTTGTAGCTGATTGACAGACCCAACCCAAAGGATGCTTGCTAATGGTTCTTCATCAAAGTGGGGGGGGGGAAGACTAATGGGGTGCTAGAGGGTTCTGTCCTAGGCCCATTGCTGTTCAATGAATGTCTTTTTAAACAGCTTGGATGAAGGAATCGAGGGGATGCTAAAGTTCTGGTATGCATTTGAATCCCTACAGCAAAATCCTCACAGTCTGCAGGTGGCCATAGGCTACCCAGATATGCAGAATGTGGACAAGTCTTTTCAGTTTATTGCTGATTTTAATCTTTTTGATTTTTTTTATACCAGTGTTATTGTTTTACTCCTGTTGTAAAACTTTAGTTTTTTGTTTGTTTGTTTCCAATTGAGCAATGTATAAATAAACCAGAGATAAATTAAATATTCTGTACTTTCCTACCAATAGGACTATTAACGTTTCAATAAGGCTGCAGTCTGTAGTCTATAAGTGCAACTCCTTCCAGGCTGGTTGCTTTCCTGCTCCAAATTGCACCCCACCCCCAGCTCCCAGCTGCTTTTCCTGACACAAGGTTCTACTCTGGAGGCGAGAAATGTTAATTGAGTGTTTCACAACTGAAATAATACACAGGTCCCCGCTCCCTCCACTGTCTAAAGATCTCCACTTTCCCTACTGTAAGACCATTAAGTCCAGGGTCTAAAATTACATAGTAGGGCAAAGAGAAGCTTTGAAAAAGGTGGATTAAATTGGGATATGGCACAGGGGGTGGTGGTGGAGAGAATTCAATCCCACCTTCCATAGCACTGCAGTTCCCCTCCCCCAGCTGCTTTTAACTGGAACAGCAATGACCACAAGCAGCCCTGATGATGGACCTTCCGCATCTATGTCTAGATGAACAGAACACACTTTCATTAGTCAGACCAGAGAATTACTGGCAGGCCTACTAGCAAGGATTTTTCATGCTCTGAAAATGCAGAAGGAAAAGAGGGCAAGACGAAAATGCCAGTAAAATCACTGCAGAACTCTGCTTTCCTCCCTGAGCTCAGAGTTTCAGAAAAACACTATGGGCGCTCCAGATAAAACATGTAATCCACTCTAATCACTGTGCAAATGTTTGCATTCAGCTATTTTTGTTCAGCCTCCTTTCCTCTTGCTGTATTAAGACTAGAGCAATGTTAAATTCAAGAATGCCGCATTTTAATTCCTTGGTTTCTTCAGACCATGACATTTATTGGTTTTGCATTCCCTTATTTTCTTCTTTTGCATCAGAACTCAGCAGCGCCCGAGATACTTACCGTTGCTGAATTTTCCCTTTCTTTTGCAACCTATTCAGAGATAACAGTATATTTTCCCTCACTTGTAGATTTTCAGTATTTAATTTATATCTCCTTGTCAGTTTATGTCTCTGCCCCTATCATTTTAGTTGCCCGGTTTCTCCTTGGACTCCTTCCTGTGCGGTGTAACTGTTTTTTTCCATCTTGTCATTCTGTGGCTTTTTTATGGCTTGCTTTTGTTGCACACTTTCTTTTAAAGGAAGGTTATGATTTTGCATGGCATTTCCAAAACCTTCCCTAACCTTTTTTTATAATGACCTGTGGAAACTATTTGAGACAATGGTAATGATGAGGAACACAAGGATAGCCGAGGAATAATTTATTTTTCTTTTAATGTTGTGAATTTATTTTTAGACTCCTCTATTGTAAATCTATTCTAGGCCATTTCACACGCCACTGGTTTTTCTGTCCAACATTATAAAACTTACAAAGAGTTCTCTAAAAGAGGGCAAATGAGTTCACTTCTTCATCTGAGCATGATTAGACTGGATGTCTCCATGTAGTTTAATTCTGAATGGAAGCTGGCAATTTCTAAATAGTGGTGCAGTGAAGGGGACTCACTTGTTTTTACTTCTTTTTAATCAAGTACAGTAGATTTACATCCTGAAGCAGCAGTTAATGGGTTCAACAAAATTTATTAGCACATGATTACATGCTTGTGAAGAGGGAGATGTGTGTGGCCTTTTCCTTTAGGCTCAGAATGGAAGTTACCTTAAATGTGTATTTGCTGCTGAAAACAGCCCCTGCAAATTTAGTTCCCAGTCTTCTCACTGTAACACCTACATAGGGAAAAAATATGTGACATGCCACCACCTTGTCATTTATCTCACCTCATTCTGTATTGCTGACTGTCCTGGAGCAGATGGGACATAGCAATGCTCAATGTGAGGATGTCATGTTACATTCTCTCCACATATGCTGAAGCGAAAGGACAAAGAATTAAAAAGAGGGCTATTTTGGGCAGCAAACATGATTTCATGGAGCATCTCCTCAACCAAATCATTCCTGAAACTAGTCATGAACCCAGAATGGAATTGATATCTTCTAAGAGTGTTTGCAGTTGCCTTGCTGCCACCCTCTCGGGCATCTTCACGCTCAAGATATTGTACAGTATTTGTGATCGGTTGTTAGCTGTCCTTAAACCAGTGGCATAGCGTGGGGGGTGCGGGGGGGGGCCGGCCGCACCAGGCGCAACATCTGGGGGTTAGGGTTAGGGGGCGCAAATCGACGGGTTAGGGGGTGCAAATTACTTGCCTTGCCCCGGGTGCTGACAACCCACGCTACGCCACTGCCTTAAACCATTGGATGCAGAATGGGCTTAATTGGGAATAGCTGTACCACTGCTTCTTTAAGGGCAGCAGCGACCTTGCTTGACAACCATATGTCAGGAGTGCTCTGTTTCCTGCATGGCAGGGCTTGGACTCGATGGCCCTTGTGGTCTCTTCCAACTCTATGATTCTATGACCTCTCCCTCACATTACAGAATGCCAACACACCCTAGATCTAATTGGATAGCTATAATTAGGATGGTTGCATGTTTAGTGTGACATGCACATGTGGCCACTGTCTCAGCCTCAGGTCCCTGATCTGCAATATTTATTTTATGTATTTAACAGAATGCATATATGAATCTAAGCAGAACCTCTAAGCAGTTTACAAAAAATAAAAATAAAATAAAATTGTAAATAAAAGACAAAGTTAAAAACAGATATTTGAAAAATGCAAAATGTAATTAAAATTAGAAGCTAGTAAGGTGATGGACTATGCAGAAATGGCAAAGTTAACAGCTAAAATAAGAGAACTCAATGATTATAGTTTTGTGGAGGAAGCCTTTTTCGGACTATTTAAAGAAATATAGTTTTATGAATTCGTGAGCAGGATTTGAAGTATGAGCAACAGAAAGAATTAGGACTTACTGTAATATTGTTGTGATATAAGAGATGGAGGATAGGATGCAGCAAAGGGGGAGAAAACAAAATCACCATGGAAATTGGAATGGGAAGTCGACAAAACAAGAGACGAAATTATGTATTGCAGTGTAAACATGGACATTTTTCTTTATCCTGAAATAATAATAATAAAAAAAAATCAGACGCTAAACAGTGAGTAATAGGCTTCCTTGAACAAAAATGTTTTTAACAGGCAGCAGAAAAAGAACAGTGAAGGCACCTGCCTATTGACAATTGTCAAGGAGTTCCAAAGTGTAGGTGCTGGCACACTGAAAGATCATAGAATCATAGAATTGTAGAGTCAGAAGGGATCCTGAGGCGTATGATGGCCCGTTGTTAACCCATCAGGGAAGCTGTCAAGACAGCGAAGAAGTACCAAACAAGGGCGGGACAGCCCTTCCTCCAGCTGTGTGTTGGTGAGCAGAGACCAAAGGGGTTTAGGATTTCAGAGTCGATGGCGTAAGAGAACAGGAAAAAAGTGGCAAGCTAGAGGAAGTGGGATTGGAGCACTATGTAGGCTGACTGGGACAGGCAATAGCAAAGAGACTCAGAGAATAATATGCCTGATTTGTCTGCTGTGCCTTTGAGCAAAGGACCCTCTTGAGGAGTAATGCTGTGCAACCCTCCATCCTAGGCTCAGGTTGTACATATGTGTAAATAAACCATATATCATAAAGACCACCCAGTCTCCACTGTGCCTCATTGTCCCAAAAGTTAAGCATGCCTGGTATTCCTGGAATCTCTAATTGCTTGTCGAGACTGGGGTGGCATGTAACAATATGTAGGCTACACCAGTAAGAGGGAAAAAGAAACTCATTTTATTTATTGGTTTCTCTTAATTCAGTTCTCAGTCCAGCATCCATCTTGAAACTACCCCTAAAAGCACATGCTTAGAGCATGCTCAGTTCCAATTCTTCAAAAGAAACAATTTTGCTTTTGGGCCACTAGGTGGCAACCACGTAAACATGTCTTATGGGGGTGACCTAAGGACGATGTAGATATTTATGGGTAGGCTGCTACAGTCTAGTCTGTTTTATCTATCAGAAAAACTATTAAAATTCTCACAACTGGAAAGGGAAAAAACTCATGGCCAACTTAAACTATCTTTGCAGAATATAAGACATGTTTAAAATGACGGGTTGCTGAAGGAAGGCATTGGGAAGATTATTTTTGAGCTCCAGTCAGATCATCAGTATAGTGAAGTACTGTAAGACTTCTCTAATACCTGCAAGATGTGCTGCTCTGTTGCTGGAATTTTAAGTTAAAAATAGAATGCAATGAGGAGGAATCTCTTAATACTCAGAGCTAGCCCTCAACATTGTTGAAAATCCCTGGGGATAATTCAGAATAATCCAGCTGCGGACTTGTCTGCTTCTTTCTTCACTACAGGGAGTGGCATTTCTTTCCCACAGCTGACATTGACTGCTGATGGGGTTGCTATATACAATATTGTTACAGATCTATGGGTAACAGAGTTTGGGGGTGAAAATGTACCCATAACTGCCAGCATTAGCAAATGTTAGAAATTAATAAGAGGCGTAGCTTTTGGATAATATTTGGAGTATTGAAGGAAAGATGCCAGGCCAGTGGAAAAATACAGGCTGGGGCCTCACCTAAGATAGAAGCCGTTAATCGTGACAGAAGATGTTGATGGCTCATCACAGAGAAATCCTTGGGTCTGTGTCAATAATGTAAGTTACAGGAAAATTCTTAACTCTTAGAACTAGGCTTTGAATAGCAGCCAGAAGGGGAGGAGTTGCTTGGCCAGGGGTTTTCTGGGAAGGAGAAGCAGGAAGTGGGGAGAAGGTCATGCAGGAATGTGGAAGGGCAGATGCCATGAGAGCTGGCCAGAGACAATCTGAGGCAGAAGAAAGCCTCTGAATGCAATGCTGAGCTGTGCAAAGGGCAAGCCCCTCGTGACATGTGAATGCTGTAAACGCTACTTTCTCCATCTGTATCCAGATTGTTGTTGTTGTTTAGTCGTGTCCGACTCTTCGTGACCCCATGGACCAGAGCACACCAGGCACTCTTCCACTGCCTCACGCAGTTTGGTCAAACTCATGCTGGTAGCTTCGAGAACACTGTCCAACCATCTCATCCTCTGTCGTCTCCTTCTTGTGTCCTCCATTTTTCCCAGCTTCAGGGTCTTTTCCAGGGAGTCTTCTCTTCTCATGAGGTGGCCAAAGGATTGGAGCCTCAGCTTCAGGATCTGCCCTTCCATTGAGCACTCAGGGCTGATTTCCTTCAGAATGGAGAGGTTTGATCTTCTTGCAGTCCACGGGACTCTCAAGAGTCTCCTCCAAATATGTGCTAATAAACCATATTTCTTAAAGACACAACAGTTTCCTCTGTGTCTTGATTCCCAGTGAAAACCAGGTCCTAGGGGACCGTCTGGAACCTCCATGGAATTTTGCTACCACTCGGCAGAGATAGGGGGTGGCGTACAACCTTTGTAACAATATTTTTTCAGCTGATAAATTTTGCTGCATAGTACAATACAGGGGTGCCATCTTGAATAAAGAAATTGGGGGGCAATTAAACCCCTCCCGCATAATTGATCATAAGACACGTCACATGCACACCACATGAAGGGCAATGCCCATCAACTTTGGGGAGCCCAGCCCCTTCAAATATTTTATGAAGGGATCTCTGCTCCTAAGAGTTGGCTCCTATGGTACAGTAGCATCATGCCTGGCTGTAGGTTGGTGCCAGACATTTAGTCATCAGAGGATAAAGCAGACACTCCACTCCACAGATCAAGGATTTGAGGAGCAGACAGGATCTCCTGGACCACAACTCGGGATCCCCTTGACACTGCATTAAAATACTGACGGTTTTATTTTCAATCCCTTTTGCAATGATCCCTAACATTGAATTTATCTTTTTCACAGCGACCACATACCAGGTCAACATTTATATCATGCTATTTTCTATGACCTCAAGGTCTTGTTTCTGGTCCGTCGTGGCAGCTCAGACCTCATTAGCGCAACTTAAAGCTACGGATTCATGTTGTAGCATTGGTCATAAGGGAAAATCTCCATTGTTCTTCCCTTTTTATGGCAGGACTTTCTAAATCAGATTTTGTTATGGTACCTTGTTATGGTACCTCCTGTTAATTCCTGCTATCTGGTTTCTTTTCAGCCTTGGTCCTGATAATAGATTATAGTCCTTTGTTAATGTCTTTTTATCTCCTCTAAACATGCTGTCCCAGAATACAAACAATAGCCAAGATGTCTCCTTTGATAGCCGTACCTAAGACATTTGAAGAAACTGTGCTGCATTACTCAAGATTTTCTGCTAATGTAGTTCAAATGAGCATCCCCACACCCAGTGTGCTTTCTTTTTCATGAAGAGGACTTCTGGAAATCATCGGATTGATTGTTGTACCAGAGTCTATACATCACTTCCAACATGGTAGGGAGGTCGCATCTGGGATTGTGCTCAAAATCTGTGGTGCTGAGTAACATCTAAACACTTGTATTATTCATTATTGCCAAAACCTATTTGAATGGCTTTCCTTCCGACTGCTTGTTCCATAGCCTCCATATTAATTTGTATGCTTAGATTTTTCCTTTAACATAAGACACACTTTAAATGGATGGAAAGACTGTTTATCTGAAATATTTTTTGCTAAGTAAGCAAAACAAAAATGGAATACCAGAAACCTGGCAATTGTGCTTGGTAAAGTGTACAGGAGAATATGATGAGTCAATGGTTTTGTCTTGAGTTTTCATACAACAGCATATACTAACCACCTTGCCACCTCTTTTAATGACTATAGTAATTAGTTTGCATATTCTGATTCTTGACTGTATCTTGGAATTGTTCCATTCCACTGAGACTTAACACCCTATTATTAGCTGTCTTGCTTCTCTTTACTGTTAGTAATTATATGGATTTCCCTGTCAATGATCCTTCATTTTATTTTCATTAAGTATTCTTTATTTTAATGTTTATATCTCAGTAATGGAACTTGTTTAAGCTGCTAGGAAGCCTTCCTGACTGATGATTTCTTGCCACTATTCATCCTTTTGATGCTTGTAGCAATTGCAATTTATATGTTATACTATTCTCATCTTGTGATTTCATGTAAAACTGACATACTTTATATTCACCTCCTAAAATCTCATGTAGTTTTATTCTTATCCAATCTCCTTGTTCACAATAATATATAGACAATGTATTTTTAAAAGCTTAATATAAATATTTCATATTTCTCATTCAAAGTATTATAGTAATATCTTTCTAGTACAATGCTTCATTTCCCCTCTTACTACAGGACACAGATCTGTGCACATCTGTTCTTCAAGGATCAAAGAACTTGCTGGATTAACTTGGTTGCTCCACCATAGTAGGAAAAATAGATTTTTTTAAAAAGGTGCCAGAAGTAAGTTCTCAGCAAAGCTGAGAACAAAGAGCTAAATGGGAGATGGGAAACCAAAGCAAAACAGACTAATTAAAAATAGGCCGCAGTAAAATAAGTTTCTAAAGTCTCACATGAGCAAGTGCTGCAAAGATTGTGCCCTGAGGCTTCCTGCTCTTATAGCAATAGAAATCTAGATAATAACCTATAGAAAACTGCATAGGTCTCTGGTGATTAGAAATGTAATACATATGTAAATAGATTCTAACATATTCCTGTGTACACCAGTTGAGCAGGTATGGTTGTGCCTTCAAAAGGCATTTGCAGCCACTGGGAGATTGTCCTCAAAAACTCTACACTCCAAGGCATCGGTATCCCAATAAAGACAACATAAATTAATGGGTTAAATTAAATGCCTATCAGAATTAACATGTCCTTGATGTGATGACAAAAAGACAATTCTTTGTGTGTCCCTTCCAAAAGAAGTTTGAGCACATCAGAACAGTCCTCTGTGCTGACTCCCCATTTCTGGAATGCTTCCCCCAGCGAGGCTCACCGGGCACCATCTTTATTTATATATATATATGTATATATGTATGTGTGTGTGTGTGTGTGTGTGTATATGTAGTTTTAGTCAACAGCTGAAAGCTTCCTCTGTAACCAGGCTTTTGGCCTTTAACCTACTGGGGCACGACTGCCTCCTGAATTAATTCAATTTATCTTGAGGCAGTTTGGTACCTCAAGTGCCTTGCCTCCCTCCATGGTGAAAGTAAAAGCTCTTTTTCTTAATTTTTTTAAATTCAACGTATAGAGGCCAACAAAGTATTCCAGCAACGGAAAAAGACAAAAACGTATTAAAAACCAAATTAGCTCCACCTGCATCCTCACTCACCAAAACAACAATTGATAGCTGTGTGTGTAAGCTGTGGAAATATGACAGCATCATTCTTGCTGAGTTCGTCCTAAATTAATAGACAAAACACATTAACTTGCATAGGCCCTATGTGGCCATTAATACTGATAAGAGGGGGCAAAAGCCCACTGGAGGAAAAGGGGAAATGGATGGGGAAAAGAGAAAAAGCTCTCCTTCATATGGATAATGGCCCTACCGGTTCTCGTGGCATTTTATAAAAACATTTTTTTTTGTTGCCGTTGCACCAGCCCATGAATATTTCCTTCACAGGATGTCTTACCTGCCTTTCTGTTATATATTAAGCAGAGTTGTGTGGCGTTTCAAAAGTCTATCAGGTTCATTGTGGCATAAAGCTTTTTTTGTAGAGCTCCCCTCAGCAAAATGCAGAGTGAGTTACCCACAAACGTATTGTGTCTGTCATGTTATGTTTGAATATTGTCAATTTAAAAAACAAACATGTTTTTTTTAAATGCTATTTTTTCCTATGTTTTTAGCTGTCCTTATTTTTATCTGTATGACACCTTGAGAGGAAAAGGCAGAGCATTATCATCATCATCCCTCCAAGGATAACCCGAATACCCTTTAGACCAGTGTTTTTCAACCACTGTTCCACGGCACACTAGTGTGCCATGAGATGTTGCCTGGTGTGCCATGGGAAAAATTGAAAAATTCGAAAGATTTAAAAATAAAGTATTTTATAATTTTTCATATTTCTGTTTACTTACTATTTCATAATAAAGTAATTATAACATACTTTCTTCGTGTTTATTTGATTCCTATTCAAGAGAATTACTTTATATATAGTCAATATAGGCACAGAGTTAAATTTTTTAACATTTTCTAATGGTGGTGTGCCTCGTGATTTTTTTCATGAAACAAGTGTGCCTTTGCCCAAAAAAGGTTGAAAAACACTGCTTTAGACAACCTGTGCATGCCACTATAAAAATGAGTCTTCCAGGTGCCACGCAAGACACCTTTTTTCTAAGGTGCACCTTTTGCTATAAGCCCCCCTCCATCCCCGCAATTGAGAGAGGACGAGAAGGGGCCTCAGCAGAAGCCAGATTTCCCTAATTCGTCCCTGCCCTGACTGATGTACTGTATTCCCATAATTTGAGGGGTGTGGTTTTTGTGTGTGCTAATGGGTTCCACAAACCAACATTTGCAGCGTAAAGTCATTGCGAGGATGGGAAGGTACCGCTTAGGGGGCTTTATTTCCCAATTTCCTTTATATATCAGCAACACACATATATATACACGAAGCAATAGGGGCAGGCTTCCCCCCCCCTCCCCAATGTTTGCCGCGAGCTCGCGAACCTCGCGCGCCCCGCAGCGGGCGGTTGGACACCGACGTTTCTCGATTTACACATAACGGGAACACGAAGCCCCACTTCGAACGCGACGCGCATGCGCCCGCGGCCGGAGAGAGCGAGCGAGCACGAGAGCGCGTGACTGGATCGCTCCTTAGGAGGGCGGGGTAGCGCAGGCGCGCGCGCGCGTGCGTAACAATACGTGCGCTCGCGCTTCCTTCCCCGCTGCCCGTTCCGTGACGGCGGTTGCCATAGTGACGGGAACCGAACGCCCCCCCCCCACCGCCCAACCGCCGCCTTGCGTGAGGCCCTTGCGGTTCTTTCTTTCAGCCCGCCTTTTCCCCTTCGCCTTCTTTTCCCGCCCTCCCCTCGAAGGCCGCGCGCGCGCGCACCCGCGTTTCGTGAGGGAGAGAGGGGAGGGGAGATGAGATGGCGGCCGAGGGGGAGGCGGAGGTGGAGTGGGTGGTAGACAGCATCGCCGGCTTCCTCCGCAGCCCCGCCTGGTCTATCCCCATCCTGGAGTTCGTGGAGCACAAGTGCGAGGGTGAGAAGCGACCAGGGGGGGGGGCGGCGGCTGAGGGCGGGCGGGTAGAGAACCACCTCCCATTAATATATAGGAGGAAAGGCGGGATATAAGGAAATAAGAATAAGCGTCTCCTTCCCTCACAACCTTTCTCCCCCACTCCCCTGAGGGGAATCTCCCTGCAGTCTTCGCCCTCCCCGGTTTTAAAAAAACCTGTTTTTGTGTGTGTCCCCCCCCCGTTCCCTCAGAAATGTATGTAAAGAGGCCCAATGGCACTTAGGGACCAGGGGAGGCTGCGGGAATGATCGTCGTTATTATTGTTTATTTGGGGCTGATTCAGTTCGCAAGGGCGCTTAGAAACGAAATCCCTTCAAAGCGCGTAAAAGGGAAATCCTTTCCGGGTAGTGCAAGTGCCAAACCCCCTAGGGATGCTGACCAGAAGGGGTGTTTCTTTTAATTTCTGGACATTGTAGATTTTGTACTGACCTGATGCAGGTAACAGTCTTTTGCCTTGTAGTTGTGTGATTCGTGCTCATACTCCATTGGGATGGCCATTGGCTATATGCTGAGACGTAAAAATAAAATTCCCATCGTTGTAGCACGCTTGCGGTTGTACCCCCTCCAAAAGCAAAATTAAGTGCACGTGTCAAACCCGTTGGAACAAAAAACCCCAAGTGACGTTTCTGTTGGGATGTAAAAAAAAGGGGGGAGCACCTTTATTTTGGACTTGATTGTGCACATATTGGTTATTTTGTAGATTTCTGGTGTATGCGTAGGAGGTCCTAAAATCCCTTAAGTAGAGAATCACACAGAATTCAGAGAAGTTGCTATGAAGGTGGTTATATGACATCAGAATTACAGAGCTGTCAAATCACCCATAACCTTTTCATTTTGAGCTTCTCTATCCACTTACCTTACAGTTTTTAATAGCTTTTGCACTGAGTCACTATTGCATTTTGCTGAGGCAGATACTTTTATGACTCTTAATTCTTTTGGTGGGAGATAGCTTACTGTTGTTGACTCTGTTCTGGTTCGAACATTTCTAGAAAAGCTGGAGGCAGATACTAGCTAGACTAGAGGGTGTGAATTTTGTGAAGTGGGCAAGAAAGGGAATGTTTGGAATCCAGGATTTTATTATTTTTATTTAAAAGAAGTGTTTATGCAACCCTTTAAAATTTTCCTGAAGTATTTTGTTTGGAGAGCAAATTTAAACAGACTTGGACAAATCCAGTTTAAGATATCTGCATATGTAAACAGGTTGTCCATGTGTTTATTGCTTTGCTGGATCAAGGAGTATGGGTATTAACAGAACATGAGTTTGGAATGTGCATGTATGTCTGCCATTTCTTGCTTTCAGTAGAGTAGGCATTTCCATTCATGTTCTGAAGCTGTTCATGGCATTTTTAAGCATGCGTGGCTACAGCAGGATTGGGCTGATTTATTTTGTAAAATAAAGGCTTTTAAGATTGTTCATCCTTTACTTGTTAAACTGTGAGTTGCTGGCTCTTAGTTTCAGAAAGGTCTCCCCATTAAAAAAATACTGCAGCTACATTGTTTAAGCTTGAGCCTGTATTGGGGTCACTCACCTACATACAATGAGATTCCAATTTGATAGATAATTTAGTTATTTTATAATGTTTAAATTGCGTCCCAAATAATGTTTCTGAAGTTGAGTATGCCAGAAAACATAATATATTAGCAATAAATATATGCATAGCAATTTAAAAGCAGATCTTAAATACATCAAAATATACAAATTGTGTATACAGTGTGAAATAGCCACATCAAACTTCAGAGAAAGCCCTCTTAAAGTAAGTTTTCAGCCTTGTCTAAGTTCAGTAGGGAGCAGCTGATTCCAAATATATAGCATGCAGTTAGTGCACACCCTTCTGAAATGAATGAGGTTTGCAAGTGCAACAACAATATGTTTTAAAGCATATATTAAAGCAAAGATATTGTAGTAGTTTGAAGAAATTGCTAGTTAGTCATCTTATTTTTGTTGTTGGATTCTTAGGGGGGAAAGGGGAGCTCTATAACCTCACAACTGTTTAGCAGATGGCTCACTGAAGATCAATGGGGAACAGAAGGAAGCATTTACTTCTTTGGGGGTTTTTTTTTGTTAGCTGGAAACATTTTGAACTGCCACAAAATACTTCTTAGTTATAACATTTGAAGTACAGTTGTACCTTGGATCTCAAACGCCCTGGAACTCGGATGTTTTGGCTCCCGGTTTGCGAATGTTCTTTTGGAACCCTAATGTCCACTGCAGGAGTTTCTTGCAGCCAATCAGATGCCACAATTTGGTTTTGGAAGTGAAACAGACTTCTGGAATGGATTCCGTTTGACTTCCAAGGTATGACTGTATGTCCTTCCTGCAGGCAAGATGAAACTGAATCTTTGTTAGGTCTCTGTTAACAACCACTTTGTTTTTGGAATGATTTGCTTATTCTGAGTGTCAGAGAAGTTAGCTGAATTTTCATCAGAGCACTTCTGGATTTTTTGTAGATTATTATATTGTTACTGTACTGTATTATTCTATTGTCCGTACAGACAGCTATTGTCAGGACTGCCTCCAGGTCCCAGCTCACAGAGGACCAACGCCCAGTTGATTTAATGTACAAAAGTCTTTATTGAAGTTTAGTTTCCATTTCAAACCCCAGAGCGTGCAGCCCTACGTCTTGACTTCAGATCGGCGAAGTCCCCTCTGAATCACTACCCCTTCCGCACCAGTTTAAGATCCTGGCCCGGCTCCACCTCCTCCGCTGTTCTTTCCTCCTCTGGGTCCTTCTGCCCCCTGGGGTTTCCTCCCTTCTGGACTCTTCTGACGCTGACCCTCCTGAGTCTTGCCCTTCCTTCCGGCGGGCTTTAGGACCTGGCTCCCCATCCTGGCTACCTGCTGTGCCGCTCGCCTGTACATTTGAACTTGGCGCGCGCGCCCAGCCGGTAACCTTCCTCCTGACCGTTCCCCCGCTCTCCGATGTGGGCGTGGTCAACCCTGACTCATCTCCTCTCGCTGGTGGCGAGAACACTGTTCCTGATTCCTGGGACTCCTCCCCCCTACTGTGCTCTGGTGGGGAAGCTGGTCCTGATTTCCAGCTGCTGCTCAAGGAGTCCCCGCTGGCCCCTTCCTTCTGGAGCTTCCCCTTTGGCACCCCCCTCGCCCTGGCCATGGGCGCTCCCTTCTGTGAGTCTTCCGATTCGCTGGTGAGACTCGTGGAATCTCTCTGACCACTGTCACTGCCTACTCCCCCCTCGGATTCCTCCTCCTCGCTCTCCATTTGCTCCCTCTCCTGTGTCTCTGCTCCTGAACCCCTGACAGCTATCTTACATCAAGTGTTGTTAAACTGAAGTATATTGTTGCCTAGGCCTGCTGCTTGAAACAGTGTTCTAGTTTCTTTGGGTACATTTTGAGTGAAATTTATGATTTGGGATTTTCCAAATTGTGCATCAAGATCCTACCAGGATTGCTGAAAAGAAGAGTAGACTTATGGATTTCAGTTACAGATAGGTAGCCGTGTTGGTCTGCCATAGTCAAAACAAAATAAAAAAATTCCTTCCAGTAGCACCTTAAAGACCAACTAAGTTAGTTCTTGGTATGAGCTTTCGTGTGCATGCACACTTCTTCAGATACACTGTGTATCTGAAGGAATTTTTTAAATTTTGTTTTAAAGTAAGATCTGTACAAGGTAGCATCATTTGAAGTGGGGTGCCCTGAAATGCTGTGTGATGCATAAGCAATCCAGACATTCAAAAAACGTTGTAGACAAGCATTTGCTGAAAGCGACAGTGATGTCTCTAAGCTTGCCATAATGCCAGGGTGGATTGGAAGAGGGAGATCAAACATCAGAGTGGGAAGAGGGAAAGTTCTACTTTGACTGACAGGTCAAGCTTGCAATCAGAAGGAATAATTGTATTTGGAAATAAAATCTCTTCTAGTTCTTCCCACCTGAAAATCAATTTTAAAGAAACCTAGGGCAAAAGCCTTTGGACCTGTCTGTCCACAATTTGGTTGGTTTCTTACTCTCAGATTGCAGAACATCTGGACACAAAACACCAGGGGAGATTAAGCATTTCCTCTTGTTACTTACACTAAAACTGTGCTAGTTGCCCTTGCAGGAAAACCACTGCAGCTATTCATGTGAAATCTGATTTGTGCCCTCAGAATTGAGCAACCTTGCCCACACATTTCAGTTCCACAGCAATAGAAAAAAGTTACAGATATCAAACTTTCAAGTGTGTCCAGCACAAAACCCTTTGGTTTTGGCAGGTTTTTGGAGGAGGTGAGAATGCCTGCAAGTTCCATCCAGGTCTGATAAAGGAATGGGGTGGGGGGAGTTATGGCCTCAAAAAGAAATCCCAATCTCAAATGGAAAGGTGGGGAATGTGGAAGGCTAAGTGGAGCCTGAGCTGAATTGGCAGCCCATGAAGCACCTTGGACTGAGTTGGAATGTGTTTAGAAATGCTGAACTTGGGCCCAAAGGGAATCTTGTGGTTAATACATACCACTAGTGTAAGTAAGGCAAAAAAAGTAGCTTGAGGGGCTGAATGGGCATAGGTGTTATATGCCAGTAGAAGAGAAGAAAGCAGAGGGGTGTATGTGTCATGGAGGATGTGATAAATCTGGAAGTGAGACACAATTGCCTGTTGGATTGGTCATCTAATGTTATGAATGGTCTTAATTTTTTATTTAGATAAATTTCACTATACTACGAATGTAATTTTAAAAGATTTCTAGTTGTAGATTATTTTGGAAACTTTCTTTGAGAATTCACATTTTTTAAAAAAGTAAAACTTATCTCCTTAGTTTTTGATGAAGAAGAAGAAAGCAAGCTGTCTTACACTGAGATTCATCAGGAATATAAAGCTCTGGTGAGTAGTGGTTGTTTCATTTTCACGTTTTAAGAAAAATGTGCTATTGAAACAGGAATGGTTTGTGCACCACTTCTGGCAACTTATATATTCCTATGAGTATTACATTTTTTGAAAATTAGCTGAGTCATGGTTTAATGTAAAAGAGCTATTGTTCTGCCATCTTTGAGTCTTTGCATTGTGCTTAGTTATCATTGCCCTAGTTTGTTGCAGATGCTCTAGATTGAAGAAACTGTATCCTTTTATTTTGTGCTGAGCCTTTATAGCCAGAACTTGATATTGCTGTGGTTATATGACCGCAATCAAAAGCAATTGCCTGCATCTTTTTTCCTGCTTTCATCCCATTCAGTCAATCATTTCTATAGCCATTCTTTTCTTTCTAAAGATTAAAACTATGGCTCATTGCTCCTGTGATAGAGTCTGAAAATAAGATTTTAGGAGTGAGCTCCTGTTCTACTTTGTCTTGAATTATGTCATAATCTGGCACATCCAAGTTCTGCTGTTTCAGACCACTTAGAATTATTTATATTTGTTGTGTTCCCATCACAGCAAGAATATTAGCAGCAGTTGTCCTTGCATATGTACCTAAACTGGAAAAAAGTAGTGGAGGGCTGGAGAGGAGTTACAGAGGGGAGCAACAAGAAAAAGAGCACAAGAGATCATTCTGCCAAGCTCACTAGTGGGTGGCAAATGGCTGAGAGCAACTAATGTCTGTAACTGAAAAAATGGAATGTGGGAAAACTAGTAAGCCAATTACGCAGACATAAACCATGATATGAACAGCCTGTTTGTGATATTAAGTCCTCATCTGGAAGCATCCATAGTGTCTTAGTAATGCACAGTGATAACTATCCACCTGAGTACTTTTTTGGCCTTGTCCTCCTTCTCTCCACTTACATCCCAATACATACTGCCTATGATGGCTTATACAGCACCACCACCCCTTAACTGTCTGGGTATTCTCCAAAGGCCTCCATTATTTCTGCATTATTGATCCCTAGGCCTTGAACTGCCGCCTCTGCATTTCCATATCTCTTCATTCAGATTCCTCCTCAAAACCCACTTTTTCATTAAACCTTTGGGCACAACCCCCATAGTTCCTATTCTGTATTGTAGCTAAGCCTAAGCAAGTGCAACTGAAATCATCACATATTATTTCCCTAATTCCTTCCACTTTCCTTTCTCTCCTGTTCCAGTGTTGTTTTCCCTTTATTGATTGCAAATCTCAAATTCCAGGAATGTACTCCTGTATTTTGTAAAACATCATGCACATATATGCTGCTATATAATTTAAGAGAAATAGGGAAACTTGGCAGCAGCAAACGCAGTAAGCTAACTTATGTACAATGACTTACATTATTTGTTATAAATAAATAAATATTTATATCCCAGTTTAAAGGAAGGGGGTAAGGTTCAAGGCTATAGAGAATTGTGGAATAATCTTTTCCGCCATCCATTTTTTGCAGGTTGAAAAGCTGTTAGACAGTTACCTTAAAGAAGTTGGAATCAATGAAGACAAATTCCAGGAAGCTTGTATGTCTCCTCTTGCCAAGACTCGTACCTCACAGGTAAATTTTCTTTTAGCAAAATTAAAAAACAGTCCTGAAGATATGTGATTGTGTTCCCTTTGTATATATTTTCATTTGTATTTTTTTTAAAAAAACCCTCCTGTGTCAAACACACACAATGATATTTCAGTTTAACAGAATGCACACATTGTATATATAAAACCTCACAAATTAAAAGTCAATGGGCTAAAAAGAATGATCATTGAAGGTAACAGAACTCATGTTTAACAGTATGTTTAAGACTGCAGCCCTTGTCACTCAACTTTCATCCAGAAGCTGAGAAAAAAGTGAACTAGTGGAATACTAACGATGAAAGTGTCTTAGCAAGTTATCTGTAGTTTGGTTCCCCGGCAGTGGTGAAAAAGCACATAGGATCAGGTGCAAGGGGTGCTGGTGTGTTATTGCCAGTTTCTGGTTTTGTAGCTGCACTACCTGCTTACTCAGGATGTACTCTCAGTGCTGCATATTATGTTGATATTAACATGCAGCACAATTAAATAATATACTAATTAAAAATACTTCTTACTATCCAGGACAATTGCAAACACTAAGTGTTTCTGCAGGCACATATGAGCACATACAGTAAGTATTGATGCAGGAAGAGCAAGCTATGGCTGTGCCTCAGGCTGCCAGTTGGAGGGAGGCTAAATAGAGAGGCTTGGAGGGCCAGAGATTCCCTAGTTCTGATATAAATGTTCATTATTGTAACCTCCTGGAAACAGATATTTGCACACCTTCCCATGAGAGAGACTAGATGATTTCCTGTATTCCAATATTATATATAGTCTTGATTTGTAGGAATACTTGGGTAAAGGACAATGCAGTCCTGTTTTAATATCTTATCAGAAGTAACTTTCATCGATTCTGTGGGATTTACTCCTACGTAAGGGACACAGGTGGCGCTGTGGGTTAAACCACTGAGCCTAGGACTTGCCGATCAGAAGGTTGGCGGTTCAAATCCCTGCGACGGGGTGAGCTCCCGTTGTTCAGTCCCTGCTCCTGCCAACCTAGCAGTTCGAAAGCACATCAAAGTGCAAGTAGATAAATAGGTACTGCTCCATTGGGAAGGTAAACAGCATTTCCGTGTGCTGCTCTGGTTCGCCAGAAGCTGCTTAGTCATGCTGGCCACATGACCTGGAAGCTGTACGCCGGCTCCCTCGGCCAATAAAGCGAGATGAGCGCCGCAACCCCAGAGTCGGTCACGACTGGACCTAATGGTCAGGGGTCCCTTTACCTTTAAGGTGGTATAGGAGGAAAGCTATAAAGCCGTGTAGGTGGTGGTACAATAACTTTTTCAGAACTTTCCTCCCTAAATTTATACCATTGCAGTAATGTGGGACTTGAGCCTGTTTAAAAAAATTGATCAGATTGCAAATTTGTTTGCACTGTAAGATTTAAACAAATGAGCGGGGTATAAATAATACATTATTATTATTATTATTATTATTATTATTATTATTATTATTATTATAAAACATCTTTTCTCACGCAGGCCATCTTGCAGCCAGTATTGGCAGCTGAAGATTTCAGGTTGTTTAAAGAGATGATGGTCCAGAAAAATATTGAAATGCAACTGCAAGCCATAAGAATAATTCAGGAAAGAAATGGTGAGTAGCGGCCAATGAGAAACTTGTCTTCCCATTTCATCTCTTCATTTGCTGAGACCAGGGGTGGCTTCAGGTTTTTCTGAGGCAGGGAGCTTCAGCGGGCTCAATGAGGCATGGGCAAGTGGTCAAAAGCGGCATGAGACACAACAGCGAGGGAGTTGAAAGAATAGCATTAAAGGGGCAAGATACTGAAGGCTAAGAGGGCGGAAAGAAAAAATATTTTGAAAAGGCAATGAGAGCAGAGAAGGGAAAGTGAAGGCAGGAAGATAAACAGAGGAAGAAGATAGGCTAGACTGGGCAGAAGGTGAGCTCTTTCTGGGTTTTTCTTGTTCTCCTCCTTCCTGTTGCTGCAGTCAACGCTCAAATGAGCAGCCCAAAATGAGAGGGGAGCTGAATTACATACTCTGCTTTTTCCAAGTTATTTGTACCTTGGTTATGTTATAGTTCAGAACTTAACTGGTTAAATTCCCTGGTGTGTGTCACCTGCTAACGTCAGCTTACAGAAGCTGGGCGGAGACAGAAGCTTTCAGAAGCTAAGAAGGAGGAGTTTTTCCCTGTACTTTCACTTCCCTCTGTGTATCTGAGAGGGAGACATGTTTGCAGCAATGGCTGCCTGCAGTGACGGACCTTTGATGCTGTAATGTTTTAATAAAGAGCTGTATATAGGCACACCTGTCTATGTATGCTTGCTTGGAGAAGTAAGGCTGCTTTACACGCTGCGTGTTTCTACTCTGCTAAAAAGCCGTGACTGAGAGAAGACAGCAGGGCTCCTTGGGAGTTGTTGCGCAGCTCTGGAGGAAGCGTGCCGGACCCGCTGTAAGTGATTGATGCGGATCGTAAAGCTGTCTGAGCTACGGCTCCTTCGGTCTAGCCCAGAGATCGATTTCCCCAGAGGTTATGGGGTCAGACAACGCTCGTAAAGCAGTCGGTGTGAGCTCCGGGAACGCTTTGAAGTCAGCGTGGGTGCTGGAGAGCAAGAATGAATGATTGCCTGCTTTCGGAGAGGCAATGGTGGCTGCAGAGACTGAGCTAAAAAGCAGCTAAAAAGCTGAGAAATAGCTGGAAGCTGAGACGCAGCTAGAAATCGTTTTTCCACGGAAGCAAGAGCCAAGAGAGACGGCTGCTTTGGACGCCCAGCTGGTACTGAGTTCTGAGTAAGTACAGCTTGAGGGGCCCCACGGGAAAACGGGAGAAGATGGCCAAATGCCAGAATATACCGCTGGAAATGCTCACTCTAAAGAGTTGGGCAACGTGGTCCAGACAAATAAGGGGATGGTTCTTGGTCGAAGGGCTCTGGGAAGCAAGTCAATGGGAGCCAAAATCATCACCCCTTGGCCGGCCAGCAGCTGGAGCAGGAGATGCAAGCTGTGGGGCTGTGTTGGCTGAAGAGAGCCAGAGGCTGCAAGAGCTAGAGATGCTCAGAGCATGCGTTGATGCATCACTGAGGCCTCATTTGGAGGGCGTAACGACAGCGTGGGCTGCCTGGAATTTGCTGAAGGGCTTGTGTGAGGCGTCAGCGAAAGGCCAAAGCCCTGGAGGAAGCCCTGGGGGGGCTGAAGGATGCCCAGAAAGCCCAATGGGGGCTGGGACAGTGTTGGGGAGCTGTTGTAATGCTTCTACACGTACACGTCTGTGTGATGGACTGAGTCCTGGAGAAGCTGGACTGGCAGGCCCTGTTCCCGATGTCTTAGCCTCTAGGAGCGCTAGTGAGCAGATCGGGGGGGCGAAGAGTTCCAAAGGCAAGTTTAAACAACTTTCGCTTTGTGCTGAAGCAGAGAGGAGCTTCAGGGGGGGCCAGACTGGTGGAAGGCACCGTTCCAGAAGGAGGAAGGCCAGGCCAGCTGGGAGGAGCCCCGGGCAGTGTTTTTCCACTGGAGTTCAACGTCGGCGTGGCAGTTGCCCCCACCGGAGCAGAGAGCCGATGCAGGATGTTGTGAAGGACTTTTCCCATGGGAATCAGGCGGGTTTCCATGGCAACAGGCCTGGCCAGCCAGGCAGGCGTGCAGGTGGCCGTAGTAAACAGCAGGGAGAAGAGTCTTATCAAGTTTCTGCGAGTATGGCAGTGTTTGACGACGGCCAAGTGGAAAATTCCGTCAGCTTTGTTATAGACTCTGCAGCTAACCGCAACATGGTTCCAGAGACCCCTGCAGTCGAGAGGTGGAATTGCACAGCAGTTCCGAAGGGGCGAACTATTAAGTTCGCGAATGGACAGAAAACTAGAGTTCACAAATGTGCTAATGTCTTTCTTTCTATTTTACAGGAGACGGTGGATTTTTGTGTTGTTCCGGACGTTCATCACTGTTTGCTATCTGTGCCTTATTTGTTAAGTAAGGGGTTCAAAGTTTGTTTTGAAAATGATGTCTGCACAATCTCCAAAGAGGGGAGGTTACTGGCCAAAGTGCGGAAGGGACAGAATGATCTTTTCATTCTTAAAACGTCTCTTGGAGGTGAGGGGAAGGTTGAGAAAGCACAAGCGTTGCGTGCTACAGTTCCCAACCAACGTGCTACAATTCCCGCTCATCATGTTACATGTGCATGCGTATGGCATCAGAGAACAATTCATGGGTCGGTAGAGGACTTGCAGACTCTGCCCGAGGTTGCCACGGGGTGTAGGATTCAAAATTGTGGAAGTGCCATTGATTGTGACACTTGCAAGCAGGCAAAGGTGAGAGGGTGCAGTTACCCAAAGGTGGAACGTGTGGCCACTAAACCTTTTGAGCTGGTACACATAGATTTGGCCGGTCCTGTCAAGGAACCAAGTCTAGGGGGGGCCAGGTTTCTCCTAACTTTTTTGGATAATTTCTCGCAAAGTTCCTGGGCTCATGGTCTCAAATCCAGGGAGGATGCAGCACAGCTGATCAAGAGCTGGATTGAGGGGGTGGAACAGAGGTTCTCCACCAGGGTTCAAGAGATCATCAGTGACAGAAATGCTGAGTACACTGGTTCTGCGTTGCAGAAGTTCTTGCAGAAGAGAGGGATACGCCACACAGTTAATTCACCCCAGCAAGGGGGGGGGGCAGAGCTGAGGAGTGGAGCTCTGGTCAAGGCTGCACAGGTGATGCTGAAAGAAGCCAGGTTGCCTCCTGAGTTTTGGTTGGAGGCTACTAGGGCTGTGTCATTCACCTGGAATCGTGTCTATAACTCACTGGTAGGTGACACACCGTTTTCTCTGTTGAATGGCCGCAAACCCCAGGTTCACTTTCTGCGGACTTTTGGGACTCCTGCGCTTGTCGCTTTGCCTAAGGCTTTGCAAGGGCCAGATGGAGCCAAAGTCCAGAAAATGATCTTCTGTGGGTATGAGCCAGATGCCCGTGCATGGCGTTTTGCTTACCCATCAGGTGATCAGAGTAAGGTGCTGATCAGTAAACACGCTGAGTTCTTAGAGGAGGGTGTAAGGTCAAAGACTCCTGTCAGGCGTGATGTTCTCTCAGATTGTCTCTCTGACCCAGAAGACAGTTCTGATGAGGCAGAGGAAGAAGGGGCTGAGGCTGCTGATGACGACCAGGTCACTGACCAGGGTCAAGAGCAGGATGTGGCATCTCCACAAGTTGTTAAGAGACAGCCCAAGAGTCAGCCTAGTTCTCCTGTGAGTGTAATGGAGAGGATTCGAGGACGCTTTAAGTCAGAGGGTGAGTTCCATGATGCAGAGGATACACCTGCCAATCAAAGTGAGTCAGGGGGAACACCTGAGTTTGTGCCTAGGAGGTCCAGTCGCACAACGAAAGGTATCCCACCAGAGAGGTATCAGGCCACAGGTGCGTGGGTAAGTTTCGCACAGTGCGATTCTGAGAGTTGTGAGGTGATTCCACAAATGCCAAACAGGTATGCCAAGGGAGGGCACAAGGCATTGGGGAAGGGATTGATCTCACAAGGTGTTACTGAAGATGTTGCACAGGTATCACGCAGGGACACAAGGGGGGGTGTTATAGTTCAGAACTTAACTGGTTAAATTCCCTGGTGTGTGTCACCTGCTAACGTCAGCTTACAGAAGCTGGGCGGAGACAGAAGCTTTCAGAAGCTAAGAAGGAGGAGTTTTTCCCTGTACTTTCACTTCCCTCTGTGTATCTGAGAGGGAGACATGTTTGCAGCAATGGCTGCCTGCAGTGACGGACCTTTGATGCTGTAATGTTTTAATAAAGAGCTGTATATAGGCACACCTGTCTATGTATGCTTGCTTGGAGAAGTAAGGCTGCTTTACACGCTGCGTGTTTCTACTCTGCTAAAAAGCCGTGACTGAGAGAAGACAGCAGGGCTCCTTGGGAGTTGTTGCGCAGCTCTGGAGGAAGCGTGCCGGACCCGCTGTAAGTGATTGATGCGGATCGTAAAGCTGTCTGAGCTACGGCTCCTTCGGTCTAGCCCAGAGATCGATTTCCCCAGAGGTTATCCCACAGGACAGCTTGGGATCGTTGAAAAGCATCTACTGTACATAATTCCCTTTCTCCTCCATTCTTGAAGGAGCTGGGCTTTCAGTCATTTGAAAAAGAGGGGCAGGGAAGGACTTAAATGATGGATAGTTCTCTTACTTGACTGAATTTGTATGAAGCAATATCTATTAATTAAAATGCCTTTTTCTGTGATCTGTTTCATATTTCTTTTAATCCAACTGTAAAATTGTCTGTTAGGTTTGTTATGTGGGATTCAAACAGAGTTCAAGATGTTGCTACAGATGCTTGAGTTTCCAATCTCTCTCTTTCTTTAATAATCTTCCAAGGTTTCTGTAACAAATGTCTTTTTTATTTTACACATATGGAGATAATTCCAGTGGAAATCACCTAAAAATGATCACTTCTAAAAGTTCAAGTTTCTGTGCACATTTTGACAATCAGATAACAGCTTGTACTTCATCTGTGGAAAACTGAATGTCATCCTCCTTTGACTCCTCTTTCTTTGTTTCTTTTTTAAACAGGTGTGCTACCTGATTGTTTGACGGATGGGTCTGACGCATATACTGAAATTGAAGAAGAGGAAATGAAAATATTAAGGGAGGTACTCAGGTAAAAAGACCCTTTTTGTTTTGTTTCTCTAACAAATTGTGCCTCCCAAGTGCCTATTCTGAGAGTTGGGAGAACCTCCTGAATTTCATGGGCTGGGGCCCAAGTGGTTGAGGGGAAAAGGAGGGATCCCCCAAATTGGGCACATTTTGACTGTCAGGAGAGGCTGCTCGTTGTTCCTGCATTGTGAGTGAGCAGATAAATAACTGAACTGTTGAAATGTGTGTTCCCTCATTCTGTTTTGCAGAAAGTCAAAGGAAGAATATGATCTGGAGCAAGAAAGGAAAAGAACTAATGAGGTATGCCGAAGTTCAATTGAATTAATCTACTCTGTGAATGTAGTGATGTTATTATTTAATTACAGCTCTATAAATCCAGCCTTCCATCAAATACATGTGCTTCTCATCAGGCTTTGGTGGCTTAATAAAATTACCAGCATATCCCTGTTACATATGCTTTCTTTGCAACTCTCATTTCCTTTCCCTTTTTTCTCTTGTGAACTTGATGACATGGATATGATGAGTGTCCCTTTATCACGCTACTGAGCAAATCGTTCAGGAAGCTGACTGATGATGGTGTGAGAAAATATTCTGAAGTAAAGGCTATTTTTAATGAATCACAAAGTAGGTGATAGATGGTGCTGCAGTGGAAGAAAATATTAACTAATCATCTACAGGCCCTAATGAAGGTAGACAACATCTGGGTGGGGAGAGAGATTCCATATGGAAGACACGCAGCATTCTGAGATCAATTTGTCAGGATGTCTATTAAGAGCCATGAGAACAGCCTTGTCCTATTGGTTGGGAAAGTTAGTGTCTCATTCAAGGGTGTTTATCTGGAATAGAATTAATGCCTGTCTTGTATGTGCCTCACTTTGAATGTGCTTTAGAGGTTGCTGTTTTCTCCATTCATATTTCTTAGCATGTTCCTGGTGCTTATATGCCAGCAATACCTATGCATGAATATGAGCGCCCCCTCCCAGAAATCAGTTCTTAAGCACAGAGGAAGTGGCAGTTATTTTGTCTTAACAGCAGCAATAGTGCCTTATGTGGTGGCTTCTAGGGGGGCCCTCACTCTCTGAGAGGTCTTTTGGATATGTGTGACTGGGGAGACTGAAGCGAGAAGCTTATAATAATAATAATTTAATAATAATTTATTATGTATACCCCGCCCATATGGCTGGGTTACCCCAGCCTCTCTGGGCGGCTTCCAACAAAACACTAAAATATAATAACCTATTAAACATTAAAAGCTTCCCTAAACAGGGCTGCCTTCAGACGTCTTCTAAAAGTTTGGTAGTTATTTTTTTCTTTGACATCTGGTGGGAGGGCGTTCCACAGGGCGGGTGCCACTACTGAGAAGGCCCTCTGCCTGGTTCCTTGTAACTTGGCTTCTTGCAGTGAGGGAACCGCCAGAAGGCCCTCGGCACTGGACCTCAGTGTCTGGGCAGAACGATGGGGGTGGAGACGCTCCTTCAGGTATACTGGACCGAGGCCGTTTAGGGCTTTAAAGGTCAACACCAACACTTTGAATTGTGCTCGGAAACGTACTGGGAGTCAGTGTAGGTCTTTCAAGACCAGTGTTATATGGTCTCAGTGGCCGCTCCCAGTCACCAGTCTAGCTGCCGCATTCTGGATTAGTTGTAGTTTCCGGGTCATCTTCAAAGGTAGCCCCACGTAGAGCACATTGCAGTAGTCCAAGCGAGAGATAACTAGAGCACGCACCACTCTGGCGAGACAGTCTGCGGGCAGGTAGGGTTTCAGCCTGCATACCAGATGGAGCTGGTAAATAGCTGCCCTGGACACAGAATTAACCTGACCTCCATGGACAGCTGTGAGTCCAGAATGACTCCCAGGCTGCGCACCTGGTCCTTCAGGGGCACAGTTACCCCATTCAGGACCAGGGAATCCCCCACACCCACTCACCCCCTGTCCCCCCAAAACAGTACTTCTGTCTTGTCAAGATTCAACCTCAATCTGTTAGCTGCCATCCATTTCCCATACATGAGTGGAGAAGATCATAAGGGTTAAAGTATAGCCATAGCAGAACTTCCCATGTTTTAAATGAGATCAAGCACACTTACCTAATTAATTTGTGAAAGCATAATTTTGTGAGAGTATAGCATTTGTCAAAAACCATGTTTTAGTAGCTCTAAGACTGCGAAAAGCTATATGTGGCTTTGGCTGTACTTGTTTTTAGTGTCTTGAGTGCATTACTTGATACTGTTCTATTATCTCTCCCCCCCCCCTAAATATATAGTCACATGAGAAACAGAGATCATCTGATGGTGCACACAAATCTCCAGGACATCTGAGTGAAAGTGCAGGAACTAAAGAGCCTGCTGACCATACTACAAAACATTTATCAGGTATGATTATCTGCAGGTATCTAAAATACAGAGATGAAAAAATATACAGCATAACGTGGTGTGAACCACTCAGGACTTTGGATTGGGTGGTCATAAAATATTATAAATGGGAATTGACATTTAAATGGGAATGCTGGGAGGGAAGAATTTTGATGCTTCAGTTGAACTTTGTGTTGTATGTTTGAAAAATGAAAAGCAGAGGCTCTTTGGAAACCTGGTATAGCAATTGTTCAGACTCTAAGCATGAGCAAAACCCAGCTGTCAGTTCATCCCAAGAGCAATAGCACCTGACATGCTCCAGAGGAAATTGGGATGGGGAGAAGAAACAGTTATTCTTACTGTAAATGGTATTGCTTCATGGATGTCAAGAGGTCTTCTAGCAGGCCATGCAGCTCTCCCTGCAGCTCAGACAGGAAATGTCTAAGTCTCAACAGAAGACCTTGCTCCTGCTTTCCTGTTAAGGCTCAGCCCCACTTGATGTAATAAACCAGAGAACAGACCTCAAAGATTCAGAACTGAAGGAGATGAAAAACACCGTGAACACTGAATAAAACCTGGTATTTTGTTTTTGATGGGTAAAGCACTTCACAGTGTTTATTTTGTGTGTTCTTTCTGCTCAGAAGACCTAGTGAAGTTAATGCAAATGGTTAAATTAGAGTAGCCTCATTTAATGTAGTGGACTTAGTTGGAATACAATCCATAAAATATTAGTATTTGGGAAGCCTTTAGGAAATGAAGAATTGTTTTTAAAATTCTTGCTCTTTGGTTAAACTCCATCAAGGTACCAAGATCCCTTACCTTTGATTTGTATTAGTATGATGAACGTATGATGGATTAGTTCCTTTCAATGTAAATTTAGGTCGAGAGGCAAAACACAAACACTTACCTACCCGGGAACTGCCCTCCGCCAAACTGAAGGAAGAGAGTCGGAAGAAAACCATAGGGAATGGCTCTGAATGTGTAGCAAAGCAAGTGGGGACTGAAGGACGTGTAAGCTGAATGCTCACTTCATTTAAGATAACTAATATTATTTAGTAGCTAGTATGTCATTTTGGATTACTTTTTGTATGGTATAGTTGTGTATAAATATTTAGAAAGTGTGATCCAGGGTTCCCCACCTTGGTGTTCAGGCATGATGGGAGATGTAGTTCAAATCATCTGGGGGGGGGGCACCCTGTTGAGGAATGCTGGCTTGAACCATTGGAATATCATTTACTGAACATCACAAGAACTAGGTGCCATATATAAAATGAGAACAAGAAAAATATCTTTCCAGAGTTACAATCTTAGGAAGGTAAGGAGAGTGGAATCAATAAGCAAAATCAGTTAGAATGTCAGAATGAAATGTTGAGTTTTGTCAGGAGTTTAAATGTGCTAATGGGAGAAGCCAGATACCAGGAAGTCAGTAGAATACGAGAAGGAAAAGGAACTCTGTGTACAAAGCAAAAATGAATAGCACAATCACAAGGAATGAGTAGGATGGATAACTATAGACTTCTATGGAGGAGGAGGATTTTAGTTTTTTAGATATAGATATTTGACTTTCAGCACACTTCAGCAGTATTCAGACATTCTAAGGAAATTTGATTTATTATGAAACACAATTCCATACACAACAAGGTATGTGTCAGCATAAATGTTAATGAGACACTGTCTCCCCCAACACTTTTAAAAGGGCACATGCTACAAACTGACCTTAAAGTTTGTAGGAAAAAATATGTAGTTGTAACTAGATTTAGAATAAATGTGCTCAGAGATTGAATTTAAATTTCATTGTTCATTCTCTTTTTAAGAGAGTAAGAAGAGCGTTGATGATGTGGTCTGTTGTTGGTCACGTGGCAGGATAGGGCAGACATAGTTAAACAGTTCAGCTGAGTTGAATTAAGAAGGCATCTGTTGTTCATATGTCAGTTTTATATCTTTTTTATTAAAAGAGAATGTCACTTCTGGAAATCTGAGTCCAACAGCCATGCATTCCTGTGTTTATGGCATCTTTGCAGAAGGTCTTGAAAATGTAATATATCCTGCAGTCTTCCTTCTCCTTTCACATATATTATCTTTAGTAGTATATTCTGACTAAAGATCTGCCAATGTATCAGACTAGATTAGGGAACAACTTTGGTATATACATTTTCCCTCTTGTATTAATTTGAAAGAAGCTCATTATGAAACCCCTTCCAGGTGAGCCTTTATATGCCTTGGAGAATTTAGAAAAGAAAGTACTACTTTGTCTTTTTAGGTGTACATTACACATGTAAAGTGTAAGTGTGTCAAGCATGCTTACTCATCAGGTACACTTATCAGGCAGCAAGGACCAACTGTGACTCCCAGTTGATTGTACACCTGGTAGCAAGCCTTAGTCTGCTCTGCATAATGTGCAAAACCGATGAACGTGTACACTCACTGCAAAAAATATTGTGGCTTGCATGTCACTAGTGATGCTACCATAGTTCTTAGCAATGTTCCACATTAGAAAACGAATGGTACCTGCTCCCTGAATTCTTCTCTAAGGTAAAGGGACCCCTTACCATTAGGTCCAGTTGTGGACGACTCTGGGGTTGCGGTGCTCATCTCGCTTTATTGGCTGAGGGAGCTGGCGTACAGCTTCTGGGTCATGTGGCCAGCATGACTTAGCTGCTTCTGGTGAACCCCAGAGTAGCGCACGGAAACACCGTTTACCTTCCCACCGGTGCGGTACCTATTTATCTACTTGCACTTTGTGCTTTTGAACTGCTAGGTTGGCAGCAGCAGGGACCGAGCAACGGGAGCTCACCCCGTCACAGGGATTTGAACCGCTGACCTTCTGATCGGCAAGCCCTAGGCCCTGTGGTTTAACCCACAGTGCCACCTGCATCAATTCTTCTCTAGCTTAGACGAAATCAATCCAGAGTGCTTGATGTTCTCTTTCTGCCTGTGGCTGGCTCCAGACCTCCCTTTCTACTTGCTTAAAGGCTACCAAAACACAGCAGCAATTAAAGTTCAAGGCCCCTGGCGGAATCCTTTTTTTGAAGCGGGGTAGCATCAAATTATTACTTGTAATAAATACCGTATTTTTTGCTCTATAAAACGCACCAGACCATAAGACGCACCTAGTTTTTGGAGGAGGAAAACAAGAAAAAAAATACTCTGAATACCAGAAGCCAGAACAGCAAGAGGGATTGATGCGCAGCAATCCCTCTTGCTGTTCTGGCTTTTGGGATAGCCATGGAATGCCTCTTCAGGGCAGGGGGAGCGTTCCTCCGGTGCCCTGAAGAGGCTTTGTGTTGCTTTCGCTGAAGCCAGAACAGCAAGAGGGATCGCTGCGCAGCAATCCCTCTCGCTGTTCTGGCTTCTGGGATAGCTGCGCAGCCTGCATTCGCTCTATAAGACGCACACACACTCCCCCTTTTTAGGAGGAAAAAAGTGCGTCTTATAGAGTGAAAAATACGGTACATTGTAAACAAACATGCTTGTCCTTCATCTCTTTTGTTTTTCCATTTTGTTGGGACTATATATGTTTTAACAATTAATCTAACACTCTTTAAAAAACAAAGCTTGCATTCTTTCATTCACAAATCTCTAATTGGATAAAAATACATTACAGAAACTATGCAATAAGTCTGCCTTTTTAAATTCTACTTACCAGAAACTATCAGAACTTGGAGCACAAGAGCTCAGGGAGCGTGAAGACTATCTAAAGCAGAAACGAGATGCATTGATGGCTTTGAAGAAGGAGTCCAAAACTAATATGCCGCCGCCACCACCACCACAAAGTACAGAGCAGAAAGAAGAGCTGTTACCTTCTAAGGAGGTAAAAGAGGAGAGAATGTTCTAACCAGCCAGTCTGCATTGGAGAAATGCAGGGCTATGTGCAGTTCCAAACTGATGCTTTGAATAGCACTGTTCAGTCGTGGGGTAGGCTGAGGGCAGGGCTGCATCCTAGCACAACTGCTCAGTATTCAAAGTAGGTCTGTGCTTAGTTCCTCATCTAGTTAAGGATATGCAACCACAAGCCTGTTTCCACAATTCCTAAGAGAGTTGAAATGGGAGCTAAGAAAGCAACGATGGTAAACAGACATGCTAAACATCCTTACAGTAATACTTGCATAGTACAGAGTTGATGCACGAAAAGGATAAAAGAGCTGGACCACTTGCTTCTATTTAATGTGCCACTAGATCTAGAGTGTACACTCTAAGGTCAGTGAGCTGATTCACACCTGTGTGTGTGAATAGCCCAACACATGCACACATGTAATAGCATGAACTTTTAATTTGCCTATAAAAGTGTCATTAACTATGCTACACTCCTCTATGCAGTTACTTTAGAGTAAGCCCTATCGAACTTAGTGAGACTTACTTTAGAGTAGACATGCTCAGGACTGTATTGTAAACTGGGAAGCGAGATAACGTTCACGTGTTCAGACCGCTTCACATTCTTGCAGCAATCCTGATGACAACTATTAGCTGGGGCAGTACTATTCCACATATGGCATGTGTCCCTGTTTGTTCTACTGGAGCTCTCAGCGGCTTTTGATACCGTTGACCATGGCATCCATCTGGGCTGCCTTGCTGGAATGGGACTTGGAGGCACTGTTTTACATGGACTCTTGCTCCTTTCTGGAGAGCCAAATCCAGAATGTGGTTGAAGGGGACTCCTGTTTGATGCCTTGGGGGTCCCTCAGGGTTCTCTTCCGTCCCACATGCTGTTTAACATTTACTTGAAAACATTGGGAGAGGCTGTAGGGCGTTCTGGGGTTATGTGTCAACAGTATGCTGATGACACCCAGGCATTTTTTTCCACCAACATCCAAGGATCTAAGCCTATGTCTGTCCTCAGTAACAGGCTGGATGAAGGTGAACACATTGAAACTTAATCTAGGCAAGAGAGACGTGCTCTTGGTCAGTCAGAAGGCAGAACCGTGAATAGCTATTCAGAAGATACAGGGTCAGTTTGGGTGTGCTCCTAGACTCAGCCCCCAGCATGGATGTCCAGGTCTCTGCGTTGGTCAGGAGTGCAGGTTTCTCTCTTAAATGTCACACCGAAAAGAGCTCCGTAACATGTTTGCCTTACAAACTGCCGAACCTACAATGTTCTATGCAAAATTATTCTTCCATACTTGATGGGCTAAAATCTTATGCACACTTTAACCAAGACAAAGTTACATTAAACTGGAAGTATGTCTATATAGAAATGCATAGTACTGTGTAACTTAGCAAAGGATATTGCAGTTTAAAATTTCACATTTTTATTTTTAGGGAATGACAGAAGAAGAGGAGCAAAGGTTGTTAAAGAAAAGAATCCTTGCAGCAAAACTTAAAGAAGAAGTTATTAATAAGCGATAGTTCAGAGAAGCTGCTTCTAGGAGTTGGGGACAAGAATGACTGTTTAGTATATTTAACCATGAACTGAATTCTTTGCTCACAAACATTGTATGCATTAATTTGATTTTCTATATTAAACATTAACTTTTTCTTGTTTTTTTTTAAATAGACTTAAATTAGATAAAAGTAATGATTTATTTTACTTTTTTTTTTAAGGTAGGCTTGGTCATTCCAAAGTCTTAAGCATCCAGCAGTTTAGATTCTTACGATTCCAATACGTATTGCTGAATGTGAACACTGTAACTCTTTTGCTTGGTTTAATATTTGTCGGTTCTTTTGTCAAAAGTACATTGGTAGACTGACATTAAAGTGTTTAAACTTGTTTTGATTTTATATACAGATGAATGTAGAAGTGTCAAGTTTTAAATCAACAGGAAGTTTAAAATCAACTGTATAGAGCTCCAAGTGTTCCTTCCTTCTCACAAGATTGTCTTGTGAGACGGAGGTTTGGCAACCTTGCAAATTACAGGGCAGAAGTAGGCACATTGTAAATTTGCCTACATATAAATATGCTGTGTAATGTTTGAAGCAGGCTGAAGAAACAGAGTAAGCTAATATATTTTCATATATTTTAAGTGAACCCATTCAATATTATTTGTGCTTTATTCAGAACAATCACTCTCCCAGCGCTTCCGGCACCAGAAGGCTACCGTCTACAAATTTCCAACACAGTAAGAAACACAGCTCATCCACATTTCATGTAACTTTTTATTAAAATAGTATTTAACTGAGACATGTTGGCAGATGTAATCTTTTTCTTTGAAAAAAATCAGTTGAAGGGCCCCAGGCATTTGAAATGTGGGCTGTCCTGTGGCAAAAAGAAACCCACCATAACAAGCAGGAAGGAAGGTGGGAAGAAAGCACCTGAGGCAGACTGTGTAACTTGAAAGGGAGGAGCTTCATCTTACGCAGTATTTGTCAGCCAATATTCAAACGCTCCTAACTTTCCATGTCATTAAACTATTAATAAAAAAACTGATTGTTGCTATAGAAGTGACTCGTGGGGCAGGGCCTGCATGTGTTCTTAAAGCTCTCAACAGTCTTTGAAAATGGATGGAAGATGAGAGACCAAATGCGTTGGGTCCTTTTTCAATGAAAGCTTGGAGACAGGCCAGATGTCCCCACCTCATATAGAGCTTAAGAAGAAAATTGTTAGCGGGTTTGAGGGCAGGGGGAGAAGAAGAGAGAGACTTGCCAGGAATACAAAGTGAGCATATCAAACCTACATAGTAACACTGCTGAACCAGCCCAAATGTTTTGCCACCCACTTCCCTTCAAACAAAGGAGTCTTCAGCTGAAGTGAGAAGGAAGCCCCTATTTTTAGTTGCCTGGAGCCCCCAGATGGCAGAGATATGTCCTTCAGGCCATATTAACTGTCAGTCATTGCAACACACCAAATCAAATCTGGGAACATTCATTTCCCCCCGCTAGATTTGGTTTGGTGGCATATAATGATTAATTTGTACAAATAACTATCTCATTAAAATCCTCTAAAAAGGCAACATTTCAAAATCTGAATTAACTTACCATTTACAACAAACCAAACAAAACCAATAATTATGGAATTACAGGGTCACATTTTAATTCCTGAATTTTACAGTTCAGCATTAATATCACCACATGTATACAAATGGTGTAAAACAAGTACAGTGGTTTTCTTTTTTCAATACAAAATAAACTTCTGTTTCATGGAAAAACTATACTTCATATCTACACAGTCAGCCCATCTTTTGCAAACAATAGCTAAAATTAAAATTAACTACAAAATCTCCAAAACAGGGAAACTGTGTCAGTAACTGTTCCAGGAGAAATGGACCCTAACACATTGCAAGAGTGATCTATATGGTGAATTGCTGCTGGTTTCATAAGTTCATTATCACTCTTAATGCAATTTGTAGTTTGGGGAATTCTTTCTTCTGCATGATCTCAGATCATATATGGCCAAACTAACATTAAAATATTTACAGTTCACTTGCTCTCAAAATAAAAAAAGGTCTCAAAATGGTTGCCTCAATCAATTTACCTAATGTACTTTTTTTTTTTGAAATTTGCTTAAATACATGGAATGTGTTAAGAAGCAGCCTTTCTACTATCCCCCCACTCCCAGGTTCAAGGTGCTGCGCGTTGACTCCACCTCCCAATCATTCTTGGTTAAAAATGACTATGCCCCCAAAGCTTCTGGCATTTCACAGTACTCTTTCTTTTACTCTTGCAAATGTGAAATGCAGATTTCTCAAGGGGAAAAAATGCTGAAGCTAGCAGGGAGCAACTCCATTCGGCCTGGCTTCCCGTAAGATGCTACTGGTAGTTGCAACTCAGATGCTGCTTCCAAGCACTAGGGCTTATTGATGTTTTCTATATATTTTACTGTAAGCTGATGAGCCTTGGGTACCAGCCTTCCTGAACAGCCCCTTGTAGTCATCTTCAATCTTGAACCAAGCTTCTTTTTTCCTCCCAAAAAACTAGAGATGGGGGGGAGGGGGAAGAAACCAATTTGCCACTCAACATGCACTACGTAGCAGGGTGATGATACCCTCTGTGTTTTGGCTGACTGTGCAAGTAGTGGTCCCCAACTTTTGAATTCTTTTTTTTTATGGAAAGAGAATCATTTAAAAGAGGCAACTGCTTAAAAAAACCCACAATGGACAGCACCATTACAAAGTCATGTTACTAGGTTTGCAACTGAAGCCTTACAATTTTCTTCTAGCTTGGGGAAACCCTGCAATATCAAAAAAGTTACTTGTCCCATCCCCTCACAGAGCCCGAGATGTTCTTTTTGCTGGCAACCTGTCATCCAGGAGCTGATTAGTAACCCACCATTTCAGTTTAATTTTTAACAGCCCGAATGGCAGACTCGCTGACTAGAAAGAGATTAGGTTCTTTGGAAGCCTGGTGTTCTCAGAACTAAACCCTTCTAGTCGAGTTTCTTTTGCTACTCCTTGCATTCTCGTGTATTTTCCAGGGAGAAAGCTTTCTGTCAGACTATTTAGTTCAGTCACAGCATTTGAGCACCCTCAATTAGAGTTTGTTTCGGTATTCTTAAGAGCCAAGACGAGGTCTTTTCCTTGGGGATGTTTCCTCCTCTTCATCTTCTTCCTCATCATCTGGATAATCCACAAGGCCGACTAAACTTCCCTGTTGAAGGCAAAGAAAAGGTTCATATTGAAAAGAACTCTTGAGAACAATCTTGTTGCAAAATGACTCCCCCACTAGCTGCCAGCATATGCAGGGAAAACTAAGAGCATCACTTGGGGTTGCCTGATGTAGCCACTGGCTCCGACAAGAGCAAAGATTACATTTGATATGAAGACATGCATACCCGATGTATATATCTGCCATAATTTCGGAGAGTGAGGATTAGGCATTACTCCGCATGCAGAGAGGGGGAAAGTCCTTAAAGACAACAATGGTATGTTTCTATCTTATGGAATATGCTGCTGCAAGATGAGACCTTATCAATGGCTATTAACTATGATAGTTAAATGGCATCTCCATGCTGAGATGATGACTCTCTCACAACCGGATGGAAGAACTACTGCTGCATTTGGCTTTTTGGCAGTATCTGACGGACTACTGTGGTAAACAAGAGGCTAAGCTACATGGACCTTCGGCTCTTTTCATGTGTTATAGAGCCTGACTGCAGATGCAGCCACCGATTGTCATGAGTAATAATCAGAAAACATTATTAAACAGCAAAAGGATAAACTGATGCCTCTTGCAATTCAGATCTGCTGTGCTCAAAGCGTGCCCGAAGCAGGAAGAGTTCAACTAAGCATTAAGCCCTGCAAACAAAAGCCATTGGGCTGGCTGCTCAAATGTCCCACGTAACCTGGAAAACAGCATTATGAGATGCAGTCCCTGGTCAAGACATTCAAACTAGTGGAAATGATCCATTTAAGTGCATATGAAGAGCCCTGTGGGACCATCTAGTCCCGCATCCCATTTTCCACAGCATCTGGCTTCTGCAAGCACACTCCCCCCTCCTGTGGTTTCCAGCAGATTTTCATATATTTTTGACACAAGCCGGAATTTCTGTGGCCTCTATGGAACAATCTGAGCCCTAAAAATGCCACTGGAGTTCCTTAACATGACATGGATAATTCTGTCACTGGATTAATACTGTATTTTAAATGTATTACCCTGGCTGACTACCAGACATTTCAACTGATTAACATTCAAAAGCAGTATTAAAAGTACCACCCACACACTAAAGAGCTACAGGCGCATGAATCCCAATGTCAGCTCTCAACAAAATGCCCATCCTAATCAGCAAAGTTTTGTCACATTTATACTCCTGCCAGGGTCAAGCTGTAGTGAACTGCAGACCAAAACAATGCTGTGCTGTAAGAGACTTGTCACACTCCCACCAGCTTTACCTGGCAGGTATGTATTTTTCGCTCTATAAGACGCACCAGACCATAAGACGCACCTAGTTTTTGAAGGAGGAAAACAAGGGGGAAAAAAATTCTGAATCTCAGAAGCCAGAACAACAAGAGGGATCACTACGCAGTGAAAGCAGAGATCCCTCTTGCTGTTCTGGCTTCTGGGATAGCTGCGCAGCCTGCATTCGCTCCATAAGACGCACACACATTTCCCCTTACTTTTTAGGAGGGAAAAAGTGAGTCTTATAGAGCAAAAAATACGGTAAGTACAATGAGGAAGGTCTCCCCTCTGGGCTTTAAGAACAGGTTTATACATTTGAAGGGGCTTTCTCACCATCATCAATGATACCAGCTGGCTCACCTTTGTGGCTGTGACCGCTGCAGTCAAATTGGCATTCTTAGAAGAAGAACCATTTGAACTTGCTGGCGACGTCTGAGCTGCTACAGATTTACTGTTTGTACTATTTGCTCCATTAGTTGCACTGGCGGAGTGGGAAAATGTGAATTTGAAACCACCTGCTGAAGTTCTTTTGGGGAGATTCTCTTTGTCTTCACTCTCTTTTGCTATTGGGGAAAAAAAAATTGTTTAGCATTGTCATTAAGATAAATGACCTATATAAGCCGAGATGCATACAGCAGCTCAACTGAACTACTACTTCAAATGGCACTTCCAACTGGGGGAAGCATGGCAAAAATGGGGGGATACCTTTTTTTGTTTCCATGAATTTCTCATAACTATCTGGAAAATCGTCCTCTGACTTCGATTTTTCTACAGGGGGTACAACTGCTTCACCCTCCTCCTCTTCATCTTCATTGAACCACATTTCCTCATCATCCTCCAAGGTCCTAGCATCTCTACGGAACCTGTTGCTACGCAGTATAGATGGGACACTGTAAAATACACACACAAAAACGCTCAAAATCTGACACGCGCAGAGCAGGGGGGTCCCCTATATAAGATGACAAAGCTAGACCATGCTTGGTTGTTACAGTATGGAGAAGTTACCAGAAAACAACACTGAGAGTAGTTAGTTAATGCCAGAATCCTGGTCTTCCTCTAAGGAGCTTAAGGGTAAAAGTAAAGGTGGCCGACTCTGGGGTTGCGGCGCTCATCTCGCTTTATTGGCTGAGGGAGCCGGCATACAGCTTCCGGGTCATGTGGCCAGCATGACTAAGCCGCTTCTGGAGAACCAGAGCAGCACACGGAAATGCCATTTACCTTCCTGCCGGAGCGGTACCTATTTATCTACTTGCACTTTGACGTGCTTTTGAACAGCTAGGTTGGCAGGAGCAGGGACCGAGCCACGGGAGCTCACTCAGTCACGGGGATTCGAACTGCCGACCTTCTGATCAGCAAGTCCTAGGCTCTGTGGTTTAACCCGCAGCGCCACCCGCGTACCTTCTAAGGAGCTTAGGGCAGCCTTTTATAGGATTGTGGGCCACCTGAACTTCCACAGCAGCCTTTCAGGGTCTTCTAACACCTTCAGGAATTATGGGCTGCTCTGCACCAGCCTACTTGTTGGCTCAACTAATCTCTGTTCCTCTCACCATGACAAAATCCCAACCTGAGAACTTCCCTAAAGGGGGAGATTCCCCCTCACCCCTGGATATAATGTATTAATGCATTAAAACAATCTATTTGCTGCCCTTCAGCTTTCAGGATGCCTTACCGAGTCAGAGTCTCAGAGATCCAAGCAACGTAAAATTTCCTTCCAGATACCTGTGGCCAAATTCTAGTTTCCTCACCTCTGTTTTGAAATTAAGCAACATGCTTTTCAAAGCAAGCCAAGGACCAAAATGCTGAGATCCGGAAGTCTCGTAGTTGTAAAGCGGAGAGAGAAATGTACTAAATACAAAAAGTCCTGACCAAGTAAAACACTCTATTGTTATATATTGTGCATTCTTTGTAAGAAAGGCTGGCACATTTGACAGTATCATTAACAGGACAAGCAAGGCAGGAACAGGTCATGAAACCTTCTAGAAAGGCCATGCAAAGGTGCTTTCAGTTTGACGTTTAGGATCAAGAGGGATACCTGTTCAATTTCTGGCTTTGTCTGTCTTTCTCTTGCTCATATTTTGTCTTCAGTCCTTTAAACGTCTGAACATATTCAATGGATTCAAGTGCCTTATAAAAGTTTTCAACTATATGTGCAGTAAGTGATTTGATATCTTCCTGCATTAACACAAAACAAAGGCTAGCGTTACCAAGCTGGATAAGAAAACATATCAATCTCAGCCCATCACTGCAGTTAAATGCTAACTTTTCCTTTCACAGCAAAAGGGTAAAAAATGATTTAAGCTTGAAACTTGGGTTTCGTGATCGAGCAGCCTCAGGAATATTTTACTGAAGTAATACCCTCTGACAAAGTACACAAGGAGGAATTCCAGACAATTCACTCATATGCTTGTGTGCTACCTGAGCTAACAGGCAAAGATATGCAGAGAACTCTGTAGCCACAAACACTATGGCTGTATACACAAATACAATTCTGAAATTGGGGGTGGTGGTAGTAGTAGTAAGAGTTAAGAGTCAAAACACCTGCCCCCTTCCAAATTATTTTCCTCTACAAATTCACACAAGCCTTTGGTGCAGCACTTACAAAAACGGAATCAAACTAAAGGGGCTACTGTATTCATCTCCATGTGACAGCCAGTTTGCTTCCTGCCAAACAGGGATAAGATTGTGGCAGAACTCTTAGTATAAGTGGTGCTCTTCCAAGCTTGAAAGCTGTACTGTGTGTTTTATAGACCCTGGGGATATCCCTTATAGGCTGAAGAAAAAAGAAGCAGCCTCATGGCTTTCTGTAAGACCGACAGCTCCCTCAATTTCCCAGAAATTTGAAGAGAAGCAAGTAATGGGTTAAAAGACTTTCTTAAAGTCAATACACCTATAAGAGAAGACTGAGATTTAAATTCAAATAAGTAATACTATTTCCTTTATTTTCATTACTACACCTGTCAGGCTATTAATCATTCTGAGTGCTCACAGGTTGCAGAACACTGAGCGTAGACATAGCCTGTTCCTCTCTGCTGCCTATTGACACAACCGTGGCACACCAGTCACGGCTGCAACGCCTGTAGGGGCAGAAGCCATACTATTTCTAACACAGATTCTTCAAATCAGTTCTATTTGGATCTCTGTGGGTGTGAAGAATGATTTTGAATTAGCCACCCTACTGCCTCAAGCTGCCCTTTTTCCTGCTTGTGATGTTTGTATAACAGGCTGGGGGAAAAATGAAGTGTGGACATTATGATCATTGCTGACACTCAGAAACAGCAGGACTCAACTACGTTTTACCCAGAGTAGAACTCAGGAGCTTTAATTTCAGTGGCTCTGATCTATGCAAACCGCAGTTGAACACCACCTTTTAGCTTGAAATTACTAACATACTCTGGGGGGAAAATCACTGACTCAAAATCACTAAATGAAACTAGCTTTACAAGCCTGATTAACTTCCTTTTGCATTTAAACGGGTGAAGTGTTCTATGATGTGTTTTGTATATGAATTCCTGGAAAATCACTGTGGAGATCAAGATGCACAGCCGGGAAGGAAGGAGTGCGTTCTAGTCATAGAGCGCACTAGAAACCTGGCTTCCATTATGGGAATTTTGAGTCAACTACCCTGTTCAGCTGCTCCTCTCTTTTGGCAGCTGGTGGTAGGTGTAGAAGTCAAAACGTTTTGAGCAATGGCACATACTTGAGAGTTTCTCTGCAGCTAACGCAGACAGTTTTTCTAGCAGAAGAGTGCCCCATACTCTTGCTTTGAATAACACTGCCAGTAAAGCTCTAGGACAGCCTTCCCCAACTTGGTGCCCTTCCACAGTTTTGGATTACACTAACACCAGCCAGCATGACCAATAGTTAAGGGTGATGGAAGCTAGTAGTCCAAAACATCTGGAAGGTGTCAGGATGGGTAAAGCTTCTCCAAGGCATTTATGCAGGCCTGCCAAGACACTTTTAAGGAGTCTGAACAAAATATGAGAACAAGTCTGTGGCTCGCATGAAGGGTTTAACAAAACCACTTGCCATGCTCCCCATGCAGAGTGTTGCATCAATCTCTAGTGAGTGGCAAGTCACACATGGCCAAACCAGGAAAACCCTCTGGAACAGGAAAGGATGGACACAGCTGCTCAAGAGGCACCGTTGGGAAAGGCCAGCAGGGAAGGGAGAGAGAATAGGGAATGGACTCAAGATTCAGTCTTTTCCATGTCATACTCTAGTAGTAATGGTCCATTCCCCTATATTGCTGTGACTCAGGGTGTGGTTTTTTTGTTTTTTACACTTAACACTTCCTTGAAGATGGCAGGATCCCCAAGGACCTGCTCTACAGGGAGCTGACTTCAGGCACCAGGCCCATTGGCAGATCAACTCTATGTTACAAAATGTCTGCAAACAGGACACGAAGGCTGGTGACATCAACCCTCCTGTGTGGGAATCCCTTGCAGAAGACCACAACACCTGGAGACAGGCCATCTGGTCATGTATCCATAGCAGTGACCAAAGGAGGAATGACCGCTGGGAAGAGCGCAGAGCGAAGAAAAACCATGCTCCATCTGTAGCAGTAGAACCAGCCGCCATCATCTGTCCCAGGTGCTGTGTCAGCCTCTACAACCACAGAACGCACTGCAAGCTGCCAACAGTTTGACCTCACCTCCAAAAACTCACTCCTCCACAGTCTCCCAAGACAGATGAATGCCCACAACACATAAAAAAGTTATTTCCAGCGTTCAGTAGCAAGATCTAAAGCTCACACATGCCTGAAAGGTTTCTTGGAATTGAAAGCACAACTTACCACTCTGATGAATTCAAAAAGCTCAATGACTGCTGAATTCAGGAGATTGTACCTAGTTCCATTATCCAAAAGAGCATTTATGACGGGCTCAAACAGGTTTCCTTTGGTGATATAACGGTTATAAAACTCATCCTTTAGGCCGATTATCCTCCTCATGAAACGAAGAGCACCTGCAATGTTAAAAAGCACTTTAAGAGGGTCCTTTCTGGTTCTCACACTACCAGCATCTGTTTACATCAGCTGAAAGGAGTAGTCCAGTTTACTGACCAGCAGCAAACTATGATGTCTAGGACAGCCTTCCCAAACCTGGTGTTCTCCAGATGATGTTGGACTACAACTCCCATCAACGCTGACCATGCTGACTGGAGCTGATGGGAATCCAAGAGTCCAACAACTGGTGTGCACCAAGTTGAGGAAAGCTGGTCTAGGAGCCAGCTTAGAAAAGGAAAATTGACCTGCTACTTACACAGTGCCAAAAAGGTGTGTTTTGAATTCATCAAGACCAACACTCTTCTGAGCAAATCCTTGTTCATAATATAGTTCTTGATGTGATATGTGTGGTGTTCCACACAAAAGGTGAGCAGCTCCAAAATTAAGGCAAGCAGCTGTGCTGTTTGGTAGTTGTCTGCCAAAGGAACAAAACCCAGTTAGATACAATGAACCCTGCAAATGCCAAAGTCACAACAAAAATAGTGTTCGCCTAGGAGTAAGACTTTCCCCAAGCCAGACATTAATGTCAAGCATGCTTGAGATCAAAAACCTTTGCCATGGAGCAGAGTTCTCTAAGCACAAGCTGGGATCCTAGGTCTAGCATTGTTTTTATTTAAAATCTTCTGTACCCAGCCTCTCTGATTACTTAAGGAGGCTCAGATTTACTAAAGTTAATAAAAATGTAATAACAAACAAACAAATGTGTGGAAAAAATCCTCAGTAACTGTATCAAATCAGTCAGCTGTTGCTACAGAAGATGCATGTACCTCCTTAAACATGGCTAGGCAAACTTGGGCCTGGGGGCCAGATCCGGCCCAATCGCCTTCTCAATCTGGCCCGCGGACGCTCCAGGAATCGGTGTGTTTTCACGTGAGTAGAATGTGTCCTTTTATTTAAAATGCATCTCTGGGTTATTTGGGGGCACAGAAATTCGTTCTCCTCCCCTTTCCCCCCAAAATATAGTCTGGCCCCCCACAAGGTCTGAGGGACAGTAGACCGGTCCCCTGCTGAAAAAGTTTGCTGACCCCTGTCCTTAAATGTCCAGGGGTGTTTCTGAAAATCCCTTGGTAGCTGGTCTTGCTACCAAGTCTTGGTGGCTGGTCTTGCCACGGCACACCAAAAGCTTAGAGATTTGTGAAAAGCCTGTGCGCAGAGTGGCTGTATTCACAAAGTGGATGATTTCACACAACCATTCACACAACGCATTTGTATGTCACATTCTTCAACCCTCCACATCGTGGAGGATTGGAAGGAGCCAAGGACACACTTGCAATCCTGGTTTCCCAGTTCAGACATAAACGTATAAAAGAATAGCCTTGTTGGATCAGATCAAAGTCTCATCTAGTCCAGTATCCTGTTTTCACAATGGCCAACCAGATGCCTGTGTGAAACAGCATCCGCTCATGATCCCCAGCTGCTGAAATTTTCCAAAGCATGCTACTTCTAATACTGAAGATAATACAGCCACCGTGGCTAGTTGCTAATCCCATTTTAAGACATCCAAATCACCAGCCATCGCTACAGTTTGTGGTAGTAAACTCCACAGTTGAGTTATTTGCTGTGTGTCCTGTATCTCTCAGCTTCATTAAAGCACTTTAGTTCTAGTATTATGAGAGAAATAGAAAAACCTCTCTCTATCCGCACCGCACTGCAGTTTGACAAAACAAGATGTTTGCTATTCTGCCAGAGGCATGAGAGAACCACACAAGCGCATGGCTCATTCCAGATCCTTCATGCTTTGGCAGACCAGTGGCAGTGATGGCTGAAATGCAGCCTTCTTGCTGTCAATTGGGGACACGATTTCCCCATTTTTTAGGGTGATGTCTCTAGAATGCCCCACTCCCCCAGGAGGAAGAAAAAGTTGTCAATCTAAGATTCCTAGGAAAGGATCTTTCCATATGTACACCTCATTTCAAATTAGGATGGTGGTGGTGGGGGTTTAAGAAAAAAAAAATCACAAATGCATACACCTACCTGGGCAAATTGTATTACTCTTGTTGCTTCCAACTACCACATCTAAAAGAAGTGAAAAGATTTAGCACTGTTAAGATGCCTGCTTAATGGCTGTGGCAAACAGAAAATACATTTTATTTCAAGGTCAGACAACTTCTGACTCGCCTGTGCAGCACAAGAAGCCCACCCAAACTCTTTTTGGAGGGGGGTTGTCAGGCACCAGAACCCACCTAGTTTTGTCTGTAACACCATTGGAGTTGCACACATGTACTCCATCTGCAAATAGTACTGTGTTAGCCACTAAAAATTGGTGGTAAAAGATAGGAGACATGCAAGTCAGCATGGAGAAGTTTGCAAAAAGCTACAAAAACAAGTTACCAATCCCATTCTACTCTGCTTTCATTGCAGCAACCTTTGAATCTCAGAACTGCTTAAGTGACTTTTAAAGATATGGGTTTATTTTTGTAAGAAACCACTGTGCCTGAAAAAAATCAGCAGCCTGGTTCACACACAACAGGAAACTGTGGTTTCCCACTGTGTGACCAAGCCTGCATGAGCCTTGGGTTTGTGTGTTCCCTCTCTTCTCCTTCCGAGCCTATGAAGAGAAGCTTCCAGTTTTAAACTAAACACGGTTCCCTTTGACATCCCAATGCTGGAAACAAAGATTTGTTTAAACTACAGCAAGTAAGAACAAGTCTATCTTGCTCTCAGATCACAACTCCTCATGTTTGGATACCAAGGGAAACGGTGGTTGCTTTAAAACTGGAAGCGTCTCTTCCTCATGGGCTTGAGAGAAGAAGCTACACCTGAGTCAGTGTGCTAGGCAAAAACGATGAGACAGTTTCTCAAGAGATCCCTTGGTTTCTGAAATTATTTTAGAGTACAGTGGTACCTTGGGTTACATACGCTTCAGGTTGTAGAAACTTCAGGTTACAGACTCTGCTAACCCAGAAATAGTACCTCAGGTTAAGAACTTTGCTTCAGGATGCGAACAGAATTCGTGCTCTGGTGGCGCAGCGGCAGCGGGAGGCCCCATTAGCTAAAGTGGTGCTTCAGGTTAAGAACAGTTTCAGGTTAAGAAGGGATCTCCAGAATGAATTAAGTACTTAACCCGAGGTACCACCGTAACTCAAAAATGAAGCACTGTACATCATAATGCAAGACCTTTTTGTCTAAAAATTTACAAAATGTAGTCAATATCAGCAGCTAAAATCCAACGACAGAAGGTTGTTTCTAGAACTGAAGCCCCTGAAGACCAGAATTTCCAGTACTCAGCAGTCAGTGAAAACGAGAACCCATAAAAATCTGGAATTTTACAACAGTACAGACATAACTTGGTTCTTGAACGGAATCCGTTCTCGAAGTCCGTTCGACTTCAGAAAACGTTTGAAAACCAAGGTGCGGCTTCCGATTGCTGCGGGAGCTTCCTGCACTCATTCGGAAGCTGCGGAGGACATATGGCTTCCAAAAAATGTTTGCAAACCAGAACACTCACTTCCGGGTTTGCGGCATTCGGGAGCCAAAACATTCGAGTCACAAGGCATTTGAGAACCAAGATACGACTACATTTGGACTAACCACAAACACAGCATTCAGATGTTAATGCTAAACCAGCTTAGCAAAAGGGGTACAAGCCTGAGTGAGCTTTGCTTGCTCCTCTGGCACAGCCTTGAAGACACTAGAAGTGTTAGCTTTAGTTTCCAACTACAGTGGTACCTTGGTTTAAGAACAGCTTAGTTTATGAACAACTTGGATGAAGAACGCTGCAAACCTGGAAGTAGATGTTTTGGTTTGTGAACTTTGCCTTGGAAGCAGAACATGTTCCATTTGTAAACAGAGTCTCCCGCTGCTATGGGAAAGCACGCCTTGGTTGAACAATGCTTTGGTTTAAGAAGGGACTTCCAGTACGCATTAAGTTCGTAAACCAAGGTACCACTGTATTTATTTCACCTGAATGGAGAACTGTGACTAGGGCTAACTATGTTTAGGAACAGCCTCTCCCAACCCTGTGTCCTCAAGTTGTTTTGGACTACTGGCCATGCTGACGGTAGTTGACACATCTGAAGGACACAAGGTTGGGGAAGGCTGGCTTAGGGAAACAAGCCAAAGACCTAAACCTCAGTTTGAAGCTGGCTTTCTTCCCCAGAGACAGTTGGTTTAGGTTTGCCCATAATGAGGAAATGTGGTTAGTGCAAAGAGGAAGCTAAAGGTCCAATCTCCTCCTTGTAACTGTGGAGAATGGCGACATGCAAGCTCACGCATGCAACACTAATCTATGTGAAGCAGGCCACACTCTCCTTCCACCAGTCTTCTGCAAACCTCGGACAGCTTCAATACAACCAGGGCATAAAAGTATGTAAGTCTCGGTTTGAGTAAATTAATCCGCACAACAAAAACACAGTTTGTCCTGCAAACAGCGGCATGAGTCTGAAATACGAAAACGTGGATAGAAGAAGGCAGAAAAGACAATCAAAACATCTGATCTTACCTTTGTCGCTTTTGTCCTCTGATGTGTTTGCCAGAAGTGGAGCAGTGAGGACATGCATACAATGGTTGTAGAAAAAATTGAGAAACTCACTTTTCTCGGTTTTCTGAAACAGAAAATACTAACTAGATTAGCAAATATGCTAACAGCATGTAAAGTCATGCAGCTGAGAAGTAACAAACAACCAAACAAAGAGAAATCGATGATGCTGAATTCAGCGCCTTCAAGGTATCTTCTACCCAGAAGAGATGCAAGCCATCACATTCCCACTATTATTATTTGAATGTTTTAAATAGCTTTGAGGGGTTGTTTTTTTTTTGGGCAATCAAGCGGTATATAAATTGTATGAATACAATAAATTAAAAAATCTATAAAATTAGGGTGGCCTCACCCTAATGAGGTGGGGCAGGGCCCATCTCTGCCCTGGTACCTAAGTTATGCAACTGCCTTTCTTCACCAATTAACATAGAATCCAAACTGTTGCTTTTCAAGCACCAGATAATCCCCCCCTTTTTAAAAAAAGACACATTCCCATATGTTTAACATTCCTGAGTTTTAGCGGCTTGATGACTTTAAATGGCTCTGGAGGCTGCGGCTGTTGTGAAATTAAACTCTGTGTTTTACTGCCTCTTTAAATTGTTTTATAAGCAGCAGTTTTAAGATATGCTGTAAGATACCTTGAGACTCATATAATGAAGGGCAGGACTGAGATGCTTTAAACGACAATACGGCACGCACGCACCAGCATAAACATTCACACAGCTACAGAGCATTGGCTTTATTTCTATCCTTCCATTGTACAGTCACAATGGAACAGGAAATCGCAACACATTTTGTGTTTTACCTCAAAGCCACCATGGCAGCTTACCTAGCTAGTAAACTTCAGTTTGAGAGCATGAACTTGGTCCTTCTAAATTAAAATCCCCAACTCTTCCCATTGCACCAGACTGAATTTTTTTTTACTATATAAACACTTGCTCCCAGCCCAGATTATGTAAGACCTTGGTTTGCAGGCAATGGTATTAACCATGCCCCACCTGCCATGGGGAGCTCAAAGGTCACCCAGTCCATATATGGTGTTGATGCCTTTCAATCCCCTGGGCAGCAGACATGGAAGAAGAACTCATGATTCAACCCAAGAGTGGACAATATTTAAACTGAACAAAAAACGGTGTACAAGTACTGCAATCTCCACGCACATGAAAAGTCACGCACATGGTCTAAAATAAAACGTTCTGACATCATGCTGTGGGGACGACATCTGAGATGAAGTAAAACTACCATTCCAGTTTTGTGGTGGAAACATATACGTACATATATTTTAAAGAAAAAACATGCTTCCAAGTATATTTTCCAGAAATGCAAAGCTAACGCACATTTTTGCAAATAGTTACAAAGTGTGCCGAAAGACAAGTAGATTTGAGTCAACATGTTTCTTAGACAGTAAAGTTTCTTTACCCCTTTCCATTTTCTTACATTAGCTGTGGCCAACATGTTCTCAGGATCAATTAGGGTACGCAAGAGCCCCATTAACTGAACAGCGCCCCCAAGCTCGGGGTCAGTGTCACAGATCATTTGCTCAATGACTACGTTTATGAGGAGAATGTCCTGAAACAAACAGAGACAAATTAGACACGCTTTCAGAAATTTAACAAAGGTAAATAGTATTTTTTTCCTTTTGCGGGGGAAGGGTAATAATAGGAATCTATGACAGTTTTTGATTTTGGTTACCATCTCTCAGGGTACCAATTACTGAGCTTTGTGTAATTTCCCACCTTTATTGATGAGGATGTTTATTTCCTCTTGATTAAAAAAAGGAACTTATGGAGAGTTCACTTGTGATGTATATTTTTAGGATCCACCTTATTTTTGTAATTTTAAGTTCAAAACAGTTTATAATATTATGTAATATTGCATTTCAATATTAACATTGTGTTCTGATTGTTGTAGCCTGTCCTGGAGCCTTAAAGTGAAGAAAGGGTAATAAATTGTAATAAAATAAAATTGTAATATGGTGGTTCTTAGGTATTTTTTCACCCGTGAAGTCATTTTTATTGCTATGTAGCCTATTCAACATTTTAACCGTTTGCTATGTTTCTGCTATGCAGTGTTTTTGGAGACTGTGTGTTAAAGACAACAGATTTTTCACAATGAACCCTTTACAAATTTAAGCTAATAGGCAGGGTTAACTGCCTAGTGGCCACTTGCCACCCCAGATATCTATTGCCTTCAGCGACTGCCACACTATTTTTGCTCAACAATTCATACACATTCGCTTACATGTAGTTTCTTCCAGCAGCACATGTACAAGAAGACATGTTGCTTGCAGTATATCTAGATGCAACAGTGAGGAGATGGGAAAGAAACCTTACTATGGAGGCCCAATAGTACCTGCCTAGATTCTGATACAGGGACGCGGGTGGCGCTGTGGGTTAAACCACAGAGCCTAGGACTTGTCAATCAGAAGGTCGGCGGTTCGAATCCCTGCAACGGGGTGAGCTCCCATTGCTCGGTCCCTGCTCCTGCCCGCCTAGCAGTTCGAAAGCACAAAGTGCAAGCAGATAAATAGGTATCGCTCTGGCGGGAAGGTAAACAGCGTTTCCGTGCGCTGCTCTGGTTCGCCAGAAGCGGCTTAGTCATGCTGGCCTCATGGCCCGGAAGCTGTACTCCGGCTCCCCCGGCCAATAAAGCGAGATGAGCGCCGCAACGCCAGAGTCGGTCTCAACTGGACCTAATGGTGAGGGGTCCCTTTACCTTTACCTAGATTCTGATACACCAAAGCCTTCAAGCTACCTGGTGACTCTTCTAGAGCTTCCATAAGAGAGCTTTATAAAAGTTAAATGTAAGAGTACCAGGACCCTCCTTCTCTAGCCACTGCCTCTGTTATGAGATTTGCAGCCAGATTACTGCTTCTGATTATTATTTGAGTTTTGTGGTTGCTCACAATTTAGAGAGAGAGAAGCGTTCAAGCTCCAAACCAGAGTATCCACCCCCAGATACAAACTCTGGGTGTGTAATTAAAAAATAAATAAATCTGGGACACCTATGAGACAAAAGACGACAAGGAGTAACACTGCCTTGCCATGAGCAACCAACAGTGGAGTAGTAAATGGGAACCCAGTGGCCCAGGACTGATGCAACCCTTGTTGGAGAACACTTTCAGAGCAAACCTTTGTTTGCTAAATGAATCAAACATGTCAGGTGTAACAGGTCAGGAAGCTCTCATGTCAGCCCAAATTATAGTTCAGAATACAGTGGTACCTTGTGTTACGGACGGGATCCGTTCCGGAGGCCCGTCCGTAACGTGAAATGCCCGCAACTTGAAGTGCTGGATCTACGCAGTGCGATTTTCTGCTTCTGCACGTGCGCAAAGCACAATTTAGCACTTCTGTGCATGCGCGAGCAGCAAAACCCGGAATTAACCCATTCCGGTACTTCAGGGTTGCCGCGGGATGTAATGCGAAAAGACGCAACATGAAGCGAACGCAACACGAGGTATGACTATACAAGTCTGTGATCTTAGACTGGGTGTGAAATATCGAAGAACACTAAATTTTTTACTTAATAAAAGGAACATAGTGGTAGGACTGGCCATTGCCAGCCGTATCATATAAGCATACTGCATCTTTCTTACATCGTCACTCTGCTGGGCTTCCTGCATTACAAATTCCCGCACCATGGATGGACTGAATTCTACCAGGTAAGAAAATATATCTGTAGCAGCAGATCTAACTTGCAGATCGTCCATGCCCTGAAATGAAAATCAATTAACAGTGAAAAAGAGGTATTATGGAGTTCGTAATGCTATACAAAGCTATTACAATACAGTAAAACTCCGACTTCAAATATACAAGAGGATAGTAATTTTATTTCTACAAGCCATGGGGTACAAAAGCTTTCTTTATCATCCTCAAGAGTCTATGGCTGTGAATCTAAGGGTGTAGATTTGGACATTTCGCTTACAAAAAAAAAAGAAGTAGTCCAACTTTGTTGCCTTGAAATTCAGGTAGTTAAACTATATGCAGGATTAGTGGCTATTTGTGAAGATGATGTGCTGATCCAGAGTTCCTGTGAGTGGATCTTTGCTCAAAGGACACTCCCACCAGAAAAAGGGGTGTGTGTGATTTTTCTGGAATCTTCCTTCCCCCTGCAGCCTCCAGAGAAATTGCTCCAGAGGGTTGGAACAGCATAGCAGGTGTCACCAGGGTTTATAAAGGAAAACTGTAAAAACCACCTCTGCAAGGCCCTCTGCTGGATCTTCCACAAATGGAAGAGCCCTTCTGTTGGTTGAAGAGAAAGTCTGAGTGCAACCCAAGGTGATTTAAAGGATACAAATTTGAAAAAACCCTTTTCCCTCTGTCTGTTGGATACCTAAACATGGCCACTGAATCTTAGTGCTCTGTTTTTTATACACACGTATTTGTCACTTCAGTGATCACTGTATATTTAAATAAGTCAGTAATCATTTAAATATCTATGAACTGTATCTTTCTCAAAGGCTCTACATACATCAGAGACTAGTATTAGAATCAGCCAACCTATGAACAATTTGAAAGAGTGCAATAGCTCAAAAATGTAAAGACAAACGAACGAGACATCTCAAAGCTTGCCCATACTTTACCATTCAACTCACCATTACTATTTCAAGAGCAGGGAGAATTCCTAACTTTGCCAACGTTTTGAAAAACGTGTCTCTGTTCTGGGGCTGCAATGTCTGTGAAAATGCACAAAACTCCTTGAAGAAGTTAACCTGTGGGAGGTGAAAGAAACATTTCAATACAGAAAGTGCCAGTACACAGCCAATAAGTAAACATTTATACAGTTTCAGATATTAACAGAATCTGAGTTTTAACTCAACACAAAGAACACATATTTCAAGCAAAAGAGGCAGCAGCATTAGCACACTATTTCCCAAGGTAAAAGCATCCAAACTGGACTTACCAGTTCACGCCTTTTGTCATCATCTGTAGCTTCGTCAGTTAATTGTGCAAAAACTTCAGACAAAAACTTTTCATCTTCCTGTACAATACAGCAATTTTTACATAGTTATGACACAAAGTTCTCTATTTTATAGCTGCAATGCAAAATCAGGTTTTGTACTGTTGCAAGTTACTCTCTTATTTCATGTACCACTAAACTAATGCGTCCATCTGTGCTATGCTGCCTATGCTTTCACAGCTAGGAAGGCAGATTCCACAGATTTACAAGTCACTTTTTTCCTCCAGTGAGTCCCACTGCAGTAAGCAGTATTATGTATGAACAGCATTGTTTCAATTTACCAAAGACAAGTCTATCCGTCATAATGGTCAACTTGTGCCCAATCAGTATAGGAACCTAGCTTAAGATTCTTTTAAGTATCCATACAATGAATTCAAAATGCAGATGACTATAGTTAGTAAGAAGAAATTGATGAATGAATGAAAGCAGACTTTTCCCGTCCCTGATAAACCTCTGCATCTCCTTCTCCATCCAGCTTCTTCAGGGGGAAGAGGATTCCTCCTCTCACTCAGGTCTCTTTCCTCCCTCCAAGCTTCTTTGGGAAACAATGGAGGGAAGTAAAGCCAACGAGACCAATTACACCCACATTATTGCCCACCCCTATAACTAGGTGTATGATCTGAATGTACGAGGCTTCAATCCAATCTGTATAACCTCCAACTGAGGTGCAAAAAAGTGCCCCAGGAGCCCTACACATTTATATCTGCCCTGTGGATTGTCTGAGGTATCAAAGTGGCACTGCTAATTTGCTGCTCCACACCAAATTTAACGAGTTTTAGAAGTCAAGCACTTGTGACTTCAACAGAACAATCCAGCCAGTGTTTTTGTTCCAACAAGAAATTTAGGACTGAGTTTTTACAATTTCTTAAGCCTTGCAAGTTTAGAAGTCAGTTGCGGACTCAACAGTGATGATGCTAGACTCATTCTCAATTGGTGTATCTGACCTAAAAAATGTAAAACAAAACAAAACAAAACAAAACAAAACAAAACAGTGAGTCGTTTTATTTTAACCCTTTTGATAGTTTTCTAGCATTAAGTGCTGCATGTGTTGAGCTTGACTGTGAAAAGATTATATAAAAGATTTAGTGAACTAGGAGAAGGAAGTGGCAGGCACAGTGCAAGGCAGGGGCAATCCAAGCCTTTAAATTAAGCAGCTAAAAACATGTCATTAAAAAAAAACCAGTACAGATTAATGCCTCCCCCCCAATTCTCTCCTAATAATCTGGGAAGACACAGTAACAAGACAGATATATTAGTGTTTACAAGTTTCCACCCATCTGGAAATCTTCAACTGCACATAAGTCAATGTAACTTTGCTAAGCCAAAACACAGATGTTACACACTTTTAGAACTGGAGGTGGGTGGGTAACACATAAATAGGTCATAGCCATTTTTTGCTTCCTACTGTCCTATTCCCAAAATGGCCCACCATCTCATTAAAGTCTTCTCTGACACTGGAGTTTGCATGCTATTTTTAGATATAGTCCAACTCTTAGAAATGCATCATTATATGAAACTGTCATAATGCACACAAAAAATCAGGACCCGTAAGCTAGTGAGCTGCTTCTTATGCAACCCTCCTCAATCAAAGGTTAATGACTGTGTCACAAACTGTCATGCTCATGACATATATGTGGGCATATCCCTACATCAAATTGTCTCCTTCACTTGGATATTTGGATACACAAGAGTCCAATGATCAAAGCTTACGAAGTACTGAATATCACTTTTACTTTAGGTAAAAAAAGGTATGTCAGTAATTAATTAGGCATATAGTTATTTCTTCATTTGTGTAATGCATGGCTGCAGGGGCATTACTGTAGAAAAAGGAACTGTACTGGACAGTCTCAAATATTAACTAGTCATTTCTCTGCAAGTTACAGCTTAAGTGTTTTATTTGCTAAGTCTTTATAAGGACCCTGAAAGGAAATATGAAAAACACTAGTTAATAAGGATTGCAGTCCTGTCTATGGCAAGCAAAACATCTCCCTACTCAGGACATGACCTGAGTTTCGTCTGTATTTGCTTGCCCCCAGAAAGTAGGGGGAAGTTTTGAGGTTATGAGGACAACCTCCAAAATGGCTAACGGGCATAAGTGAAGATCCAAAAAGTCACACAAACTACACATACCGGTGTGTGTGCCTGTTTTTCAATCACGGCGTAAGAGAAATCACTGAAGCAGCTTTCAAGGTGTTTGCAACATGGCATGGTTATATATATATGCCATGGTTGAAATATTCCTATTCAAACAAGGAAGTTAAAAATAATCCCATGGGCATGCATAAACCCTTGGGCTGTCTTCTGAAGTAGCTCTTTGGACCTCAGTTATCAAGTAATTAAGATGCTACTCATGCTTACTATACAGGTCCCTTCTACCTACTACTGCTCATAACACTACCAATCAGAAGAGTCGTCCAACATCTATTCATTTGGAATGCTTAGAGCTATGCAGGCAGCAAGAAACCTCAAAAAGTACACCAATTTCATGTTGCCACAGCAGCAGCAGCCAAGGACCAAAATAAAAGAAACTGTTTCCAAAACACAGTTGTTGGCAAGTATTGAAAATATCTCCTCCATGTGTTCTGCTTTTGGAAGACAAGAGGGAGGCAGAAAGGGGGAAATACCAAGAAGTTGTATTGTTTATGACGTATTAGCAATTTAGGTGTTTATCCTACTCAATATCAAAGTACTCAAGTTACAGAATATTTAAAATCAAGCTTGAAGCATCAAGAACAACGTAAATCTATTTAAAATCTTAGAAAAATCCCACCCATTAAAATGACCATCCATTATCAGTTTGGCCTCCACCCATAAAAAGCCAACTCAAATAAAGGGCTTACGCCTGAGCAAAGGAAGAACTTCTACAGTTGTAAAACCGAGCAAGGGCCAATCTACATGGACTTCCATTACAAGCAATAGTGTGTTATTCAATGTAGTGCCAAGGCAAATATTTTGCCAGCCCAATAATTTCTTCTTGCACAACAGAATGCTGCCCCTCTCTTCCATACCCCAAGCCCCCTAAATCTATTGCGGGAGTTCCCTCAACCCCCTGAAGCAGATCTGGGGTCAGTGCAGGTTGTGCATGGGTGCAGAAGCAGAATTTCTTTTGCTTGTGCAATTTTTTTAGTTGACTATAGCTCAGAGTCTTGAGCAGGGTTTCCCAAACTTTGGTCTCCAGCTGTTTTTGGAGTACCTTGCAGCTCGCCAGACAGAACAAATTCCCCTCTTCTCCTCCTGTGCACTGTTCCAGAGGTTCTCCAAACTGCCCCAGAGCCAACTGGGGGGTATGGGAGATGTGCAGTGGAAGGGGAAGGGGAAGATCCACTGTGCAAGTGGAAGTCCTTGCATAGGGCATCTGCTGCTGGGGCTCATTAGCTGAATCCCACTCAGCACCTCTAAACTAGGTCAAATGTTTTTAGGAGGAGGCATGCAGCACTTCACTATCTCATGAAGACAGTAACACTCACTATCTAGGTGCAGAAATACATCTTGATCTGACTATTGTTTATGTCTGCAATATATGAACTACCCCTCTAATGCTGAACTGCCTTGCATAAACTCTTTAAACCACACATTTTGAGTGACTGAAGTATTGTCTTTAAAAGGGGCATTTCCACTCCGTTCCACAGCTTTTTTAAAGTGTTCTCTAACATTTTATCATCTGAAAAACTGAAAGCTTTCCTCAACGTCTTATAAACAAAGGTTTAAAAGATTTATCAGGGTACAGTATATCTTGTTGCACTCTAGGCTTGCGTTGCTGTTAGGTTATGCCCAACAGTGGGCATGAGTTCAACCACCTTGCTATCAACAAAAAATGACAATGACCCAAGTAATCATTTAGCGAAGATTTAGTCAACTTGTCTTTTCACTGGATAGGGTGAACTTGAAGATGAATTGAACCCAAGCAATTGCCTATGGATGACACACTGCAGGTGGTATGGCAGCCAATAAAACATTGCAACTAACACATTATTTTAAGAACCACATCAGGTTATTTAAATCTACATTTGTTCTGGCCGTATCTTCCAAAAGTCTGTGAACTACTATATGCTGCCACTTAAGGGCTTAAGAGCAAAATGACAAGGTTTACAGCCTCCGAAGAGCTGGAATTCACTCGTTTTCATTTGGCTCCCACAATCTGACATATAAAAACTGCAAACTAAGACTATGTAGGAAGACAAGGTTCTATATTCTTAAATGCTGGCATGTGAAATGTTTTCTTCAATACATTATTTGTACTACAAAAATTAGGAGTACCTAAAAATGAACTCGGAGCTCTCAAACAATAGTTCTGGCAGCTAGGGGGTTAAACAGAGGATTTGTCAGACATTCCCCGTTTGTCAGACCATTTAACTCTATTTTTAAGCTATTATGCAAAAAGATTTCCTAAATCTAGGAGACTTATAACAGCAAATTCTAAATAAGATTATGCCAACAACAAAAAATGTTAACTAGAAGAAGGATTGCTTTTTTATTCATGGGGAAGAGACCACAGAACAGATCAATGGGAAAGCCCATTATTTTCATGCAGCAGGTCCTGGGCTTAGTATCTTCAATTAAGGTAGGTGGTGATACAAATATCTCTATGTGAAATGCTGGAGTTTCTTCCAATCACAATAGACAACACTGTGCTAGGTGGACCTAAGACAGCTTCCTACGTCCCCTACAGTCAAACCCTTGGTTTAGCTCTTTTTAAAAAGTTTCTTGGGATGAACAAGGTTATGCTCAGGAGATTCTTAATTTGTTTCCTGCGTATTTTTAAAATATTTTCTGTTAGAGGATTCACAGAAACAAAAAACATTAATCATAAGCAAGCCAAGAGAAATTATCGAGTTTGTTTTCGATTTAGCTTCAGAACCTTATGATTGTTGCATAATTTTATAGAGAGCTAAAACATTTACAGAATTAAAAAGCTGTGCCTTTCTCATGCAGCCTGTATAAAACTTTAATCAAATAATGTTACAATTCGAATATTACAGTTTGTAAGTGTAAGGCGGCTAATGATAGCATTTGTGAGAGTTGCTATTTATACTGCATTTCGTTTTTAATACAACACACAACACAGCTGCTTATAAGCAGGAAAAAACTGTTAACCATCTGCCACGAATAAGGCCACTGCTGAAAGGCACCTACCTCTCACATAACAGAATGAGCTGAACGTAATGTATCTGCTTTAGAAGGAATGCACTGTGCTTATGAAGAAGACTGTGAAATACACAACTGAGACATTACAGCAAAGAACAAAGCTAGCCAAGGGGGGTGAGGAGGAAGCACCAGAACTACTAAATTAGGTTTAAAAGCATGTACCACAAACAGCACTGAATTAAAGGCATGCTACGGTTAACCTCACATTTGTATGTCAAATCTCCAAAATGCAAGCCTTCCAAACGTCTAGTTTCACTTACCTGCAGCATACTGACAATCTCGACTTTGTTAAAGAAAATGAAAGATGTGAGAGTAGAAAGAAAATTTTCTTCAAAAACTGATGGTGTTGGCAAGATGATGTCCTGGATGTACTGTACCCTGTAAGTCTGATGAATCTTTTGCCTAAGTTCAGAGTCTGTTATGGGTATGACCTCTTTAAACTTTGCTGTTTTGGTCAAGAATTCTCTGTGCCTTTTTGGCTGAGCTAATGCAGGGTCATACTCAAGGCATCCCACAACATCCATAATGCACTCGTCTGAAAACATCACCTCAAAAAGAGTTGCTTTATTGAGGAACAAAATTCCTCGGATAATTTCATACAAATGATGTAAGCCTTCAGTATTTTCTAGGTTTTCACAAAGCTGGAAAAGCTGCAATAATTTTTTAATGTAGCCTTCATTTTCCAAAGCCAAAGCTAGTTTTTCTCTACGGATGGGCGACGAGAGAACTGAGGTAACTAGGTCTGCAATCTCTTCGAGTTTGTTAAGTTCACAAGTAGGGAGATCAATCAAATGACTTGTTTCTGGCATTTCCTCAAAGCGCTCTTCTTCAGATTCATCAATGAGATCCTGTGTGACTTCCACTGAAGGGTCCTTACCTTGAACCTAAAAATGGAAACATGAACAATTGCTGACTCATTCTGAAACATACTGGTGACTGTCGGAGGCAGAGAAGAGGAAATAAATAATTTGGTCAAATCACGTAACGTTAATAGGCTTCTGCAAACTGACCAGGAATGAAATGTGGCTCTTGGGCTGCGCAAACTCAGGCTCTGTTCCTGCGGCAGATGCTGATAGTGCGAAAAGGGGAAAGAACTTTCTTGTGGCCCACCAGGGCTGTGCATATGAGCAACTGTTCTGAACATGACTCATTGGCAAAGGATCAACAGTTCTATTCACATCCCAACCCAGTAGATGTCATACAGGAGAGTCACATGCAGTCTATGGTGGCTGTAATTCCAGGCACAGGAGTACTCTGCTAGGAGACAAGGCAGCCCAAGTAGTTGGTTTAAAGCTCAGTCCTAGGAATTGGATGAAACTTACACATTATAGTCCTACACAGATGCATATAAAGCATTTTACAGAACATGTAGACACACAGCAGCATGTTTTCAGTTACATGTTATTTCACGCACATGTACATGTCATGGAGCTTAGAATTACTGTTTCTCCGAAGCATGAACTTGTAGCACTGCAGGCACATTTGATGCCATGTAAAATGCCAAGGAAGCCTAAAATATTACTATAAAAAGGGGCAATTGAAAAACACCCATGAAAGGAGCAAGCAGGTGAAACTGTAAAATAAGCCTGTGCCCTGATGCCATGAAGTTCTAACACTGTACTATGAAATTCTATGACTGTGTTACATGTAAGAAACAATAACATAACATATTCAAAGTGGGATTTGTAAATAATATGATTGCAATAAAAATGTGGTAAGTTTTAAAAAGATTAACCTTACCTGGCAAATTTTCTCCCAGATTTCATCACAGCCAGCTTTTTCTTGAAAACTCAGGGCTAAATCATAATTCTCTGCTTCTGACCAAACAATCAAAGTATCCTATTTCAAAACGAAAGACTGTACTGATTATTTGATTCCATACAAGTACAACAGTGGCATACAATTAGGTTGATATATCCAACAAAACAACTTGGTGAAACAGGATACTGGGGTTTTTTATTTAAAAAATGCTACCTTTTTAGAACTGCTCTTCATATGCCCTTTCACAATTTCCTATTAGGAAATTTTAATTAGAAATATTAACCCTCCAGTTTAAAGAAACAATAATATTTACAACTGATTTTATATTATACATGCAGGATTATTTTTACAATATAATTTACCATATAAATCGCCAATGATCTACAATGAATGCAGTTGAATACTCTTTGGTTATGCATGTCTGGATAAAAGGCCAAGAGGCTAGCTATGTATTTAAGAACATCTTTGATTCAATCCCTAGCATCACCAGATACAGCTGAGACACTCCCTGCTTGAAACCCTGGAAAGCCACTGCCAATCATTGTAGACAATACCAAGCTAGACAGACCAATGGCCTGACTCATGTTCCTATCAAAGGCTTGTTCCTATGTTCCTATCAAAGGCATGCACAGAACCTAATAAAATTCACCCAGGAAGTATAATGATTTATCTTAATTGTCACAATATTCTTATTCTTTTAGAAAGAGAACAGCAATAGGTGGGGAACTGCAATGTCCTTAAATGGGGGGGGGGGGAATCTCTGACATTATGAGTATTTGTGATGATCCAGATAGAATTTTGCATTTCTTTGTTTATAGAAAATTATATTATACTGTGAAGCCTTCAGCATTAAGACATACACAACACTAGCAATGAAGATCTAGTTGATCAGAGAAAATGGGAAGTCACCTCACCTCTCTTGATTTTGCTCTCTCAGAGATACAAGTTCTCAAGCAGGCAGAGACCATTGTTTATCATGTTCATGAGGATACAACAGGAGTTGAAAAGCTTGCATGATATACCACTTAACTAGCTCCTGAGACACAACTCTTATTTTCAACACATACAGCTGATGTATTTAGGATCAGAAAGCCATATTGTAAAGGGACTTTTACAATCTTAAAACCACCCTCTCACTGAAGCAGCGTTAATTCAAAGTCATTCAAAGATAGATTTCTATTTTTACGGAGAGATTTGCAAGTTAATTATTATCTTGCCATCTTTCGTTCACAGGATCAGGATAGGTCAGGAAAGCTATGAAGAAAAACCCCTTTCCTAAAAAAGCATTTTAAAATTAGTGGGAAATGTTTAATTTTTATAACTTTTAAAGTGTACAAAAGCATGCCTAGCATACATTAAAAGACTGCTATTAAACAACCTTAAAGAAACGAGTACCAACTTTGAACCACATTTTTGAGAATGAAGTCTGCCCACTTGTACAAATAAAAATCATTTGTGCAACGGGACTTCTTGTTCTAATTCTGTCTCCTCCAGCCCCCCCCCCCAATCTGCTGTGGAGGGTCCCCCAATCAATGTAATTTAATCAAAACAAAAGACAAATGAAACTTAGTTAACAATATTGTTGATTTTATTATTTCAGGTATTTTTGAAATGCAAACCCATGGCCAATATTAAAGTAATTTCTGTTAATGCTTGAACTGGCAACCCAGCTATGATTCTATGAAGACGTTTATATAATCATCTATGATGATGCATCAAATCCCATCTTTGGGATTTTGGATCCTTTCCCAAAATAGATAAAACAATGAAATACCACCAATATTTCCCAAATGCTTCTTTTGGTGGGGTGGGTATTAAATTTGCTTCTTGTCTCCTGAATCAGACCTGTTTCTACTAGTTGAAAACCTTTGGAGGCAACTTGGATACAACACTAATATTTCAACTGCATTGCATAAAACAGCCTCATATATACTGCCATAAGAGCCAGGACAGAGTGAAAAAGGAGAGGCTCTTTACTACAGTAAAAATAAATTATATGTATACTACTAAATTCTTCTTGTTCTTGGAACTAAAAAGTACGCAAGAGTTTCTATATATACGTAGAATGATTGAAAAGGATAACAAGTGGCTGCAACCTGTGTATTTTTGAATTTGTCTTCAAGCCTTGCTAAACCTATTTATAGACAAGATTTACTTATTTCAGCCCTGATCCTTCATTCTATTCCATGCAAAACAGTTCCTGTGCCAGCAGAGTTCTAATGAAGTCAAGTGAAATTTTCCAAAGGTAAAGAAGTCAGGTCACCTTCTATGGATCCAACTATAAAACAGAAACCTACAATTGTCTTCAGTGACGCAAGCCTCACTGCTAGGCATATAATTTTTTTCCTACACAGTTCCTTTCCAAAATCCTCATATTTCATATCTCAACACTCAGTGCTGAACCTCTCGTAGCTTCCTGAAGATCCAAAAGAAAGTGTTACATTTTCTGAAATTCTGCACCAGCCAGTTTGGACCTTTCCCCTAACCTTTTTTATTGAAGGACAGATCTGAGCACTTTGCCTTCGTCTCATGCGATGGCTTCAGTGCTTCATTCTTGCTTTGCATTAAACTTGAAGTTCCTAATACACCTCAGTTGGAAAACACTTGTGTAAAGTCAATTAGCTAACCAAAATAATAAGACAGGATGCAATCATAGTTTTATGAAGATGGGGAACATTATCCAAAACTGTTCTATGGTTGTAACTTTAATCAGTAAGCCTTTGCAGGGAATTAAACTCAAGAGTAAACGTATCTGGGATATCCCCTCCTGCCCCCCAAATTAATATACTAAACTTAATTTGCAATATGGGGGAAATGGTGCAGTACTTATAACAGACTAAGTATTCCTTAATCATTCCAAAACTAGAATGGTCAAAGAAACATGTAATCTAGCTTTTAAAGTCCCGTCCCCCCAGGTTCCTTCCTTTCTGTCATAGAATGCACTCGCAATTAAGTAGTGTGCCAACTCTGTGCAAACAAGAGATTTCTGTACAATGGCAACACAGTAGATACTTATAGGAAAAAGCTAGTACATGCCTGCTGTTTTTGATATGCAGTGTTTGGATTTATCTTCGATTCCAACAAAAGCGAACCTGAAAAAAGAAGAATTACAGTTAGGAACCTATGTGAAGTAAAATGAGTTTTATAGAAATCAGTAATTATGTTTCAGAGCACCACCCTCCAGTCTAACAGTTTCATACAAGCAATGATGAAAGACAGCAGAGATAAACACAAAATCAAAATACACATCTGCAAGTCCATTCTAATACCTTGAGAGGCAACTAAAAGCAAATACAACTACGCCATATAATTTTTCTTACTCATGAAATAATGTATTCTTATCTTCTTGAGGTGGCTGACATATATTCTGTTCAATCTTACTCGACTAGGAGTGATCGCCAAAGAAGAAGATGATATTCTGTTGCAGTATATTCATAACACTAAACTCTTTAACCCTAAACTTTGTATTATGTGTGTGTCTAAGCAGTCATGTATCGTGGCAACCGCTCGAGTAATCTTTTCCAGCCCTCACAAGGTTTATTTAGCACATTAACACCTGTTCGTTAGCAACGTTGCCAATACATTTTCTAAAAACAGCTTTCCTGATCTTTAAAGAAAAAGAACCTATTACAACAAGAGTTTAAATCTTTGCTACAAATATATTGCAACAAGGAAACTTTTTTAAAAGAGGCCTTCACACCAAAACACACACACACACACACACACACACACACACATATTTCAATGGGAGGCTTATACAGATTCCACCCTAAGGGGCAATGTTAAGGTAGTGCTTTAGATACTTATAACCCAGTTCTCAACACACTTCGAAATAAACATGTCAAATTCATAGCTACTAACTAGTAACTGAGCTATTCTAAAAGCTGAAGTATTAGCACACAAAAAACCTTTTGAAACTATGTTCCATATTATTTAGGCATCTGTCATAGTAATGGGCCCGGTAGCCTTAAAAGAGGCAGGAATTGAGAGAAGAGAGATAGGTCTCCTTCCCCATCGTAGGCACTAGTTTCTCCTAAGCAAGTGTTTAGGGTTTTTCCCCCCTGTAAAACTGTCAGATGAACAAGGACCTGAAGAAGACTGTTCAACGAAATAAATTTCGTTATCAAGTATGAAGTGCCTTTGAATGGGTCATCCCATTGGGATAAGCTTTTGAGCCCAGCTTTCTAGAACTGCAAGGAATTTCACGTCTGGACAGGAAGATGGAAGTGGTATTTGGAAGAGTAACTCTGATACCACTGCAGGCCTGTAAACAGCCACGGCCTGGTCATCTACTAGTAAGAATCACCTGAACGAAGGTGACTAAGTAGGGAAGCTGCCTCACCTCCCCCCCCTTAACCTTTCAGCCCCTTTCTTCTTATGACAGAAAACAACTAATGTTTAACCTATGGGGGGGGATGGGCTTACTAATGACTTCTGCAACCTTATGGGGAGGGTACTAAAGAGAGGGGGGAGAGAAAAGAAGAGAGCTGTGATCTGTAAAGGAGGGCAGGCTGCAAGAGACAAGAACTGAGGGAAGAGAGTGGCTAGAATCACAGATCTGTGGAGTTGGCAAAGGGACCCCAAGGGTCATCTTGCCCAACCCGCCTGCAATTATTGCAACTATTGATATTGTTGCAGGCAGGTAATCAGCAGCGCCTGCCAGCCTTTATTTTTTCCCCTTAATATTTTGTGGGGTGAGAGAACAAAAACACGAATAACTTGCTCCCGAGACTTCAAGTGAGAGGGAAGGAGGATTGTGTTGTGAGAGACAAGAGGTGCTCCGAGGCACCCTTTCGGGGAGCCATCTGCCCCCTAAGCAGGACGAAGTGGGGGAGGGGGCTCCTTAGGGTCCCGATGGGAAACCAGGAGGGGGGCCCTCTCGGGGCCTGAGGACCACCTCGCCGCCTCCCCCCTCCTGCCGCTCTCCATTGTCCCAGGCAGCCCAGCCTCCGCCTCGCCCCATTATCCCTGCCCCTCCTCACCGTCCGACTCGGCCCGCACCAGCAGCGACATCCCCTTGAGCCGCTCCACGTAGGTGGACGAGACGTGCCCGGTGCCCCTGTCGTCCCATTGCCGCTCTTCGTTGAGCGTGTAGACCTTCACCCGACGCCGGGTGTCCGACATGGTGCGCGGCCCGGCCCGGCCGGACTGCGAGGGGCTGAGGAAGGGGCGGCAGAGGGAAGGGAGGGGAAGGAGAAGAGGGCGCCGCCGCCGCCGCCGCTCAGGAGCCCTTTAACTCGCCGCTTCTCATGGCGCCCGGGCCTGCCGCCTCTGCCTCCGCCTCCGAGTCGTCCCCCCTCAGCGTCACCAGGCGAGCAGCAGCAGCAGCAACTACCACCGCGGCGCGGCCGCCATCTTGTAATCCGACTCCTGTCCCGTCCCTGCCTTTCTCTTCCTCTCAGAGCCGGGGAGGGAGGGGGGAGGAGCGGGGCGGAAGGCCTGCACGGGCTCCACTAGCAGGGGCTACGGCGGCCGAGAAGCGAAGGAAAGCGAACGCGAGCGGGCGCACGCCTTCGAGCTCGCGTAGTTTGGAAGGGAAGGGCTGAGGAGGAGGAGGAGGAGTCGATGTGATGGGGAGGGGAGGAGGTTGCGCCTGCGCGGTTGCGCCTGCTCCTGCTGAGCGCGGGAAGGCGGCGTTCCTTCGCCTCTCTCGACCTCTCTGGCAGTTGACGGCACATAGACACATGGAAAAAAACGTGCAGAGAGATGCATGTGGCGAGAGTCTGAGGCCCGCGCAAATAAAAAAACAAAACAAAAACACGTCCACAGCCCAGGAATTATAATTAAATTATAATTAAATTTAGTTAATTAAAATTAAATTATAATTAAATTTAGTTAATTATAATTAAATAACTAACACATGCACCAATATTTGAATACAGGAACAAACAATCTGAAGAAGCGTGCATGCACAGGAAACCTTATACCCAGAACAAACTTAGTTGGTTGCTATGGTGCTACTGAACAATTTTTAATTTTTTTAATTTCTACTGTGTCAGACTAACAAGGCTACCTACCTGAAACAATCAGTTAAGGTTCCCCACACACAACCACCATTCCTACTACGTCCAGGTGTTTCTTATCTTGTGTTTTTATGAGCCACCCTGAGATGTGCGGACGAAGGGTGGCATACAAATTTAACAAAGATAAATAATAACAAAATAATACATTGATTTCATAGCTGCTGGTTTGAAAAGCAGTCATGCCACAGGTTCACACATGTTCTTTGTTGCAAATGAGACAAAAGTGGGCTGCGTTTTCTAAAAGCTTTAAAGGTTCTTGCACCTGCCTTCTTTTTTGTACCTTTTCCGTACCTTTTCCCCATTTAAATGTTATTTGAAATGTATTAAAAAAGGGATGCAGGCATGGGCGGGTATCGCCTCCGAGGTGAAAGCACTTCCCTCAGTTATCACGGATATATGAATATCATTTATTTTTGTAGCCAAAGCCGATAACAACAGCAAATACATTAAACAGAATAAAATACACCACAAGGTAAAAAAATAGTAATTTTAAATTAAAACCAGGCATTCTGTCAGATGAGTTTGCTCCCCTGAATAATTTAACTTTAAACCCCCCACAAACTTTTCTCCTTAAAATTGCTGCTCCAAAGGCCAAAACAGGCCACTTTTTCAGAGGTGTGGGGGACACTGTCCCCTAATAAAAAGTTAAATCAGATGCTCAATCAATCTATCAACTGGAATGTTTAAATCTTTGGACGTGGCTGCTGTTAAATCTTCCTAAATTGCACAAACCAGTAAGTAGTGCGTAAGGCTTCAGGTCTATTGCCTCCACATGGGCAAACACTCACTTCATGTGCCGTTCTCTTAAAGCTCAAGATTATTAAAAAAAACCTCCTTAAACTCAACAACGTTGCAAAAGAGAGTAGCTGGCTTTTCAACTATATCAATTGAACATGCCCAAGCACCAGCGCTTTTGACCTGAAGGAATTGGTGACAAAATTTGCAAAGGAAAAGGCACACAAAGCGAGACTTAAATTTTCACATCACAATTCGCAAGGTTGTGCGCCAAAACATTTTATTTTGCATTTGAGGAAGGTAATCAAGGGTTGCTACATTACTACTTATTGCAATTTAAGTTAAATTCAGCGGTTTCAAGTTTTTCGCTTTTCGCTTTCCTACAAGACACCCGCTTTTGAAATTCAAAGTTAGCGGTCAGGCTTGGGGGTTGTAAGTCGCTAGCCTTGCCTAGGGCACCGGCACTAGTTCCAGACAACTATGGCACAGTGGAGACACACACATACACAAAATAACGACAACAATGGCATAGCGTGTAGACTGGAACTGCAAAGCCATAAAGGCATTTATCCATTTGACATTAGTGGTGCTGGTTACATAGTGAGGGTGAGGAGTTTGCATGGGGAGTTGGACATACCAAAGTGGCGTAGCGTGGGGGGTGCCGGCCGCACCGGGCGCAACATCTGGGGGTTAGGGTTAGGGGGTGCAAATCCATGGGTTAGGGGCCGCAAATCCATGGGTTAGGGGGCGCAAATTACTTGCCTTGCCCCGGGTGCTGACAACCCACGCTACGCCACTGCCAAGGGGTTCCAGTATTGGGGGGGGTGCGGCAGGAAAAGGGTCTGGCTAGTATGGTGGAGTGGTTAGAGCATGGCCTTTGACGGGTGGGTCACAGCCTGATCCAAGATGAGCTGCAACAGGAGCACTACCACCATGCAAACGTACGATAAATGATGGGGAAGTAGATTCCCCAGATGCATGTTTGGGTTAAAACTGGGTCTGAAAAGATTGAAGATACTTGGGTTAGAGTGTCAGGCTACAACATGGGAGGCCAAGGGTTCAAATCCTCCCCACTCCACTCAGCCATGAAGCTCACGATACCTCTGTTCTGATACAACATTCACAAAAACACAAACAATCTCTTTAAAATAACAAACATCTGGCTGTTGTCAATATCTATTGTGTCCCTGTGAGGACATGAGTTCTAGTTATTCAGGCTTTACATGGCTGGCACCTACAAACTCCAGCCCCCTGGCAGTGGCTAATACCTGCCCTGGGACCTCTTTTTTATTTTTATTTTTTGGATGAATTAAACATTTGGAAAAGACATTATCTAACTGTACAATCCATAACCTTGTAACACTTATGGAACCTTCCTTTTCTCGCTTTTATTCATAAAGCTATTCCGATCTGCTGTATACAGTTGTGTTTTATGATATGCTAAGCAGTATAATCGATTAGGATACTATTTTCTAATTCATGCTAGTTGCTTATTTCCCTTTAAAACTGGGTCTAAATCCTGGGCTGAAAATGAAGCTCAATAAATGATGGAATGCAGGAGATTTCAATCTGTGTAAGAACTGCTGAGCTCCTGCGTGTCTTTTCCAAAGAGTATATAAGCTGAAGACTCTCCAATATGTTTTGCACACCAAGCGGTGGCCTAGTTCGCTTCTGTGATTGGAGCAGTCTTGACCGTAACAGAACACTTATTCCCCCCAAAAAACTCTGTAAATTAAAATTACTGAGTTGGCTAGAGACTCAGAGTCATAACATTATTTCCAAATCAATTGACAATAAATTCACCAAAGTCAGTCCCACTTTCTCCAATTGAAACTACAATTACTACTGAACTTCAAACAAAACATTAAGAGTTGTGGGAACTGTAACCCAGTCCTCAGAATATCTGTTTTACAAAAGCCTAAAACTGTGAAGTTACAGACCACTAAGAACACTGTAGATAAGAAAACACTACTTGGATAGCAGTATTGGAGTTCTTTTCCCCTGGAACGATTAATGCACAAAATGATGTCACCTTCATTAAAGGATAGTCCATAACTCTTCATACTATGCCGGGTGTTAGACTAATTATATACTAAACAATTCAGAAGTTAATTCCACCTCAGCACCTTTATTGTTCCCCAAGGTGCTTACAACTAAGTTCCAGGACGAAGGACGTGTCTCAATGGTTAAAACTGGAGCAGCTAATGGTTATGCAGAGACCAACAAACCAGTCACTGTTGTTTAGACTCGGGGCTTGTTGTGACACATATTTGCATAACTAATTATGCAAATAAAATGTGAGATCACCTTAACCTTAGGCTTCAAGAACACGCTGCAACAGGGAGAGTTGTCCTACAACACTTATGAAAGACACACTCATTGGGGGAAGCCTCTGGCTGCTGAGAATACCCTCTGCATGACCTTGCCAGCTAAACGTAATGCACAGACGCAAGAACCAAGAGGTGCTTCTCAGGGCAGTCAAGGGTTTATAGCGCTAGGGAATCATAGTCTTGATGGCACAATAAACTCGTACAGGCTGCACTCCGAGTAAGTCCCACAGAACACAGTGGGATTTACTTCCTAGTGTACACACAAACACGGGAGGGGGGAATAACAGCCTTGATCAAACAGCAGAAAAGCAATATTCCATCCATATTTGTTTTATTCATCATTAAACATATTTTTTAGTCCCTTCCCTATTGCAAGAGCTCAGGTTTGGTCACAATACCATTACAAATCTCATCAGGAGGCCCGTTCCATGTGACGTAGGAATGGCACCATTTAGTTTGATGGCACCTACTCTTTGGGACACCCTCCCATCACACACCTTTGCTCTGGGCCCCACTGCTGCCATAAGGGAACTGCTTGCAGGCTTCCCCATGGCTCCCGAGTACAGGATTTGATGAGGCTTTGGTCTGATCAAGCCAGGCTCTTCTTAACAGTCAACGCTGGGCTGTTGAAGAGGCTAAATAGACTTCTCTGGCAGCAGCAAACAAAAGATGCTTCACAGTTATTCCCTCTAGAATTTGCTCTCTGTCTGTGCCTGGATGTATTTGATAGGTAAAACGTCCACCTTTGGTCCCCACCCTGCGTTCAGTTCTCACTTGTGGCTACTAGAAGCCACACCCTGGGAATGGCTTTGACTAGCCGGCTAAACCAGGGGAGAGAAGTTGATGTGTCTCAAAACCTCAGTGAGATAGGGGCTCACCTAGACAGCATCTTAAAAAGCAGAGACATCACCTTGCCAACAAAGGTCTGTATAGTTAAAGCCATGGTTTTCCCAGTAGTGATGTATGGAAGTGAGAGCTGGACCATAAAGAAGGCTGATCGCTGAAGAATTGATGCTTTTGAATTAAGTGTTGGAGGAGACTCTTGAGAGTCCCATGGACTGCAAGAAGATCAAACCTCTTTATTCTGAAGGAAATCAGCCCTGAGTGCTCACTGGAAGGACAGATCCTGAAGCTGAGGCTCCAGTACTTTGGCCACCTCATGAGAAGACACCCTGGAAAAGACCCTGATTTTGGGAAAGATGGAGGGCACAAGGAGAAGGGGACGACAGAGGACGAGATGGTTGGACAGTGTTCTCGAAGCTACCAGCATGAGTTTGAGCAAACTGTGGGAGGCAGTGGAAGACAGAAGTGCCTGGCGTGCTCTGGTCCATGGGGTCACGAAGAGTCGGACATGACTAAACAACAACAGCAGCATGTGAAAACATGTTCTCGTGGATGAGACCAAGAGTGTTCAATGGTCAAGGAGGCAGTTTCCGCACGCTTGCCGTAGTGGGGAGTGAGGGGCAGATGGGGCTCATCAACCTGGGAAGGCAGCCCACCTAGGAGAAAGAAAACTCAGATCCTAAACCTCCGCTGCCTTGCAGGATATCTTCAGGAGAAAAAAAGGCTGAGGAATAAACCCTACACAAATCTGGAGTGGAGATCTGAAACAGTTGGAAGGCGCCTTGTATACCTCCTTCCAGCAGCTCCTGCAGCCAAGCTGGTGCCAAATTGATTGCTCTCCTTTCCTTTGGACTAATATCCATGAGGCTGAGAGGGGGTCTTGTCATTTGGGCAGCCTTTTGCTCCAGGGAGGTCACAGCACTGCTGTTAATGCAATAGCTTTATTTCACCCCCAGAGGCACACTCCATTGTCTCTCAAGAAAGACGGATGCCAACAGCTGCACTCTCAGTATGGTTTTAACACTGGAGAGCACCCAATATTTCTTCTAGCTGTTGGTTCATTTTGACATTTAGGTTATCGCTTCTACTGGGAAGCGCAGCTCCCAATATGCAACAATAATTTCAAAGTACAACACACTTGGGAGCTAGGATTTTATGAAAATAGCATGGTAAATCCATACATCTTGCAAGGTTCCTTTCTGGTTGGAGACAGTTTCGTTTTGCTCATCCTGTGTTGTTCTTCACACTTACATCTCCCCCCAGGAAGGTAAGGTAAAGGTAAAGGTACCCCTGCCCGTACGTGCCAGTCGTGACAGACTCTGAGGTTGCGCGCCCATCTCGCTTAAGAGGCCGGGGGCCAGCGCTGTCTGGAGACACTTCCGGGTCACGTGGCCAGCGTGACGAAGCTGCTCTGGCGAGCCTGCACCAGCGCAGCACATGGAGACTCCGTTTACCTTCCTGCTATAAAGCGGTACCTATTTGCACTTAGGGGTGCTTTCGAACTGCTAGGTGGGGAGGAGCTGGGACCGAACGACGGGAGCTCACCCCGCCGCGGGGATTCAAACCGCCGACCATATGATCGGCAAATCCTAGGCGCTGAGGTTTTACCCACAGCGTCACCCGCGTCCCAGGAAGGTAGATTGTCACATTTAACAATGTGCATCCCCGTACGTACAATTAGTGTGTCTTTTTTATTCTGAGGCCAAGAGGAGAAGGATGTTCTGCCTACGTTTCCCCTTGTGCTATTGTACACAACGGCAGGCTCACCATTTCTAATATAACACCACAAGAGATTTGCAGCAATGCTTCCAGAACTTCAATAAATTTTTCAGATTTCTATAATTGGATTTGCATTTTAAGGCACCCATTTCAGTTTTCATCTTGTTTTTCCTGAGCAGACGTTGGCAGCCCACAGGCCATCCTCTCTCCACTAGTCTTTACACATCCCAAAGGTTGTTCCTGCCTAACCACCTGTATCTTTCAACTGGTAGCTTGAGGACCTGATTCCAGGGTGAAATATATGAATGTTACACATTCAGCATGACCAAATGACAAAAAAGCCACACTGTCTTTGATGAGCTCTCCTGAAAATGTCTTTTAAAAAATGTTCATAATGGGATCAGCCTGCCATTTTTCAAAGTCGCACTAAATTTGCCAGACTGCTCTTGTTCAGTTATAAATACGCATTTGCTAAAATGTTCGCCTGCAAAGTTGTTTTGCGCAGTTTGCTCCATTTTATAGCAGTCAGTCCCATCGTCACTAGTTTCTAATGGGAAAGATGCACATAAAATTGTATTGAAAGGGTTTCAAAGCAAAGCCTACCGCAGAGTTAAATAGATCACGGAGGTCATTTTCTGTTATGCGAGAGAATGAGCTGTTTGGATTTTTTAAAGACATTCTTGCAAGCCGAACAATATACAGAAGACAGCTGAGTGTGTGCACACACATATGTATCTTCAACACACCTCTTGAGCAACAAAAGGTGTTAAGTAATAGGCAGTTTTCTTTTCTTATTGTCTGGAAACAGTCCAGCTACTTGGAAGTGTTTTTTCAAGTTTTACATAATTTATAGAGGTGTTGCTATGGGCATGTTTTTCAAAAGGAAAAAAGTCTACGAGGGGAAAAGAAAAAGAATCAAACGACAGAAAATGAACTGATATCCACTGATCTTTATACAAAATTTAAAATATTTCTCTGTGTGGTATACAAACCTGCATGATAAGAACCTGTCATTTCACAACAATTTAGTCTCTTGTCAGAGGGTCACAGCATTGATAAGTCCAGAAAGATTTCTACACTTCCGAATAAAAGTTGCTATGATGTTGAACTAGCAGGCTCTGGAATGGCACCTCCCACGACTATATTGCTCTTGTCACCGAGTGTTTTAACCACTGTTGTAGCTGGAGACTGAAGCACTTTCCTTGAAAGCCTCATTCTGCCGTCAGTAGGATCACGCCCAAAATATTTCACCTGTTCATTGGGAAGAAATGGGATTGATAGTCTGTGAGGGGATTTGACACTTCTGTATAAAAGTTAAAACACCTTAATTGTTTTTTTAAAACCCTATTTTTAACTATTTGCTTTTACAATATAGGCAGACAGTATTAATAATAACCCACAAGAGGTACTCAAGTGATTTTAGAAATGGGACATCTTGGGTATGTCTGAAACCCTCAATAGTGAAAAAGCTTCCCTTTCTTTTCTACTAATAACATTTGAGGATTCCCTGCTACCGCACTAAGCAATTTCAGAAAACAGGGAATAACTTGTGCAGGAATACTTTTGTGGGTGTACCATCGCAAGTGAATAAAGGCCTTGTGGCCTGGTCCCATTTTTTAAAATTTCTGTTTTGGACCATGGAGAGTGTTGACTTTGGCCTCGTTCACCCTGAGCTTTGAACCACATTACGAACCTTGGTTACAACCTTTGGTTTGTGTGGAAACAACCTGGGTTCAGACAACACGTTAAGCCAAACCATGGCTTGCAGAAAAACAACCAGGAGCTAAGCAGCTAGAATCTCCAATCCAAGAGCCTACACCTTCGCTCATTCACACTATGCCACACTTTGGTTTAGCATGATGTCCAAACCGAGCCTTTGCGAAGTACCGTAGATTCTGGTGTATTAGGTGACTGGGCGTATAAGACAACCGACAACTTTTGCTGCTCAATTTTAGAGTTTCAGAGTTATAGAGTTTGAGTGCTGCCAGGAGCAGAGCGCACACCCCTCCGCTGCCTCTGCCGTCGCAGCAGCAGCAGCCCGAGGCGATGTGTTTGGAGGGCTGGTAAGTGTCGTGCTCAGAAGGACTTTCTGTGTCCCCTTCTGTGGGAGGGAGGAGGAACGACAGCAGAAGGAGTGCCTCTGCTCACTGGCTCCCTCTCCTCCTTCCCAACGTGTATAAGGTAAAGGTAAAGGGACCCCTAGGTCCAGTTGTGGCCGACTCGGGTTGTGGCGCTCATCTCGCTTTATTGGCTGAGGGAGCCAGCGTACAGCTTCCGGGTCATGTGGCCAGCATGACTAAGCCGCTTCTGGCGAACCAGAACAGCGCACAGAAACGCCGTTTACCTCCCTGCCAGAGAGGTACCTATTTATCTACTTGCACTTTGTGCTTTCGAACTGCTAGGTTGGCAGGAGCAGGGACCGAGCAACGGGAGCTCACCCCATCGCAGGGATTCGAACCGCCGACCTTCTGATTGGCAAGTCCTAGGCTTTGTGGTTTAACCCACAGCGCCACCCGCGTCCCTTCCCAACACGTATACCCAGCGTATAAGACGACCTCTGATTTTTGGGGTGATTTTCAAGGGATAAAAAGTTGTCTTGTACATACGGTATGTACATGGACCTGTGGGATTGTATGAGACAAGAATATATACCCATCAACCCCCCTTCTCCCCTTTCAAGTGGGGCTTCACCTAACAGGATGTTCCTACATATAAACACACTGTGCACAGACAACCATTCTAGCTTAGGGGGTTGGACCAGATGATCCTCATGGTCCCCTTCCAACTCTAGAATTCTTTGATTCTCCCCCAACAGACCAGTTTTCTATGTGCGGAGGATCATTTAATAAGAACAAGGCCCTCTCGCAGTTGGAAATGGTGCATCTCAGAAACAGGCCTTCCACTCAGGCAGAGCCTGTCCCAAGTGGAAATGCAGAAGGACAGACCTACTGACAAGCCAGAAAATGAAAAATGAAAAGAGAAACCTTGCCACGGGATTCTCCCCAATATTGAGTCAGTTTACTAGCCAGCTACTATTTATAGTCACCAGTGACCCACTTCCCTCCTCTGAATCCTCTGGCAAGCACAGAAGACTTAGGAGAAAGGAAGGGAGGGGTCTTCTCTAATTTGCACTAATGTATGGAGAACAAGAACATTTGTCCCACTTCTGGGAAGAGATCCCTGCTGTTTTCTCACCTTATCTGAAGCAGAGTGCGAATGGGAGCTCTGGGGAGGGGAATCTGTGCTTCAGTGCTTTACATGCCAGAGAGCCCGGAGAATTTACCCCTGGCAAGAGGATTTGTGGACACCTGAATAGGCACGCACTCTCATCCCAAACAACCCCACTTTGCCCCCACACGTGCATTATAAGGACAGTACATTTACAGCAGAAATCGTATAGCATAGCAGCGATCTATTAAGTACAACCTAATGAAATGCTAGTTGCGCAAAAGGAACAGTTTACGGATGGTGTCCATTGAGTTTACATACACATTAACCTTCTTAGACAATTGAAAAACACCTAGAGGATGTTCATAAATTGGCTTAAAGTTTACCTGGATTTCTTGGCCAACTTCTAATCCAAGAGCACTAGGATGTTTAATCTAGAACAGAGGGTCAATATCATTATTTTTATCCAATTATTTGCCAGAAAATCCTACTCTCCTGGGGCATGAATTATTATTCTTTTACCTTTCCATCTTCCATTTGCTTGGTGCTAACATGTACAGTGGTACCTCTGGTTATGTACTTAATTAGTTCCGGAGGTCCGTTCTTAACCTGAAGCACCACTTTAGCTAATGGGGCATCTGGCTGCTGCTGCGCCGCCGGAGAATGATTTTTGTTCTCATCCTGAAGCAAAGTTCTTAACCCGAGGTACTATTTCTGGGATGGCGGAGTCTGTAACCTGAAGTGTCTGTAACCTGAAGCATCTGTAACCCGATGTACCACTGTAACTGCAAAATTCTCTAAGTGGCCACCATGGTCAGAACGACCCATTCATGTGACAGTAATAGCACAGATCAATGGGGCCAAACCTTAAAGATAATGGGTGAGATGGAAGATAGCACATGGAGGTGTCCATTCACACAATTGGGCTTCTCCACATCATCTCCTCCCCTCTGCAGTCCCCCACGCACTCTAGAGGACCATTTGGAGCAGATTTGGGACAGGGGGTGGTGGTCTGGGATGGTGGTGGAAAGAAAAGAACTGAAAAGTTCCACTGCATCAGCAGGTGGTCATGGCTAGATATTGGCTACACACTTACTAGTTAGGTTGCTCCTGCCTCAAATGACTCTTCTGATAACTATGGCCAAAAGGCAGACCTCTTGACCTACTAGCATAGCTTCCTGAGCACGACATCTCCACAGGTAATGGCACAGGAAACAGCAAAAGCACCAAAGCACAACTCAGCCACTACTGAAGGAAAAAATAAATACCTTTCTTTGATCCAGCTGAGAGTTGTGAAGTAGAACGGGAGTCATGTTTGGGTACAATTTTACCATCACCCCAATATCTCTGCATTAAAAAAAGAAGAGTAGAACTTGCTTTACATCAACAGAATGTGATGAGAGGGCTTGTGTTGCACAATATATCCTAACTTAGATGAAGCTAAGCCTGTTCCACACATTCCTCTATTACTGGCAGGATAAAAGAACCGCCTTATTTTTTGCAGGCTTGTTTTCTTTACTTATTCTCTAGCCCTTTCTGAAGTGTACAAAAAAATGCTTTGCAGTCCTTATCTCAATAGTTTTGTGGACATTTTAATCTCCATTCTTATGCAATAAGGCTGGTGAGAATGTGGGTAGGGGGTCAGCATTAAATCACATTTAATAATAATAATAATTATTATTTATACTCCGCATATGGCTGAGTTTCCCCAGCCACTCTGGGCAGCTCCCAATGAAGTATTAAAACAATACAGCATTAAATATTAAAAACTTCCCTAAACAGGGCTGCCTTCATATGTCTTTTAAAGATAAGATAGCTGCTTATTTCCTTCGCATCTGATGGGAGGGCGTTCCACAGGGCGGGTGCCACTACCGAGAAGGCCCTTTGTCTGGTTCCCTGTAACTTGGCTTCTCTCATTGAGGGAACCACCAGAAGGCCCTTGGCACTGGATCTCAAGTGTCCAGGCAGAATGATGGAGGTGGAAACGCTCCTTCAGGTATACAGGACCGAGGCTGTTTAGGGGTATTAAAGGTCAGCACCAACACTGAATTGCGCTTGGAAACACACTGGGAGCCAATGCAGATCTCTCAAGACTGGTGTTATATGGTCCCGGCGGCCACTCCCAGTCACCAGTCTAGCTGCCGCATTCTGGATTAATTGCAGTTTCCGGGTCACCTTCAAAGGTAGCCCCACATAGAGCGCATTGCAATAGTCCGAGCAGGAGATAACTAGAGCATGCACCATTCTGGCGAGACAGTCTGCAGGCAGGTAGGGTCCCAGCCTGCATACCAGATGGAGCTGGTAGACAGCTGCCCTGGACAAAGACTTAACCTGCGCTTCCATGGACAGCTGTGAGTCCAAAATGACTCCCAGACTGCGCACCTGGTCCTTCAGTTACCCCATTCAGGACCAGGGAGTCCCCCACACCTGCCTGCCCCCTGTCCCCCCAAAACTTCTGTCTTGTCAGGATTCAACCTCAATCTGTTAGCTGCTATCCATCCTCCAGCCACCTCCAGGCACTCACACAGGACATTTACCACCTTCACTGGTTCTGATTTAAATGAGAGGTGGAGCTGGGTGTCATCTCTATACTGATTTAAGGGTCTGGGTGGGAGTCGTGGAACAATGCACTCCCTCATGTCTGTTGCACACAACTGCTTTTATATATGGGTAACAGCCGTTGTGGGACGCAGGTGGCGCTGTGGGTTAAAGCCTCAGCGCCTAGGACTTGCCGATCGAAAGGTCGGCGGTTCGAATCCTTGCGGCGGGGTGCGCTCCCGCTGCTCGGTCCCAGCGCCTGCCAACCTAGCAGTTCGAAAGCACCTCCGGGTGCAAGTAGATAAATAGGGACCGCTTACCAGCGGGAAGGTAAACGGCGTTTCCGTGTGCGGCTCTGGCTCGCCAGATGCAGCTTTGTCACGCTGGCCACGTGACCCGGAAGTGTCTCCGGACAGCGCTGGCCCCTGGCCTCTTAAGTGAGATGGGCGCACAACCCCAGAGTCTGTCAAGACTGGCCCGTACGGGCAGGGGTACCTTTACCTTTACCTTAACAGCCGTTGTGCAATTCCAGATTCACTGGAATTATATTTAATTATAAAAATATAATTAAACGGCTGGATAGGGTGCAGAATCAGGTCAGTTATGAGATGAGGGAGGTATCAAACTAAACAGAAGCTGCATCGAGACGTTTACAAATCACTGCACTTGTATTTAACTTTAAACTGCCCTATTTTAAAACATACCGTATTTTTCCGTGTATAAGACTAGGTTTTTTACCCAAAAATTAGGTTTAAAATTGGGTCTCGTCTTATACATGGGTAGTGCTGAGGGGTGTTTTCTTAATTTGGAGTCCCCCAAAATAGGAGGTGTCTGATACACAAGAAAATATGGTAATCCTTCAAATGAAGAAAGATATTAGTATTCACCACCATTTTCAGATTTGTGTTCTTGATGTTTGTAGGCATATATAAAATATACTCAAGCTAAGCAACTGAATAGTTGCTTATATAAAAAACACAAGCTCAAGGTAATGTACATTGTTCTCCTTCCTCCATGTTTAATCCTCAAAACATCCCTGTGAGGTAGGCTGGACTGAGAGGCAATGACTAGCCTAATATCATTAGTCATTATAACCTGATTAGTTTCTCTTACCTCAGTTCTGTTATTGTGGCTGTATAAATAGCTCCGAATTCCAACTGATAGTCCTGCTACAAGAAACAAACCAGAAAGAGATGAATAACTAGTTCGGCAAAACCAAGGAATCTGGAATTTAAAGGATGTGTGTGTGATTCAGCACAGGACCTGCTGCTCGATGAAAAATGCAAAGTTCATACTGGGCACCAACAAGCCATTTCTAATAACTATGCATCCTGGCCATCATATCTTAGATACAGTGGTACCCCGCAAGACGAACGCCTCGCGAGACGAAAAACTCGCAAAACGAAAGGTTTTTTCGTTTTCGAGTTGCCTCGCAAGACGAATTTCCCTATGGGCGTGCTTCGCAAAACGAAGCTTGCCCCGGGGACAGCGGGTCTTCTCTTTTGAAGCAAGGGGCGGCGGGGAGATCGCTTCTCCCCACCGCCCCTTGCTTCAAAAGAGGTCCGGGGGCAGCTCTTCCCGCTGCCCCCGGACCTCTTTTGAAGCAAGCGGCTGCGGGGAGATCGCTTCTCTCCGCAGCCGCTTGCTTCAAAAGAGATCCCGGACCTCTTTTGAAGCAAGCGGCTGCGGGGAGATCGCGTCTCTCCGCAGCCGCTTGCTTCAAAAGAGATCCCGGACCTCTTTTGAAGCAAGCGGCTGCGGGGAGATCGCGTCTCTCCGCAGCCGCTTGCTTCAAAAGAGATCCCGGACCTCTTTTGAAGCAAGCGGCTGCGGGGAGATCGCGTCTCTCCGCAGCCGCTTGCTTCAAAAGAGATCCCGGACACCTGCCCCAGCCGCTGGGCTTCGTAGCGCTGCTGCGAAGCCGGGCGGGGGGCGGGAACACCTGCCCCAGCCACCCCGCTTCGGAACGCTGCTCCGAAGCGGGGTGGGGGGGCGGGAACACCTGCCCCAGCCGCCGGGCTTCGTAGCGCTGCTGCGAAGCCGGGCGGGGGGCGGGAACACCTGCCCCAGCCACCCCGCTTCGGAACGCTGCTCCGAAGCAGGGTGGGGGGGCGGGAACACCTGCCCCAGCCGCCGGGCTTCGTAGCGCTGCTGCGAAGCCGGGCGGGGGGCGGGAACACCTGCCCCAGCCACCCCGCTTCGGAACGCTGCTCCGAAGCAGGGTGGGGGGGGGGCGGGAACACCTGCCCCAGCCGCCGGGCTTCGTAGCGCTGCTGCGAAGCCGGGCGGGGGGGCGGGAACACCTGCCCCAGCCACCCCGCTTCGGAACGCTGCTCCGAAGCGGGGTGGGGGGGCGGGAACACCTGCCCCAGCCGCCGGGCTTCGTAGCGCTGCTGCGAAGCCGGGCGGGGGGCGGGAACACCTGCCCCAGCCACCCCGCTTCGGAACACTGCTCCGAAGCGGGGTGGGGGGGGCGGGAACACCTGCCCCAGCCGCCGGGCTTCGTAGCGCTGCTGCGAAGCCGGGCGGGGGGGCGGGAACACCTGCCCCAGCCACCCCGCTTCGGAACGCTGCTCCGAAGCAGGGTGGGGGGGGCGGGAACACCTGCCCCAGCCGCCGGGCTTCGTAGCGCTGCTGCGAAGCCGGGCGGGGGGCGGGAACACCTTCTGAAGGCGGGCGGGGGGCAAAAGTCTTTGTCCCCCCTGCCTGCCTTCCCAGGGGCTTTTAAATCGCCCCGGACAGCGGAGAAGTCCTCCGCTGTCCCAGGTTTTTTAAAATGCTGGGGGTGGGAAGAAAAGCCCTTGTCCCCGCCCCCCAGCCTTCAGAAGAGGTCCGGGGACAGACTGTCCCCGGACCTGGTCTGAAGGCGGTTTCCCTAGGAACGCATTAATTGATTTTCAATGCATTCCTATGGGAAACCGTGCATCGCAAGACGAAAAAACCTCAAGACGAAGAGACTTGCGGAACGAATTAATTTCGTCTTGCGAGGCACCACTGTATATGTTTTTAGCACACCCTATCTAATAGGCTTAAGGCAGCAGGAAAAGCAGCCGTACCTATATTAAGAGACGGATCTTGATACATGAACAATATATCAAAGTCCTTAAAATATGCACTTACATCATCTTTGCAGATTTCGGTTATAAATTCTCGTGCTTCATGCATAGCAGACGGCGTTGGAGCAAATACAGAAAAGGTCTCTTCGTCTATTTGGCTAACGGTTACCCCTGCAGGATAAAAATGTGGATAAAATCAACACTGCTGTAAAACAAAGAAAAAAGATTGGGTGGTTTTGTACAGGAATTGTTAAGTGACTCAACACACTGGTGCTAGAGATGTGTAGGAATCAAGGGGCGAAAATGTCACGCCCAAATCGTCAACGTAGGATCAAGAGGAAGGAGAAGGCAGATTTCAGACTTGCTGGATCTACTCTGCAGATTCCTGAGACAAGTGAGCAGATTCTGAGCCTAGGAATTTGTTCTCCGTTCCACAACAGAGCTGAACTCACAGTCCTTATGGAAGAAAATTCCACTCTTGCTCACTGCCTCTCACCAGCCTACATGTCAGTGGGAAAGTAATCTTGCTGCTGGGTGTCAGAAATCTCCGTGCTAATCTACTGCAAAGAGATCTTCCAGTAGGTCCCAATGCACCTTCTTGCTCATCTCTGCCATGAATGAATTCTCCTCCACGTTGTTCACTAAAATGAAGGATGCCAATGCCATACAGGTCTCCCTCAGGAAATTGAAGCCAACTAGCTTAAGGAAACTCTGGAAGGTATTGGCTGTTGCTAAGGTTAACGGCAGGAAGTGCAAAGTAAGGAAAGTTTTCATGAGATAGGGAAAGAGTCTACAGCATGGGTAGGCAAACCGGGGGGTAGGACCTAAACCAATGGCTTCAAGTTTCAAGAAAGGTGATTCTAGCTAAGCAGTAATACAAATTTAAATATTGGTAAGAGCAGTCACGAAATTAAAAGACGCCTGCTCCTTGGGAGAAAGGCGATGGCAAACCTAGACAGCATCTTAAAAAGCAGAGATATCACCTTGCCAACAAAGGTCCGTATAGTTAAAGCCATGGTTTTCCCAGTAGTGATGTATGGAAGTGAGAGCTGGACCATAAAGAAGGCTGATCGCTGAAGAATTTGTGCTTTTGAATTATGGTGCTGGAGGAGACTCTTGAGAGTCCCATGGACTGCAAGAAGATCAAACGTATCCATTCTGAAGGAAATCAGCCCTGAGGGCTCACTGGAAGGACAGATCGTGAAGCTGAGGCTCCAATACTTGGGCCACCTCATGAAAAGAGAAGACTCCCTGGAAAAGACCCTGATGTTGGGAAAGATGGAGGGCACAAGGAGAAGGGGACGACAGAGGACGAGATGGTTGGACAGTGTTCTCAAAGCTACATGAGTCTGACCAAACTGCGGGAGGCAGTGGAAGACAGGAGTGCCTGGCGTACTCTGGTCCATGGGGTCACGAAGAGTCGGACACGACTAAACGACTAAACAACAACAACAACAAGAGCTTTTTGACAGCAGAACGGACTCCCTTGAGAGGTTGTGGACTCTCCTTCCTTGGGGGATTTAAGCAAAGGCTGGATGGTGATCTGTCAGGGATGCTTTAGCTGAGATTCCTGCCATCACAGGGGGTTGGATTAGAAGACCCTCGTGGTCCTTCCAACTCTACAATTCTATGATTCTCATCTACATTCCATTTGCACTAAGAGAAAGCACATGGCCACCAGAAAATGAAAACTTTATTTGTATCCCTGCTTTTAGTCTTTGGGGAAGGAGTACAGGATAATTTAATAAATTGGCAAACGTACACATCAAAAAGCAACAAAGACTCACCAGTTTCAGCTTGAAGTTTTTTTAAATTATAACCTCCAGGGCCAACAAATCTTGCCCTTTTTGATAATGGCACCTGAACATTTTCTGAAATGCAAAGAGTTTTAAGTGAGAAATTTCTTGCAATAATAGGATCAAGGGATTTCCACACCCACCCACACAATACTTTTTTCTGGCTACAAGACATAAACATGTTAATATTTTTAGAGACTTAAAAGATTGCGGCATCATTTTGGAACTCATTTTCTCCAATGGGAATAAAAGTTCCATCCATGGGACACTCCTACCAGTAGATGAGGGGAGGTGGCCTCCTCTGATTTCCCTTGCAACTCCCTTCTGCCCCACAAAAAGATGGATTTGGAGTGTATATGAGATTGCAGGAAGAATCAGGAAAAGCTACCTTTTTTCTTTCTGCCAGCAGGATCCTCTGTTAGATCAAAAGCCCTTCCATGAACAGAAGGGAATTCAGAACCTAAACTAATATCTTAAAGACATAATGCTCAAAAGATGCCATCACTTTATGGTAGCCTTGTAAGTTAAAATTCATTAGTTCACAAAAAATGGGAGGGGCGGGGGCTTTGCCATACTAGCAGTCTGAAATAAAGCGTAAACAAAATTTACCCTGAATTAACAAATGTTTACTCCCTGCCTGATCACCTGGAGGTGATTCTTACTTGCCAGATATAACCAGCCAAGTTGATGTTTACAAACCAGCATTATTTACCTTATTTTAGACGTGGGATGAAGCCTTTAATAGTACTGTATCCTGAACAAATTTTTAACATGCTTATGTGACTTTTGTTATGGAATTTCTCCTTTCGTTGTAGCTCCTTTCAGGACTTTTGTAGTGGGAAGTGAAATAGACATTTAAGAAATTGATACTGAATTAGGAATTAACTTGAAAGAAAGGTTCTGATCTAAAAAGTAATGCATGCATAGCCTGAGAACTATGGGCTGTATTCTTGACCACCTACCACTGTTCTTAAAAAGCATGGTTTGCACACCTGCGAGAACTTTGGTCGTCCAACTGCACTCCCCACCCCACCTCTCAGAACATGTACAGTTAATTACAAGTGTTATTACCTACAAGTGGTCCGTTCTCTTTTCTGCTTGCTCTAGGTTTTGCAATCGTTTTGTTCATAATTTGCAATATTTCTCTCTTTGCCACTAAGGGAGAAAAACACACACAAAAACCCCTTCTAGTTTAAATATAGAACACACATGTTAAATGCTTTCAATTTAAAAAAACCTCTATTTTGTTGCAAGGAAACCTTCCTTTCTTCCCTAATGCTTCTAACATGACTAATTAAGCAAAACATTTGCACGCAGCAGCACAGCGAGGGTTTGAGGCACTTTTGGGGAGATGCATTGTTCAATAAAAGAGCAGAATTGTTTCCAGTTTTATGCTTCATAAAGGCACTTAGGGCAGCAGATCTTCTGTCCATCTCTGTGCATTATTTCCAGCGCGTTTTAAAAAGCCCTACATCTCCCTCCCCCAGGGGAAGCACATTACACTACAGAGCACTTAAATCACTGTGCAATAATGAATCCTTATTCCATTGGTGTAAGCTTTTCTGGTACAGTGGTACCTCGGGTTACATACGCTTCAGGTTACAGACTCCGCTAACCCAGAAATAGTACCTCGGGTTAAGAACTTTGCTTCAGGATGAGAACAGAAATCGTGCTCCGGTGGCGCAGTGGCAGCTGGAGGCCCCATTAGCTAAAGTGGTGCTTCAGGTTAAGAACAGTTTCAGGTTAAGAACGGACCTCAGGAACGAATTAAGTACTTAACCCGAGGTACTACTGTATTGTGTTGACCGTGAGAGTGTGACTTCTGGAGCTGATTCTTGGAATACAAAAACACAACACCCAGTGCAATCACAAGTTCATCTAAATAATGGGCCACCATATGTTACTTAGGTAGAAACCGCCCCACCACCCTCAAATTTATTTCAATGAACGTGTTGCTTGGAATTGGTCACACTTGCTTATGTCACATGGAATGCTTTCTCTAACACACAGCTTTTTCTGCAAGCAAGCTAGCAGATGCAAAGAAATCAAAATTGCTTTCCTGAGAAAAATGAGAGCTAGCCAGCTTTCTTCTTCAGAAACAGAAATCACGCTGGGTGGGCAAAGTTCAATGCCTATAAACAACAGTTTGACTGGGAAGAAATATGGCTAAGCTGTAAGCCAAAGAGTATTAAAGCAGATGATGCAGCTGTGAATTCACAAGGTGTTTTCCCCATACCAGCCTTCACCAACCCGGTGCCCTCCAGATGTTTCTGACCACAGATCCCCAGCCAGCATGAGGCAGAACTGGAATCCAGAACCTCTGGAAGTAACAGGCTAGCTCTCATTTTTCTCCCCCATATGGAGTTAAGTCTGCAACATTTAATTATTTCTAATTGGTAAATCAACTATTTAAACCTTTATGCCAGCCTTTCTCAAATTTGGATTCCCATATGTTGTTGGACTACTACTCCCATCAGTCCTGACTGCTGCCCCTGCTGACTATGGAAGATGGGAGTTGTAGTTGAACATCTCAGAACCCAAAGTTTAGAAAGTCTCCTTTATATGCTGATTAGTCATGGTGGCTGCAACTTAAAGACATTCTTGGTTATTTTTTTGAGGCTATTCTGCTTAATAATAAAAAAATAATAATAATAATATTTATACCCCACCCATCTGGCTGGGTTTCCTCAGCCACTCTGGGTGCCTTCCAACAGAATATTAAAAATACAATAAAACATCAGACATTAAACGCTTCCCTAAACAGGGCTGCCTTCAGATGCAGTCCTTTAAGAAATGAGAACGATAACATGAAAAGGAAAATATTAAAGCTGGGCTCACTGTCTAACAGTCAATGGTAGATTTTGTTTATTAGATGCACGATAACTCTTCATTCTCCTGCCAACGTAGCAGTTCGAAAGCACGTCAAAGTGCAAGTAGATAAATAGGCAGCGCTCCAGCGGGAAGGTAAATGGCGTTTCAGTGCGCCGCTCTGGTTTGCCAGAAGGGGCTTAGTCATGCTGGCTACATGACCCGGAAGCTGTACGTTGGCTCCCTTGGCCAATAAAGCAAGATGAGCGCTGCAACCCCAGAGCTGGTCACGACTGGACCTAATGGTCAGGGGTCCCTTTACCTAACTCTTCATTAGGACACCAAACTGAGGTCTTGCAGCGTGCACATTAAAAAACTAATCAGTCATTTTGCTTAGAACAGGGATAATTAACATGTGGCCCTCCACATATTCTTGGACTCTCGCTCTCATCAGCCCCAGGCAGCATGGGCATGGTGAGGGACAATGGACAAAGTCCAGAACCATCTGGAGGGCCACAGGTTTCCCACCCCAGTTTAAAATGAAGTGACCCATAAGCTAAAAGCTCTTTTACAAAACTTAACATGAAGGATGAGGATCTCAGTATTATCATATTTTTATTTTTTAGATTGTGTCCAAGGAGTACCTTGGCTCCAAACAAATATATGCCCAGTGCATATCTTTCTTTAAGTCTTTGGTTCAATAACCAATAATGCCACATTTTATTTCATATAGAAGCATTCTGAATAATGCATATTAGGTTAATAACCTCTCAAATATGCTGAGTCCCTTTAATATGAAATATTTTTCCCCGCATATCATGAACCAGACTCCTAACTTTTAAACACTGGAAAAAGAGACAACCAATTTACCTGGCACATAAGAAGCCATACATTTTACCAATGAAATGGTTTTGTTTTTTTTAAATTCACACATCAGAATTATTCTTATCACACCACTGAACTTCCTATGTCTAACAATGATTGCTTGTTACACCAACAATTTTAACCAGGCATCCTCAAAAGGCGAAATCAGGGCCAAAACCAGAATAGCGATTTGTTCATTTATTATTTGTGCTCATAGTGCAATGTGTACTTCACCAAATGGGCCTAGGGCAGGTTGGAAAATAATGAAAATCGCCGAAGAAAAACACAAAAATGACCAGTATCAAAGCAAAGGTGGCAATACGTCCACACAACCATAGACCTAGGTGAAGAGGCCCATCTTGATGAATTGCTGAAAAGCATTACAACAGGCCTCCTCAAACTCAGCCCTCTGGATGTTTTTGGCCTACAACTCCCATGATCCCTACCTAGCAGGACCAGTTGTCAGGGATGATGGGTATTGTAGTCTCAAAACATCTGGAGGGCCGAGTTTGAGGAAGTCTGCATTACAGTAATGGTTCAAGCTACACTCAGAGGGGAGGTCACCTCGGAGGAGAAGGGCCATCACAGAAGCCTTCTCACATGCTTTGCAGTGCTTCTCACCCTTGGCTCCCCAGCTGTTGCTGGACTACAACTCCCATCATCCCTTGGACCACTGGTCCTGCTAGCTAGGGACGATGGGAGTTGTAGTCCAACAATAGCTGGGTGCTTAAGGTTTGAGAAACACTATGGCAACACAGAGGATGACAGCACTACCAGTAAGGCTACCAATTGTAGGGAACACAAAAAATAAGGACTGTCCATGGGATACACAGCAAATGGCATCATGGGCAGCCCCTTAGACCGCATGCCATCTAGAGGCAAAAGCAGACAGAGCAACGAATGTGACTGTTACCTCTGTGCAGTAGGCATGTGCTTATCCTTCACCCAGACAAGCAAAATGCACCTGACGTCCAAGGACTTTCAAATCAGGAAAAAGCATGTTTGTGGGACTGAGGTTCTGCCCATTATGCAGGGACAGAATGCATGTCGATACAGAAGCTTTCAAGAGGCTTTTATTTAGAAGGCTTAACCTCAAAGAGACCACCTAAATACAATACAAAAGTCAGAGATATTAAGGTGGGCACTGATAAGGATTTACAGTGGTACCTCAGGTTACAAATGCTTCAGGTTACGAGCTCCGCTAACCCGGAAGTAGTTGCTTCGGGTTGAGAACTTTGCCGCAGGATGAGAATGGAAATAGCGCTGCAGCGGGAGGCCCCATTAGCGAAAGCGCGCCTCAGGTTAAGAACAGTTTTGGGTTAAGAACGGACCTCCGGAACGAATTAAGTTCGTAACCTGAGGTACCACTGTACTGTTTTAATAGGGCTGATTGTCCATTTCATGGGAAATTATTACAACAGCAGTGAAAATCAAATGCCATGCTCTCTACACTCACCCGTGGCTTGCTGAATTGCTTCCATCACAATTTTTAGGGGTATCCCCGGTAGCTTGATATCAGCCTAATGATACACAAGTGAAAAAGTTAAAATCACTATCAACGGCATCATTTTTTTCTGGAACAGAGGTTTATTTCAAATTAAAAGGATTGGAGGAGGATACCTGTAAGGCAGTGATTCCTTTATTCGTTCCAGCCATTTTGAAGTCCATATCACCATGATAATCCTCTATTCCCTGCAGAAAATAAATATATTCCAAATGTCTTCCCAAGACCACAGAGGTTCTACTCACAGACCCAAAAAACCAACACCCAGCCCTGAACATAATAAAGGGATGCAAATTCTACCACAATAGGTTAAAATAATTCCTACATTTCGCCTGCAACCACAAAACCTATACTTGCAACATATTTTCACAGTCGGTGCCTGTCTGAGGAAGCTTTAGCGGAAGTCCCCTAATTATAGTTTCATGGTTTCCTTGGAAAAAGTCAGATAACAAAGTAGGGGTATTTTGTGTAAGAGTTTGAATACAACTGCACTACAAGCTTAAGCTTATTTTAAGCCAATGGAAGTGGTAAGAATTCAATAAGAGAACACTAGCTCCATCAAAAGAATTATGATTCCCAAGATTTCAGGTGTTGTTGTTTGGTCGTTTAGTCGTGTCCAACTCTTTGGGACACAGGTGGCGCTGTGGGTTAAAGCCTCAGCGCCTAGGACTTGCTGATCGAAAGGTCGGCGGTTCGAATCCCTGCTGCGAGGTGCGCTCCCGCTGCTCGGTCCCAGCGCCTGCCAACCTAGCAGTTCGAAAGCACCTCCGGGTGCAAGTAGATAAATAGGGACCGCTTACCAGCGGGAAGGTAAACGGCGTTTCCGTGTGCAGCTCTGGCTCGCCAGAGCAGCGATGTCACACTGGCCATGTGACCCGGAAGTGTCTCCGGACAGCGCTGGCCCCTGGCCTCTTAAGTGAGATGGGCGCACAACCCCAGAGTCTGTCAAGACTGGCCCGTACGGGCAGGGGTACCTTTACCTTTACCTTTAACTCTTTGTGACCCCATGGACCAGAGCACGCCAGGCACTCCTGTCTTCCACTGCCTCCCGCAGTTTGGTCAAACTCATGTTTGTAGCTTCGAGAACACTGTCCAACCATCTCGTCCTCTGTCGTCCCCTTCTCTTTCTGCCCTCCAGCTTTCCCAACATCAGGGTCTTTTCCAGGGAGTCTTCTCTTCTCATGTGGTGGCCAAAGTATTGGAGCCTCAGCTTCACGATCTGTCCTTCCAGTGAGCACTCAGGGCTGATTTCCTTCAGAATGGAGAGGTTTGGTCTTCTTGCAATTCATGGGACTCTCAAGAGTCTCCTCCAGCACCAGAATTCAAAAGCATCAATTTTTTGGCAATCAGCCTTCTTTATGGTCCAGCTCTCACTTCCATACATCACTACTGGGAAAACCATGGCTTTAACTATATGGACCTTTGTTGGCAAGGTGATGTCTCTGCTTTTTAGGATGCTGTCTAGGTTTGTCATCACCTTTCTCCCAGATTTCAGGTAAGCAGACACAATTACTGTATACCAATTCATGCATATGTCTAATGCAGAGGTCTTCAACCTTTTTGGGTCCATGGGTCCCTTGACCAACTACATTCATTCTGCTGCACCTCTGTGGGGCTCAGGAGCCCAGTTATGTCACCCCTTGCCTGCTGAGCTGGCAGCCTCTCACCCTTTTCCAAACACCCTCCCTTGTAGAGTGTTCACTCAGCCTCCTCTCCTCTGCCCTCTCCTTGGGAGTCCTCTGGGCAGACACTGCATCCACCACTGGCCTCTGAGCTGCCTTAGCTCCCGGCAACCAGCACCCCTGTCCAGCCACAGAGGCACCATTCACCTGGGGAGCTGGTATCCAGGGTTCCTGCAACAAACAGCTGTGCAAGCCTTTTGGAGGCAGAGACGTGAGAGGGCATCAGAGGAGGGAGGGAAGGACAGAGGCCAGTGTTGCCCACAGCAGCCCTGACCACCATTCAAGGCACCCCAGGGTGCCACGGCACACTGGTTGAAAACTACTGATCTAATGCGATGCTGTGATTAATGTGAGTTCTGTTGCAGATGTGGAATATTTTTGCACGGATAGCAGATTTTGAACATCTGGCAGTCAATGTGATAAAAACATTAATGTCAAATCAGGTACTGTGGTTACAACAGGCCGTCAAATTATTCCCCATTTTAGCATTGTGGCTACTAATGAAGTGTTAAGGTGGCTGTTCTGCATGTAAACGCTATGCATTCTCCAACGTGAACTAATAATAAACAAAGGGAACTTTTATAATCATTTTGTACTATCCAAAGCAGGCACCCCCAAACTCGGCCCTCCAGATGTTTTGGGACTACAACTCCCACCATTCCTAGCTAACAGGACCAGTGGTCAGGGATGATGGGAATTGTAGTCCCAAAACATCTGGAGGGCTGAGATTGCTGATGCCTGATATAGGGAATCCTCTAATCCTGTAAAGCAATCCTGTATTATTATCTCATATTGCAGATGGAAGGGATTAAGGAGAAGAGATGGTAGTTTGTCTGAATTCATAACAGAGGAGAGGTTCAAAAGGAGGACTTCCAGATTCATAGCCAAGCCTCCTAGCCACGTGTTATTGCCAATTTGTGCACAATTACCTATAATTTACACATGTCACAGATCTGAGTTTTAAGCTAGAGTCCAGATCTTTTGAATACTGAGAAACAGACTCAATTAGGAACTCTTACCAGAATGTCTGTTAGCAAGCGATAATCCTCAATGTCTCCATTTTTTTCAGAATTAGCCCTGGAAACCAAACCAACAGCAACACCTGCGACAGGAGACGATATTGGGACTCCTAACAATAAAAGAGAATATAGCATTTCAGAGTTTTGGTGCCACTTCCATTGACCTATGCATAAACACGTCCCAAAATATGAATTCCTCTTTGTGGAATACCTGCATCCATCAGTGCCAAACTCCCACCACAAGCAGAAGCCATTGATGATGATCCTGGAAACAGAAACCACAAGGTTATGCTATCAACCATTTTTGAGTAGCCACTAAAATAAATGATCTGCATATAAATAGGTTTCTTAGCAACACAAAAGAAATGGAGAACCGTTTGCCACCATATGATTTATATTTCTCCCTGGGATAGGGGGTTTTCTTTCCAGATACAAGAAGCACTCTGTTTTTGCACCATTTTGTTGTGGTTCAAAAATTTCAGCCAACGTCTGCAACAGTAAATGGTCTAAAGACATGTGCTCAAATTATGGGGGAAAGAGTAAGGTAAAGGTAAAGGGACCCCTGACCATTCGGTCCAGTCATGACCGACTCTGGGGTTGCGGCACTCATCTCGCTTTATTGGCCGAGGGAGCCGACGTACAGCTTCCGGGTCATGTGGCCAGCAGGACTAAGCCGCTTCTGGCAAACCAGAGCAGCGTACGGAAATGCCGTTTACTTTCCCGCTGGAGCGGTCCCTATTTATCTACTTGCACTTTGATGTGTTTTCGAAATGCTAGGTTGGCAGAAGCAGGGACTGAGCAACGGGAGCTCACCCTATCGCGGGGATTCAAACTGCTGACCTTCTGATCGGCAAGTCCTAGGCTCTGTGGTTTAACCCACAGCGCCACCCGCGTCCCTGGGGGAAAGAGTAGGGGGTCTCTAATGAAATCCACAAACATTAGGCCAAAGCCCATTAGCCAATTCATGACCCCTTGCGCCTTCTAAAAAGGGGGGAAATCTCAAAAAGTAATAGGGGTGAACCTCCTCCTTTGCCCTTCACATTAGCCTTGTGGTAAGGGCCCTGCCAGATTTCAAATCATAGGTGTGGGGCGAGTGGAGATAGTTTTATCAGTGCAAGCATTTCTGCTTACGCGATGGAACGATCTGCTTAGCGCTAAGTTGAATTCCACCCACACATTCTGAGCAATAGTTAAATAATAAAAATCAAATACCATTTGACTCCAGTACTTCTGAAGTAACCCTTATTGTGAAAGGGAATTCACTGGGAATCACAGGCTTCAAAGCCTTCTCTGCAAGTGCACCTACAAGTAAAAAATTATGTTGTGAATTACAAGGAGTAATTCAGTTTCAGTCTAAATATTCAGCTTCTTCTGTTCTTACTCACCATGGCCAAGCTCTCTTCTATTCATGCCAGTAATTTTGCCAATCTCGTTAGTTGCGTATGGAGGAAACTGCAAAATTTTAATATATCAAGAGGGGGAGAAAGTCAGTATAATGCTTTTCTGATTGTCAGCATTCATTTCAAGGCAAACATCCATGGAATTCACCCAAAAGGATAAAAACATGCTCATGCAATGAGTCATTTGCAGGGTTATTAATATGCTGCCCTTTGGAATAATCTTCAGCCACATATTTTAAGGTGTACACTTTCACAGTCGTCACAAAAACAATATGACCTTTAAAAAATAAACTATCTGGCTTATCCTATGTGGAGTTAGGCACTCCTAGTGAAAGCAACAGGGACACGGGTGGCGCTGTGGGTAAAACCTCAGTGCCTATGACTTGCCGATCGTATGGTCGGCGGCTCGAATCCCCACGGCGGGGTGCGCTCCCGTTGCTCGGTCCCAGCTCCTGCCCACCTAGCAGTTCGAAAGCACCCCTAAGTGTAAGTAGATAAATAGGTACTGCTTTATAGCGTGAAGGTAAACGGTGTTTCCGTGTGCTGCGCTGGTGCTGGCTCGCTAGAGCAGCTTATTCACACTGGCCACGTGACCCAGAAGTGTCTCCGGACAGCGCTGGCCCCCGGCCTCTTAAGTGAGATGGGCGCACAACCCTAGAGTCAGACACGACTGGCCCGTATGGGCAGGGGTACCTTTACCTTTTAATGAAAGCAACAATCTTAAGTAGATCAGAGTGAATACTTGCACTATAATTTGAAGTGATACCTCCAGACATTTTATCAGTTAAAGTAGTTTTACTTACAGTTGCTATACTATGCTGTAGAAATGGAAGTTTGAATTAGTGCCTGACTTTAAGGTTTAGACACTTTTCAGGATCTTCTGTTTCAAAATATGAAAGAGGTTTCTTTCAAAACCTAATTGAAACTCTCCAACATGTCTTAAAACTGCAGAAAGGTCTTAATGCTTAAGTTCAGCCATCTTCCAGCTTCGGTACTCAAAAGTTTCGCTGTCAATATAATTTGGATAACCTAAGGGATGATTTACAAATTGTCCTCTTAATAAGAGAGGGTGGGAAATCGAAAATTCCAGTGGATTAGGTTCCTTTGTGCAAGCAGCTATGGATGCAGAGCATTTTCAGCAATCACCTATCTGGTTCTGTATTCCAGGATCAGACTGATCCCACTGCTACTGTTATTATATTGTTACCTCAGAAGTTGAACGGAATCCGTTCCTGGAGTCCATTTGACTTCCAAAACATTCGGAAACCAAGGCACAGCTTCCAATTGGCTGCAGGAAGCTCCTGCAGCCAATCGGAAGCCACGTCAGATGTTCAAGTTCCAAGGAACATTCACAAACCGGAACACTCACTTCCGGGTTTGCAGCGTTCAGGAGCCAAAACGTTCAACTTGCAAGGCTTTTTATGAAGCTGAAGTGAGTTCCCATACCTCGTAGTGGAGCATGAAGTTCTTCTCCTTTATTCCACTAAAAACAGAAACAAGTGTTACAAAGAACGAAATGAGCTGCAAGTAATTTGTCCCTCTCCGGAAGGGAATGGGTACAAACGAGGGGTAGGTTTCTGTAATACCTTAAATACTAGGGGAAATTCTTTTCCCAGGAAGGCCATGCCTGCCTCTACCAGAGCTCAGAGAACAATATTAGGGTACAGTAAGCTACTCTATCGTTAAAACAAAGTGCATCTGAGCCCGGCTTATGCTTCAATGCGAAGTTGGGTGAGCAGCAGACCAACAACAGTTTAAATAATTTTTATCTGAGTAATCGTTTGCATACAGGCAGCGACCATTTCTCGCGGGTGTTCCAATCCTGTTCTGTCTTTGATCACGTGTCAGTTGGACACGGCTAAGATGGTTGCCGCCTATATGAGCAAAACCATGCTAGAAGTGTTTTTCTGATACTGAATACAGTGGTACCTCGGGTTACATACGCTTCAGGTTACAGACTCCGCTAACCCAGAAATAGTGCTTCAGGTTAAGAACTTTGCTTCAGGATGAGAACAGAAACCGTGCTCCAGCAATGCGGCGGCAGCAGGAGGCCCCATTAGCTAAAGTGGTGCTTCAGGTTAAGAACAGTTTCAGGTTAAGAACAGACCTCCGGAACAAATTAAATACTTAACCCAAGCTACCACTGTAAATAACAGATGAGGCAGCCTTTGTTAGATTCCTGCTTATTGCTAAAGCAAAGTCCGTTTTTTAATATATCCTGCCATTTCTCAATACATCTGCTCCACTGATTAGGATTTGTCCTTAACCAGTTAGAACTATCCCCTATGGAATAACCAACTCACATTCGAGTTGCCTGATCCAATAAAATTTTTGTCCCTACAGAAACAGAAAAAAGCAAAAACCCAGCAACTTTCTTCTTAGGAAAGCTTTTAATAACTACTTTTGCACTGTATTGTCTCAGGATTCTTCCAACAACTTAGCTACGTTATTTTGATATTCTTTTTTGCATGTGGCCAGTCTTGATTTCGCTGAAGGGGCTGAATATACCCATTTTCAATAACACTTAGAGAGATTGCCTTCAAAGAAAAGGTGATTTCATATGAATGTCGGGAGCTGCATTACCTCGCATCAGACTTGCCCATACAGTCCAGTTTATCGACTCTGGCAGCAGTCTGCCCCAAGCTCTCAGGCAGGGAGAGGTCTTCACCACTGTCTGCCACCTGATCCTTTTTAAATGGAGATGCCAGGATTGAACCAGGGATCTCCTTCATGCAAAGCATGAAGCTCTAACCACTGAGCTATGGCCCCTCCTGATTTACTTGAAGATTATGAACACAAGGTCCTAAAGAGTCACATGGTGCAATTAACACACCAAAGTCAAGTTGGGATTTGAAAGGAGAAGGGATGGTGGTATATATACCTTAAAGCTGTTGTGATAACGTCAGATTTTACACTCGATTCCAGTGAGTCAAATGTAACTGTGCAGAGGACCTAGAAAACAAAGGACCTACTGAAAATACTGTGGTTTAGGGGAGAGGAATTAAGTTCTCAACAAATAAGGAAGTGCAATGATTCAAAAGCAAGACACGTAAAAACCCAGATAAGTATTGCTCTGGGCACAAATTCACAATGATATCAGAAGGGGAATCATTGACATGAAGAAGAGGAGGAAGAGTTTGGATTTGATATCCCGCTTTATCACTACCCTAAGGAGTCTCAAAGTGGCTAACATTCTCCTTTCCCTTCCTCCCCCACAACAAACACCCTGTGAGGTGAGTGGGGCTGAGAGACTTCAGAGAAGTGTGACTGGCCCAAGGTCACCCAGCAGCTGCATGTGGAGGAGCAGGGAATCGAACCTGGTTCACCAGATTACGAGTCCACCGCTCCGAACCACTACACCACACTGGCTCTCTGTTTGCACTGCACTGTTTTGGATTTACAGAGAACAACTTCAAGTTTCAGCCCTCCCCCCTTCTTGGCTACAGGTTCTGCTAATTATGAACTAATCTAGAGGGCACATTTGCTATTTTAGCCCTCCCACCGTATACCGATTACAGCTGGTCGAGTCACTAATGCAGTTCAGAGGTGCGACAACTTTTAAATTGATATTTGTTAGAAGAACTTGCAGTAAAATATACACACAGTTCTTCTGAACAGATTTTCTTTTTGACACGGGGGGGGGGGAGGACTACCACACCCCCCCCCACACCCACCTCTCACACATCTCATATATACAGTGCTGTTTTCTTGGGGAACGCATAGCCCTAAACATTTTGTGAATCTAAGTTTGGTCTCATTGAGGGGCAGTGTGTGTGTGTGTGTGTGTGTGTGTGTGTATATATATATATATATATATATAGATAGATAGATAGATAGATAGATATATGCATGCGTGCAGTGCTTTTTCTAAAAAATTGATTAGGGGTACTCTCATTTTCCTACTCATATTGAAATACTGCCCTTCAATGAGGCCAAACTTAGATTCTCTCATATATATATATATATATATATATATATATATATATATATATATATGAGAGAGAATTTATCACCCTTCAATTTAAGCAGAGCAGCAGGTCTGATTCATAGATGCTGTTATTTTAAGCAATTCGCCCACGGGGAACCTTTTCATTCACTGACTCACACATCCCCCACACAGTGCGGTTTTTAATAGTGATGCAGAACATACGTGTGCTCTAATTTTATAAGTACGCTCGGAGAAAGTTAGGAATGATTTTGCACTTATTCAAATAAAGAATCAAGTTTATTTCAGGATGGTCTTCAGGAGCTTATCCACACCAACTAAGTCCATTTCGTAAATTTCATTTTAGTTGCTGACCCACAGCCACTGAACCACAGTATTTTTATTTTTGAGTAAAATAAAAAACGGAAAAAGGGGTGGGGGGTTAAAGGAAGATCAGTGAATACCTGGGTTTGGCCTCTCTGAAATAACGCTGATCCATGAAGGGTTTTGAACATGTCCACCTCGCAAGTGATGTTTCTAAGTGAAGTCAAGTCTCGACCATCACATCTACGGGAATAAAGCAGCAGAGAGGACGGTTTCCACAGGTTCCTCCCACCTCGGCTCTAGATTTGGGCCTACATTCATGAATATTTGGAGTCCAGTGCAAGTGTTATTATGGATATAACTGGGGGAAAGCGATGATTGTGGCTGCCCACCTTGCCTCTAGTCCAATCTGATGTGCACACATTTGAAGCCACAGTCAAATAAGGCCCCAAAGAGAGCAGGTTTTGGCCTCGGTCACACACTGCTCTTAAACATACTCAAACAAAACCATGATTTAAGGCTTTTCGATTTAAACCACAATGTAAAGCAGACTGGTGCACAGCACTAAAACCACAGGCGAAGGTATCTTTTTATATGCGACGGCGGCAGCAAGAGTTTTGATCGCAGCAAAATGGAAGAGTAATGAAATCCCCTCTATACAAGATTGGATCCAAAAGCTGACAGAATATGCCGAATTAGATGGTTTATCAGAAAAAAATAAGGAATAAACCAAAACAGGAATTTGTTTCTAAATGGGAGGTTTTCAAAGAATATCTGAAAAATAAATATAGTAGTTTAAATTCTGTTGCAGCATTCGAGGAACTTCAGTAATAATTGCTAGGTAGATAGAAGAAATTAGATTTATTGAGAATAAGTTTAATTATGAAAAAAATGTGTATTGGCAATAAGTAATATGAATTTGAAATATGGAATAGACGGGAAGTTGGGTCTTTAGTGTTAAGACCAATAGATGTTTTATTGTTTGCCAAGAAAATTATGTGTCTATGGTTATTTTTGTAATGTGTGTGTAATTTGGTATTTGTGTTTTTGTGTGTGTTTTTTCTTGTTGTATAAATATTTATATAAAAAAAACACACAGGCGATTTGTTCCTCTCCTGCTGCATTGCTGGGAGTGAAACCGTGAGAAGGCCTAGTGTTACATCCAAACTTGGGCTTGTGGCTTGTCTCCCTCCAAACAAACCACAAGCTGTAAGCTTTGTTCCTGGCTTACTGTTACTTTTGGTTCGTTTACAGCACATTCTTAACCAGGCCTACTCAGAAGTCAGATATATTCAATTCAGTGGGCAAGTATGGGGGCTTAGCACTGAGCCTTAGCTCCTGAAATTGCCTACCTAGACCTGCAATTGTGCTCCCAGCATGTTGTGTGCTCACCTTTAGACCATAGTTAAGCTTAACCATGGGCTTAAAGCGATGATATACGATATTTTTATTGTCATTGTCCCATGCAGAACAATGAAATTGAAAAACTACATAAAACTACTACAAAACTACATAAAACGTTCAAAACCCCTAAAAACTCTGAAGCCCCATTTTAAAATGCACTATACTATAGAGACCCCTTATGCTGCGTTTAGAACCAGAATTGCAGAAAACAAGGCTGTGTACCACAAAGTAGGAGCATACTGATAGTTCTATGTGTGTGAGCATCCATTCCTCAAAGGAACCAGGTGGAAGCTGCTAGGTATGCTAGACCACTGCAAACTGGTGCAAAGATGCTGCTGCTTTTGGCCTTTCAGTGTCCTTATTCCACGGAAGAACCTGTTTTAAAGACAGTGACCCGGAAAACACCATGTTTACCTCCTGTATTCATTCAGAACAAGATTTCTAAAGACTTCCTTCAAGACGACGTTAAAAGATTCCATGATTTCATAACAATCCGCTTCCGGGAACTTTTCTAGAGAGAAAGAAGAAAATTGAAACGAAACCTAAAACACAATGCTTATTCCCCCCCCAACTATATGACTAGAAGGGAAGTAAAAGGAATTTGTGACAGTAGGTGTCACAACTTGCTTTAAATTTTCAGTTAAGAAGAAGAGTTTGGATTTGATATCCGCTTTATCACTACCCTAAGGAGTCTCAAAGCGGCTCACAATCTCCTTTCCCTTCCTCCCCCACAACAAACACTCAGTGAGGTGAGTGAGGCCGAGAGACTTCAGAGAAGTGTGACTGGCCCAAGGTCACCCAGCAGCTGCATGTGGAGGAGTGGGGGAATCGAACCCGGTTCACCTGATTATGAGTCCACCACTCTTAACCACTACACCACGCTGGCGTTGGCAGGTTTGATGCTCAAAGCACCTAGGAGAATGGCTGGGGCATAAGATGAAGACAAAGAGCTGCACCAGTCTGGAGCCAACACACTGATTATCCTCAGTGCTGTCATGGGACAGTAGTGGGGCTCAGCCCCTCTCCTGAAATGCCGCCCCTCACCTACAGGGATCCTGCTGGTGATACTACTGTCCACCTGCATGTTTGGTGGGCAGAATGGTGAGCTCTGCACCAGTGGAGTGAAGCTGGCATGAGCCCATGGGCAGGGACAGGTCTGCATAAGACACACACACACCCCTTGGCACAAAGGGGGTTTGGATTACAGTGTCGGGCTGGTTTCTGTCTCTTTTCATTAAGCAGGTACACAGTACACAGCCCAACACTAGCCAAGAGTATTCTCTGTGCCTTTGGAGGTCAGAATAGAAGTCTGGTTTGGGGTGGGGGTACATGCTTCTGTCTACAGCATCTTCATCTTCAACACCCACAACAGGGAGGACTATAGCATAGGCTTAGTTCTCATGGGTGCAATTCAGCCCAGACACATTTATCTCTTCGGATTGCATATGACAGATTGCTCCTCATTAAAAATACAATCCAGCCCCCCACCCCACTGGATGTCAATCTGATTTTCAATTTGCAGAGAATGTTAAGAAATGAGGCAAGAAGCATTAGATCATGTGACACACACACACACACACACACACACAGAAGTGGTATAGCCCCAACACAGGTTCACCATTGAGTAAGAACCAGGCTACTGCAAATATCTGTATCCCCAAGTCCATGAAAAAAATGTTAGACTGCCGAATGCAGAACTGTTAAGACAAACCCTGGCAAAGTAAAACATTTTAGAACATAGCATAGTCAATTATGAGTGAGTCTGACCTTTCAGCTGCTCTTCTGTTTCAAGCCTGATTTTGTTAATTGCTTCATCTCTTGAGATCTAGGATGTAAGATATCCATTGACACATTCTGAATTTTATTAAGATGAGCTATAGAATCTCTTGCACATCCTACGCTTGGGAGCTAATGTACATCAGCACGCAGAGGCCATAGAAACACACTTCCCTAGAGAGTCACACCACTCAGTAGATGTGATCATAGAATTGGAAGGGAACCCAAGAGTTACCAGGCCCAACTCCAGGTAATGCAGGAACCTCAACTTGATCTTACATGACAATGACCACCCAAGCTCTGCTTATGTATGATCTAGCTGGGATCCTGAAAAAGCTTTTACCCTGTGCATTCTCCCAATGCGTGCAATTTCTCCATGCTGGCACCACCGATGGGGGACACTTTTAATTCCCACCGTATGCAGGCGGTTACCATTTTATGCTGGCCCTCAAACTTAGGAAGGAATCAAGCAGCAGAAGGCTTCTGGAGATACTCTTCTTGTTCTTTGGATCGGAATGGGAGGGCGCTGTGGTGCAGAAGGGAGCAGGCCAACTGAGGCTACAGCAAGTGGGTTCTTTGCATTGCCGTTTACATTTCATCTAACAAGAGGAACAAATTCAGAGCAGAATACCTAGACAGGAGTTGTGTGTGCATCTCTTTAAACCGGCTGAAGCCAAACAACTAAAACCCGAGAAGTGGTTCAGGCGCAATTTACCAAAGTACTCACTTTATCATGCGTGAAGTCGGAAAACACAGCAGTGATCTTTCCAGATGCAAGGCTTCAAGCACGGGAAGGCAGAGGAGAAAAGAGAAAGACAAAAAATTATAGCCAAATCATACAGTGGTACCTCGGGTTACAGGCGCTTCAGGTTACAGACGCTTCAGGTTACAGACTCCGCTAACCCAGAAATAGTACCCCGGGTTAAGAACTTTGCTTCAGGATGAGAACAGAAATTGCGTGGCAGCAGCAGGAGGCCCCATTAGCTAAAGTGGTACCTCAGGTTAAGTACAGTTTCAGGTTAAGAATGGACCTCCAGAACTAAGTAAGAGCTTAACCCGAGGTACCACTGTATCTGAATGCCAACCTGGTTGATCCCCATGACATTTAAAGCAGCAACAAAGGACAAGCAGAGAAAATAACAGGTGCTACACATAAATCCTAGCCAGACAGGCCAAGGCCCGAGTGACAGTTCTTCTCTAGTACCTCATTTATTCTGCCTCCAGAAGGATCCCAATCTGCCTTGAAGCAGACCGCAAAAATCAAACAGCTGTGCCAAGAAGATGAAAAGAAGCATACCTGCAACACATTTTGCCCACCTGAGTCCCACATGTTAGAGGTCTCTCAAGCAAAGAGAAGCCTTGCCATTTCCATCAGTTAAATAGTGAGGAAGTTTACCCTTTCTGCTTCATCTTATGAACCACTACAGAGAAAACTAGAGCAGAACAGTGGGCACCAGACCACTGCAACACCGCTGCTCTTGTTTTATTTCAATACAGTGGTACCTCAGGTTAAGTACTTAATTCGTTCCAGAGGTCCGTTCTTGACCTGAAACTGTTCTTAACCTGAAGCACCACTTTAGCTAATGGGGCCTCCTGCCGCCGCCGTGCCACCGGAGCACGATTTCTGTTCTTATCCTGAAGCAAAGTTCTTAACCTGAAGCACTATTTCTGGGTTAGCAGAGTCTGCAACCTGAAGCGTATGTAACCTGAAGCGTATGTAACCCGAGGTACCACTGTTATGCTGTCAGGGCATAAGGTATTTTATAGAACAATGTAAGTCAAAGGCTGGCACCTCTTCAGAGCAACCCCCAATCTTAGGTTAATGTTGGGGGTGGGGGTAGAAGCGGCAGTATAATCCCCTCCCCATTCCAACAGTCAATCACTCAATGAAGGTGTTTAGCTGTCATTAGGCTGTTTTGGGTGTGTGTGTCTCTTTCCACCCTAAATATTTTATTGTACTTCTGCAAACCTCAGTCCAACAATACCTCCCCCTCTCACACATGGCTGTTGCTGTTTTGGCTGCATAAGCAACAACACTCACAAGGACCGGGCGGCAATTAGATCTAGAACAATACACAGTCCTAATGCAATACACAAAGTCAGCGTGCGATGCGACCCTGAAGGCTACCAACATGTCGCCTTAGGCACTCGGAACACAATGGAACTGCAGCCAAATTGCAACAGTGCTGTAATTATTTCGGCAAAAGCTGTTGTGCCCATACTGAAGATGGGAAAGTTGAGGCCGAGAGGGAATTACTTGTCTAAGGCCAGCACCTGGTTTTCTACAGCACAGGTGAAATTTATAATGAGAATTTCCAGCTTATTCTTTTTTACTGGGGCACTAGCTTTCCAATCTGCACAGTGGAAAGTACAATTGAATGCTGTTACAGACAGGCATGAAATAAAGCCTAACTATTTGTCATGAGTGGGATGTGGGTGGCGCTGTGGGTTAAACCACAGAGCCTAGGGCTTGCCGATCAGAAGGTTGGTGGTTCGAATCCCCGCAAAGGGGTGAGCTCCCGTTGCTCAGTCCCTGCTCCTGCCAACCTAGCAGTTCGAAAGCACGTCAAAGTGCAAGTAGATAAATAAGTACCGCTCCAGCGGAAAGGTAAACGGCGTTTCCGAGTGCTGCTCTGGTTCGCCAGAAGCGGCTTAGTCATGCTGGCCACATGACCCGGAAGCTGGACGCCGGCTCCCTCGGCCAATAAAGTGAGATGAGCACCACAACCCCACAGTCGGCCATGACTGGACGTTATGGTCAGGGGTCCCTTTACCTTTTTATTTGTCATGAAGCAACAGAAGAAAGAACACCACACCAGAAAACATAAGATAAGACCGCTATAAGGCAGGCTTCCTGAGCCTTGGCCCTCCAGATATTTTTGGCCTATAACTCCCATGATCCCTAGCTAGCAGAACCAGTGGTCAGGGATGATGGGAACTGTAGTCTCAAAACATCTGGAGGGCCAAGGTTGAGGAAGCCAGGCTATAAGGTGTCTCATGGCTGAGACTATGTTTCACTTTATACGTCTAAAAAGTACAATTGCTTTAAAGAAAAAAAAGCCTCATTCAGTGTAGGTCAGATTTTTGTTTCTACTCCTTATGCCTTTTCAACCCCTGCCATGTATTTGGGTGTTCCGATTCGTTACTTAATTTATCTTCAATCCTCACTTTAATGCAAAGATGTTGGACAGACTCCAGCACTTCACAGCCTCTCTGTTCAAGGCAGATTCCCAAAATATTGCTCAGAGTGGTTGTGAAGAAGAGGGTGGAAGTTTAAGCTGATTCAGTAGCAGGTTTCCTACAATTCACAGGGAGAACCTCACTGCTCCAGACTGCACGCATATGAAAACACCCCTCTTGCTCTCTTCAATTATTGGACCACATGTGCCAAGCGAAATATAGTGGTACCTTAGCATGCGAACGGGATCCATTCTGGAGCCCCGTTCGCATCCTGAAGCGAACGCAACCTGCATTTGCACGTGCCGCGATTTGCTGCAGCTGCGCATGATGTCATTTTGAGCGTCTGCGCATGCGCGAGCGGCGAAACCCGGAAGTAATGTGAAACCCAAAAACGCTCAACCCAAAGTATGACTGCACGCAGCTTGACAAAAATACTTTTTTCCCTTAAAAATAAAAAAGGGCTTCTTCTTTAACTAAAATAAACCATGGGTTAAGAATTATTCATAATTCATAAGACAGTCCAACTGCCTTTACAGAGATGGTGAACTAAGTAGTTGCTTTCACTTAATGTTGATTTTTTTTTAATACAACCCACTTTAAGCCCCAGTGGCAGTTGGGGGGTGGCTGGGAGAACACTTTTTTTAAAAAAGAAGAAATTTGTGTGCTTTGTTATCCTGGTGCCCAGCTCTGTCCCGTTTTCTTCTCCAGAGACAGAAGGCAACATCAGCAGCTGGGCGGACAGGGGCCAAACAGGTCAACAGATTCTGCCAGCTACAAAACTGAAAATTTCCCAAGATGAAAAGCACCACTGTCATTGCTGAGCAGTATTTTGTGAGACACTGTTTCGTCAGCAGTGTTAGCTAAGGACGAGGATGGTGGGAAGCACACAGTGAAAAGGTTTTAACGTTCTGTTCAGATCCCTTGCTCTGCTCTGCCTGTTACGTTCCCAAAAGCAGAGACGGGTAGCCTGCAAGCCCAGTGGTCAGGAATGATGGGGATGGAAAAAAGCATCACCCAGAGGGTCACAGGTTGTCCATCCCTGGGTTCTTGCAGAGGAGGGGCAGTCCTAAAAATGAAATATTGCATATCCCTCCATATTCCCCACCAAACTGTTTTTTCTTCCACAGCTTCAGAATTTCAGGGAATTTCACATTCACCAAGGATTAAGCAAGCCTATTTTTACCAGCACAATTTAGGCTCCTACACACAAAGGAGGATCAGTAAAGAAAGGCAATTACTAAGACAAATATAATTAGTAAAGGGTACCAAACGGAAGAGAAAGTGATCAACAGCTGGGCTTTTATTTAGCATATGAGCAGAACAGTTTTAATATATCCTTTTCTTTCCACATCATAGCAGCTTTTGTTGTGTTTTGAAGGTGGGTGAAAATTTACGTAGGTGTATTTTAGATTTTTAAAATAAGGAAAGCCTAAATTCAGCTACTATATCTGCAGTTGCAGCCCACGTAGCCCAGAAAGCCTTTTGTGTACTTACTGCTTTGCACATTCCACGATCTGCTCAGGAGCAGTGAATAGCTTCTGCACGGTTCTCTTGGCAACGCCCTGTTCCTTTGCCAGCTGTTGTATGCCTTGAATTATTTGCTGGGTATGCTTCACGCCCACTTTGATAGCATGGCAAAAGTCCTGTTGCAATACGTTCTCGGCAGCAGCTTCCAACATCACTATTTATTCAGATTCAGAGATGGGAAAGTCAGTCACAGCTGTCTTCTTTGACTGATACTATCAACCAATATCACAGAGAAACCCAAATGGCCAGTGTGGATTTTGAAAACAGAAGCTAACAACTTAACTTGCACTCTTGCAACACAGGTCATTTCATTATGACATTGATCCTGATGAAGTAGAAACAGTAAGCCATGAGACATCACATACAGTCGTTTGAATGTAGCAGCCTGTTGGATCAGAGCAGTGGTCCATCTAGTCCAGCGTCCTGTTCTCACAGGGGCAAACCAGATGCCTGTGGAAAGTCTGAAAGCAGGAACTCAGCCCAACAGCAGTCTCCCCTCCTGAGCTTTCCAGCAACTGGCAACCACAGTGGAGACAGATCATAGCCATTGTAGTCTTATCTTCCATGTCTAATCCTGGTATGCCCTGCGGAGGACCTTAAGGTCCACAAATGACAACATTTTGGAGGTCCCAGGTCGCAAGGTGGTTAGATTGGTCTCAACTAGGGCCAGGGCCTTTTCAGTACTGGCCCCAACTTGGTGGAACGCTCTGTCGCAATAGACTAGGGCCCTGCGAGACTTGACATCTTTCCGCAGGACCTGCAAGACAGAGCTGTTCCGCCTGGCCTTTGGTTTGGACTCACTGACCCTGATGTTTCCCTCCCCTTATGGTCTTGATTTATCGGCTACTTTTAAAATGAGGCTGCATTTTAAATTTTAACCTGTATTTTAAATTGGGTTTTTTTTCTTTCCCCCCTATTATGTTTTTACTGTGATTTTATTGGTGTTAGCTGCCTTGAGCCCGGCTCTGGCTGGGGAGGGCGGGGTATAAATAAATCCAAATAAATAAATAAATAAATAAATAAATAAATAAATAAATAATATTTTAAAGTCATCCAGGTTGGTGGCAATCACTGCTGGGCGATATATCAATATATTGTCCAAAACTAGTTTGATGTCCGTACCGTGATATCAGATCCGGTTTCATAATTCTTGATCTGGCAATGTATTTTGAATCACGTGTGTGTGTGTGCTATGCAAAAAAACCACAATGTTGGGGAAACTGTGATACAAGCCAATGCTTCTCTCGACTCCCGCATTCCCTGTTAACTCTGCCAGCTCAGCTCTCCCGACTCCTGCAGAGGGCAGCGAATCACTGGCAAAAATCACGATACAGGGAAAAACGTGAAGCCAGCCAATGCCTCTACATAGCTCCATCCTTATTTCAACCATCATGATATATCAGCATATCACGATGCTTTGCTGTTGATATATCACGATGTTGAAAACCAGATATTGCCAAGCCCTAAACACTGCTTCTCCTGGGAGCAAATGTCATAGTTTAACCATGTGCTGTGTGAAGAAGTATTTTCTTTTGTCTATCCTGAATCTTCCAACACTCAGCTTCATTAGATGTTGCCAAGTTCTAGCTCTGCAAGGGAGAAAAACATTTCTCTATTGATTTTCTCCATACCATGTGTAAATTTATACTTCTATTACGCTTCCTCTTACTCATCCTTTTTCTGAACTAAGAAGCCTCAAATCTTGTAACCTTTCCTCTTAGGGGAGTTACTCCATTCCCTCGGTCATTTTGGTTACCCTTTTTCCAACTCTACAACTTCTTTTTTGAGGTGAGACAGCCATAAATGTACACTGTTTTCCAAGTGTGGTTGCACCATTGATTCAAAGAAAGACAAAGTTTCAGCCCAATTAATCAATTTAGTGAATGACCTCAAAACTGAGGAATCAGGAAACCACTTAAGTTTAGAACTGGTTCATACACATCAAAGTCCTTCAACACATCTCTCAGCCCCTCAATGTTCAATGCAAGAACCAAGAATTATTGCACCTGAAGTTATCTGAGGTGATACATGAAGTCTAACTGCAGTGTTTTGATCTGTGGTTGCTGATTCACACATGCTAGTCATCAAGTGATGAATATGCGTATGTGAACCAGCCCTTGGAGAGAGGCGCACACTGGTTTTCAAATGAGCCTTCCATGTAAGCCTTCTCTCGGTGCTGCCACTCTCACAGGCAGGTTTGGCAAGGATGCAGGAAAGAGCCTTCTCAATGGCTGCTCCCAGACTTTGGAACTCCCTTCCTAGAGAGGTTAGGCTGGCTCCCTCCTTGCTGTCCTTCTGATGGCAGGTGAAGACTTTCTGGTTCCAGCAGGCTTTTGGGAACCAACAGTTTTTAAGGAAAGGGCTGGTGTTGTGATATTCTATTAATGTTTTGTTATTTTTAAGTACAGTGGTACCTCTAGTTACGAACTTAACTCATTCCGGAGGTCCATTCTTAACCTGAAACTGCTCTGAACTAGAGGCGTGCTTTTGTTAATGGGGCCTCTTGCTGCCACTACACCGCCGGCACACAATTTCCGTTCTCATCCTGGGGCAAAGTTCTCAACTCGAGGTAACTCTTCCAGGCTAGCGGAGTTTGTAACCTGAAGCATTTGTAACCTGAGGCGTTTGTAACTTGAAGTACCACTGTACTGATTTTTTTCCTGTTCTTACTAACAGCTAAGCACAGGTGGGGGGAAAAACACTCCTTAAAATTTTTAGCTGTAAGCTGCCTTAAGTCCCTTTTAGGGAAAAAGGTGGAATATAAATAAATGGGATACCAGTAAGAACAATAATCATAAGGCTGACACCTGCTTGGCTTTAAAATAGCATAAAATGGCTTCATACTATACTCTGGCCATTTTACTAGTAAATAATCCATTTGAATCACTTACCAATTTGGCTACGAGGGGCTCCAGAGACCACTAAATCCAACGTGCTGGAAGACATTTCTTTCCGTGTGGGATTCACAACAACTTCGCCGTCAATCAGTCCTACCCTCACAGCACCTGAGAAGATACTCCATAAATTAAGATATTCCGTCAGTTAGCTTTTTGCAACTAAGGCAACACTAGCTTGTGAGGTTACTTTTCAGATGTGCTTTTAACATGGAAAAGCTAATGCAGTTTGGGAGAACTGCGTAGGGCTTGACTATTGATTAATTCAAGAGATTTTGCTGTGACACAGGAGTATTTCAGCAGCTGCACCTCTAAGAGCTGCCTACCCTTAATTTGCCTGTACTGGACACAACTGATAGGGATGAGGATTTAGCTCTGTTCAAGCAAGTATGATACAACTTGGTCTATCTGTGCTTTGACAGCAGGCAAACTCTGCTCTACATAGTATGTGGTGACCAGTAGATCAGAGAACTGAGGAACTAGTTCCCAGAGGGCAATTTAGCAGCTCCCTCCCCTTGCTGCACAGCAAACTACAATGAGTCCCTAAAGCAATTTTTGATACAGCAAGGAGAGGTTGGACAGCTGTTCAAGTAAAGACAAAGCAGAACTCCACTGTGTTGAAGGACAGGAGCTAATCACTGCAAAGGTTGCACAGACTGAATGTTAATTCACTGCTGGCACAGATCTGCCAAAATACCCCCCAAAAGGATAAGATTCCAAAGGAACCAATCAGAAACCCATGAGAGATGTGCAAGAGGTAATGAAGTGGGTCCTGAAAAATCTGGCCACAATATTACACTTTATTATGCTCCTCAGCAAATACTGAACTGGCTCTGAGTCCAGAGTGACTGGAGAAAAAAGGGAATACAGGATGAGGGGAGGTATTACCTGACCTATTCAAGTCCCTAAGGACATGCTCGCATGTGATCTGTCTATTTATATGTATGGATGTTTTGCTGTACATGTGAATCAGGTTTATATTGTTTGCAGCTAATGTCTGTATGCTACTTGTTTTCAAATGAAGCTATAATTGCCAATAGCTTTGCAACAATAAAGACTGACTACAGCGGTGCCCCGCAAGACGAATGCCTCGCAAGACGGAAAACCCGCTAGACGAAAGGGTTTTCCGTTTTGGAGGTGCTTCGCAAAACGAATTTCCTATGGGTTTGCTTCGCAAGATGAAAATGTCTTGCGAGTTCCTGAGGGGTTTTTTTCCTCCCCCCCCTTTTTCCCAAGCCGCTAAGCCGCTTAACAGCTGATCCGCTAAGCCGCTTAACAGCTGATCCGCTAAGCCGCTTAACAGCTGATCCGCTAAGCCGCTTAACAGCTGATCCGCTAAGCCCGCTAAGCTGCTAATAGCGCTAATTTTCGTCTTGCGAGGCACCACTGTACTTCGGAACTGGCCAGTCTTGCAGCTACAAAGATGCTCTTACAAGACTGAAGCAAGACTAATCTAGATATAACGTTAATAAACCAGCTCAGAGGCAGAACATCTCTTGAGGAGTTCCAAATATTCATTACAGGGGTGCAAACTTGAATAATATGGGGGGGGGAGGAGGTAAGCCCACCCCACATAACCGATCACAAGACGCATACAAGCACACCATTTGAATGGCAATGCTCATCAACTATTTTACTGAGTGTGTCTGTGTATGAAGGGACCTTGGCCCCTAGGAATTGGCTCATGATTCATTTCAAGTTTTATTTCCCCATTCTTCTATATATGTTCTGATATATTCAATGTATCAATGACTTCAAATGTATCAATGTATCAATGACTACTTAATATCCATCCTAGGTGGGGGTGGGGAGACACAGTGTAATCTAGCCTCTAAAGATTTCTAGCCTTCATGGTGCCTGGATTTTTAAAGCTTTTTTTTTTTTTAAAAAAAAAAAACACTTTACAGCTTCAAACTGGTGAGGTTTGCTTTCATTTCTCATAAACTTACACCATGCGTTTTCAGACCAATGCTAAATTTAAGTTAATGTATCTTTACTCACCAATGGGACCGTTCCATGGAATATCCGACAAAGCAAGCGCTGCGGAAGCTAAAAGTAATTGAGATGCATTACTTGAAAACTCTTTATACTGTTTTGCTAAGATGAACTAGTCTTGTTTGCAAAAAATAAAAAAAAAAAATTACCTCCATTGATGGCCAGCACCGCAGGATCGTTGACACCATCTACAGCCAAAAGATTACAAAGGATCTGGGGAAATCAAAAGAAAAGTTGATGCATGATTTCATGTAGCAACCCTGTTCATGTATATGGAGGTACCAGGATTATGTCTTTAGCTCAGTCCCCAATGAGGCATCTCCCAACGATGCGTTCTTTGTGGTTATCTAAAGTCCAACAGGTAAGCTCCTACCTGCAACTGGGCACGCGGTTGCCCAGAAGTTGCACGTTTAGATTTCTTTTCAGAAAGCTCAAGGCAAAGTACAGCTGCTTAAGGAATGAGACAAAACCTCGGGGGGGGGGGGGGACTCAGCCACACTCCAAACAGACGCGGTTACACCCTATACACCCTATATCCTAGCAGCATGCAAAGAAGGCTAATATTATTCAAGGTGTTGGGTGACAATCAAAGATAGTCATATTCAGAGCAGAACAAATTAAATCAATGGAGTTAAAATACTTAAATGTGGTCTATCCATAGAGTACAACTTAGCTGGGTATTACCCGTTATAGACTGTGCACCTATGGAAGTTGAATAAATGGATTTCTCTACAAATATAAAGGCCATCAGTAACATTTAGGTAAGGACTATCGCCTTACATGTGTGCTTCCACACACACTCTGAATGACATTGTGGTTCCTGTTTTGGATTTGCCCTCCCAACAAAGATGTGTCAGGAAGACCATCTTTATGTTCTTTTGATTCCCCCATGAAAAACCGTTCATTTAAAAAACAAACAGAGGTTCTTATCTGTCAGGTTTACCCAACGTACTGTGGGGTTGATTTCCCTTAATGCCCTACTGATTATGTATTATTATTGCTGCTTGCTTTTTGGGTTGTTAACGTTTTGTTGTCCAATAGTGATGTTATTCATTTTTGCCTTGTTTAAAAATTTAGGAGAGGGATTTTTCCAGAGCCAAAGTTTTAAGATATTTCATTTAATAAATACCTTTTGTGTCCCCTATGTTTCTCATTAATTATTTTCTAATAGACTGTAGAAAGAGAACACAACTGACTATTTCAACACAGCCGCCTCTCACAGGGAGGCTAACTGGATCCACAGCATTCCTTCCATGTACAGAAGGGCTCCTTCCATTCATGGAAAACACTGAGACCCAGCAAAGTCTTCTGTTGGAGGAAGCAAGGTAAGGCGAGTGACATTTCCTACCTCATGCAGCCCCTAACACCCCTCCCCCACTGCTTGAGAGTTACGGAGTTTTCCACGGGGGCCAGAGGAATTGGCAAAGACTGCCTTCCTCTCTTCCTCCAGCAGGAGGATCTCATGAATGAAGTTCCACTCAAAAGAACGCTGGATCCAACCCAGAGTGATATTTCCCACATTTCTTTAGTAGCAACATACAAAGCAGCTACAGTGGTTCCCCCAAGACGAACGCCTCGCAAGACGGAAAACCCGCTAGACGAAAGGGTTTTCCGTTTTGGAGGCGCTTCGCAAAACGAATTTCCCTATGGGGTTGCTTCGCAAGATGAAAAAATATTGCGAGTCCCCGCGGGGTTTTTTCGCTCCCCCCCTTTCCTAAGCCGCTTAACAGCTGATCCGCTGATAAGCCGCTTAACAGCTGATCGCTAGAAGCCGCTAGACCGCTGTAGCGCTAATCCGCTAAGCTGTCAATGGGCTTGCTTTGCAAGACGAAAAAAAACGCTAGACGAAGAGAATCGCAGAACGGATTCTTTTTGTCTTGCGAGGCACCACTGTATTTAATAGTGGTATCGCACTAACACCACACTAGGAACTAGGCTAGAAGTAAGAAGTGATCAAAGCAACTTACCTGTGTATCATAATAGTAGCCTGCTGGAAAGAGTGGTCTAATGGAGCGATCTGTAAAACAGTATTAAATATTTAAGGTCATCTCTCTCTCTCTGTCTGTTTTCACAAGCTATTCATATTGCAGCAGATAGGGACATAAAACCAGTTAAGACAATTCCCTGATGCAAAGCAGGACTGCCTCCCAAAAACCATCTCCTGGGATCCAGGCAAACATGAAGATCGTATCCAGGCAAGAAATCAGTATCATTGGTTTCCATGGAAGAAATGCATGCAAGGCTCAATTACCTTGGAAGCCAGTCCACTGAAATCAATGAGATTTGCATCCAGGTTAGAATGTTTAGGATCAGGTCTATGTCATCCCAAGGTAAGTAGCACTTAAGGCACAATTTCCCCTAAATATATTAAGGAACTACTGCATCATGGGGAAAGCCTTTAAAAACAAAGTCCCCCTTTTCAAATTTCCAAGAAATTACTAAAATGGTTATAATAGAACACAGCTCAGACTTATAGTGCATACCTATTACTCTGCTTGTAAGAATTTCTTTATCGGTAGAGCTCAGTTCTCTTCTCAGATAATTGGTAGGAATTCTTCCTGCTGCAGCAGCTTTTTGTCGATAGTCAACCTTACAGAAGAGACAATATAATTGTTCCCTTTTATTTTATTAAGCACAGGACACTTTAGAAAATCACAAGATACCAATCCAGTTTATCTGATTCACCCAGAACAATGAAATAATTTCATAGACTTTTGTCTAGAAATGTTTTAAATTGGATTATAACAAACTAGTATAACTTTATAGGTAAAGGTAAAGGTACCCCTGCCCGTACGGGCCAGTCTTGACAGACTCTGGGGTTGTGCGCCCATCTCACTTAAGAGGCCAGGGGCCAGCGCTGTCCGGAGACACTTCCGGGTCACACGGCCAGTGTGACATCGCTGCCCTGGCGAGCCAGAGCTGCACACGGAAACGCCGTTTACCTTCCCGCTGGTAAGCGGTCCCTATTTATCTACTTGCACCCGGAGGTGCTTTCGAACTGCTAGGTTGGCAGGCGCTGGGACCGAGCAGCGGGAGCGCACCCCGCAGCAGGGATTCGAACCGCCGACCTTTCGATCGGCAAGTCCTAGGCACTGAGGCTTTAACCCATAGCGCCACCTGTGCCCCATAGTATAACTTTATGCATTATGTTAAATACTTCAGTGCTACTCACCACCAAAGGCATGAACTGAGATGGAGAAGGCTTCGTTTTACTGACCGCTGTCACCATCACTGATGTATCACCTAGCTTAATTTTTTTTTAAAAAAAAGAGGGTGAGAAAGATATTAGGCACATTTCTTCAGTACAGAGCAATGAGATATCAATCTCTTTTTATATTTGTTATATTTCTGGAAAGATTCGCAAAATGTATCAAACAACTGAAACATATTTCAATGGTATATGGTTACTGAATAATTTTCTACCTGTACTACAGCACATCCATCAGCGAATCGGGCTAATTTTCCAGAAGAGATTTCTAATTTTCTGAAAAAAGGAAATTAAAGAAAAGCTTCATTATGTGAAAATTTATATTTCTCTTAAATCTGTATGGCAAGGGGCTGCATTATTCAGCTGACAGGCAAACAGATCCTGCAAATGCCTGTAGGCATTTCACAATACTATAGTTAGAAGGTATGGAAAAAGGTACCCCACACATGTTTAGAGAAACTTTCATTTTACTATAAAACATCTGTGAGGGAAGAGTCTGCACAAGTTTTGCTCATATTTATATACATATATATCTTGAAGATATAACAGCAAAAATAAAATAAACATTACCAGCTCACGTTAACAATTAAGAAAAGCACTTTCGACCTTTGAACAAATGTCTTATCATCAACCTTGTTTGGATGCCTATTTATACATTTTAAGTCAGGACTGATGATTTTTACCGCACCTGCTCAGAAGTGACAGCAACGTGGGAACATGTTCCTGCTTCCACCTTGCTTTTTTAAAAATTTCATCTTTCCCCTCCCCACATTGCAAAGTGATCACTGGGAACGGATAACACGAAACGTGGCAAAAGAGCTATGCGGACAAACATTAAACTGCACCAAACTCAAGGCTGCTCCTTCTCTGGAAAAGAAATGGAAAAGTATAGTGGTGTGGTGCAGCAGTAACAAAAGCACAAGCACGTTTGCAAAGCTAAGCGGTGTCCGGCATGGTTTCAAACTGGATGGGGGGGGGGGGACTGACTGCACGTTGAGATTCGTTTGGACTAGGTCACCCTCTTACCAACAAAGGTCCGTATAGTTAAAGCTATGGTTTTCCCAGTAGTGATGTATGGAAGTGAGAGCTGGACCATAAAGAAGGCTGATCGCCGAAGAATTGATACTTTTGAATTATAGTGCTGGAGGAGACTCTTGAGAGTCCCATGGACTGCAAGAAGATCAAACCTATGCATTCTTAAGGAAATCAGGCCTGAGTGCTCACTGGAAGGACAGATCCTGAAGCTGAGGCTCCAATACTTTGGCCACCTCATGAGAAGAGAAGACTCCCTGGAAAATACCCTGATGCTGGGAAAGATTGAGGGCACAAGGAGAAGGGGATGACAGAGGATGAGATGGTTGGACAGTGTTCTTGAGTTTGACCAAACTGCGGGAGGCAGTGGAGGACAGGAGTGCCTGGCGTGCTCTGGTCCATGGGGTCACGAAGAGTCGGACAGGACTAAACGACTAAACAACAACATAAGAGCAAATGCTAAAAACAAATGGAATGAAAATATGCAGGAAATAATACTATGTTAAAATAAACCAGAGAAGGAGGTTGAGGGAAGTCCGAGGGAGGAAGGGAAACTCTTGAAGTAGGGAATTATTTGTTATGATACAATACTGGAAAAATGGAAAATGAATAAAAACGATTACAAAAATAAATAAATTCCCAACTGCAGGCAAACTGTTACAACCTATCCTATCTTCAAAGGAGGCCTCTTCCAACCCTGCGATTCTGTGATTCTTCACTATGCAAGGCGGTGAGGGCAAAGACACTCTGCACGTGGCCAGAGGCAACATCAAACACCCCCAGGAGTCAGGCGCGGCTTTGGGAACGGATTCCTTACCTGCCCCCCACGTCCACAGACACCGCTTTGGGGCCTCCAGCAGAGCTCCACAGGCCTCGAGCCCGAGCCAGCCGCGCCAGGCGGAGGCAGCCCGGACCCCTCAGCCAGGGCCCCATGGCGCCGTTACCCCGGCAAGCGCTCGCCCTCCGCCTCAGCCACGAAAGGCAGACTGCGCTGGCGGCCGCCATGACACCACAGTCGCCCGGCAAAGCGCGACCTCCGACCCCGCGCTCACTTCGCACTAAGGCGCAAGCCGATTGGCTTCCCGCGATAAAACCGCCGGCAAAAGGGGCGGAGCAAAGGGGAGGACCAATGAGAACGGAGCTGTGTTGAGGTTCGATTTCGATTCCCCCGAAAGCCAGGGAGAAGCCGGCGACAGTGCGCACGCGCCGGAGCTCGCCTCTCAGTGGCCGGCCCGATGCCGCGGCTGGGCCAATAAGAGGAGACTTAGGACGCCGGCGGCGTTTTCTCGCTCTCTTGTTCTTGGCAAGGGGCGCGGCGGAGCAGAGGTTCGATGCGCGTTCTTTCCCGCAAAGAATTGTGGGTGCTGTAGTTCTTTTTTGGTTTTGAATTACAAACTTTATTGAAACTTTGTGTGTAAATCAGTTGGGTTTCTGGCTGCTTTTTGGACTACAATTCCCATCACCCCGATCACTGGTCCTGCTAGTTGTAGTCCAGAAACAGCTGGGCACCTAAGTTTGGGAAATGCTGGAATTATCTAGTTCTGCATCTCTAAACTGTGTTGGGAGACAATGGAGGCTGGTGCCTTTGGGGTGAGGTCAAGCTACTGGACAGTTGCAGCGCCTGCTGTGGCTGTAGAGACCAATGTGGGAGAGACACGTTTTAATACTAAGAATAGTAATTATTATTTATACCCTGCCCATCTGGCTAGGTTTCCCCAGCTACTCTTGGTGGCTTCCAGCAGAATATAAAAAATATATATTCTTTTGCAGCTGGGACATATGAAGGTGCCCAGTTGTGCTGCTGTAGATGCACCATGGAGTTTCTTCGGTATACCTGAAGGAGCATCTCCACCCCCATCGTTCTGCCTGGACGCTGAGGTTCAGCGCCGAGGGCCTTCTGGCGGTTCCCTCATTGCGAGAAGCAAAGCTACAGGGAACCAGGAAGAGGGCCTTCTTGGTAGTGGCGCCCACCCTGTGGAACACCCTCCCATCAGATGTCAAAGAGATAAACAACTACCTGACATTCAGAAGACATCTGAAGGCAGCCCTGTTCAGGGAAGTTTTTAATGCGTGACATTTTAGTGTATTTTTGGTCTTCGTTGGAAGCCGCCCAGAGTGGCTGGGAAACCCAGCCAGATGGGCAGGGTACAAATAATAAATTATTATTATTATTATTATTCTCTCTGCAGTCCTCCTAGCAGTCATTTCTTCTATGGTCAATTCTGTGGCCACACGACTGCATATCTCCAGGCTCTGAGGATGTCTGCATAAGCAATGAAGGAATTCCCTGGATTTAGACTGCTTCATATGGGAAGAAAGGCTTAAACAGCATTGGAGCTTTGGGCCTCCTCATAACTCTGTAGCCTGCTAAATATACTGTACAAACAACTAGGGCCAGCCCAATCTATTTTGGTGCCTGGGGGAAAACACAAGATGGCGCCTCCCCCTCCCTCCCTGCCAGGGAAGAAGGGGTGAGTAAAGATCTACATCAGGAACAAAGAGAGGATAAAGATTTACATTGGGATCTGCTGCCTCTGTGGATCTTGCCTCCCAAGGCTGGACACAGACACAGGCACAAAGTTACAGATAGGTAGCCGTGTTGGTCTGCCATAGTCAAAACAAGAAGAAGAAGTGTGCATGCACACGAAAGCTCATACCAAGAACTAACTTAGTTGGTCTTCAAGGTGCTACAGGCACAAAGGTTTGTGGAGCAGAGAAGGGATGTAGTGACATCCAGACAGCACAGATATCTCAGTGGAGTTTGTGCCACTAAGTGGTGTCCAAACTTTTTTCAAAGAGGGCCAGATTTGATGAAGTGAAGGGCCGTGAGGGCCGACCAAAGTTGATGACCAAAAGTTGTTGTGCTTTTTAAAAGATTGAAGTTGTTGAGCTTTTTTTAGGGTTGAAATTGTTGAGGTTTTTAAAAGATTTTTACCCCAGGAAATAAACTGCACAGAGGCCAGATTAAACCGACTGGTGGACCGGATTAGGCCCCCGAAACAGACTTTGGACATGCCTGCGTGACTAAGGGTTCACTTGGCTTTCTAGACGAAGCCTTCCAACTACAGTGGTACCTCAGGTTACATACATTTCAGGTTACAGACTCCGCTAACCCTGAATATTACCTCGGGTTAAGAACTTTGCTTCAGGATGAGAACAGAAATCATGCGGCGGCAGCAGCAGGCCCCATTAGCTAAAGTGGTGCTTCAGGTTAAGAACAGTTTCAGGTTAAGAACAGACATCCAGAATGAATTAAGTTCTTAACCTGAGGTACCACTGTACTTGTTCAGACTTAATAAACCAGTATCTGCATATAGGCAGATACCTATATCTTCAAAGATATCTTCTTTGAAGATGCAAAACAACACTTGCAACTGTTGGTCTTTAGGTGTGGCAAAGACACTTTGTGTTGTTCCAAATATAATTTGACTCTGTGTCTTGTTGACACAGCCCTATGGCTTGCGGTGAAGCACATTGTTGAAACTCCTGCCCATTGAACAGGGGAGTTGATAAGGAGGTCTTGTTCAACAACCCCCCCCCCCCCGCAAATATCACACTTTCGTGGTTAGGAATGTGTACCGGAATGTGTGGGATAAGCACTTGCTTTGACACGTCATCTAACATCCCTGCAAACAAATCAGAATTAATGCTTATTAAATAGCCAACATCATCTAATCTCTCTGCAAGCAATTCAGGAAACAGGTCACTGAGAACTACCCAGTGTTGATTTTTAGAGATTAGTAAAACCAACCAAAGAACTGGGGTAACACCACTAAAGCAAAAAAGGACAGGGAAGAACTTTGTTTGTTCAAGTCATTTCAAGGGGAAATATTGTTCAAGAGCAAATGTACAAATAATGTAATATAACATAAATAGAATAGCTAAAAAAAGGGTAATTAGTACAAAACTGAGTGAAATTTATTATCATAAGCTCATGTTAAGCTGTTGAAAGTTATCAAGCTCCTTTATATAAAGTAAACTCTGGAAATTTAAAATATAATATATTATTTTCTATATAAAATTTGCATGTACGGTCGTACCTTGGGAGTTGAATTCTCCATTATGGAAGTCCATTCAACTTCCAAAACGTTCAGAAACCAAAGCGTGGCTTCTGATTGGCTGCAGGACATTCGGTCCCCGAAAATCTTTCGAAAACCAGAACACTCACTTCTGGGTTTCAATCGTTCAGGAGCCGATTTGTTTGGGAGCCAAGGCGTTGAAGATCCAAGGTACGACTGTACAAAAAAAATCATATACCTTAAAAACAACAAAAATAATAATGACTGGCGCATCTTGGGGAAAAAACAGCAACAACTGAAGAGACCTCTCAACATGAAAGGGGCACATGAAAATTAAAATCAAGGATGTCTGTTGAACCTTTGCTAGAAGTGTATTCCTCAGCATGGGATTGGTGACACTAAATGTCCGACTTCAATTGAAGCTACAGAGCTACAGTAATCTGCTGAAAAACTGGCAACCCTAAAAGAAGAGACAGACTTAATAGCTCTGAGTATTATATACCAACTTTATGGTGTACTATGGAAAGCAAAAATGTTTTTAATTATGCTTGTGTGTGTTTAGGTATGATACATTATGGACAAGTCTTCTTCTTATTTTTTAAAAGGATATTAATTATTCCATGAAGTGTAAAGTTATATAGCTCTCTTGTTGGAGAGCAGAGATGATTGTTCATTCATGCTCAGACAGCAGAATAATGTGAGCTCAAAGCAACAATTGTGCCAGTATTGGACTTCACACATGATTAAATTAGTACTAGCTGATGTGCATTATACAGTTGCACGCAACTTCAGTCTCGAAACAGCGATAGACTCAATGGGTGACTAGCTTACTGAGGTGTGGTTACTTTAGAATGAAGGTAAGTGGCTGTGGTATCTTTGAGGATATGTGGCTTTATTTACACATATATACAGCCTGAGCAATGGGACGGGGTGGCGCTGTGGGTTAAACCACAGAGCCTAGGGCTTGCTGATTAGGTCGGCTATTCAAATCCCCGTGACGGGGTGAGCTCCCGTTGCTCGGTCCCTGCTCCTGCCAACCTAGCAGTTCGAAAGCACCTCAAGTACAAGTAGATAAATAGGTACCGCTCTGGCAGGAAGGTAAACGGCGTTTCCGTGCGCTGCTCTGGTTCGCCAGAAGCGGCTTAGTCATGCTGGCGACATGACCCGGAAGCTGTACGCCGGCTCCCTCAGCCAATAAAGCGAGATGAGCGCCGCAACCCCAGAGTCGGTCATGACTGGCCCTAACGGTCAGGGGTCCCTTTACCTTTTTACAGCCTGAGCATAGGAATGTAGGACTCACAGTATTAACACTCCCGACAGACCTCACTTCCCCATTAAGTTTTCCAGGGAATCCCAGCACAGAGCAATGCAAGCCACTGTGTACCCAGCTTCCAACATAATCCAAAACACTCTCTCTCTCTCTCTCTCTCTCTCTCTCTCTCACTCACACACACACACACACACACACAAAAAAAAAAGCCCCCTTGCCCTATTGTTCTCCAGCCTAGGATGATGTGGCTTCCTACCAGGCAAGGTGGGGAAAGCCCCCTCCCCATTTGTATCTATGGCAACAGAGATTACTCTTTTAAAATGCAAATGGCGGGAACTTAGCTGAGCAGCTAAGGCCATTCCACAAGCTTCCTCCTATAGATTCTAGCCTCCCATAAATAATAATAATAATAATAATAATAATAATAATAATAATAATAATAATAATTTATTTATACCCCACTAATCTGGCTGGGTTTCCCCAGCCACTCTAGGCGGCTTCCAACAGAATATTAAAATACAGTAATCCATCAAACGTTAAAACGTTAAAAGTTTCCCTAAACAGGGCTGCCTTCAGATGTCTTCTAGGGATCTGGTTGTTGTTGTTCTTCTCTTTGACATCTGATGGGAGGGTGTTCCACAGGGCGGGCGCCACTACCGAGAAGGCCCTCTGCCTGGTTCACTGTAACTTGGCTTCTCGCAGTGAGGGAACCACCAGAAAGCCTTCGGCACTGGACCTCAGTGTCTGGGCAGAACGATGGGGGTGGAAGGAATAGGTTTAGAAGGAATCTGCAGTGTCTTTCAGACTGACCCCCCCACAAAAACTTACTTCAAAAACTTACAAAACTAACTTCACTTCCTATCTGGAGCTAGTCTGAAATAACTATTTCTATAACAATGCAAAAATAGCTGGAAGCTATTTCATTTTCATTTTATTTATTGCTTGCGGCTTACATATATTTCACAAGAAGAAGTGTGCATGCACACGAAAGCTCATACCAAGAACTAACTTAGTTGGTCTTTAAGGTGCTACTGGAAGGAAATTTTTTTTTATATATTTCACAAGCAATTGACAGAGCAGTGGTGTCATTTTTGGAGCGTCACTTACGGAAGTCAGATTCGGTATGTATGTGTGTGTGTATATGTGTGTGTGTGTGTGTAAATATGAAATATGAAAATATGAAAAAGTGTGTTGTGCTCCCCGACGAATATTAACAGATCTATTGTAGCACAAGTTTTTGTGAACTAGTGTCCATTTGATAAGATGGGTGAAGTGCCATCATTAGTTGGTTCATACATAGAGAGAACAGAGAAGAGAGGGAATAAATGCAAAGCTGACGTATTGAACAGTAACGGACAACCTGTAGTCTTCCACAAGTTGCTGGACTACAATTCCCACCGTCCCTGACCTCTTTGCAGGGTGGCTGGGGTTGATGGGAGTTGGAGTCTAACAACACCTGGAGAGACACGGGTCCCTCATCCCTGGAAGAGAGCGTAAGTGCCGTGACCATCCATGGTAGTGAAAATGGGCAAATGCCAGCTATTAACCTGGCTGATGCATTCTGGGCTAAAGGACCGTTCCAAGTCTGCTCTGCATCAGGGCAACAAGATGAAGGCACCGCATTCTGAGATCATATTGTGGAAGGTAATTTTGAGTCCAAGCTGGTGAGCATCTACCATGCACTGGGTGAGTGACATTTGATGATCAATAATTCACTTTCTATTGATAGGGAAGCTGCTTTAATTGCTCTCTGGTTTATGGAAGATCGAAGAGGTCGTGTCAGTCTCATCTGCTGTGTTTTTTGGTTTAATTAGATCTAGCCTGGGGAGGGAAAAAATTATCTCTGCACATAGGTGGCCTCTCTGTTTATTAACTTCCTTCAGTCGTCTTGTGCACTAATTGAGATCTCAAAAACACTGTATAAAAACAATGGCTGCTCCCAGACAATCTGTTTCTTGGGCATTCATTCTGATTTGCCTGCGCAAAGTTTATGGGGAGGTTAGACAATGTTTGCTATTTACTGCGCGTCCATTCTGATTTGTTTCTGGGAGAAATTATGTGATACTGCATTAAGCAACCATTATCCCACACTTTCCAAAGCGTTTCCTAGTCACTTTCCTTATTGCCAAAAGCCCTATTTTGTTTTGGTGTGTGTGTAGGGAAAGCGAGTTTGTTGTGCAAGAGCTTTAACAGCACAACCTGAATTTGCTGTTATGTCCTTGTCGCTATTATTTGGGTGGGATTTAGTCTGGTGTCTGAGTACAAGGATTGAATGCAGAAGGGCTGGATGAACGGAAGCCAGTAAACAATGAGTTAATGATAGTAGTAAGTATGTGAGAAAGCATGGTCTCCTGATTCACCCTGTATTTGTCACATGCAGCCCTATTTCCGTTCCACTGCAGGTTGTATTCTGCAAAAAAACTATGTTATTCGTCTCCCCACCTACTGTGGCGAAAATTCCTTAATTTACTTAATTACTTAAATAAACTACTTAATTTATTACTTAATTACGTAATTTACATAAGTGATTATGTAAATTTTGTAGTCATTTTGTAGTCTGGAGCCAATTGAGGATTCCCAGGTAAGATCCTCCCTCTATTGTGTGGGCAGGTAATCCCTCCCCTACCTGGCCTGGTCTCCTTGGCACCGCTTCCCCCAGTTGGGATTGGACAACTGACTGAGGTAGGCAGAGACCTCCAGGTATCCCACCTGAGGGAAGGCAAAGCCAAGCCTATGCTGTTGGAGCCACTCCAGATCTAGGGGCTGTACGCGTCCACGCAAAGGGCGCCCCCCGTTTTAAGCGGGGGCGGTCATTGTAGTCAGAGTGGGTGGTGCTGTGGATTAAACCACAGAGCCTAGGACTTGCTGATCAGAAGGTCGGTGCTTCGAGTCCCCATGACAAGGTGAGCTCCCGCTGCTCGGTCCCTGCTCCTGCCAACCTAGCAGTTCGAAAGCACGTCAACTGAAAGTAGATAAATAGGTACCGCTCCGGTGGGAAGGTAAACGATGTTTCCGTGCGCTGCTCTGGTTCGCCAGAAGTGGCTTAGTCATGCTGGCCACATGACCTGGAAGCTGTACGCCAGCTCCCTCGGCCAGTAAAGTGAGATGAGCGCTGCAACCCCAGAGTCGGCCACGACTGGACCTCATGGCCAGGGGTCCCTTTACCTTTACGTTATCCCACTTTCTTCATTTGCCATAGTGGCTAGCAGCCATTGCTAGTTTTGTCCCTCATGAATTTGTCTAATCTTTTAAAGCCATTTAAGTTGGTCACTGCCTCCTGGGGACACCTGAAGGGGCCCTGAGTATTTCTGACTTCGAAAGCAAGAAGTACTGAAAACAAAAGGCTTTCAAATTGCGCAAACTTTATCTCTTTCTTGACAGATACCCTTTCTCTACCATTAGGTGGCACCAATTAGCTGGTTAACCGCATACCCAACTTTTATTAAACTTTTCCGGTCCTCCACGTTCTTTTACGGGGGTGCAGTGACAATGGGCAAAACCTTGTAATATCATTACATCAAAAGTTGTTACAGCATATACACAGTCATACCTCATGTTGCATCCGCTTCAGGTTACGTCTTTTGAAGTTGCATCCCGTGGCAACTCGGAATTACCAGAACGGTTACTTCCGGGTTTCACCACTCGCGCATGCGCAGAAGCGCTAAATCGCGCCGCACGCTTGCGCAGACACGACGCTCCTGGATGCGAACGCTTCGAGTTGCAGACATGCCTCCGGGATACCAGTTAGTCCTGGTATGCCCCGCGGAGGACCTTAAGGTCCACAAGTGACAACATTTTGGAGGTCCCAGGTCGCAAGGTGGTTAGATTGGTCTCAACTAGGGCTAGGGCTTTTTCAGTACTGGCCCCGACTTGGTGGAACGCTCTGTCACAAGAGACTAGGGTCCTGCGGGACTTGACATCTTTCCGCAGGGCCTGCAAGACAGAGCTGTTCCGCCTGGCCTTTGGTTTGGACTCAGTCTGACCCTTACGTTTCCCTCTTCTTATGGTCTTGATTTATCGGCTACTTTTAAAATGAGGCTTCATTTTAAATTGCATTTTCACCTGTACAGTGGTACCTCGGGTTAAGAACTTAATTCGTTCCGGAGGTCCGTTCTTAACCTGAAACTGTTCTTAACCTGAAGCACCACTTTCGCTAATGGGGCCTCCCGCTGCCCCTGTGCTGCCGGAGCACGATTTCTGTTCTCATCCTGAAGCAAAGTTCTTAAGCTGAGGTACTATTTCTGGGTTAGTGGAGTCTGTAACCTGAGACGAATGTAACCTGAAGCATATGTAACCCGAGGTACTACTGTATTTTAAATTGGTTTTGTTTCGTTTTTGTTTCTCCCCCCCCCCCCGTTATGTTTTTACTATGATTTTATTGGTGTTAACTGCCCTGAGCCCGACTCTGGCCGGGGAGGGCAGGGTATAAATAAAATGTATTATTTATTAAATTTCTTACTTCCGCAACTCGAGGTTCCACTGTATATATATTTTAAAAAGCCTGCCCCCCACCCCAAACAAATTTAGCTGCAAATGCACTTTTCCCACATTCACATTAGAAGAACTTCCTGGATCAGGTCAATGGCTCATCTACTCCATCCTGTTCTGTCAGCGGCCACTCAGATACCTTTGGGAAGCCCGAAAGCAGGATTTGAGCACAAGAGCAACACTGTCCCCTCCTGTGGTTTCCAGCAACTGGTATTCAGAAGCATGGATACCTATAACAGCAGAGGCAGCACATAGCCATTGTGGTCAGAAGCCATGAATAGTCCTCTCCTCCATGAATTAATCTTACTCTCTAAATCTAAAGCCAACTAACTCATTGTGTCAGCACATTGATTTCTACTTGTGCAATGGGACTTTCCCTCCTCTCCTCCTCTGCGTTCCCCCTAAAGTCATTCTGGGGGCTCCCACATCCCTCTGGGGCAAGTTTGGCAAAGGTGTGGGGTGCACACAGGGAGAGAAAGCGTTGAGTCCTGTTGTGCATGTTATGTACTGAAGTTCTCACCCTGGGCCAGCAGGGGGATACTGTAGATACCGGTAGTTTTCACTCAGGTCCACATATGCAAATAAGGAATGGAAAGTGACGTTCAGTGATTGGATAGTTACAGAAAGTTGTTACTGTTGCATTGTAGTGGAGCTCTATATAAGCAGGCTGGCTGAACCCTTCAGTCCAGTTCTGTTCTGGCCTGTGAATAAACAAGAGCTGTTTGAAGAATCGCTGTATCGTCTGATATGTTCACCCACAACTTAACAGCGCAAGTGGTTTTTCTTGCGCAGACAGTACGAGTTAGTTTGATACCACCCTAGATTACTTAGGTTCTTGCCCTCCCACTCTTGAGTCACGAGAGCCACCTTCCAGCCCTCTGAGGTTAGGGGGAGATCTGGACTGAGTAAATGATTTCCCGCTAAATTTTAGCCACAACACCTGACGCCTTTACGCAGGAGATACTGCTCACCTGAACTGTTGCCAACCCCAAATCAATTGGGTGGCCCATTTTCTTCCTGGAACTGTTCAGCCCCACCCACATTGCCAAGAATATTTCTTTTCATCCTGTGTAAACTTCCAAGGAAAGAGAATTAGGAAAGAGAGCTGAAGGGTTTCCCTTTTCCCTCTGATTTATATGTTGCCGCAGATAGGAGCAGCTGGAAAATGCAAACCACCCAGAAGTTTTTAATTGGGGAGGGGTGGGAAGGTTAGTTTAGAAGGATTTTGAACTGACGAAGAGTTTCAACAATCCAGAGATGTCATCTTGCATAAAGCTTTCAGATGCAGAAGGAGAATTCAAATTCTTTTGCCACATAGCTGTTCTATGACTAGGCTTGGCAGGTCATAATTTCAACAGGGCTCAAAAAAGAAAATAACTTCCTTCTAAAGACAGCTTATATATTACTGTTTAATTTTTTTATTTTTCTTTACAAACAAAAACAGACAATACACAAGAAAACAAACAAACAAGCTAGACATCAACAACCAAATAAGAAATACAACACAAGGAGCTTTCAATGATAAAGTCAAAAGAAAGATGAAAAATCAGGAAAAAATGAACTGGGTTCAGTTGTTGTTGTTGTTTAGTCGTTTAATCGTGTCCGACTCTTCGTGACCCCATGGACCAGAGCACGCCAGGCACTCCTGTCTTCCACTACCTCCTGCAGTTTGGTCAAACTCATGCTGGTAGCTTCAAGAACACTATCCCACCATCTCGTCCTCTGTCGTTCCCCTTCTCCTTGTGCCCTCAATCTTTCCCAACATCAGGGTCTTTTCCAGGGGGTTTTCTCTTGTCATGAGGTGGCCAAAGTATTGGAGCCTCAGCTTCACGATCTGTCCTTCCAGTGAGTACTCAGGGCTGATTTGCTTCAGAATGGATAGGTTTGACCTTCTTGCTGTCCATGGGACTCTCAAGAGTCTCCTCCAGCACCAGAATTCAAAAACATCAATTCTTCAGCGATCAGCCTTCTTTATGGTCCAGTTCTCACTTCCATACATCACTACTGGGAAAACCATAGCTTTAACTATATGGACCTTTATTGGCAAGGTGATGTCCCTGCCTTTTAAAATGCTGTCTAGGTTTGTCATTGCTTTTCTCCCAAGAAGCAGGCGTCTTTTAATTTCGTGACTGCTGTCACGTGACTGCTGGGTTCAATTACAAAATTATAAATGGGGTATAAAAAATAGGGTCATTCCAGGATCTAATCAGAAGCAAGGATGACTTTTATAATTCTAGGACTGGGACACTTGGAGGGTCTTTAAAAAGCAACCAAATGGAATTTCTTCCTCATTCCCAATGGCGCATAGGGGTGCACCTTTCCCCACCTGATGATCTTCTGCTGCAACACCTACTCTGTGGGAGTCTTGTGGATAGTAGGAGAGGATATATTGATTAAATAGTATCCTTCCTCACAGCACCAGTGAGCTGGTAGCATTCCCCTGTATATTGCAGGAAGTTGGTAGATTTGTTAGAATCTCTTGAGTTAAGCTATCCAGTCTGGCTTGTCCAGATTGGATTGATCCTGGTAAATTCCCTTTGTTCCCTCTTAAAAAAGAATAAAGACACCACAGTCTTTTCTTGAAAGTAATAAGAAGTTTACTTACATTCAGTTTACTTACATTCAGTTCACAGTATGATTGAGCCCACGTGCTGCTGGCCGGGTGCCAGCAGACAGCAAAAGCATCAAGAAGCAATAAAGCGAAGGAGAAGGGAAGATGGCTGCGTGACCAGTCCTTTTATGGGGTCTCTCAGGGTCATGTACATCTACCTGGTCAGTTCGCAGGGGGAGGATGCTCCAGGCCAGGTGTGACAGGAAGTCCTCCTGGCTGGAGCAACATTCCCCTGTGTGTCCACTCTAGGCAAACAGGAAATGTAGTATTTGACTGCTTTTGTGATGTTACATCCCTCATTCTCCAGTTTTCTCATAGGCAGGGTTGCTAAGAACTGGGCAATACAGTAAGCCAAGCAGAACAAGAATCAACACTTTGAGTAGGCCCATCTGTATCAGTGATCCATGCGATGGTCACCTCCAGGCTTGACTACTGTAATTCGCTCTATGCGGGGCTGCCCTTGAAGCTGTCCCAGAAACTCCAGCGGGTGCAGAATGCAGCAGCGAGGCTCCTCATGGGGTCTCTGCCGTGGGAGCATATTCACCCAGTGCTTTTGCAGCTGCACTGGCTCCCGGTGGAGTACAGGATCAGGTTTAAGGTGCTGGTTTTGACCTTTAAAGCCCTTCATGGCCTAGGACCCTCATACCTACGGGACCGCCTCTCCCAGTATGCCCCACGGAGAGCCTCAAGGTCCATAAATAGCAACACCCTAGTGGTCCCGGGCCCTAAGGAAGTTAGATTAGCTTCAACCAGAGCCAGGGCCTTTTCAACTCTGGCCCCGGCCTGGTGGAACGCTCTGCCTCATGAGACCAGGGCCCTGCAGGATCTGATTTCTTTCCGCAGGGCCTGTAAGACAGAGTTGTTCCGCCTGGCCTTTGGCTTGGAGCCAATTTGATTCCCTCCCCCTCTTTCTTTTTTCTTTTCCTTTCTCCTCCTGCGATGAGGCTACATTTTAATATTTTAATGTTTCAATATTTTAATGTTGTGTTTTAATCTTGTTTTTAAGTTGTATTCATTCAGCTTGTTTTTATTATTGCTTGTTAGCCGCCCTGAGCCTGGCCTTGGCAGGGGAGGGCGGGGTATAAATAAAAATTATTATTATTATTATTATTCCTGCTAAGTTCAGAACTTAAGACTTTGGGGTAGCAGAACACTGAACTCTTCCGGTGGTAAGTCTAATCCTGTTAGTAAGTCCAACAGCGTAGGACGAAAAACCAAATGAAAACATCAGGATTATTCCCATAACTTTTTTTTTCATCAGACTTGGAATAGAAGCATGGGAAAGGGTTTTAGCTTTTCAGTTCCAGGATAAACCGAGCCGGAGCCGCCACTCAAGTAACTTGCCAAACGCAAATGCCATTCAGAAGACCTGCTTGAGAGTTCATAAATTCTACCTGCCATGCAAAAATGCATGTGACTTCACTCTGCTGGGCAGGATTATTGAGTCAGGATAAGAAAATGTTTTCTTTTTTGATATTTAAGTATGAAGCATGGCAACAGCAACCACTGAAAATCAGCAAGCAAGGAACAAAAAGAAAAAACCCCACACCTTTTAGGGCTGGCAAGCCCGCCGGTTACTTCTGGGTTTGCTGCGGATGTTGAGCAGAGGCGGACGTAAGAAGAGGTTTGACTGTAATAATAATAGTCTTCTAAAAGTCAAGTAGTTGTTTATCTATTTGACATCTGATGGGAAGGCGTTCCCCAGGGCGAGCACCCTGGATAATAATAATAATAATAATAATAATAATAATAATAATAATAATAATTTATTATTTATACCCCGCCCATCTGGCTGAGTTTCCCCAGCCACTCTGGGCAGCTCCCAATCATGTGTTAATACAGCGTTAAATATTAAAAACTTCCAATAATAATAATAATGGATGAAGGTCTGATGATGTTTGAAAGTGGATGGGAGATTATTGGATCAATAAACTGCCAGACAAAATGAGCTAATATGCTTCTCATGCTGCCTTATACTGAGGACTCAGCTACATTAGTCAAAAACCGTTTTGAATGTGTTAAAAACACCAGATGGCGCCAGAGAGCAAAACAATTTCTACATGATTTTTACATAGCGGTTTTTTTTGTTATATTGATTTAATTTCTGACTCATTTATAGCGTTATTTTTGCTGTGTGTAGATCCACCCTGAGTCAGATCATCTAGCTCAGTATTTTCTACACTGACTGGTAGTAACTCTCCAGGGTTTCAGGCAGGGACATTCTCAGTCTTACCTGGAAATGTCAGCTCAGGATCTTCTGTATGCAAGAAAGATGCTCTCCCACTGAGCTATAGCGCGCACGCGAGAAAGACCTAAACACTGATGGTACGGACAGCAGAATAAGGTACAGGACTGTGGGGTTGGGGCAGGTTAGATATTTATCAAATACTGTATTTTTCGCTCTATCGAACGCACTTTCCCCCCTCCAAAAATGAAGGGGAAATGTGTGTGCGTCCTATGGGGCGAATGCAGGCTTTCGCTGAAGCCTGGAAAGCGAGAGGGGTCGGTGCGCACCGACCCTTCTCGCTCTCCAGGTTTCAGGAAGCTATCCGCAAGCCTTCGGAGCGCGGTGGGAGTGCCCGCCGGGTTCCGAAGGCTTGCGGATAGCAGCCTGCAGCCCGAAGCTGTTCTAGCTTCGGGATGGCTGCACAAAGCCTTCACCCCACTGCCCTGCGGAGGCTTGAAAGGCTGTCCCCGAAGCCAAAACAGGGAGACTGGGCACTGCGCAGCTCTCCGTCTCGCTGTTCTAGCTTCGGGATGGCTGCGCAAAGCCTCCGTAGTGCAGTGGGGTGCCTTCACCCCGCTGCCCTGCAGAGGCTACAAAGGATGTCTCCGAAGCCTCAAGCCTTTGGAGTGCAGCTGCGCTCCAAAGGCTTCAAGGATCTTTGAGGCTGGTGGTGGGGGAAAGCAGTGCTTCCCCCCACCGACAGCCCCACAAGCTCGGGGGGCAGCGGCAAGGCAGCACACAGCCTTTGCACTCTTCCCCGACCTGCTTGAATGCACCTTGTTTTAGAGGGGCAGAACAAGAAATCCCCCCCCCCCCCGTTCTCCCCCTCCTATGGTCCAGTGCTTCCTATGGTCCGGTGCGTCCTATAGAGCGAAAAATACGGTAATGCATGGTCCAGAGAAAATTTGAGAGAGAAGTTTAGAAATACTAGAAATCAGGTTTCTCCCCCATAAACTTATTTGTTACAAGGGAGCTTTGTATGTTCCTATTCATTTTATGGAGTTACTGTTTATTTTATATTTAGAAAAGCATTTGAACTGATATACTTGCAGGAGAACATCTGAGAAGCTCAGCCGAAAGGCGGTTGTGCAGATTTTCGGATCTGCTTAATTTAGCAACCTTGAATAGCCCCCTTGTATTCCCACAACAGGAAAACACACACACTACTAAAGCATTTGTAGGGTAGCAGCTCAGATTTACAAACTGTAAAGCTCCCCACAAATACTTTTGATAGCGACAAATCCTCCGGCTCTGGAAGACCACCCAGCCTTTGGGTATTGTGTGATATAAAATGACCTCCTGATTTTTCCATCAGCTCAAACAGAGGAGCCTGTTGTACATTCACATGATGTAATATGTACATATGGTAAAAACACTCATATGGCAACCTAGGGTGTAATAGGAGATACGTTGCTTGTTCTTTGAATTGCCATCATTAAGCAACTCGAAGAGAGAAACTACTTACTGCTCAGCTTTCCATTTAAATCTTGCTGCCTTAAAAGTGGACATTCAGAAAGCCAGAAATTAAATGTTAAGAGCTGCTTCATGCTGAAATTCAATGCATATCAAATTTCAGAGGGGCAGCTACATTAGCCTGTGGTAGCAAACAACATTAATGAACCCTTGTGGCACTTTAAAAGCTAACAAGACTAGTTAGCTTTTAGTTAACTTAACTAGTTAACTTAACCTAGCGCCCAGTTTCCTTGGCATGAAGGTCAACAGACACTGTGGAAAACCCAGAACATCCCATTTTTTCTTGTGAGAGAACGGTGGCCATTTTGGATGCAATATCATGTGATTTTGCGCTGTGATCATCTCCCCCCAAAAGCACTTTTTTGAGGGCTGTGATATCACACGGGGGCCCCCCAAACACGCGTTTCTGGGCACCGTGCCCCAAAAAGCACTTTTTTGGCGGGGTGGGGGGAAATCATGGCATGAAATCACGGTTTTGAAAATGGCCGCTGTTCTCATGTGAGAAAAAATGGGAAGAAGGCATCCCGGAAGATTGTGTGCCAGATTTTGCCGCAAAGGTGTTGGAGGTCCTGGAATCAGCGTGTTTTTACATGAGTAGAATGTGTCCTTTTATTTAAAATGCATCTCTGGGTTATTTGTGGGGCCTGCCTGATGTTTTTACATAAGAATATGTGCTTTTATTTAAAATGCGTCTCTGGGTTATTTGTGGGGCATAAGAATTCTTTCACCTCCCCCCAATATAGTCCGGCCCCCTACAAGGTCTGAGGGACAGTAGATCGGCCCCCTGCTGAAAAAGTTTGCTGACCCCTGAAGCACAGTGTGGTTCTAATGAATAGAGATAAGTTTTCATCTCTTCCTCACAACACTGCGGTCGTCCGCAACAAAGCTGGATGATGGAAGATTCAGGGCAGGCAAAAGGAAGGGTGTTTTTATCGCAGTGTTATGTACTGAGCTGAATCCTAGAACAATAGGATCCAGAATGCAGCAGTCTGATTGGGCTGCAGGAGCCACCCAATCCAGCTCCAGGTGGAAGTGAATCAGCGACCTGATTGGCCTGCAGGAGCAGCCAATCAGGCTCCTGGATGAAGTGAATCAGTGACCTGATTGGCCTGCAGGAGCAGCCAATCAGGCTTCTGGAGGAATTGAATCTGCAACCTGATTGGCCTACAGGAGCAGCCCGGAGTTAGCCAGTCAAGCGGGGCCCATTGTGTAATTAATGTATATATAGCTAGACGTTTTGGGGAACGTTTCATTTATTGCTACTATGAGCTGAATAAAGAGCATGAAATTCACATTTGACTCCGAGTATACTTCACTCAGCGTGCTGTTAAATGGTGGAATCTGCTCCCACAAGATGTAGAATCATAGAATCATAGAGTTGGAAGAGACCACAAGGGCCATTGAGTCCAACCCCCTGCCAAGCAGGAAACACCATCAGAGCACTCCTGACATATGGTTGTCAAGCCTCTGCTTAAAGACCTCCAAAGAAGGAGACTCCACCACACTCCTTGGCAGCAAATTCCACTGTCAAACAGCTCTTACTGTCAGGAAGTTCTTCCTAATGTTTAGGTGGAATCTTCTTTCATGATGGCCACCAACATGGACGGCTTTAGAAGGGGTTCGGCAAATTCGGGGAGGGGAAAGCTATCAATGGCTGCTAGCCCCGAACTACTGGTACTTTACTTATGAGACCACCTTACTTCACACGTGTCCAACTGGACGGCTTCGATCTGTGGAACATAATGCTTTGCTGTACTTTTCCCCCAGCACCTGCTTAAAACATTTTTGTTTAGGCAAGCCTGCCCAGATATGTAGAATATCGACATGTGTTTTTAATCTGTTTTTAACTCATCACTGATTTTAATTATTTTTTGAATGCTTTCAATAGCTGTTTTTAACTCTTCTGCTGCCAGCTTTATTGTCAATTGTTTTTGTAAACTGCTTGGAGGGTTGTTTTCTTCTTCTTCTGACAAGCAGTCTATAAATTGTGTGTGTGTTTGTGTGTGTGTGTGTGGTGGTTTTAAATTTTATATTTTATAATATAGTGGTGTGAGAGGAAGGAGGAAATGGAATTCAGATTGTGAGCATTTTCAGCGGAGGAGAAAGATGGAAAAAATGTCCCCTGGCAGATATTGCTGCAATACGACTCACATCATCCTATGCCCTTTTAAAATGCGTATAATTCAGAAGGCGATTGGGCCGGATCCAGCCCCTGGTCCTTAGTTTGCCTACCCATCGTTTAGTACATTGCTATGCATCATTTTATACACCTCTGTCCTGTCCATCCCCCATACTTGGCTTTTACCCCTTCAGAGACATCCACCCGTTGCCTTTCCTGGCCTTTCGTCCCAGGTGAGTTACCTGAGAGAAATTTCTATGAATTCCAGCTTCACATGCTACTGATGTTGGGGTGGGGCCTGCTCTCTTCACAGCTGACAGCCCTTTAAAAATGTTTCCTTGGCCTGAGGAGAACATACAGACTTGCTTCGGCGCCTGGAGGCACAATTTTTAGCCCCATCCATGGAGACCAACATCTGTGACAACATCAAAACAAATCAGTCTATCAGTGCAATGTAATACTACATACTGAACCCATATATCATCGGAGCCACTTCCAAGAATTTCACCACACCTGCAAAGGAAAATTTCGCAAGACAATATAGACATCCAACTGCTGCTCTGAGCAGGAATATAAAATCCACTACATGTATAGCTGGCTTTATATTTTAAAGTACCTTCCTTTACTCACTCCCCCCCATCTTTCACCATGCCCATTCTAATAAAGAAACATATTAGGATTATTTTAAATAATCATAATAATTTTTCAATTTTATTATCGAACATTCTGGCTGTTCCGGCAGAGCTTTTGGAGAAACGAAGATGCATCAGGGTTTTGTTTTTTTTAACTGTTGCAGAGGAAATCCCAAGATAATTGTTTGTCGCTTGCATTATGGAGGGCAAACTGGGTAAACCACTTTAAAATCTTTGCATTAGGTTAATTTGCAGCACAACTGCATAACACATGTGCTCAGTTTACAAGCCACTCAGTTGCCCCCAAACACCAGCGTATTTTTCAAGCCCTTAACATAGGAGGAACAAGGCCAGCCCAATACATTTGGGCACCTGAGGTGAACCACAAAATGGCAGCTCCCCACCAGGGAAGAAAGAGTTGAGTGAAGATCTACATTGGGAACCAGAAGCGGGGAATCAAATCAACCTAACATGTCAGTTGCAGTGGAAATCAAAGGCCGCCACAGAGGGAAAGGGGACCACTCTGAATTATACTGGGTGGGTGCAGAGCCCAAGAGATGCCAGAGGGCATAGGAGCCAACTCCTACGAGCCGAGGTCCCTTCAGCCCCCCAATAAAATATTTGAGGGGGCACCCCCAAGTTGATGGGCATTGCCATTCCAAAGGCATGTGAGCTCCATGTCTTGTGATTGATTAGGTGGGACAGGGCTTACCTGGGTCCCCCCATATTTTATTCAAGTTGGCACCCCTGCCAGAGGGCAGTCCCTGCCATTTCCTCCTTAGGGGTGACAGGAGACCCGCAGCACCTCCTATCTGCCAAGAGCCCACTGTAGAGGGGCCATGGCAGGGCAATTGAGGAGGCGGCAGTGGGCAATGCATTCCTTGGAGGCCGGATCTGCTGTCCCTCTGGATTCTGTCGCCTGAGGCGGTTGCCTCACCTTTCCTCATGGGTGAGCCAACCCTGATGAGCAAAGTACTGATCTCCTCCTCCTCCTCCTCCTCCTCCTCCTCCTCCTCCTCCTTCGTAGGGCCTTCTCGGTAGTGGCCCACTGGAACGCCCTCCCAGCAGATGTCAAGGCAATAAACAACTATTTTACTTTTAAAAGACAACTGTTTAGGGAAGTTTTTAATGTCTGATGCTGTATTGTTTTAAATATTTGGTGGAAGCTGCCCAGAGATGGGCAGGGTATAAATAATAAATTCTTCTTCTTCTTCTTCTTCTTCTTCTTCTTCTTCTTCTTCTTCTTCTCCTCCTCCTCCTCCTCCTCCTCCTCCTCCTCCTTCCTCTTCCTCTTCCTTTTCTTCATTAAGAAAAGCACCACTGAGCTAATCCATTTTTATCAATTTTGTGCATTGAGATTATGGTCTTCCAGATTACTTATTTGAATCACCGATTAATGTGCTGAGGAATCTATTTACAGCTTTGAGATTTCCCACTATGCTCACAGCCTATTTGGCCTAGATGCCTATTCATAGGGATGGAAAGGCGTGGCAGTTTACTTTCCCTCGATTTCTAATTTTTCCAATCTTAAATTCAGTTCTTCACATTTCTGCAGGGAATGCAAATCTGACAGATTCATCTTTAAATGTGAACTGAATTGAAGTTCCCCTACACCCACACCTGTACACAATTATTTGTGTACCTGGGGCCAGGGAGGAGTGAAAAATACTGTTCATTATGTGTAGGGTTTTGAAAAAAAATCTCCAAAAAAATTGAAGTTTTTGAGCTATTTTAAAGGAAATTCGCCAAAAAATCAACACTTCCAATGTTCCATATGGGTTGTCATATGTCCAGGTATTCCTGGACATTTTCACGATTTCCAGAAATTCTACCCGGACACTATTTCTGACAGATGTATCTTGGATATGTCTGGAAAACCTGGACGTATAAGTCATATTGCTCCCTATAGAATTCTCCTAGGGATAGATTTCTTAAAGAAATTCCCCAGAGGGAGAAAAACATGTTGATGGATGGAGATAAATACACTGCATATACATTTTCTATGGACTGCAAATAAAACGTTTTACATGTGTTGAAGAGTGCAATATACAAATACGACACTAGATGGCGACAGCGAGCTATGCCAAATTCAATGTATTTTTTATATGTGTATAGATTCCACCTATGTTAGATTTGACATGTATAGCATGGGGTTCTATGTGCTGGGGACCATCAATGTTGAAATGTACAGTGGTACTTTGGGTTAAAAACACCTCAGGTTACAAACACTTCGGGTTACAGACTCCGCTAACCCGGAAGTACTACCTTGGGTTAAGAACTTTACCTCAGGATGAGAACAGAAATTGCATGGCAGCAGCGGGAGGCCCCATTAGCTAAAGTGGTACCTCAGGTTAAGAATGATTTCAGGTTAAGAATGGACCTCCGGGACGAATTAAATATATTTTAAGGTACCACTGTAATTCTACACTGCTTGTATTTTTGTGATAGTCAGTGGTTTGTAACAAATAAATCAGGCTGCCTGACCTCGGAGCATCGGAGCCGGCACTACTGTTAGGCAGAGCGAGAAAACTGCCTCAGGTGGCAGATACTGGAAGGCAGGGTTATGGCAACAACGTGCCAGAGGACAGACATTGTTAAGTTGTGGGTGAACATATCAGACGACATAGCGATTCTTCAAACAGCTCTTGTTTATTCACAGGCCAGAACAGAACTGAACTGAAGGGTTCAGCTAGCCTGCTTATATAGAGCTCCAGTACAACGCAACTGTATCCAATCACTGAACATCACTTTCAATCCCTTATTTGCATATGTGGACCTGAGTGAAAACTATCTACAGTATCCCCCTGCTGGCCCAGGGCGAGAACTTCAGTACATAACAGACATTGTGCCAGGTAATCCCTGTGCCCGCAAAGTTAGCCTGCTGCTGCCCTCAGATGTAGTGCAGAATGCCATCCTGTCACACTTTCCCCTAATATAAGCTTTCAAATTTCTCCCGTGTCTCTAAACCTGGGTGCCACTCACTCTATCATTGCCCCTTTCAGTAGCTCTTGCATTTTCAGTTCCTTGTCTTTTGCAGTATCTGGTGAAGGTTTTGATCCTGCCCCCGGGGAAGTAAGAGATTGTCTCCCAGCCAACAAACTGCCAAGGTGCCTTTCTGTGCAAAAGCACAGACTCTCTCCTTCCAAGACATTCAAAAAATTTAGGCTGGCTCCCCAGGAATGTTGGCATTCAAGAGAGGTGCCCATTTGCATCTACAGGCTGGCAAAGCTATACATAGACGGGTGCACTCCAGTTAAAAGGAAATCTTTCTGGGTGGCATAGTAAAATATCATAATTCGTGGTGTGTGTGTATGAAATAGAACTCTCTAGACCCATAACAGACTTACCCAGAATTCTGTGAATGTTTTAGTGCTTGATTAAAGATTTGAAATGGATAATTTTGGGCTTCCCCCTTTATAAGCATTCCAGAGCAAAGACAGAGCTCTTCTGCTCCCATTAAGGTTTCATGTTACTATTTTTGATCCTCGTGACTCTTTCCTCTGTGTATAAAACAGACAGTGCCTCTCAATAAGGCCTCAACATGTTGCTTCGCATTTCCCCGCTCGCTTCATCCCTTTGCCAGATCCTTATTTTGCTGTTGTTGTTATTTTAAAAGACCTCATGAGACAAAAATAGCCTTGTTAAATATTAGGATTAAAAGATAAAGGCCCCAGGACACTAAACACAGCTCCAGATTTGGAAGGAGGGGGGAACTTGGTTGCCGTCATTTAGAGAAACCATTTGGAGGCACTATTTTTTTTTTTTTTAAATAAAACTGGGTACAGTGGTACCTCGGGTTAAGTACTTACGGTAATTTGTTCCGGAGGTCCGTTCTTAATCTGAAACCCTAACCTCATAGAATCATAGAATCATAGAGTTGGAAGAGACCACAAGGGCCATCGAGTCCAACCCCCTGCCAAGCAGGAAAGACCATCAGAGCACTCCTGACATATGGTTGTCAAGCCTCTGCTTAAAGACCTCCAAAGAAGGAGACTCCACCACACTCCTTGGCAGCAAATTCCACTGTCAAACAGCTCTTACTGTCAGGAAGTTCTTCCTAATGTTTAGGTGGAATCTTCTTTCTTGTAGTTTGGATCCATTGCTCCGTGTCCGCTTCTCTGAAGCAGCAGAAAACAACCTTTCTCCCTCCTCTATGTGACATCCTTTTATATATTTGAACATGGCTATCATATCACCCCTTAACCTCCTCTTCTCCAGGCTAAACATGCCCAGCTCCCTTAGCCGTTCCTCATAAGGCATCGTTTCCAGGCCTTTGACCATTTTGGTTGCCCTCCTCTGGACACGTTCCAGTTTGTCAGTGTCCTTCTTAAACTGTGGTGCCCAGAACTGGACACAGTACTCCAGGTGAGGTCTGACCAGAGCAGAATACAGTGGCACTATTACTTCCCTTGATCTAGATGCTATACTCCTATTGATGCAGCCCAGAATTGCATTGGCTTTTTTAGCTGCCGCATCACACTGTTGGCTCATGTCAAGTTTGTGGTCAACCAAGACTCCTAGCACCACTTTAGCTAGTGGGGCCTCCCGCTGCCACCGCGCTGCAGGAGCACGATTTCTGTTCTCATCCTGAAGCAAAGTTCTTAACCTGAGGTACTATTTCTGGGTTAGCGGAGTCTGTAACCTGAAGCATGTGTAACCTGAAGTGTATGTAACCCGAGGTACCACTGTACTGAGTTTCGGGTGGATTATTTCTCTCTCACATACACACCTGCACTCAGACAGCCTCACGGTCACACCCACCCACCTACCCAAAGTTACAATGAGCCTTGAAGTCTTATCCAGATGTTAAACTGTCCAGCCCAAACTCTGTACCACTTACCAGATTGTCCCTGGCTTTGCGACATTTCACACATTTTGGGGACTCCCCTCAAGAAGCAGAACAAGGGCAGGGGCCCTTTAGCTTAAAGCCACATTTCCTTTGGGGAAAGTGAGTTGGGGGACCGTAGAGGATGTAGGAAAGAATTAGAGCCCAAAAGTGTTTGGTGCTACATTTTTTGTCCGCCACCCTGTTTTCTTTCTCCCTCAGTGCCACCCCTTATCTGCGACAGAATGGGGGAGTCCAGACCTTCCTGGGTCTTCTACAGTGGAGTCATCCGAATCAGAAAATGGTCATGCCACACCCTCAGAATGGGCAGTGGGAAGTACTGGCTTCATAAAGGTAAAGGTAAAGGGACCCCTGACCATTAGATCCAGTCGTGACCAACTCTGGGGTTGCGGCGCTCATCTCGCTTTATTGGCCGAGGGAGCCGGCGTACAGCTTCTGGGTCATGTGACCGCATGACTAAGCCGCTTCTGGCGAACCAGAGCAGCGCACGAAAACACCATTTACCTTCCCACTGGAGTGGTACCTATTTATCTACTTGCACTTTGATGTGCTTTCGAACTGTTGGTTGGCAGGAGCAGGGACGAGTAATGGGAGCTCACCCCGTCACGGGGATTTGAACCAACAACCTTCTGATCGGCAAGTCCTAGGCTCTGTGGTTTAACCCACAGCGCCACCTGCGTCCCTTCCCATTTATCTTAGTGCTTTGCAAATTCACCCTTCTTTCCCATGCATCAATATGCATTGACCCTGCATCCATTCTGTCGTTTAACCCACAATGCCACATAGGCTCATATAAAGGTAAAGGTAAAGGACCCCTAAGGGACGTGGGTGGCGTTGTGGTCTAAACCACAGAGCCTAGGGCCAGCTCCTGCCCACCTAGCAGTCTGAAAGCACGCCATAGTGCAAGTAGATAAATAGGTACCACTCCAGCAGGAAGGTAAACAGTGTTTCTGTTTGCTGCTCTGGTTCGCCAGAAGTGGCTTAGTCATGCTGGCCACATAACCCGGACGCTGTCTGTGGACAAACGCTGGCTCCCTCGGCCTATAGAGCGAGATGAGCGCACAACCCCAGAGTCGTCTGCGACTGGACCTAATGGTCAGGGGTACCTTTACCTTTAAAGGACCCCTGGATGGTTAAGTCCAGTCAAAAACAACTATGGAGTTGCGGCGCTCATCTCACTTTCAGGCTGAGGCAGCCGGTGTTTGTCCACAGACAGCTTTCTGGGTCATTTGGCCAGTGTGACTAAACCGCTTCTGGCGCAACGGAACACCGTGACGGAAACCAGAGCGCACAGAAATGCCGTTTACCTTCCCGCTAGAGCGGTACCTATTTATCTACTTACACTGGCGTGCTTTTGAACTGCTAGGTTGGCAGGAGCTGGGACAAAGCAATGGAGCTCACTCCGTAGCAGGGATTCGAACCGCTGACCTTCTGATCGGCAGGTCCAAGAGGCTCAGCAGTTTAGACCACAGCGCCACCTGCCACCTTTGCTCATAAAAGAACACTTATGGAACTTCTTTACACACCCTTTGCCTTCTGCTTTCTCTGGCGACATTTCCAGGTCACTTCTGGCTTCAGTGTGATATATTGGATGACCCTAAAATGGTCGCTGCCTGTTCTTTCTTCAGGGGACTGTCCAGCCTGTTATGAGCAGAGAATTCAGAGCAAAAGATGTTGTTGTTGTTGTTGTTAAGTTGTGTCCGACTCTTCATGACCCCATGGACCAGAGCACGCCAGGCCCTCCTGTCTTCCACTGCCTCCCGCAGTTTGGTCAAACTCATGTTTGTAGCTTCGAGATGTCCAACCATCTCGTCCTCTGTTGTCCCCTTCTCCTTGTGCCCTCCATCTTTCCCAACATCAGGGTCTGTTATCAGCAGAGAATTCAGAGCAAAAGGTGTTATTGGGGCTTATTTGTTTCTCCAAGGATCCTAATTGTCGATGGTTAGGCTAATCGCCTGTTGGTCCTCAGCCATTTTTCAAAAACTGTCTTTACACACAATTCAAAACAGGGCATCTGATCCCTGTATTGTATAAATATAAGTTTGTAGGGAGGTAAAAAGAAATTATATAAGAAATATGTAACTGTGTGGTATAAAGTAAACTACAGTGAGATTAATTGAAAGTCAGTTTTAAATTTCTTTTCTATAAATTTTATAATTGTGTCCAATACCAGGAGTATAGATGATGATAATTATATTAATCTTCTTATATCTTATAGTGTGGTGGTTTGTTTGGTTTTTCTGTTATTTGTTTGTTTGAATGTATGTTTGTTTACTTGTATGTACGTCTGTTTTTCATAAATGTATTTATATAAAATTAATAAAGATATATTAAAAACAACAACAACAACAGGGCATCTGAGGGGTGCAGCACACCACTCCTCGTTTAATTTGCATCCATCAGCAATGATCAGGGTGGCACATGAGGTACATGGACAAAAGCTCTTAACTGAGCAACTGCATAATATTATTCCTAGCCAGGGACGGCTCAAAGCTCCCAATTTTTACCAAAAGGTCCTTCCTTTTGCTAACATATACACAAGCCCGCACAAAATAAACAGCCCTGTTTAACATCTGCTTTTGCCTAAATAGAAAAAGCAGTTGATATATTTCCCCACCTGCACCCTCTCTCCTTTCAATAGTGACAATAATTTACTCTGTTGGCCAGATGAAATAAGATTGTCTCCCCCCGTGGCCCACCCCCCCTGCCCCCAACAACAACCAGATGCAGCTTGTATCATGCAGGTGTTCCCCCAGCTGGGAAATATGGAAATCTGCCATCCAGCAGGGATGATGGTTTGTGATAGAAATGCGAGGGCGTTAAAAATAATTCAAGTAAGAGGAGGCTCTTCTCCCTGGGGTGGAGTGGGGGGGGGGGCCCTCCCATATGCAGAACATACAATGGGGGAAGCAGCTGGGCTGCAGTTGAGCCGAAGAGTTATAAAGTTAGAAACGTCTTTGGCCTTTTCAAAACATAAGCAACAGCCCACTGCCATGGAAACGGATTTCAACAGTAAACTCCTGTTTTTTAAGAGTTCCAAACATAATAATCCCATTAGACTCATGTTCAGGTGGTCTCAGAGAAGTGAATGAACTCGGTTACTATGTCCACGAGAGTCTTGTTTACTCAAGGCTTCTATATTTACCGCCAGCATCCACGTTTCTGGGAAAAGGCAGCATTTTACAATCGAACCTATTTTAAGGCCCACAATCTTTGATAGTGGCAGAAGCAAAGAGAGGCAGATGAAAGGGGAGTGGGCCCTGTGTTGGTTGCTATTTTAGAGTGCCTTAGGAGCGCCTCCACCCCCATCGTTCTGCCCGGAAACTAAGGTCCAGCGCTGAGGGCCTTCTGCGAGAAGCCAAGTTACAGGGAACCAGGCAGAGGGCCTTCTCGGTAGTGGCACCCACCCTGTGGAACGCCCTCCCACCGGATGTCAGAGAGAAGAACAACTACCAGACTTTTAGAAGACATCTTGAAATATACTCAGAGTCGCAAAGTGATTTCATGCTCTTTATTCAGCTCATAGTGGTGAGGAGGAATGAATCAAAGTCCCCTCAAAGTATCTGCTTTATATACATTATTTACACAATGGGATGCACATGATTGGCTAATTCCGGAATTCTACTGTAAGCCAATCAGGTTGTGGATTCACTTCTATCTGGAGCATGATTGGGTGGTTCCTGCTAACCAATCATACTGCTGCATTGTTCTGGGACCAATCAGACTGCTGCATTCTGAATCCTATTGTTCTAGGACCAACCAGACTGCTGCCTTTTGGAGCCTATTCTAGGACAATAACACATCTGAAGGCAGCCCTGTTTAGGGAAGCTTTTAATGTTTAACAGACTACTGTATTTTAATACTTTGTTGGAAGCCGCCCAGAGTGGCTGGGGAAACCCAGCCAGATGGGCGGGGTATAACTAAATAAATTATTATTATTATTATTATTATTATTAGACAGATCGTGAAGCTGAGGCTCCAATACTTTAGCCACTTCATGAGAAGAGAGGACTCCCTGGAAAAGACCCTGATGTTGGGAAAGATGGAGGGCACAAGGAGAAGGGGACGACAGAGGACGAGATGGTTGGACAGTGTTCTCAAAGCTACCAGCTTTGGCCAAACTGCGGTAGGCAGTGGAAGACAGGAGTGCCTGGCATGTTCTGGTCCAGGGGGTCACGAAGAGTCAGACATGACTAAACGACTAAACAATAACAACAACAACTATTCTTATTCTTCTTCTTCTTCTTCTTCTTCTTCTTCTTCTTCTTCTTCTTCTTCTTCTTCTTCTTCTTCTTCTTCATATAGGAAGGCATAAGGGATCTTGTGGGATCTACTTTGTTTTCCACAAAAGACCTCAGTATCTGCCAACCAGAGCCTCAGGTATCTTGACAGAAACTGTCCACTTGTCCAGCCTATGAGTCCTGTTGTCCAAATTTCCGCAGCAGTTTGCAATATTATTATTTTTAATAAGTCCCATATGAATTTCGGGCAGCGGAATACAGATGCAGTAAGTGCCACCATAGTTGGGTATAAGACCTTTTGCTATTGTTTGCTGGTGCTGACTTGTGACAGGGCCTCTTTGGTTGTGGTTCCCTGGTGATGTAATGCCTTCCCTAGTGAGGTGTGCCTGTCTCCTTTATTGTTAACTTTCAGGAGGCATTTGATAACATTCCCAGGTGACTGACTGGTTATTCCTGGCAACCTTGTGATCAATAGGTGGACTAAAAATTGTAATTGTAATTGCTTTTTGAATTTTTTAATCTGTTTTAGAATGCTTTTCCTTTGTTTTTAAATTGTGTATCTGTCTGTGCCCTGGGAAGGGCGGGATACAAATTCAATCAATAAACATGCAATACATTGACAGGAACATAGCTGTCAACTTACAGATTTGAAAATAAGGGACCAGCAGCCTTGAAAATAAGGGATCAGCAGACAAAATAAGGGACCTGCAGCCTCACCTGTTCCAGGCACTCCAGTTTTCCTGTCCTCCTGCAGTTTGGTCAAACTTATGCTGGTAGCTTCGAGAACACTGTCCAACCAACTTTGTAACCAGACGTTCAACTGAATAGAATCTGAATCACATGCACCACAAGGCCTATGCAGCCTCAACTTAAGATGGCTCCCCGGCCTGGCTTTGCACTGCAAAGTTTGCAGCAGCACGTGCAACAAAATGGCGTCCAGCATTCAAAAACCTCCTCAGCTTGCATTAACTAGCCACACACACACAGCCTCCCCCACTCGCCACGAGATCGCCAGTCACCCACCATTTTAGTCAACCAGCTCCTTTCTTTCCCCCCATAAGTCAATCAAAGGAGCCTCCAAAACAAATTCAAAAGCCCCCCCTCCCACGAGATCTCCTTTCCTTTCCCCCCACCATGTGCCCCCGCTCCAGACAGACCTTTTCGCTGGCAAGGGTGAGTGGGCCGTCGATGACATATCCATCCGATTCCGATCCGAGCACTCAGCACCGGTATGTTCAACTTCTGAGCCCCTCTGAGCCAAAGGCAGAAAGCCCAGCCAGCAGCCAAACGAAGCCTCAAGAGAAAACACCGTCACCTCTCCACTGGGAAGCGCTGAGCAAAGGCGAGTCCCCAGGCAACATGGCCGATTCAATCAACACAAGGCATGCAAGCACCACCCCCCAGTCATTCTTAGACTTCTTATTGGGTGAGCAACACAGCCAAGCAACACAGTTGGAGCCTCCCTCCTCCTTGGCCGGCAGGGAGAGAGGGAGAGGAGCTGCTTCCTTTGAAACCTGGGAAATTTAAGGGACATCATCAATAAGGGACAGCAGCGGGACATGGCGCTGGAATAAGGGACTGTCCCTTCAAATAAGGGACGCTTGACAGGTATGGACAGGAAGCATTTTTCCTGCCTGTTCTCAATTGTCCCTTTTCTGAATGATTCAGAGAAGATGCTCTCTCCCACTACGAAGTTACAGGCAGATGTGCTGCTGATGTAAACTTGTGTGTTTCTTTCACATTAGCAACACAATCCACTGACATATACCAGCTGCTGATCTGGTTTCTTTGAGCTGTCCTTTTAAGATAAAATAACTCGCAAGACAAAGCAAGTCCACTAAAAACATGTTTATTTCTTTATTTCTTTATTTTTTTTATAAAAAATTGTACATCAAAGACTTCATTATGGTTTTTCGATGAAGAAACAGGAGAAGGTTTTCCATATTACAAAGGGATGTATTCAGTTCCAGGTTTTACTACCGTTTTTTTTTTTTAATGAACACTGTACATTTAGAATTGCAAATCTGAGTTATAAAACAGATATATAGGATGAGTAAGGCACTGCTGTATTGTAGAAAGTTTAACAAAGGGGAGCCAGCTCTTGGATCCTAAATTCTGAAAAAAAAACCAACACAAGTCAAAGCCAAAAATGGTTTAAAAATAAAAAGAGAACATGGTATAAGCAGCTGTTTTTTCAATTGGGGGATCTTAGTATACAAACATATATTCCCCCACCCACCCCTTCTTTGCTCAGGAACTAGAAAGAAACAAGGAACAATACTCATGCAGTAACATTTCTCCAAATGATGTTGTCTTTCCATTGGGAGCTTCACTCATTGTTGGCAAACCTTCTTCCTTATGTCCCATTTTTCTTGGAAAAGATAAAATGGTAACAAGTGGTATGGAAACACCCAGTGCGAACTATTTATGGTGCTCATTAATCCCAGATCAGTTAAAGAACAAGAACACAAAAATCGAATAGGAGAGAAAAAATAGGTGTCTGAGGAATTAATTCTTCTTTTTTTATAACCTCTATCCACATCGTTTAATGTGGGCGAGCTATCTTACTGTTAGATCTCTTAACGGTGTTAGATGGTCTTAACGGTGTAGCCAACTAATTTCTACTCATAGTAAACCCGCTGAAATTGATATACCTAGGTTAGGGAGGTCCATTCATTTCCCTGGGTTGTATCCAGTGCTAGAGTAGACCCATTGACATTAATGGGCATGACTAACTTAGGTTCATTAATTGTGGAGGCCAGTTCTGGATCCACACGTCCTTCCACAGTGGGGACATAGGTTTCCGGGCGGGAGTTGATCATTTGAACGGCCTGTTCTGACTGAAGCGCTTTGAGCACAATGTGGGTTTGTGGACAATGGGATGTACAAATAAACCACCTGAAGTGTAGGTGGGTTCCCACGAGGCAAGACACAGTAATAACAGCAAGAACCTTTATTGAACTACAGAACTGGACAACAGGGGCAAAGCAACTGCTTATATACATTTCTGAAGGCCTGGGCCACTCCCACTCCCCATGTGATTGGCTTTCTAAACTTCCAAGCTGCGAATCATAACTCAGAATTTAAGGGCCAATGGCAGAGGCCCAAACCCTTAAATGTTCTGGGATTGGATATCATATATCGAATCAGAACACAGGGGCTCAGAATCCTTAGTCAAGACTCAAGCTCAGGCAAACACAGACCACTGAATACACAGCAACACCTATGTCAAGGATTGGGAAACCTACACTCTGAATGCAAAATGTCATCCTCCGTTCCCCTGTATCAGGCCCTTGGGACTCCGCCTAGGCCACACCCCTTCTCAGGCCACACCTCTTATTGGTCCTGCCCCACCCCCTGCCTAAGTGCTTTTGTCTCGCTGAAATGCACACTTGAACTGCGATAATGCCTCAGTGGAGGACGGCGAGGCATATGAATGAGTTTCTGCGTCAAAAACACAGGTCTCTGCATGGCTGAAAAGTTGTCTTGCTGCACAAAGGCAGGAGTCACATCTGTTGCTTTGCTCGCCTTCCCCTCTGGGCACACCCACTTTTGCAGCTGGCCCCACCCACCAGTGCCATGTGGCCCCTGGGAGGCTTCCGATGAGGGGCTGTGGCCCTTGGTCTGTAAAAGATCCCCTCCCTCATAGATTCTATGACCACCAGGCTTTTGAACCCAAGAACACTGTCCAGCCAGTACAAAGTGCATTCAAGTCCCGCTGAATTTAAACGTCATTGGGACATTAAAAGTGGCCCTCTATGCCTGGGTCTCACCCTGCAGGTGTGCTTCAATGTGCACACGAAGCTCTTGGGTATCCTAGCAGCACTATTTCACCCACGTCTACAGATGAACGTACAGTGGTACCTCGGGTTACATACGCTTCTATGCTAACCCAGAAATAGTGCTTCAGGTTAAGAACTTTGCTTCAGGATAAGAACAGAAATCGTGCTCCAGCGGCGCGGCAGCATCAGGAGGCCCCATTAGCTAAAGTGGTGCTGCAGGTTAAGAACAGTTTCAGGTTAAGAACAGACCTCCGGAACGAATTAAGTACTTAACCTGAGGTACCACTGTACTTGAAATTGGGCTTCTTCCATTGAAGTAAGCAGGGCAGCCCGTGCAAACAGAAGAACATCATCTGCGCTGGGCTCATTTCCACATAAAAAATCAGTGGGAATAGGCGAAACACTATCCAACCCAGGATCTCATACAGTGGTACCTCTGGTTGCGAACGGGATCCGTTCCGGAGCCCCATTCGCAACCAGAGCAGAATATAACCTGCGTCTGCGCATGCACGGGTCGCGATTCGCCGCTTCTGCGCATGCGCGAGACGCCATTTTGAGCGTCTCCGCATGCGCAAGCGGCGAGACCCAGAAGTAACCCTTTCCGGTACTTCTGGGTCGCAACCTGAAAAAATTTAACCCGGAGCATCTTTAACCCAAGGTATGACTATAATAGAAAAGTGTTAGCTCTCAGTCAAAACTAATTTTTACTTTTTTGGGTGTGTGTGTGTGTGTGGATAAAACAGTCTGTATTTGAAGGTGATGTCCTGCTATTCTAGAAAGAAAATGAGAAATTATAGCCCTATTCTCATGTCCAAACTGTGATGACTGAACACATTGGGGGAGGGGTGAGATTTTGGCCTCTGGCCTTCTCCTTCTGCCTCCCCAACCTCTGTGTATTCAGTGGAAGGTGTGGCTGGACCCCAGTTATGCATGCAAACTCTTTCATGTGATTGGAAAGCCTCTGTGATTGGGGTCCTCCGTGGTGTGCCCACAGAGCCAACGCATGTGCGGTTTCCATGCGCACAGCGCTCTTCCACCACTTCCACCGAACACATGAGGGTCTTGGGCAAAGCCAGTGGGTACGACCCCACTCTTCCCAGTGGGAATAGCATTGCTGTGCAGTCGGTGTGTGACTTAGGTGCGCAAGGTTTCGGGTGGGGAGAAATGCCGTCTTTATACAGAAGGTTCGCAATGCCCAGGTTATATTGCTGAAACACATATCCTACTCTTGAATTATAAGCATAACAGCGTGGTTACAAGTACTAATTTCCTTAATAAAGGGGCTTTCCCCTCCCCTTTTAAAAAAACCAAAACAAACACACCCCGTAAATTCTATAAATAAAGTCGTAAGTGCTTCATTTAAGGGAATATTTCTTTGGCTGCTGTGGGTGCTTGCGAGTGGCTTAGCTGCAGAGGCTAAAAGGGATATGGTCCTACAATTAGCGTTAATCTCAGCACGGAACTCGACCGATAGTTCATACTGTTGACGGTAAGCAGCTCCAGGTCAATGATATGTTCTCGAGGTCCCGTTAACGGCTTTACCAACACAAGCATTGCGCTCACAGAGCTTGTTTGCTGAAAGAAAATAAGGAATTGGAAGTTATCACCTGGAAATGTCTGGCTCCACCCTAACCACCTGGGAGTAAGTTTCAAAGAGCAGTGTTTTCATTGAGCTATGGATAGAGATGTTAGAGAGTGGAAATTGCCAATATTCATTTATTTGCCCCATGTCCGGAACGGAAATTTGTCCAGCAAATATAATCGGGACTCTTGCTGCTGATGTCTGCAAATAGGTAATGGATTCCTTTCCACTCCATAAGCATCACACTTCCTTTGCACTGAAATGGTGCGGGATAATGTAATGATAATTATGTAAAATTTCCCCCCAGCAGAGAGTGAGACAAATAACGTCGTCTTTGACAGAAACTGAACTGCAGCAGAACAGCCCCAAGGCTGCATGCAACAAATGGCCTCGGTCCAGTATATCTGAAGGAGCGTCTCCACCCCCATCGTTCTGTCCGGACACTGAGGTCCAGCGCCAAGGGCCTTCTGGCGGTTCCCTCACTGCGAGAAGCCAAGTTACAGGGAACCAGGCAGAGGGCTTCTCGGTAGTGGCACCCGCCTTGTGGAACACCCTCCCACCAGATGTCAAAGAGAACAACAACTACCAGACTTTTAGAAGACATCTGAAGGCAGCCCTGTTTAGGGAAGCTTTTAATGTTTGAGGCATTATTGTATTTTAATATTGTGTTGGAAGCGGCCCAGAGAGGCTGGTGAAACCCAGCCAGATGGGTGGGGTATAAATATATTATTATTATTATTATTATTATTATTATTATTATTATTATTATTATCATCATCATCATCATCATCATCACATTTTGGAATGAAAATCAGTGCCTTCTTACCCTCCCAGTTGCAGAGCTGAATTCATTTTATTTTTTTAAAATATCCCTAAAGCTGCTCCGGGCTGGCAGGGCAGTGTGAGAAGGATGCAACAGCCATGTGCCTTCGATCCTAACCTCACTTTGTGAGCTGGAATAGAAGGGCGCATGACTGTTGCTTCCTCCTCATCCCACCCATGGGTGTCAGGGTGCAGGTGAGATTCGCTGCATCAGGCAGCTGGGCTCTCACCTGCGGGGGGACAGGTGGGGCAGCGTGGCCCTTCTTGTCTCTGGTGGGGGTGGTGCTCTGGCAGTGTTGGCAGCGAGGGCTGGGCTGGCACAGCGGGCTTCATTCATGTGCCGACCCAGGAGCCGGCAAAACGCACTATGCTGCTGCCCTTATGGGAGCTTTATGGAAACCCAGGCGAGCCGAGTCCAATTTTGTTAGCGGAACTTGGCGAAATACTCACTCTCAGGACGAAGTCTCCGTTCTCATTTCCAGATTTGATCCGGAACGTGTTAATGGTATTGGGGTAAATCGTGGTCGCTTGGATTTGGAAGATATCGGACGGAGTCGTTCTTTCTGAGCGGATGCTCATGTATTTGTGCACAATGGAGTATGGAAGGTCTCGGCAAAGGGGGTTGGACACCGGGCAAACGCAGCGACTGTAAGACAAACCACAACGACTGAAAAACAAACTCCTCGCACCTGCGGGCTTTGCAGCTCTGAACGTTGCAAATGAGGCTTTGCTAAAAGATCTCTTAGCGGTTCCCCTTACTTTTCAGATGACAGCACGTAAGGCTCTTGGCAAGGGTTCCTCGGGTAACAGCGGTATCCGCCGTGATAGTTCCAGCACATTTCGTCCTCCCGGCATTCATGGCCCACTTCACATTCATTGATATCTAAGAGAGGAATGCGAAAGAAGTGAACCTTTAGAGCTTTGCTGACAGAACCCCTGAACTATTATAATTTAGATAGGTCTTTGTACAGTCATACCTCGGGTTACTGATGCTTCGGGTTGCGCAACTTCCAGTTGCGCACTGCGCCAAACCCGGAAGTACCAGAACGGGTTACTTCCAGGTTTTGGAGCTTGTGCATGCGTCAAAGTGCTAAATCGCGTTTTGCACATGTGCAGAAGTGCCAAATCACGACCCCCGGATGCGCGGGTCGCAAGTTGTGAACGCTGCGGGTTGCAAACGTGCCTCCCGCATGGATCACGTTTGCAACCCGAGCATCCACTGTACTTGAATCTGCAGCAGATTGCTGCCTCTACTAAGCTGGCAGTAGAAAACTTCCAGCCCTGTGGCCTGATTATTTCACAATCAATCAAAACTTTATTAGCAAAGCCAACAGGCCACAGCTATACAAGAGTTAAAAGTGAAAATAGGGATAAAAGGAAGAAAAGAACAGGCAAAAGGAGGTCCGTCAGATGAACAAGTCTGTCACTCAGATGGTGGCCCTCAATTTCGCAGCTCTCTCGATGTACCTCGCGACCTTCTCTGTTATCTGACTATCCGTATCAGATAATAGAAAATACAGTGTAATGTCTGGTGAACGGCCGGGGTTGGAGAGAATGAGTGGAGTAATAATCTCATTCCTTAGGTCTTTGTAAAGGGGGCAAGATAGAAGGACGTGGGACACTGTTTCCGTGTTACCATCTCCACATGGGCAGAGTCGTTTTTCAAATGGAGTCTTTTGGTAACGACCTTCGAGTACAGCAGAGGGAAGAACATCCCATCTAGCCAATGTAAAGGCACGTCTGTATTTTGGGATGGTTAGTTTAGACAAATATGAAGCTGGAGAGTCAAAATGAGAAGGGGGAAAGTAGGTATACCATGGGCACAGTTTCTTTAAGATAGTCAGGTTGTTTTGTCGTTCAATGTCTTTCAGGCGCTGGCCTATTAGACTCTTTGCTTTAATGAGGCCCATTGATAGTAGGGACTGTGAATGCAGACCGCATGTAAGGAGTTTTTGATGCACAGTTTTGAACCACTTGCTTTTGTGAGGGTCTTGCATTACTAGAGGCAGTAGACCAGGTGGATTCAGATTAAGACGAAGCCAATAGTTGAATGTTCTCTGCCAGGTCCGAGTTTCCACAGATGGAAGGCAGGCCTCGAGTCGTAATGCTGCGTTTGGAACACAGGAGGGGACGCCGAATATCTGCCTTAGAAATTTAGACTGGACAGTTTCAAGACTGGAGCAGTGGTTCCCCGTCCAGATTTGTTCCCCGTACAGTAACTGCGCCAGAGGTTTTGCTTGAAAAACTTCAAGGGCTGCTGGGATGTATCTGCCCCCCTTCGTGTAAAAGAAGCGGGACAGCATCTTGATACTTTGAGCTGCTTTTTCTTTGGCACATTTTTGATGGACATCCCAGGACCCGGTCGACTGGAAAACGATACCCAGATATTTGAAGGCTTTAACCTGTTCAATTGTCTGGTTATCCATCCTCCAGCTGTACTGTCTGTGTTTCCTTGCAAAAACCATAATTTTGGTTTTCTGATAGTTTATTGCAAGTTGCTCTCTCCTACAGTATGCTGAAAATTCACCTATGAGCCTATTTAAGCCTATTCTTGTACGAGATAGGAGTATCGCATCAACAGCGTACAAAAGCACTGATATTGATTTGTCAGCCAGTTTGGGGGCGTGGAAGTCCGGAGATGACAAACAGTTAACCATATCATTGATGTAGATGTTCATAAAATTGATATACTGCATGATTGTAAATAAAACATAAAAGCAGTTTATCCGCCTCCCAATATATAATTATCACTACAAATTTTACAGCCGCAATTTAAAACAGATGAAAAGTTAAAACTGCAATAGAATAGGCCAAAAAAATAAATAAATAAAAATCAAAACTTGTACAAACTTTGTAAGTGTTTGGGTAGGCTCGTCTAAGTATAAATGTCTTCAGCAGGTGCTGAAAAGGATGCACTAAACGACTTGGTTCTCACAAATGTGGAATAAGTTTTAGGTGGCACTTGTAGTAGTCCCAATTCTACCGATCGAAGCGGTCGAGGGTAAGGTGATCTTGTATGTAAACTGGTCCCAAGTTGTAAAGGGCTTGATATACCAATGGTAACACCTTGAATATGCCCCCTGTAGCAGATTAGCAGTTCAGTGCAAATTTTTTGAGCGCAGGTGATTTAAAACTATCTAATCCCTGCTCCTACCAACCTAGCAGTTCGAAAGCACATCAAAGTGCAAGTAGATAAATCGGTCCTGCTCCAACGGGAAGTTAAACGGCGTTTCCGTGCGCTGTTCTGGTTGGCCAGAAGTGGCTTAGTCATGCTGACCACATGACCCGGAAGCTGAACACCGGCTCCCTCGGCCAATAAAGTGAGATGAGCACCGCAACCCAGAGTTGGTCATGACTGGACCTAATGGTCAGGGATCCCTTTACGTTTACTTTAATCAATCCATAATTAAAATATGAAATGACATTAAAACATCTTTAATTAAATGAAACAGTTTAAAAATGCAACAAAACAGTTAAAAACCCCCTGTTAAAACAATGTCATCATAAGTTCAGATCCAGGAGAATGCTTGCCTAAACAGGAACCAGCGGCATGCCAATACTGATGACTTCTCTTATTTTAGAAGGACGTGCATTCCACAATCCTGACGATGGCACTGAGAAAGCTTGCCTGTGTGTTACCACAAGCTGATGATCACCGGGCTGGGGCAAAACTAAACTGATATCACTGGATGTCATAACGATGTAAGGTGGGTTGTGGCTCCCCCTATCAAAGGTCTTGTCCATAGTTCTGCTTGCCCCGTGCTTTCCAAGCTTGGGTCTGAGTGGTTGTTCATTTGTCTCACCACTTTCCCCAGAAAAACCCGCTGTTTGCTGCTGAATCGGAACAAACGCTAATCCACAGAATAGCTGCTAAGTTGTGGGTGAACATATCAGACGACACAGCGATTCTTCAAACAGCTCCTGTTTATTTACAGGCCAGAACTGAAATGAACTGAAGGGTTCAGCCAGCCTGCTTATCTAGAGCTCCAGTACAACGCAACTGTAACAACTTTCTGTAACTATCCAATCACTGAACGTCATTTTCAACCCTTTATTTGCATATGTGGACCTGAGTGAAAACTATCTACAGTATCCCCCTGCTGGCCCAGGGTGAGAACTTCAGTACATAACAATAGCCGATTGCCATTTGCTGTGATTCAGCAGTAAATCAGTGGGATAAGTGGAAGTGTGGACAAGGGAAGGTTCCAGCACATGAGTCAGATCCAGTTGCCCACCAAGTCACCTGGCTTCTGTTAGCAAATCTTGGGGTTCTAGTGAAAAAATAAAGTAGACCCCACAAGTCTAGAACCCGCTCCCCGTCACGTATAGCTGCCAGCCTCATGCATGCAGGACTTCCATTCATCTTAAACCTACACAGAGCCCACTAATCATGTACTGTGGTCTGTAAGATGCTTAATATCTCCTCCACCTCTTCCTGGATCTTTGCAGTTCCCCACAGGGAGTGAAGAAGGTTCATCTGTCCCCTGCTTTGCTGTGCTGGTGGCAAGTTGCACAGGGGACATTTTGCACTGCCCATGTTGAAGAGGTTTACAGGAAGAATCCTGAGACAATGACAGACTCTTTAAAAATGGTTATTATTATTATTATTGATTTTTAATTTCAAGTAACAAAAATGCCAATACAAGGTAAACAGAGTTTAGCGGTTGCACAGAAAAGAAAGAAAAGTAGTGGGTGATGGTTTTAGACGTTCCAAGAAAGGCAATCAAATGAGAGTGTCTCTCCATAAGGTTCTATGAGTTGTTGGAGGATGAAAACCATGGACGACTGTCTTAACAAAGTCGGTAAAGGGATACTATGCAGTATATAGAAGGTGTGGTTCTTCGTACCCCACAGATCAATATTGGTTTATATGTTAGAATCAAGGCGGCAGGAGTGCCACAAGAGAAATATGCTTACCTTGACAGTTTCTGCCTCTGATTAACTGGTAACCATCTGGACACAGGCAAGAATACCTCCCTGGTTCATTGACACATTGATACATGCAAATGTAGTTCGAAGTTCCACATTCGTTGACATCTGTAAAACAGAGACATCTGCTAGACGCCATATTTTCCTCCGGTTTGTTTGTTTTTTAATAAAAAAAACCTTGCAATTTATTTATTTGACCTCTATATTTATACGACTTCATCATAAGATGCCAGGGTGGTTCATAAGATAAAAATACAAAGCAACAGATTGAGGGCAGGGAGCATTGGCCAATGAAATCTGGGGTCTGAAGTCCAATCGGAGTGAAGGCAACGCTTCTGCCTCTTATTCTGGCATCTTGTGTTTAATTTCTTTTTTTAAAATAAGCACACCCAGTAGCAGGGTCTTCACCACCTGAGAAATGTGCAGGCATCAAAAAGGAGGATCTGGAGGGTTGAGGAGCCAGGTGACTCACAGATAAGCTCTCTTGAACCTTTCCCCCACAATGCACCACTTTTTAAGAGTGGCAAGATGCTGCCACCCCACCGTTTTCACAACTTGAGCAAAGGCCTTTGAGACAGACTCAATATTATTTCTGGTATTTGGGAACATTTAAAAAGAAGAAGAGTTTGGATTTGATATCCTGCTTTATCACTACCCTAAGGAGTCTCAAAGCCGCTAACATTCTCCTTTCCCTTCCTCCCCCACAACAAACACTCTGTGAGGTGAGTGGGGCTGAGAGACTTCAGAGAAGTGTGACTGGTCCAAGGTCATCCAGCAGCTGCATGTAGAGGAGCAGAGACACAAACATGGTTCCCCAGATTACGAGACTACCACTCTTAACCACTACACCATACTGGCTCTCATTTAACCAGAGATGCCAGGAAATAAGCTTGAGATGTTGTCCTCATTTTCACGTCACTTCAAACCATAGTTAAAATAAGCCATGGTTTCATGTGCCTGTGCTGTGGAAATCACATTCGGCCCTGTCCTGCTGCTGCACTGCCAGGAAATAAACCATGGCGTGGTGTAGGGTTATATCTGAACCAGGGCTCTTTGTTTGTTCCCCTCAAGCAAACCATGAGCGGTAAGCTAAGAACAAATCATGGTTGCTGCTTGCAATTTGTTTTAAAAGAAGCAAAACACAGGGTTCAGATGCAACAGTAAACCAGACTGTGGTTTGTTCTGCAGCACCATGGCAGGAGAGGAGCAACAGCACATGATTTCAGCAGCATGCCCCACGTTCTCATTAAACTATAGTTTAACTATGGTTTAAAGTAGGGCTGGGGAACCTGTGGCCCCTCCGGATGTTGCTGGACTACAGCTCTCATCGTCCCTGAGGATCAGTTGAGGCTGATGGGAGTTGTAGTTTAACAACACCTGGGGGGGCACAGGTTCTTCACATGCAAACCAGACCATTGTGCATGCAAAGCCCATGTTCTGCAGAAGTCAGACACAATTCAGTGCAAAGTGAAGCCCCATCAGGATTGATTTCAGTGACTGCTTAGCTCGCCCTCTGAAATCAGTGGGATTTCCAGGTGCTTAACTGTGGTTGTACCTGATGACCGTGGACATTAAACATTAGAAGACTACAGATAAAACAAATGGGGACGGTTAGAAACCTCTGACTAGGATGATGGAGAATCTGGAGTCACTAATGTTTCTACCCCCCCATATTGCACCGCCCAAAGTCAACTTAAAAGCCTCCTACCATCCCATGTCCTTTGAGAACCACCAATGTGGCCAACAGTCACTCACCATCGCAATTCATTCTGTCCCGGCTTAATTCGAAGCCCTGATTGCACTGGCAGATGAAAGATCCGACCGTGTTGTAGCACAGTTGTGCACACGGGTTGCTGGTCTCACATTCATTTATGTCTAAAAAGGAAAGATGATAGGCCTTTACTAGGACTGGATAGATCTGTCAATTTGTTACTTCATTTTTTCCCAATCTTAAAAATCAGTTTTTCACATTTCTGGAGCAATCTGTGATTTTTTAAAAAAAACATCGTGAAAATTTGCCTGCATTTTAATGCATTTTTTTCCTTTAAAAACCCCCAAACACATCTTTGTATGCATTTTCTCCCAATACACATATTTTTGCAATGCAATTTTCCCTAATAGAATGGATTTTTGTATATTATCTCTTCTAATAGAGATACACTTTACCCTAGCATTTGAATTTTTGTACACATTACCTGGCTGGAGAAGAGCACTGCAAAATTCATAGAACTGCAAATGTTGAAGGAGAGCTGTGTTTTGGTTTGTGTATTCTTTCAGAGAGTGTAATTTAGTAGTTTACCTTTAAATGTCAACTGAATCAAATTTCTGCCCTGTCCTTACTCTTTACACAAAGCTGGGTCTTCTCTCACATTGTATTTAGGCAAATTCACCAGACTGTCCAGGTAGGCTTAACTTTGCAGAGTCAAGACAATTTATGTAGGATTTATGTACCTAGGAAATGACAGTCAAGGTGCCTGGGTCCTATCTGACAGAGGTCCTCCACTAGCCCTGCTATCATTTATTAACACTGGAGGTGGTTCCTAGTATTGTATGCATTGAAACTGCGGACTTTATCATCAGAGGAAAGAGACTACACAGAGAATTGTGTGACTCACCAAATGAATGGGAATGCCCATATTAGTGGACATTTCATTTCACGAAATGTATATATCGCTTACTAGTTCTAAAGACCTCGAAGCAAGTTTGCAGTAGGCAATCCAAAATATGGATTGAAGGCACCAATAAAAACAACCCTTAAAAAGAAATCGCATGAGAAAAGTGTTAAAATGTAAAATAAAACCCAGAAACATTTCGAAACACTGATACTTGCTAACATAATGTACCAAAAGTACAAAGAAATTTTCAGCAGGTGTCAAAAACCATCTGGTGTCCAGGTGGATCTTGGGCCGACCCTGACTCTTCTGTAAATTTGGCATTTTAAGTTTATGTTGTGGTTTAATTGGGCTCTCAGTTAACTTCTATAGATGTCACCTTATGTAACTACTGTTAAACTCTGTGATGATAAGATATAAACAAATCCGAATCTATGTACTTTTCTGTTGCTTCTTTAAATTAACATTTTTATGATCAAACATTTTAGGGAAGTTTTTAATGTTTGATGTTTTATCGTGTTTTTAATATTTCGTTGGGAGCTACCCAGAGTGGCTGGGGAAACCCAGCCAAATGGGCGGGTATAAGTAAATAAATATTTAACTTATATGCAGAATTCATCATGCGAAAGGCTGGGCTAGATGAATCCCAAGTCGGAATCAAGATTGCTAGAAGAAATATCAACAACCTCATATATGCAGATGACACAATCTTGATGGCAGAAAGTGAGGAGGAATTAAAGAACCTTTTAATGAGGGTGAAAGAGAAGAGCGCAAAATATGGTCTGAAGCTCAACATCAAAAAAACGAAGATCATGGCCACTGGCCCATCACCTCCTGGCAAATAGAAGGGGAAGAAATGGAGGCAGTGAGATTTTACTTTCTTGGGCTCCATGATCACTGCAGATGGTGACAGCAGCCACGAAATTAAAAGACACCTGCTTCTTGGGAGAAAAGCAATGACAAACCTAGACAGCATCTTAAAAAGCAGAGACATCACCTTGTCCACAAAGGTCCATATAGTTAAAGCTATGGTTTTCCCAGTAGTGATGTATGGAAGTGAGAGCTGGACCATAAAGAAGGCTGATCGCCGAAGAATTGATGCTTTTGAATTCTAGTGCTGGAGGAGACTCTTGAGAGTCCCATGGACTGCAGGAAGATCAAACCTATCCATTCTGAAGGAAATAAGCCCTGAGTGCTCACTGGAAGGACAGATCCTGAAGCTGAGGCTCCAATACTTTGGCCACCTCATGAGAAGAGAAAAGACCCTGATGTTGGGAAAGATGGAGGGCACAAGGAGAAGGGGACGAGAGAGGATGAGATGGTTGGACAGTGTTCTCGAAGCTACCAGCATGAGTTTGACCAAACTGCGGGAGGCAGTTCCACAGGGTGGGTGCCACTACTGAGAAGGCCTGACAAACAGGATCCCTTTTAAAAGATGAAGATGATTTTTTTTTTTTAAAAAGACCTAAATCAGGAACATTTGGGGGGCACTTTAAAAATTAAAAATAATGTGGACAACCTATCTGAAAAAATGGGGAGTTTCAAGGATAGTGGACTAATTTATCCAATGCAGCTGCTATGCTAGTTTCCTTCTATGCTTGAGAGAAATGCTGTGAGTTCTTTTGTTTTAAATATGACAACTTGCCTTCACTAGGCTTGTTCAGCACCAACCCTAACACTGAGCTACAGCTGCTCTGATTTGCTCAGATGTACGGTGGATTCTGCGGTTGCTGTAATGCAGTTAGAACTGTCAAGGATATGACAAAGTTTGAGGCTGCCTTTAAATCACACAAAATTAAATGCAAAATCCATTTTACATTGTCTTTTGCTTTCTATCGAGAACGTCTGGTATTATGCTTCAGGGGAAGGAAAAACAGTATCCAAATTCCTGCGCCATGAGAAATGGAAGTCAAGTGTCATAAATCATGTTATGCAAATTAATACTAAAGTATGCAGCTGTGCTAAAGTAAGTATTCTGGCTTTTGAGGTTTTTTTTTTCCAGCAGTGAAAGTTAATTGAACATGTACAACAGGCGTAAAGGTAAAGGGACCCCTGACCATTAGGTCCAGTCGTGGCCGACTCTGGAGTTGCGGTGTTCAACTCGCTTTATTGGCCGAGGGAGCCGGCGTACAGCTTCCGGGTCATGTGGCCAGCATGACTAAGCTGCTTCTGGCGAACCAGAGCAGCGCACGGAAACACCGTTTACCTTTCTGCTGGAGCGGTACCTATTTATCTACTTGCACTTTGACGTGCTTTCAAACTCCTAAGTGGGCAGGAGCTGGGACTGAGCAATGGGAGCTCACCCCGTCACGGGGATTCGAACCGCCAACCTTCTGATTGGCAAGTCCTAGGCTCTGTGGTTTAACCCACAGCACCACTCGCGTCCCTACAGCAGGAGTGGGGGACCTCATTTTCATCTGTCAAATGTACTCCTCTAAGACACTCAGGAATCTCCCAGGCCACACCCCTTCTTTCCAGGCTACACCCTCATTGTCCCCTCCCTGCCCTCTTTGAATGCTTTTGCCTCACTGGAATGTGCCTTCCACTAGTTGCCTGGATGGGAAGAGCTGCCTGTAGAATCCTCTAACTTATGTATGGCTGAAATGTAGCCTTATGTACTATTCACCTGGCACATGGTCTCTGAAAGGGTGCCCATGAAGCAAACTTGCCCCCAGAATGCAAAAGGTCCCCTACCTGATGGAAATCACAGCAGGGGTAAGGGAGCGATAATAACATACGACATTGTCCCTAGATAGGAGGACCATTAAAGTGACAGGCAGGACCAAGTTAGGTTCTCATTGATTTCCATAGCAATGGCTTATGCACGTGCTTAAACTCCGATATTACAATGTGTTGTTGTTGTTGTTGTTGTTGTTTATTGTTGGGACTTCAAAATTGAAATCTGAAAATGGAGGCCTTGGCCCAGTATACCTGAAGGAGCGTCTCCGCCCCCATTATTCTGCCCGGACCCTGAGGTCCAGCTCCAATGGCCTTCTGGAGGTTCCCTCCCTGCGAGAAGTGAAGTTACAGGAAACCAGGCAGAGGGCCTTCTCGGTAGTGGCGCCCGCCCTGTGGAACACCCTCCCTTCAGATGTCAAGGAAATAAACAACTATCTGACTTTTAGAAGATAGTTGAAGGCAGCCCTGTTGGGGGAAGATTTTAATGTTTGATGTTTTATTGTGTTTTTAATATTCTGTTGGAAGCGGCCTAGAGTGGCTGGGGAAACCCAGCCAGATGGGCAGGGTAGAAATAATAAATTATTGTATTATTATTATGCACAAAATTCATTGGTACTCCTCCAGCTGACCTGGCAGCCCCCATTTTCCTTTTCCAAGGAATTCCTGGAACAATACTATGCTGGGGTGCATAGGGAGTAGCATTCTTAGACATTAAAATGGCAATCCTCAGGTGAAGAGAGCGCTGATGAGTGTTCCACACCTCTCCAATGCCTACCACACCCCAGAAAATGAAAAGACAACATTCCATTCTCTTTCAAAATCAACCCCATTCTAAATCAGCCAAAACTTCTCTTTTAATAACCCTTGGCACAGCTTTGATTAAAATTGGGAACCGTTTGAACTATGCATTGTTGTCCCATGTGATGAGACACCACTATTTTTATATAAAAAAGACCCACCACCTTAATAGCTAGGATACTGTCCTTCTAAAAAATACTAAATAAAAAAAAGAGGGATGGGTGAATCTGACAATTTGGGTTTGCCTTAGTTTCTAATTTTTCTCCAATTTTAAGTTCTGTTCTCCATATCAGGTTTTTTTTTAAATATAAAGCCTTCATGAAAATTCATCAGCATTTCAGTACAAATTTATCATAATATACACAACACCGGTCCTGAGAGACCTGCATTGGCTCCCAATACGTTTCCGAGCACAATTCAAAGTGTTGGTGCTGACCTTTAAAGCCCTAAACAGCCTCGGCCCAGTATACCTGAAGGAGCGTCTCCACCCCCATCGTTCCGCCTGGACACTGAGGTCCAGCGCCGAGGGCCTTCTGGTGGTTCCCTCATTGCGAGAAGTGAGGTTACAGGGAACAAGACAAAGGGCCTTCTCGGTAGTGGCGCCCACCCTGTGGAACACCCTCCCTTCAGATGTGAAGGAAATAAGCAGCTATCTTCTTTTTAAAAGACATCTGAAGGCAGCCCTGTTTAGGGAAGTTTTTAATATTTAATGCTGTATTGTTTTTAACACTTGATTGGAAGCCGCCCAGAGTGGCTGGGGAAACTCAGCCAGATGGGCGGGGTATAAATAATAAACTATTATTATTATTATACACATATTTGCATTCAATTTTGTCTGCTATATACATTCTTGCAGTTATTTACCCTAATGCAATTGATTTCTATATGTTGTTCGAATATAGGCATTTATATGTACACCTTACCTTAGTATGTGCATTTTTGCATGCTTTTTACTTGGCTGGAGAACAGCATTGCAAAATTTGGAGAAGTGCAATTTCAAAACCTGGCTATGTTTCAGTTCACATATTGTTTTGGAATGTGCCAATTAGGTAGGTTCACCTTCTAATGTGAACTGAATGGACTCTCCCCCATCCCTAATTAAAACACCTATTACCTACAACCTATGACTTCAGCGGAATCTTGCCTCCAAACTGGCTGGGCTTTTGAAGGAATGTGTTTCAGACCATTTTTATTATGTTTTTTTTTTTAAGCGATCGATTTTTGCTGTGTTCCCATCCCTCTTTGCTTCACAGATGGCTCATTTCTTGTAACCAACAATTGCTCTGTATATTTTAATAGCGATGACTAACACGGCTGTATTTGTTTTGATGGAGTTGCTGTTTCTACTTTTAATAGGTTTGGTTTTATGGTCCTAGCACCAGGCCTGGTTGTCCAGAACATTTTCTTGATTAGCGGAGGATGAATTTAATAAGAACGAAACACCTGTTGTTAGATTTGTCTGCCAGGTTCCACAAGTTTGAAAGAATGGCAGACCACAACATCAACACCACTCCTGCGAGCCAGAAGAAAACTCAATTCAGTCAGTCACATAAGAGCCACAAAAAGAGCCCTGTTGAGTCAGGTCAATGACTCAGCTACTTTAGCATCCTCTTCTCAATTTCGCCCTCACCCCTGTGAGTAAGAATTACCCCCAGATAACTAGGCACGAACACTGCTGCAAAATTCAGTTCCCCACAACTTTTAGACCAGGGGTCCGCAAACTTTTTCAGCAGGGGGCCGGTCCACCGCCCCTCAGACCATGTGGGGGGCCGGACTATATTTTGAACCAAAAAAAAATGAACGAATTCCTATGCCCCACAAATAACCCAGAGATGCATTTTAAATAAAAGCACATATTCTAATGTAAAAACATCAGGCAGGCCCCACAAATAACCCAGAGATGCATTTTAAATAAAAGGACACATTCTACTCATGTAAAAACACACTGATTCCCAGACCGTCCGCGGGTCGTATTGAGAAGGCGATTGGGCTGGATTCAGCCCCCGGGCCTTAGTTTGCCTACCCATGTTTTAGACAAAAGGGAACATCTGTGCTGCTAACCCCTGTCAGCCTGCCTGAGAAGACCTGGCTGAAAGTTCAGCTAGTTTCTGCAAAGGACCCCATTCACTCTCCACAGAGAGATGGAGTAGCAAAGTAGAAGCTGTCCCTAACTGTATGAGACCAGGAATGTAAGCAGGTAAGGACTCCTATCACAAGGAAATGGCTCCAGTAATATCCCCATCAAACCTTATCCAAGTCAGGAGACAGGTTCTTGACCTGCGTATGCTTAATTGTTGTTGATGAAGAAAGAGTTTGGGAGATGAGGAACACAAGAAGCTGCCTGATACCGAGTCAGACCATTGGTCCACCTAGCTCAAGATGCTGGAAGTCAGACCATTGGTCCCAGCCCTACCTCGAGATTCTGGAAGTAAAAACTATAGGCTCATAGTCCAGTAGAACTTTGTACTCACACCATCCTTTGAAGGTGCTATATGAGTCAACTGCTCCTTACTGTATCTCACCAGGACAGCACCTGAGATTTCTGGGAGAGTCACTACCTGCACTTGGCTTAACTCAGGGCGATGTCCAGAGTTGCATGAGCAGAGTTCCCTTTGCTCTCTTCCCTTCTACAGCTTCCATGCTGTAGGTTTGAGGGACACACAGAGGGGAAGGGAAAGTTCCATAGTGCAAGTCCAGATAGGTACAACAGGATATCACCTTTGGTGTACCTTGTCCTAGAGGAGGGCACCAGAAAGTGTTCTCTCATACTGTTTGGTATGCTGGTTTGACAGCCATGGACAGAAAGTCCCTTCAGAGGGTGGTGAAGACAGCACAGGATATCATGGGCTGTCTCCTGAGTCCGCTAGATGTCATCATAGGAGACCGTTGCCTCAGAAGAACAAGGAGCATTATCAGGGATGACTCACACCCTGGCCAGCACCTTTTTAATCTCCTGCCCTCGGACAGGAGATATAGAAGCATGATAAGCCTCACCAACAGGTTAAAGAACAGTTTCTACCCGTGGGCCATGAGGCTGATGAATGGAAGACAGCAACATTGCAGCTGATGTTCGGTGTTGGTGGTCGTACGACAACACAGTGTGTAACAAGGACTGAGAGATTGTGGGGGGCACATTTAATCTCACTGTAAACAAGTGGTACAGTGACAATAAAGTATTTCTATTTCAGTTCCTCTGGTGGGGAATCTGTCATGCTCCTTCTGGGGCAGTTCTGCAACTCCTAGAAGTTGTCAGCATGTGACAGCTGGCCACACCCCAGGAAACGGCTTTGACTGGCCGGCTAAACCAGGTGAGAGTAGCTGATGGGTCTCAAACCCTTGGTGAATCAGGGACATCCTCTGCATGCGAAGACAGGCTATGGCAGATTGAGCGGATGAGACCAAGAGTGGGTTCAACAGTCAAGAAGGCGGTGGAAGGAAGTGAGGCACAGATGGGGTGTGTCAACCTAAGAAGGTAGCCCATCTAGGAGAAGGAAAACTCTGATCCTAAACCTCCGCTGCCTTGTGGGACATCTTCAGGAGAAGTAAAGGCTATACAAAACTGAAGTAGGGTCCCTAAGTCAGTTGGATGGTGCCTTGCACACTTCCTTCCGGGAATTCCTGCAGCCAAGCTGGTGCCAAACATATCGCTCTGCTTTTTTTTTGGACCACATCAGCGAGGCTGAGAGGGGGTTCTTGTTGTCTTGGCAGCCCAGGACCTCCATACATTGCCTAGCCTTGTGCCCTGATGTACACCCAATTGTCTCTTGAGACAGGGATGCCAACCAGTCAATATGTTGTCCTATTGGCTAGCTTAGCCAATGGTCAAGAATGATGGGAGTTGTAGTCCAATAACATTTGGGCCCCCAAAGTTGAAAAACACTGTCTTACAGTACTGTCTTCTCGACTGCTTCATGGATAACATAATTCCCAGGGAAGGGGAAAGCAGAGACAAGTTGGCATGGAGGCCAAAGCTGAGTGGAGAATTCCTCTCTCCTCTCAAAATTGGGTCGGCATATGTGTCGCCCTCTACCAATCACACTTGTTATGCCTGTGAGAATTACCGTATTTTTAGCTCTATAAGACGCACCAAACCACAAGACGCACCTAGTTTTTGGAGGAGGAAAACAAGAAAAAAATATTCTGAATCTCAGAAGCCAGAACAGCAAGAGGGATCGCTGTGCAGTGAAAGCAGCAATCTCTCTTGCTGTTCTAGCTTCTGGGATAGCTGCACAGCCTGCATTCACTCCATAAGATGCACACACATTTCGCCTTACTTTTTAGGAGGGAAAAAGTGAGTCTTATAGAGCAAAAAATACAGTAGTCTTCATTTCTGTTAGGAAATGTTGGTGGCATTTTAGCATGTAGCAAACTTTTCCAGAAACCCTTTTGTGGTTTTTAAATGCTGGATTCCAGCATCTTCCCCACTTGCCCCCCTCACCCCCCCATACGATTTTTGGTGAGGGGTAGGTCTATAAATAATTGCTATAAGAAACACATACTGATAAAGCTTCTCAGCATGCAGGCAGTTTAAGATTTATCTGGAGCTGTTTATTACCCTGGAGACCTGTTCTTTTAAAATTCCACTTCGTTTATGACATGAGCCTTTGAGACCAGTAGATCATTTTGCAATGCTCAGGAGCATCAACCGCATTGCAAAATGGTGAGATTTATTTCTCCTCAGTGCAATGTTGGGGGGTCCGTTTTATATCCATCTTAAGAGCATTATCAGAGGGCACAGAAATGTAAAAAACTTGCCGGAATTTCAGATGTAAAGTTTAGGTATGTGACCCCGTAGTGAACCCTGTTTTGCATTATTAACTTTTTATTATCCACCTACTACAGAGAGTAACTTCTAGTAGGTAGAGATTTCCTCCTGAGTGTAAAGCTTCTTCCCCAGATCACTAACTCTCCAACATTTGAGAGACCAATTTTCTCAGAGGTCTGTGGCTCTGAGAAAAAGGTGGTTTATAGGTTATTGTTTGGATGTAAATAGCTGAAACAACACTATTTATTAATAATTCCTAGCAACAAGCCCGCCAGTTGGTAGAACTATTAATGGGATTGTAGTAGTAGTAGTAGTAGTAGTAATAATAATAATAATAATAATAATATATTTAATAATAATAATAATAATTTATTTATACCCCGCCCATCTGGCTGGGTTTCCCCAGCCACTCTGGGGGGCTTCCAACAAAATATTAAAATACAGTAATGCATCAAACATTAAAAGCTTCCCTAAACAGGGCTGCCTTCAGATGTCTTCTAAAAGTCTGGTAGTTGTTGTTCTCTTTGACATCTGCTGGGAGGGCATTCCACAGGGCTGGTGCCACTACCGAGAAGGCCCTCTGCCTGATTCCCTGTAACTTGGCTTCTCGCAGCGAGGGAACCTCCAGAAGGCCCTCAGCGCTGGGCCTCAGTGTCCGGGCAGAACAATGGGGATGGAGACGCTCCTTCAGATATACTCGACTGAGGCCATTTAGGGCTTTAAAGGTCAGCACCAACACTTTGAATTGTGCACGGAAACGTACTGGGAGCCAACGAAGATCTTTGAGGACCGGTGTTATGTGGTCTTGGCGGCCGCTCCCAGTCACTAGTCTAGCTGCCACATTCTGGATTAGTTGTAGTTTCTAGGTCACCTTCAAAGGTAGCCCCACATAGAGCGCATTGCAGTAGTCCAAGCGGGAGATAGCCAGAGCATGCACTACTCTGGCGAGGCAGTCTGTGGGCAGATAGGGTCTCAGTCTGCGTACCAGATGGAGCTGGTAAACAGCTGCCCTGGATACAGAATTGACCTGTGCCTCCATGGACAGCTGTGAGTCCAAAATGTCTCCCAGGCTGCGCACCTGGTCCTTCAGCGGCACACTTACCCCATTCAGGACCAGGGAGTCCTCCACACCTGCTCGCCTCCTGTCCCCCCAAAACCGTACTTTTGTCTTGCCAGGATTCAACCTCAATCTGTTAGCTGCCACCCATCCTCCAACTATCTCCAGACACTCACACAGGACCTTCACCGGTTCTGATTTGAAAGAGAGGTAGAGCTGGTCTATAGCTAATTAATACAGGTGGCATGAGACACCTGTATTGGGGTGGAGAACTTCAGGCCCAAATGCATCTTCCAGACCTATCTAGCTGACCCTTGGGAATTCTCATGGGGCCATAGGTAACACCAACACACTAGCCAGGAGGACTTGCTTGGCAACTGCAAAGCTTCTGGGCACTCCTCTCTTTGTCATGAGATGGTGAGGGTGCTTATCTCCCTCTTCAAAATATACATAGAGCTGAAAGAGAAAGAGCAACCCTCTTTCCCACTTCCTCTTTCAGCTCTTTTCAATGCTCAGATCAGCACCTGAGCAGCTGAGGGAGGGAAAAGAAAGAACAATAAATCCTCATTGGTCAGTGCTCATTGGGGACAATATTTAAAAGTGCAAATGTGTCAAGATTTGCCTTTTTCCCCTTCATGTTTATTCAGGTTTCTGTAAGGCTGCAGTTTTAAATCAATTAAGTAGATCAGGGGTGGAGTGCCTCAGGTGGAATTGAAGTTCGCCTGCCAATTTCAGTGTCTCGTTTTTCGAATCTTAAGCTCACTCTGCCACATCAGTTTGCATTTTTAAGTAGCTTTTTAGTGTGAATTTCCCCCCAAAATAAATTTATTTCTCTGCATTCCCCCCCAATATACACATTCTTGCAAACCAATTTCCTCCAACACAATGCGTTTTTCATGTTCATTTCACTAACATATGCATTTTAATGTACACAGTATTTGGCTGGGGAACTGCATTGCAAAATTCAGAAAACTGCAAATTTCAAAGGATGGCGGGAGGGTTGCCTATGAGAAAATGTAGCCCAAAGGCTGAAGAGGGTTACTTGCCCCTAGATTAATTGATAAAACTTTCTTAATTGGCTGAAAAAGTGTCCCTATAAACTTTTAATACAAGTGCTTATAAACGCAGATGGCAAACAGCATCTTAAAAGAAACACAAAAAGGAAATGCATTTTATAAGACTTTGTCTGCTGTAACAGCTCTGCAGATCGTGTAGAAAGAGAGAAGATCTTACTTTAGAAATACTGTGTTAAGCCACGTGCAAATGAAATCCATAGACTAATTCACCAGAAAACTGTTAGGTATAGTAATTTAATTCACTGAAATTATAAATGCTTGTATGGATTACTATGTGTTTAAATTTGATTGGTTGGTAACCGAATTCTAGAGTGTTCTCTTGTAGTTCTCATGTGATTGGCTAACAATGGTCACATGGGAGATATCTATTGATGGAGATACTCCATTTTATATGATGCAAGATGCTTTAGAATCCACTGTGAACACTGCTAAGTTGAATAGAGTGTTGGAGTGCTTCTTCTTTGCTTGAAAGACAGAGAGCAAAGCTGCAGGAGAAGGGGAAAGGGGAAATCTCTTATAGGAGCTGCAAGGCATGGCCTTACAGAGATACAGAAGGCTAAAAGTGCTGTGCTCCGAAAAGAGAGGAAAACACAGTTGTTTGGAAGTTAGAAGAAGAGACTATAAGCCCATGCTTGAAGAAGCATGTGACTATAAATATGTTTTAATTCATCTCTAGCTATAAGTTTCTGCAAGTAAAGCTTTTGAATGTTAAAGTCTGGACATTGGTTCAATCTCCATAGAAGGGTGTCAGTCATATATCCGTTTTGAGTTTCTTAGGTGCGATTTCGCTACCCTTACTTCAAGAGAACTTCAAGGTCTATTGATCAAAATGCCTTTAACAGGTTGCACTCCTAGGTTTCAGAAATAGCAAATGCAGCGGTTGGGGAACCTGTGGCCCTCTAGATGTTGCTGGACTAGCAATGGCCAATGACCAGAGATGAGGGGAGCGGGAACCCACCCATCAGCCTTCGGAGGGCCACAGGTTCTTCCCCTTCCTTGCATGAAACCAACAATGATTAAACAAACTCCCCTGGCTTGAGAAGAATACCACAACAGAAAAACAAATTAAGCAACGAACACAATACAGGCTAAAAACCATCTTAGTTCAACACTGTCATGACAGGGTCAAGCATTTTAAACTGCTCTGGGCACAGCTTTCCAGGGAAGATTCTAGAAAAGAGAAGAAACAGAAACCATGTACTGAGAAAACTCTTGGAACCATTTTGGTGACTGAGTTCCTGGATTTGATTGGCAATTATGACCCCAAGCTCTCACAAAGTTATTAACAGAAACCCAATCGGAGGCAGACAACGTGGTGCCCTTTCGATGCTGTTGGGCTACAACTCCTGTCAGGGATGATGGGAGTTGTAGTTCAGCACCATCTGAAGGCTCCCATGTTGGATGTCTCTGCTCTACAGGATGGGACTGTCTATCCTGACAGTGGGGAAGCCTCTTCTTCTGAGTCCAGATCTGCCAAATTCCCCCTCGAATCTTACCTGCGCACGTGTGGTTGTCGGCTGCTAACTGAAAACCAGCGTTGCATTGGCAGTAGTAGCTACTGGGAGTATTCACGCACCGATGATGGCAAAACGAAAGGCGTGCGCATTCGTCTATGTCTGGGTTGCCGTAAAAGCGCAGCATTTAAAAACAAACAAACAAACAAACAAAAAACGGAGTTAAAAAAACTCGCATTGCCACCATGGCTTTACTCTGACAAGAATAAAGGCGTTAAGATATTGTTACCAGATTTTTTTCAATGGACCCGGGGACACTTTTTTTTTTTTTTGAAGCAGAGTAGCAACAGGGAGTCAGTAGTGGGGATGGTGAGGCAAAAGACCCTGGGCCCAAGCACACATGCATATTGTATAAAGGTGCAAACCCCTTCTTTCGCACCCTGTGAAACATAAATGTGCCTTTTTTAAAAAAAACTGGGCAATGGCACGTCATCCACCCGTGGACTCCTGAGCCTTCCCTGATCTCCTTCCCCCTTCCCCCTTTGTTTTGACAGATCAGGGGAGGCTCTGGAGTCACGGGCGGGCAGCCGCCGTGCTGCTGTGGCACCCGCCATTTGTCTTGCACCCGAGCAGCAAGCAGCTCCTGAAGCCAGCCAGAGTCAACTGCACTACCAGGCTGGCTCCGGGCTGCTGAAGCTGCCGCTGCCATGTTTCCTGGGGACAGATTCGCAAATCTGGGGACATTCTGGGGACGGAATTTGTCCGGGGACAGATTTGTAAATCTAGGGACGTCTGGTAACCCTACCCTAAGAGGATGATTTGTCATCATTTATACCGCTTCTATAATTTTCTAGCCACTGCATGAAGATTTGAAGCAGGAGCATCTCTGCTTACAGGCTTGCAGTTTAGTAGGTATAACACAAAAGGAAATAGGATGGCGAGGGAAGAGGAAAACACGAGCCCAGGCACCAATTCCTAGAGCTACTTAACACTTAAAATGGCCAGCTGGACTAGACAGCTCAGAGCGGAGCCAAATGACAGTCGAGTCAATGGAGTGTCTCTCTCATCCTTCAGCTGTAAGCAGCTGGAATGACTGCCAATAGATGTTGAATCAGGGAGAGAGAAGGAGCCAGGAGGGATGGAGTTAACCCTAAAACCTAGCTCCAATCACATGGAGGTTAATGGGGAAACCCACAAAGACATGATTTGTGTATTTAACAGTGGGGAAACATTGCAGAACAACTTATAAAGAGGAATGACATGTGGGCAGTCCAGTATAAATCTACCACCATTGCACTATCTGCGTCAGTGGCCTGTTGCAGAATACACCTGTTAAAAAAACCCCACAGCTAGTTAGGGAGAAAGGCCCTTAAACTTTACTGCCAAAGAACATCTTGCTTCTCCACCGTACTTACCGACACATTGGTCCCCTCGCCTCTGATACCCGGCTGTGCATTGGCAGCTGAACGATCCTCTTAAGTTGACGCATATCTGATCTACCCTACAGTTGTGGGCGCCTGTCGCACATTCGTCAATATCTTTTGAAAGCAAAGAAACAAAAACGACAGCATAGACTTTAAGGACCTTGGAGGTGAAGTCCTAACTTTTCTGTTTGTCTCCAGAACCTTGGGAGAAAGTAGAAGGCAGCTGAATCCCATATTCAAGGATGGATTCTCATGTTGATGGAACCGTACGATCAGCTTGGAGAAGCGAATATTAAGAGGGGACATGCTAGTGGACTTTCAAATACCTGAAGGACTTGTTCTTCGCTGCTCCAGAAGGCACAAATAGAGCCAAAGAGAGGGAAGTAGATTTCGGCTAAACATTAGGAAATTCCTAAGGGTAAGAGAAGAGAAGCGGGTGGAGCTGTGGGTTAATCCACAGAGCCTAGGACTTGCCGATCAGAAGGTCAGCGGTTCAAATCCTCACAATGGGGTGAGCTCCCGTTGCTCGGTCCCTGCTCCTGCCAACCTAGCAGTTCAAAAGCACATCAAAGTGCAAGTAGATAAATAGGTACCGCTCTGGCGGGAAGGTAAACGGCGTTTCCATGCACTGCTCTGGTTCGCCAGAAGCGGCTTAGTCATGCTGGCCACATGACCCGGAAGCTGTACGCCGGCTCCCTCGGCCAATAAAGCAAGATGACCGCCGTAACCCCAGAGTCGGTCACGACTGGACCTGGGGGGTCCCTTTACCTTTAAGGGTAAGAGAAGTGAAACAGTCAAACAGACCTCCTTGGACACAAATTTGGCCTCTCTGCTGCTGAAGGATACGCAGCCAGTGCCAAGATGCCATGGTTACATCCTGCTGCACAGATCCTACATGGAGAAGGAAGTCAGATTAGATGACTTCCTAGGCCCCTTCTAGCACTATGATTCTCTGACTATTGCTTCCCTGTTCCTGGATCCCAGGCTGTACTGTTTGCTGCAAATTTTTATTGAGATTCTCGCAATACAATAAAAGGAAAACAAACAGGCTAAGCTACAAGAAATAATAAAAAAGGAAACTAAAAAGAAAAGAGAACAACATCATCCTCTCTCACTGCTATATCTGTGTGAGTGTCTGGAGGCGGTTGGAGGATGGATGGCAGCTAATGGATTGAGGTTGAATCCTGGCAAGACAGAAGTGCTGTTCATGGGGGACAGGGGGCGGGCTGGTGTGGAGGACTCCCTGGTCCTGAATGGGGTAGCTGTGCCCCTGAAGAACCAGGTGTGCAGCCTGGGAGTCATTTTGGACTCACAGCTGTCCATGGAGGCGCAGGTTAATTCTTTGTCCAGGGTGGCTGTCTACCAGCACCATCTGGTACGCAGGCTGAGACCCTATCTGCCCGCGGACTGTCTCGCCAGAGTGGTGCATGCTCTAGTTATCTCCCGCTTAGACTACTGTAATGCGCTCTACGTGGGGCTATCTTTGAAGGTGACTTGGAAACTGCAATTAATCCAGAATGCGGCAGCTAGACTGGTGACTGGGAGTGGCTGCTGAGACCATATAATACCAGTCCTGAAAGATCTTCATGGGCTCCCAGTACGTTTCCGAGCACAATTCAAAGTGTTGGTGCTGACTTTTAAAGCCCTAAACAGCCTTGGTCCTGTATACCTGAAGGAGCGTCTCCACCCCCATCATCCAGCCCGGACACTGAGGTCCAGCGCCGAAGGCCTTCTGGCGGTTCCCTCATTGCGAGAAGCAAAGCTACAGAGAACCAGGCAGAGGGCCTTCTTGGTAGTGGCGTCCACCCTGTGGAACGCCCTCCCATCTGATGTCAAAGAGATAAACAACTATTTTACTTTAAAAAGACAACTGAAGGCGGCCCTGTTTAGGGAAGTTTTTAATGCCTGACACTGTATTGTTTTTAATATTCAGTTGGAACCCACCCAGAGTGGCTGGGAAACCCAGCCAGATGGGCGGGGTATAATTAATAAATTATTCTTATTATTCTTATTTTTACTTTTATCCCATACAGAAAGCTGTGAGCCCTCCTAGCTCTCACCTGGGACCATTCCTCTCTTCTCTCACCCTTTGAAGTCTCCCCCTCCCCGCCTCTCACACAGGGTCCTTCAAACCTATCCTTCATCTTCATCAGCTTGCAATTCCATCTGTGAAGTCTCAGGCTGCAATGTTTGGATAAGCACCTGCCTTTTTACAAACCACAAGAAGATCCCTGCGGGATCAGACCATAGCTATCAACTTTCCCCCTTTTTAAAAGGGAAATTCCCTTATTCCGAATTGGATCCCTCGTAAGAAAAGGGAAAAGCTGACAGCTATGGATCAGACTGCAGGCCCATCTCGTGCAGCACCCTCCTTCCCACAGTGGCCTACCAGGACAGATAAACGAAAGCACTTCTTTGTGCATAGTTGGAACTTTGCAATACGTTCCCAGAAGAGGCAGTGATGGTCACCAACTTGGGCGACTTTCAGAGAGGATTGGACTAATTCATGGAGGGATAAGGCTCTTTGTAGGGACACGGGGAGCACTGTGGATTAAACCACAGAGCCTAGGACTTGCCTATCATAAGGTCGGCGTTTCGAATCCCCACGATGGTGTGAGCTCCCGTTGCTCGGTCCCTGCTCCTGCCAAGCTAGCAGTTCGAAAGCATGTCAAAGTGCAAGTAGATAAATAGGTACCACTCTGGCGGGAAGGTAAACGGTGTTTCTGTGCGCTGCTCTGGTTCGCCAGAAGCGGCTTAGTCATGTACGCCGGCTCCCTCGGCCAATAAAGCAAGATGAGCGTCGCAACCCCAGAGTCGGCCACGACTGGACCTAATGGTCAGGGGTCCCTTTACCCTTTACCTTTAAGGCTCTCTGTGGTTACTAGTCACAATGGCTGCCTGATGGAGGCAGGAGTGAATGCTGTTGGGATCAGGTCCAGCTTGTGATCAGGTCCAGGCATCTGGTTGGCCATGAGAACAGGATGCTGGACATAATAATAATAATAATAATAATTTATACCCCACCCATCTGGCTGTTGACTTCCTCAAGCAGGACTCTTCTGATATTCTTACATTCTTAATGGCTTGCAATTCTCTCTCTCCCCCTCAACCCCAATAGAAGATTCTGCACACTGCATCACTGTACTGGGTTTGCGTGTGGCTTCCCAGATTTATGCCTTTTATAATCCGATGCAGCGCAGTTTGACAGCAGTTTCTTCTGGCACTCGGCACCAACTGGAAGTCTCTAAGCTGAATAAACAAATTCCTTGAAACTAGTTTACAAATCCCACTTGAACTCTCCGTGTTTGTTCAGGAACTGGGGACCGGTGGCATATTCCGGGTGGGGGACATGGAAAAGAAAAGATGGATTCTTTCTCATGCAAAATGAAAACAAACTTGACCCCCCCCCCCCACACAAAGCCAGATCACAAATAAAATGGACTGTTTCGACTCTATTCTTCAGGCTTGCTCCCCCGACACACACACGCACACTCTTCGAATGCCCAAATATTTTCCTACTTGCTTCCTTTCTATATGACAGCTCAAAAGAAACTTTCCTCCGCCCTGACTCAGTCTTTGAATTGATGGCTGTTATCAGTTCCTAAAAGCTGGCTCACTGCTGGAAAAGTACACAGAAGAAGACAGGCAGGTGGAACGGAAACTTTGCATTAACTCACAAAACGCCTGTCATTGCGACCAGTGTGCTTGTGTGTGTGTGTGTGTGTGCGCACGTGCATGTTTATTATATGGACAGCTAGCATCTTGCAAAGACCTGTATGATGTCTGTGTTGAGAGAGAGTCGAGTTGCAAAGGTCTGTCTGGCAAATGAATGCTTGTGTACAGTGGTACCTCGGGTTAAGTACTTAATTCGTTCCGGGGGTCCGTTCTTAACCTGAAACAGTTCTTAACCTGAGGCAGCACTTTAGCTAATGGGGTCTCCAGCTGCTGCCGTGCCGCCGGAGCACAATTTCTCTTCTCATCCTGAAGCAAAGTTCTTAACCCAAGGTACTATTTCTGGGTTAGTGGATTCTGTAACCTGAAGCGTATGTAACCCGAGGCACCACTGTACTGCATTGTGTCAGATGTCAAAGAGATAAACAACTACCTGACATTCAGAAGACATCTTAAGGCAGCCCTGTTCAGGGAAGTTTTTAATGTATGACATATTAGTGTATTTTTGGTCTTTGTGGAAGCCGCCCAGAGTGGCTGGGGAAATAATAATAATAATAATAATAATAATAATAATAATAATAATAATAATTTTCATCTGCATGTGTTGTAAGCAGAGCTTGTGGGTCTCTGTAGAAAAAGACTTTGACCCCACAAAGGTAAGAATCACAACTGTCACTTTATCAACTTTTGCCTCTGGCAATGTGGCCCCAGAAGGCTGTCCATGAGAAATATTATTATTATTATTATTATTATTATTATTATTATTATTATTATTATTATTATAAAACGTGGCCCTTGGGGTCCCTGCTTTAAGATCCTATGGTAGCAAGGGAGACAATTGGTCCATGGGGGAAAACAGAGGCTGCTTCAATGAACCGGTCCCTTCTTTCCCAATTCTTTTAGCCCTTCTTCTCTAGGCCTTCCTGCTTTCCGTGTCCTTCTGTAGGAACACAGGAAATGGCCTTTAGCTGAGTCACACCATTGTTCCATCTAGCTCAATAAAGCCAGCAGCCCGCCAAGGTTTCAGACAAGGGACTTTTCCCAGCCTCAACTGGGAAGGATTGAACCCAGGACCTTCTGAATGCAAGACAGGTACTTGACACTAAGCTACAGTCCTTCCCTGTAAAATCTGAGCAGCGCAGCCAGGGGTACCCAGAGACCACGTGGTTTGTCCTGCTTCCCTGCAACATGAGGGCTGCTCAACCAATCACAGCCAGAGCTCGTCGCCCCTTCAAACCCATTGCCATAACATCCCATTGCAATTTGAGTGGGGTTTTTTTGCAGCGGTCCCCAATATTTTAAACACCCCCCATTTAGAAACAGTTCTTATAAATTCAGTGTGGTTATGAATACTACAGTGGTACCTCGGGTTAAGTACTTAATTCGTTCCGGAGGGCCGTTCTTAACCTGAAACTGTTCTTAACCTGAAGCACCACTTTAGCTAATGGGGCCTCCTGCTGCTGCTGCGCCACCTGAGCCCGATTTCTGTTCTTATCCTGAAGCAAAGTTCTTAACCTGAAGCACTATTTATGGGTTAGCGGAGTCTGTAACCTGAAGTGTATGTAACCTGAAGCGTATGTAACCCGAGGTACCACTGTACTATTAAGAAAGCCTTCTCCAAACTGCCTTGCAACCTGCTGAGGTTTATGAGATAATCGAGAAATACTGCGAGAAGTGTTTCTTTTGCAAGTTGGGGGTGTGTGTGTGAAACGACTCCAGCAAGCCCCCTCCCGAGCGCTGTGGCAGAATACAGGTTGGCTTGTACTGCCTCACACTTGTTCCCACCAGCTTCCCTAATAGCTGCGCTCCAGCGACTTCCTCTCATTTGCCAAAAATGTACCCAGCGCTCTCTCACGAAGTGATTTATACTGTTTTGTCCCCTTCCGTTGCTGACTTTGGCAGGACGCTCGTCATTCTGTGCTGAAATTCTGGGTGAGCTGCGTTGAGCTCTCGGAAGACCCTTCTTTTGAAGCAAGCTGCTTTTAAAAAGTCTTGTCAGTGCCCCCCAACTCGCTCCCGTCCTTCCCAGCTCGCTCTCTGCCACCTCCTCGGATCCCTTTGCTGGAACCTCCGTCCTAAGAACACACCGACTTGAGAGAAAGCCCACGGATTCTGTTGGAACTTGCTTCCAAGAAGAAACACGCTTTAGGGTCTCTCTCTCTCTCTCTCTCTCTCTCTCTCTCTCTCTCTCTCTCTCTCCCTCTCTTTACATGCCTGGCTCCATTCCCTCTGGCTGTGACTCACTCTTCCCAAAACCCCTGACTCACGCTGCTCGCTCCCTTATGTAACATTTTAATCTCCGCCGTTTTGCTTCCTACAACCAGATAATCACAACAGCGCTTGGCGTTTCCCACCAACCGTTTACACTTCAGTGCAATTATTCCCCCAGCTCAGCTCATTTATGTAACCAAGCCACGGGGATGCTTCGATGCCCTTTTAAACCTGTGTCAATCTGGAGCCCATGGTTACGGAGCAACACACCCGAGCCAATCCAAGCAGGCGCTGACTCTCATTATTCTTGGTCGCTAGCTGCGGGGCTGGAAAACCCCCGAGTCCTCCTTGCCCGGGCACCTCGCTATCTAAGGCTGGCGCCTAAAGAGGACATGCTGCAGAGGCAGGCACCCAACTCCCAGCTGGGAGAGAGCCCAGGGCAAGTCAAGAACAGCAACATCCCAGATACTTGTAGGCCAAGGTCTACGGGACCGCCTCTCCCGATATGCCCAGCGGAGGACCATAAGGTCCATAAACAGCAACACCCTAGAGGTCCCGGGCCCTAAGGAATTCAGATTAGCCTCAACCAGAGCCAGGGCCTTTTTAGCACTGGCTCCGGCCTGGTGGAATGCTCTGTCTCATGAGACCAGGGCCCTGCAAGATCTGATTTCTTTCCTCAGGGCCTGCAAGACAGAGTTGTTCCACCTGGCCTTTGGATTGGAATCAATTTGATTCCCTCCCCCTCTTTCTTTTTTCCTTTCTCCTTCTGTGTTGGAACTCCTATTTGGGGACTTCCCTGGCTTTTTTCTGGCCCATGTAGGACCAGTCTGGATAGTTAGCCTTGGTGAAGACTTGACGTTTTTATCCCCCAAAAAGTTTTTGATTGAGAGGCAGTGTGGTGTAGTGGTTAAGAGCGGTAGTCTTGTAATCTGGGGAACCGGGTTCGAGTCTCCGCTCCTCCACATGCAGCTGCTGGGTGACCTTGGGCCAGTCACACTTCTTTGAAGTCTCTCAGCCCCACTCACCTCACAGAGTGTTTGTTGTGGGGGAGGAAGGGAAAGGAGAATGTTAGCCGCTTTGAGACTCCTTAAAGGGAGTGAAAGGCGGGATATCAAATCCAAACTCTTCCTCTTCTTCTTTCCACTGAAATGAGGCTGCATTTTAATGTTTTGATGTTGTATTTTAATCTTGTTTTTTCAGCTGTATTTCAATCAATTCTTTTTATATTTGGTGTTAGCCGCCCTCAGCCCGGTCTTGGCTGGGGAGGGGGGGTATAAATAAAATTATTATTATTATTATTATTATTATTATTATTATTATTATTATTATTAATGGGGATGCTGTGGCCATTCAGTTGTGGCTGGGTCACAACTGCCATAATCCTTGACCACCGGCCATGCTATGGGATTTGAGAGTCCAACAACAACTGGAAGCTAAATAGGTCCAAATTCAATACAGGCAACTCCCCATTTACGCATGTTCAAGGCACATGCTACCATGCCGAACCCAGAAGCGACCCCCCCCCAATGTCACAAAAATGTCACCAAAAATGGGTGGAACAGGGCAGGGATGAAATGGGTTGTTTGCAGGGTTTTTCAAAGGCTTTTCAAAAATTTAAGAGATTTCATTCCAGTGCGCGGTGCCTTGGAATGTAATCCCCAAGTAAATTGCGACTGGGAGAAAGCAAATTCTTTGGGGTGGCCCAACTGTCTTAGCTTTAGGGCCATCACAGTAGAGACCCTGCTCCATTTGTATGCAGGTAAATGTGCTGCTGGAGGAGACTCTTGAGAGCCCCATGGACTGCAAGAAGATCAAACCTCTCCATTCTGAAGGAAATCAGCTCTGAGTGCTCACTGGAAGGAAAGATCCTAAAGCTGAGGCTCCAGTACTTTGGCCACCTCATGAGAAGAGAAGACTCCCTGGAAAAGACCCTGATGTTGGGAAAGATGGAGGGCACAAGGAGAAGGGGACGACAGAGGACGAGATGGTTGGATAGTGTTCTTGAAGCTACCAGCAGGAGTTTGACCAAACTGCAGGAGGCAGTGGAAGACAGGAGTGCTTGGCGTGCTCTGGTCCATGGGGTCACGAAGAGTCGGACACGACTAAATGACAATATGTGCTGCAGGTCTCCTTTGACAATTCTCTGTGTGTGTTTTTTAAAAAACTTGTGTCCTCCACATGATATCTGTTGGACTACAACTCCCATCATCCCCACCCAGTATTGTCAATGGGCACAGATGATGAGAACTGTAGCCCAACACCATCTAGTGGGCCACAGGTTCCCCATCCCTGGCTCTGGTAAGTCTTTAGGACTGCAATCTCAAAGATCTCTGAAGCAGAAAGAAGATATGATCCTGGCATGTCCCAGCCTTTCTCAAACTGGCACCCTGCAGATCTTTTTTCTTTTTTGGACTACAACTTCCATGAGTGCTGGGTAGGGCTGCCAGGGGTCTGGAGGGCACCAGGCTGAGGAAGCCTGGGAGATACCAATACAGTATGGGGAGCAAACTGTTCTGTGGATGCAGAACAAAGGAATCACCAATCTCCTGTGCTGCAAAATGCAGTCTGCTCTCCTCCCAATTCAGAAAAGCACACCATTCAATTTTGCTGAAATAAGGTTGGCACCCAGTGCTTTTCTTCTGGGGGGAGGACGCAGGGGGACACATACCCCTAAACATTTTGTAAATCTTTGTGGTTTTGTCCATTTATTGTACTGTCATACCTCGGTTACAGACACTTCAGGTTGCGTTTTTTCGGTTACAGGCCCACCAAAACCCGTAAGTATCAGAACGGGTTACTTCCGGGTTTCGGGGGTCACGCATGCGCAGAAGCGCTAAATTGTGCTTTGTACATGCGCAGAAGTGCCGAATCGCAACCCGTGAGTGCGCAGACGCACCGCTGCAGGTTGCAAACGTGCATCCCGCACGGATCACGTTCACAACCCGAGCGTCCACTGTATTTACTTTTCCTGATTTGAACTATCAAATGGTGATTTTCTTGAGTCAAAATGAGAGTCACTGGTGGAGAAAGAGGAGGGGGGAGCGCACATCCCCCGGCAGTGCGATCCCGGTGGGGTGAAATCGCAGCTGCCCCCCGCCCGCTCTGGGCGCCACGCCCCCAGGATGCAACCACGCCCCTGCGGGTGGCGCACCATGCCCTGGGGTGTGTGCCAGCCCTGCCCCCACCTGCTCTCCGCCCCCCAGTGCCAGAGCATGAAGCTCCGCCACTGATGAGAGTACCCCTAAACATTTTATTTTAATAGAAAAAAGCACTGGTAGCATCTATAGGAACCTAACCTTTGGCACCTGAGTTGGTTAGTTGACCTGAAACAAGAGGCCGGCGGATTTTGGCAGTGCTCATTTCTACCTTTTAAGCCACAGTCTTATTCCCAAGCTTCCTGAGAGCAATCCTCTAGGAAATCAACAGTTCCCATTGAACAGAATTGTATAGGATTGCTCCACCTTTGGAAAGAAAAGAAAAACTGCTTCTGACTTTCTTCAAGCTTCAACCTCCACTCCACCCCAATAAATATCCTCCCATAACTGTGCAGTTTTTTTTCTTTGCAGGACAGGCCTTTGAAGAGTCCTGGCGAATTATGTCTGCTGTTTGAGGGAAGCGTTTCCCAAGAGCTGAAGGAAATCCTTTCAGCTTCTTCTGCTTCTTGTGACGACTGCACTTTAGGACGGCGGTGCCCTGACATGCCCTCTCTTAACATTCCTCCCTTATATTTCTTATGGCTATAGCTCAGCGGCTATAGGCTTTCCTGGACCCTCAATCCCTTCCTTGCATTTTGCAGCAACGCCAGTAACCTTGCTAATCCTCCGCTTTCCTCTTCTGCATTAGCAAAGCTATCTGCAATCTCTGTCAAAGGCTTTTCTTTTCTTCATTTCCCTTGCTACTTCCTTCCATGTTTGGAATGTTGCACATCTGGGCTTATTGCCCAGATCACTTTTAACTCCTTGGTTTTGGAAGCTCTGGTTTTATTTATTTATTTAATACAATACGAAAATGTCACCTACTATCTTCGAATCAGGAAGCAGCTCTAGGTTCGCATCCACATCGTACCTTTAAAACACATGACTCCCCCCGCAAGAATCCTAAGAACTATGGTTTACCCCACCACAGAACTACAGTTACCGGAACACTTAACAAACTAGAGTTCCCATGAGCCTTTGGAGGGCAGCATGTGCTTTTAAATGTGTGTTGAAAGTGCTTTAAATATACGGCATGGATGTAAGGTAAAGGACCCCTGGACAGTTAGGTCCAGTCAAAGGCGACAAGGGGGTTGCGGCGCTCATCTCGCTTTCAGGCCGACGGAGCTGGCGTTTGTCCACAGTTTTCCGGGTCATGTTGCCAGCATGGCTAAGCCACTTTTGGCGCAATGGAAAACCAGAGCTCACAGAAACGCTGTTTACCTTCCTGACACAGCCATACCTATTTATCTACTTGCACTGGTGTGCTTTCAAACTGCTAGGTTGGCAGGAGCTGGGATGGAGCAACGGGAGCTCACTCCGTTGTGGGGATTCGAACTGCCAACCTTCTGATCAGCAAGCCCAAGAGGCTCAGTGGTTTAGAACATAGCACCACCTGTGGCGTGGATGTGGCTGATGTCAAAAGGGTGGTGAAACAGGTACTGAAATCTCTCCCTCTAGGAAGCCAGTGGTACCCAAGACTAGTTAACTTGGGGTGGGTTCTGCCCTAGGGAAATTAATGACTGCCACCATCATGATTTCACAAGACACAAGGATTATGATTTATAACAGAGCTTTCCAAACTGTGTGTCACGACATGTTAGTGTCTGGGCTGCAGTGTGTAGGTGTGTTGTGCAAATGCCCCCTGCACTCCTCCCGGGGCTGGAAAGGGGTGAGGTTAACCTCCGGTTTGCTAATAAAACTGAATTACCATGTCGCAAAATGATGCATGTCTAAAAAGTTTTTCACGGGGGTTGTTTTTTTTCCAGCTGGAGCTCAATGAAACATAGATCTGGTACCTCTCAGGTGGGCACCATTGCCATTATGAGAGAACAAGGGAAGTGTTCATGGTGAATTTCTAGAATTTTTTTATAAAAAAAATTATAAAATGCAATCTTGTGAGGGATGCATTTTTGCTGGGGACTGACGTGATGCTAAATTGCAGGGTCTTGTGAATCTGCACTGTGCTGCAAGCTGCCCAGAGTGGCTGGGGAAACCTAGCCAAATGGGTGGGGTAATAATAATAATAATATCAATATCCATTGCTTTATTGCTATATTTTCAGTGTTTTTATGAATTTTTAAAATGTGCTTGTATCTTTTTTTTTTTTTGGTAATCCACTCAGACATCATGAAATTTGACGTAGAGCGGGATATAACTGCAAATAATAAATGCATTTTGACTCCCGCATTGCAAATGAGCCTATAAGCGTTGGTTATGTTTAACTTTGGCATCATGAACTGAACACAATGGTGCAGCTTATCACTAAGTTGCCGAAAGAGACTCTTGCCAGTTATGTTAATGCTAGCAGTCAAAATTGTGAACGGGTGGATAATAATGATAATAATAATAATAATAATTTATTATTTATACCACGCCCATCTGGCTGGGTTTCCCAGTTAGCAAAAGTGGGCCAGCTTTCTCTTGCAGGAGTTGCCTCTTTAAATATGTTCCTTTCACAGATGAAGCAAGCACGAAACCAACACAGTGTGAGCACAGCTCTTAACCCACCCACGATGACCAATAAATGTTGGAGGACCGTCAAAGAAAGAAAAATAATGATCGGAGATAAAAGAGTTCCCCTGCTTTCCCTCATGGCATATCGTCTTCAGAACAAATATGGAACATTTCCATGGATTTCGTTCAGCACCGTATACTTCCAAAAAGCAAGTTCTTGAACAGGAAAAGAGAGCATGACAGCTAAATTAAATTAACGTCACCAAATTAAACTCCTGGTTCATCACTGTAAAATTGAGAGGGGGAGAGAAACACAACACACACACACACACCCGAATCAAGTCATCATGTGCGATTTCTTTGCTTATGTAAGTTAATAGAAAAGCTATTTGACATTTGATACAAAACTGCCACCCTTCGCTGAAAGACAGCCAGCAATCTGATTATGCTCTAACGGTGTCCAGAATTATGTGATTTTCTTTTGCTGGGTTTGTCGTTTCCAGTTTGGTAGTCGCTTCTGTTTTTGTTTACTTCCCTCCTTGGAAACCTAGGGAGGAACCAGCAGGCCAGAGAAAGGGGACCTGTGGCCCTACAGATGTTGCCAAACTACACCTTCCACGATCCCTGAACATCCACCAATCCTGGCTGAGGGCTGTTGGGAGTGAGAGCCGGACAACATCTGGAGGACCACAAATTTCCCTATCCCTACTAGGCTGAACTTAGCCCAATAGCCACCTATGAAGTACTTGCCAGTTCCTCTGTTTTACTCATCCAAAACAGGGAGCAAAAATGGGAGGTTTATTGCACTTCTGGTAGGCTACTGAACATGGCTAGAGTTCATGGAATCATAGAAGAGTTGGAAGGTACCCAAGGGTCATCTAGTCCAACCCCCTGCAATGCAGGAATCTCAACTAAAGCATCCCTAAAGCCATTCCAACCTCTGCTTAAAAACCTCCAAGGAAAGAGGGCCTATCACTTTCTGAGGGAGTCGAACAGCCCTACCATCAGAAAGTTCTTCCTGATATTTATTCAGAATCTCCTTTCTTGTAACGTGAAGTCAATGCTTCGAGTCCTATCCTCTGGGGCAGGAGAAAACAAGCTTGCTCCATCTTCCATGTGGCAGCCCTTGAGATATTTGAAGATGGCTATCGTATCTCCTCTCAGTCTCCTCTTTTTCCAGGCTAAAGATACCCAGCTCCCTCAACTGTTCCTCATAAGGTTTGGTTTCCAGAACCCTGCTCATCTTGGTTGCCCTCCTCTGCACACCTTCCAGCTTGTCAATTCTACAGCATGTTTTTTTTAATAAAAGGTAAAGGTAAAGGGACCCCTGACCATTAGGTCCAGTCGTGACCGGCAAGTCCTAGGCTCTGTGGTTTAACCCACAGCGCCACCCGTGTCCGTGTTTTTTTTATATACACATATAAAACCAGGAAATGATTCTGGAACCAAGTAACACAAGACATGCAGTAGAACATGGGTGGGGAATCTCAAGTCCTCTAGGCCTCTCTTTCTGGCCCTCCAAAGTTCCCCCAGGGCCGCATAACCTATCTCATAGCCATATCCCTAATATTTTTGCCTGGCTGGAATGGATTGCATCCAACTAGCTCCTGAGGATTTCCCCCAGGCAATCCTTATTACTCAAGCCTTGCTCAGTGTCCCCAAGTGCTTCTGCCTCGTTGTAACGTGGGTCTCTTGCTTCTTGGATAGGGGATGGAGAAGTGGGGTAGGGAGGCAGACAACCTTTGTGTGGCTGGAATGGGGTCTACTTCTGCTGCTTACCCTTGTGACAGGAGCGAGCCAGCAGAAAACCACACCAAACAAGTCCATTTTAACTCTTTCCAGTGGTACCTTGGTTCTCAAACACCTTGGTACTCAAACACCTTGGAACCCAAACACTGCAAACCCGGCAGTTTGCGAACTTTTTTCGGAAGCCGAATGTGCTCCGTTTTGAGCGCCACGCTTCCGTTTTGAGTGTTAAGCTTCCGATTTGAGTGTTACGCTGAGGTCGATCTGTTTTTGCTATTTATTTTGCGTTTTTGTGGCTTTTTTGTTTTGTTTTTGTGACTGTGTAGAACCCAGTTCAGCAACTGATTGATTGATTGATTGATTGATTGTGTGACTGCAGGACATTGTTTCCTGCTTTCATTTTATGGATCAGTGGTCTCATTAGATAGTAAAATTCATGTTAAATTATTGTTTTAGGGGTTGTTTTTAAAAGTTTGGAATGGATTAATTCATTTCACATTACTTTCTATGGGAAAGCGTGCCTTGGTTTTGGAACTCTTTACTTTTGGAACGGACTTCTGGAACGGATTAAGTTTGAGAACCAAGGTACCACTGTATTAGCAAAAAACAGGATCAGGACCGAAGTATCAGGGCTAATGAGCACAGAAACTCATCTCCAGCAAATCTTGTCCCCAAGAAACAGTTGCAGAGACTTGAGATCCCTACATCCCCACAGCTGCCTAAGTCTCCTCCTTTTCAGTGCTTTTCTGAAGTAACCTGAGACTATGCCTGCGTGACGCTAAGTTCTCTGCTCTCTTCATGTGTCTCCAGGTTCTGGGAGACCAGGAGGAGGGGAGCTGGTCACAGCAGGAGGGGGAGACACATGCCTTTTCACCAGCTGGACTCATCTCTGCCTCTTTGCCTCCCTCCTCTCCCTCTTCAGCTTCTTCCTCTGAGTCTAGACTGCTTTCTGCCACGGACTCCACCCACTCACCAAGCCCTGTTACCTCTTCAGCTTACAACACCTCTTTCCCCCAGTCTTCTCCCTCTGATCATTCATTGTTGTCCCACCACCAATCCCTGGGCTCCGAGCCTTCTTCTCCAGTTGGTTCCTCCCACCATTTCTCTGTATCCAGCCAGTCTGTGACACCTTGCCCATGTGGCCCCCACATGCTTATTCATGATGGCATGTGGCCCTCAGGCTGATAAATATTCCACACCCTTGTTCCAGAGCCACACAGCATTCCTAGCTCTTGAATAAACACTGGTTGGAGAGGACCAAACATTGTGGTCCCCACAATGTTTAACAACATTAGGGCTGCTCCCCCTTTTTACTGGCCCTGATAGTAAAGGTAAAGGGGACCCCTGACCATTAGGTCCAGTCGTGGCTGACTGGGGTTGTGGCGCTCATCTCGCTTTATTGGCCGAGGGAGCCGGCATACAGCTTCCGGGTGATATGGCCAGCATGACTAAGCTGCTTCCGGCGAACCAGAGAAGCGCACGGAAATACCATTTACCTTCCTGCCGGAATGGTACCTATTTATCTACTTGCACTGGTATGCTTTTGAACTGCTAGGTTGGCAGGAGCAGGGACCGAGCAACGGGAGCTCACCCCGTCACGGGGATTCGAACCGCCGACCTTCTGATCGGCAAGTCCTAGGCTCTGTGGTTTAACCCACAGTGCCACCCATGTCCCTAATGGCCCTGATACTGCATCTCTAACCACAGTCTGATGCCCAGAAAAAAGCAGGCAAAATCCTTCTTGCCCAGTTTGTCAACTTTGGCTGGCATCACCTCTCCAGATCCTTCCCCCTGGAAATGCCAGGGACCCACCCTGGTTTTGCATGCAAAGTGGGGGTTCCAGCCCCCTCCCCAAATGAAACACGCCAAGAGCATCCGGAGCCCCTCTCTGAAAATGTTCAGCGAGTTCTTTTCGGGCGGCTGCGAGTGCAATTTAAGTTCAAGCCAAGCTCGGTTGACAGCTATCAAAAGCAGGAGCCTTATCTCAATGAGGATATTGTTTTCCAGCTGCAGTCATGCTATCTGCTGGCAGCAGCCCCCTTTTCTGAAATCTCTACAACTCCCTGAGTAAATAAGTAGATTCCTGACACGGTTCCAACTTCCAAAATATGCCTTTGAAGGGCTCAGCCAGCAGCAAGCCGCAATGATTTCCCCACCGCCGAACATGTCCATGTGAGACTCGAAGCTCTCAGTTAGATAAGAAAGGGGACTGAAGCTTGTTCGTTTTCGAAAGGAGGCAACCAGGGCCATTTTCGAAAGATAAGAAGCCACTGAGGGACTCCGTCAGGACATGAACGGTCTGATTCACAGCACAGGTTGGATTAAAATAATCTGGAGGCAGCTTGGCCTCCCTTGCCTGAGTGGTTATGCTCCAGTTACACTGAATAGACTTTCTCGTTCATCCCTAATTGCAAATCACTTGGGGTCAGACAGACAGTGTCATGCCTATAAGAATGATCCTCTTAGGGAGCAATCCTACAGCAAGATCTGCTGGGATGAGTAGGGTTAGGATACAGCAATTTTCTGGCTGAGCCAGTGTGTGTGTGTGTGTGTGTGTGTCTGCACAACTGGCATAATTCCTGATCCTTGGCTCAGCTGGAGATATGCTAGCATATCTCCTTCGCTCCGAGCCCAGCTAGGTGAGGCTAAATTCTAGAACCTAAAACTACCTAACTGCGCTGCAGTGGTAAGAGAAAGCTACACGAGACGGGATTGTGGTCTGATCTGACAAAGCTATTTGTGTATCTTGATAGTCTCCAAAGGGGCGACACCTTTTCTTCTCTTTCTCGCGCAGGGCAACAGACAGGCCCACACATACCAGAGAGCTTAGGAGAGAAAGGGAAGGAGGATTTCTGCCCGGTATCGCTTCTGCCAAGTGAAACTCGCAGACGGAGTTTGGCTGAAACAACGCACACACTTTGCCCCAGGGCTATGAAATTCTGTTGACCCGGGTGCAACGGTAGAACAACGGCGTTGCCAAGGAAAACAAGCAGAAATGCATACCGCGGCACAATAGGATTCCTCAGAGCTGTGACAGGGCAGGTAAGATCTGCGGAAAAGAGTGCTGTTGGCCAATGAGGCAGTCCAGGAAGAATTTCTCAATGTCACCTATCAAAGGTAGGCTCAAGGAAGCACCTGGGCTGCAGCTCAGGGGTACGACTCATGTAGGTCCCAGATTCTTCATTTCAGCAGCCTATTTTCCAAGGAGAAAGTTGCTTTGTTGCTGCTTTTGTTAAACAACTCTTGCTTAGAAACCACGCAGTGGCCAACCTGTAAACCTTGTTTTGCCTTCTGCGCAACCATGCGGATTAATTTACTAGGATCCCTTTGATGGACCTTTAAAAAGTAACTCTTAAGTTACTTTTAACTGAAGTATTAGACGTCTTAGAAGAGGCAGTCTGCATTCTCTCTTGTACCAGACAAGATACCTCTTCAAAATTGGTGCTTGCTGCATGCTGTGCAGACATGATATGAAAACAAAGCATCCGAACGGAAATGTATGCTGATGGAAACTTATTAAAATTTACAAAAGGAAGACCTTTTTTAAAAACAACAAAAAGAACAACAACTAAGTGACTAGCCAAGTTGTACCACTTTGGACTGCAGGTGGTGGTGCAAGTCTTGTGGAGAAAGGTCACTGATGTCAATATATCTCTGCGCATGAAAAACTAGTATGTTTTAAAGGGTGGCTTTTGAATAGCCTTTGCCCTGAGATGCTAGCTTCCCTGATGATGGTGGACTCCAGGTCCCATGAGCTATAAGCAGCTTGGCCAGTGGGTCAGGGTTGATGGGAGATGTAGACTAGCAATATCTTGAGGAGCCCAGAACCCTGATACGTTAATTGAAGTGGGGGAGCACTCAGACCTGCGTTGCGAAGGAGCATTCCATGCGTAATCCGTTCTGGAACGTAAACCATTCCAGAAGACTGTTTGACTTCCAAAACGTTCAACATCCAAGGCGTGGTTTCCGATTGGTTGCAAGAGCTTCTTGCACTCAAACGGAAGCAGCGTCAGATGTTTGGGTTCCAAAAAACGTTCGAAAACCAGGTTTTCGCTGTTCGGGAGCTGAAATGTACAATAACTGAGGCGTTCGAGAACCAAGGTTGGACTGCAATTGGATCCACCTCTCAAGATTAGGGTGTCAGAAGAGTCATACAGTGGTACCTCGGGTTACATACACTTCAGGTTACAGACTCCGCTAACCCAGAAATAGTGCTTCAGGTTAAGAACTTTGCTTCAGGATGAGAACAGAAATCGGGCTCCGGTGGTGCGGCGGCAGCAGGAGGCCCCATTAGCTAAAGTAGTGCTTCAGGTTAAGAACAGTTTCAGGTTAAGTACGGACCTCCGGAACGAATTAAGTACTTAACCCGAGGTACCACTGTATTTCAGTATTGATAAGGGATTTGTACCTGCCTACTCAGAAATGAGTCCCACTGCATTCTGCAGGAATGCAGCTTTCTTTTATTACATTCTTGGAAGCTTTTGAATTGGTCAAACGGAAACAAGCACAATTTTGCGTTTGAGCAGCTGACCTAACAGCAACAAGGCTTGAAATGTTTTGTTACCAGCCTCGGTTCACTTACTGATCCCAAGGAAAATCCTTCTCCCACTCCCGTCAAATGGCTGCAGGTTCGCACAAGAAATGCACCAACGAGCTTGAAATTTAAATTTCATCACCGCGGGAGCTAATTTGTTTTGACAGATAAGGAATGCCAGGAAGTTAATTTATTATTATTATTATTTCTGCCGGGCAACGTTTTTCCTCTCCAGCTATATATAATTATATGGGAACGGATTCACTCCATGCTAATATCTGAAGAGAGCTTGAAGGCCCAATCAAAGAACTATACATTGGTACCTTGGGTTACATACTGTCAGGGAACTGCCATCGGAGCTAGAGGCGGAGGCAAGGCTCCCAAGCGATGCTGGAGAAGGGCCCAGCAGGGAGAGAGGCAGCTCATCGGCTGGGGAAGGAAATCAGCGCAACACCAGGGATAAAGGGGGGCAGATGGGGGAATCGGCGAGGGGGCTCCAGGACTCCTCGCTGGAGACCAGCGGGGAGAGCACGGGTCCTCCGCTGCCCACACCCACCCTGCGCAGAAGACTTCCGCGCAGGGAGAGTAGGCGGAGACTTGGCGTCAAAGAACTTCTTTGCTGGAAGAGGTTCAAGAAACGCCCACTGACAGATTCTGCTAGCAACTGAAACAGCCACGAAGTGAAGGGCTGTCCAGACAGAAAAGGTTTAACCAGGCAACCTAGCCAGGAGTGGCGGCAACTTACGCACGAGCAACCCCTATAACCATTACACATACGCTTCAGGTTACATACGCTTCAGGTTACAGACTCCGCTAACCCAGAAATAGTACCTCGGGTTAAGAACTTTGCCTCGGGATGAGAACAGAAATCGTGCTCCGGCGGCACAGCGGCAGCAGGAGGCCCCATTAGCTAAAGTAGTGCTTCAGGTTAAGAATAGTTTCAGGTTAAGAACGGACCTCCAGAATGAATTAAGTACTTACCCCGAGGTACCACTGTAGATGCATCACTAGTAAAGCAGTTTCTGGGCCTATCTTGTGGTGCAATCCTACACACGTCCACTCAGAGTTAAGACCCACTGAATTTAGGGGGACTAACTCCCAGGGAAGTGTGTATAGGACTGCAGCTATAGCTAGGGAAGGGCCAAAGCTCATCGAGAAAGCATTTGCCTTGCATGCAGAATGCCTCATGCTCAAACCTCATCATCTGGGAAAAGACTCATGCATTTGCGCAGCAATCTTTCTCTCTAACCCTCCAGTGTTATTCCATTTTACTTCAGTCTCGGAGCACTGTTGCTTATGTAAGCAAAATGGCATGGCCCACACCTGAGAAGAAGGTACTAGTGCGCTTGGGAGAACCGCAAGGTTTGCAGAAGTTAAAAAAAAATCTTCAGCAAAAAAAAATATATAAATGCTCTGATGATGAAATCCCTTCCTTTCTCCATATCATTCTGATACGGACTGAGCATGCTCAGTGGCAACAGAACTCGGACTGACTGTTGAAGCCGCTAGAATCCGGAACTTTCTAGGCAGTGGACTAAAGTCAACAGCAAAGCAATCCCGACTTACCAAACATGACTCTTAATGGAATACTGACACTACAAACTCATAGACCAGTCTTTTCTCAACCTTGGATGTTGTTGGACTACAACTCCCATCATCCCTTGCTAGCTAGGGATGATGGGAGTTGTAGTCCAACAACATCCAGGGACCCAAGGTTGAGAAAGGCTGTCGTAGATGTTTTATATCATTATAACTGCCATAGCTCAACAGCCCCTGGCCTGCCTTCCCCTCATTCTTTAACAGATACTACTTGGTGATGGTTTTCCAAACACACGCACCTTTCCCACTTTGTTAACGAGATTTTTAGACTGCATTATAGAATGAAATCCTTGTCAATTTCATGTTAATTATTGCCAATTTATAACTTATAGAAAACCGAGTCTCTTAATGCATGTTGATTCTCCTGCGTCCTTTGTTGGCCTTCACGCCTATGTCCTTTTTGCTGCCGAATTACACGTGACGAAAAGCGGATATTTTCACACTATACTTAACAATGGGGAAAGCCACTTCTATCATGGTTTGAGCTCAACGGCATGGCAGCAGATAAAACACAAAAATGTTAATTGGTATAGAAGCCATTTTATAATCACCACATGGAGGCCAAGCTGCTCAATCACTCTATAATTTGCAAATCCCTTTTGTATTTTTAGTTCGGTCAAAACATAACATTGCACGAGGTAAAGTAGAACTCTTCAGGATATAAGCATACTTCCTTAACATACCTTTCCAGAATATCTTCACATTTTTCCCCTGCTCATCCACTTAAAATTCGAGAATATCTGTGATGGCCTGGGATTCAGACTCGGAGGCTAAACCTGAAGAATCCCAGCCTGCACAGGAGTCCCCGCCTCCAGAACCAGCTGAGCCAGGGCTGGGGCTTGAGCCTGAAGGGTCCTCACCTGTGCTGGATCCTCAGGTGCAAGCACCAGCTGGGTCTGCTCTGGCTCCTGAGGTGATGGAGGACCCATTGCCTGCAGGTGCTCCACTCTCAGCCCTGTCAGAGGAAGCTGAGGTTGCCTCTGGGTCCGGTAACCCTCCAGCCTCTCCTGAGCTGCAGAGGCTCAGGGCAGAGAGGCGGAGGGAACTAAGTTTCCACAGGAGGAGTGCTCACCTCCAGGCCAGGAGAGGTGAGTCACCTGTGGACCAGGGCCGCCCTATGCCTCGGGGCAGATAAAAGCCAGCCAGCCCCAGTCCCAGGTTGCGGGAGCAACATTGTTGGTAGCCTGTTCCTGCCTGCACCCTGTCCTGCCGGAGCTCCTGACCTCGCCCGACTTCCCGCCTTGGACCCAGCTTCAGCTTTGACGGACTGCCTCCATACCACACCCTCCACCTCAGACTGGACTCGGACCTCGCCGCACAGTTAACCCCCAGGACCAGCACAATATCCATCTGTTACAAGCCATCTATAAAGAAAGCGAATCTGGGACAACTGAAGCCTTTTCAGACTAGAGCTACGCAAAACTTCTCTCTATGTGATGGACTGCAACATTTCTGTAGGTTGTCATCAGCTAGCCTGTCAAACCATTGACTGAGCTGCTGTGAAGTCAAGGGGTTACTTCCACACCTAACAGTTTAGTCTGAAGTTGCCACGCTATTTGTCCACTTTTAAAATTAGGAATCCATCTGATGTGCAACTGTCTATTATGGAGAAAGCGCAACTGAAGCTTTCAAGGGCTCCTGCACTTTGAATTAAAGGTTACCTATTTGCAGGTCCTGTTTTGTTGCTTCCCCTTAAGCCTGACCAGAGGATTTGTGAACAGGAACAGGAAGTGGCGTGGGGAAAATTCAGAGAAATAATCTAGTTAACCGACTATTCAACACAGGTTCTCTAGTCAATCTCAAGAGGAGGCAATAAAACGGGTAGGGCCTGCAAATCGGAAACTTTTAATTAAAGGCACAGGAGTCCTCAAAAGCTTCAGTAGAGTTTCTTTGTACTGCACAGCCTTGCGCTGTCACTGCACATAAGATTGGCTCTCCATTTAAAGCATCTTAGGCAGGGAGATCTATTTTTCTCAGTGTCTGCTAAGCTGATCCTTTTAATTGAAGTTGCCAAGGCCTGAACTAGGGATCTTCCGCACGGCTTTGCCACTGATTTCTCTGTATGTTCCCTCTCCAGATTAGAAATTGCACTTTGCTAGTGAGCTATATCCACCCCCCCCCAGCTCTGATCCTTTGGTCAGAGATCCAGTCTGAAGCTTGCCAGCATTTCAAACAAGCTAGCTAATGAACAACATTTGCATGAGTGTACACCCACCACTTCCCAGGATGTTAGCAATGGTAATTCCTTCTTTTAATTTTTTTTTTTTTTTGCAGAATCAGGAATTGGGCTTGCAACAATCCTGTAAACTCTGGAGGCTGTTTCTCATTGTGTTTGTTTGTATAAATAGTTTACTTTAACATCTGTTCCTCCAGCGCATATCATTTTTGTGAAAGAAACGACCCGGAGCCAAATTCTGCTTTTGATTCATAAACACTTGTTCTAAGGCTAACCAGTGGGAGATCCAAGTGCACGTCAGCAAAGCAATCTTCCAAGATTTGGGCTATTGATTTTTCTTTTCTTTTTAATTCTTTGGCTTCAACAGAGAGAGAGAGAGAGAGAGGAGGCCTTTCTATCTAATTATATTAAATAGTGGTTTAAATGGTCATAATCGAGACAAGCTGTATGAAATAGCTGTAGTTCCTTTCTCGGTATTCATAGAGGCAGCGCCAACCTCATTTACCAACAAACACGTCACTCTCAAATTAAGTTACCATTAATGGAATGCTCTCGTGGGAGTTTATTTTATGAATCAGAATATAAACATGTTGGATGGAATCCTTACCCTAGAAAAACCACTGCCCAAACCACCATTGATTTCCACGGACCTCAAGCTTCTTCTGCCCTGGCCAAAGGCTCAAATACAGCGCTCTTTAAATCACAGTTGATAAATAAGCAACAATGTGTTAAAGGACAGTCCCGCACAACCTGTGAATGTCCAATATATACGCTACTTCCCATATTATGTAGTACAAGTGTGCCTTGCAACAAAATCATACAAGCAAAGAATTGTAAAGTTGGAAGGGACCCTAAGGGTCATCTAGTCCAACCCCCTGCAATGCAGGAATCTCAACTACAGCATCCCTGACAGATGACCATCTAACCTCTGCTTAAAAACCTCCAAGGAAGGAGAGTCCACAACCTCTCGTGGGAGTCTCATCCACTATTGAACAGCCCTCACCACCAGAAAGTTCTTCCTGATGTTTAGTCATAACCTCCTTTCTTGTAGCTGAAGCCATTGGTTCGGATCCTATCCTCCAGAGCTGGAGAAAACAAGCTTGCTCCACCCTCCGTGTGACAGTCCTTTAGAAATTTGAAGATTGTGGGTTAGACCACAGAGCCTAGGACTTGCCGATCAGAAGGTCAGTAGTTCGAATCCCCGCGACGGGGTGAGCTCCCGTTGCTCGGTCCCTGCTCTTGCCAACCTAGCAGTTCGAAAGCACGTCAAAGTGCAAGTAGATAAATAGGTACCACTCTGGCAGGAAGGTAAACGGCGTTTCTGTGCGCTGCTCTGGTTCTCTAGAAGCAGCTTAGTCATGCTGGCCACATGACCCGGAAGCTGTATGCTGGCTCCCTCAACCAATAAAGCGAGATGAGTGCCACAACCCCAGAGTTGGCCAGGACTGGACCTAATGGTCAGGGGTCCCTTTACCTTTATCATATCTCCTGTCATTCTCCTGTTATCCAGGATATACATACTCAAGTCCCTCAATTGTTTCTCCTAAGACTTGGCTTCTAGGCCCTAGATCATCTTGGTTACCCTCTTCTGCAGTAGATCCTCACCACATTAACAGGAATTCTCCTACTCAAGGTTCTAGCCAGCCAGCAGTGACTCCCTGGGACAGTGAACAGCTTTAACCAGCTTTGGCTGATTAGCCAGCTGCATCCCTATGTAGAGATAGTCTACTCTGATAACCTCCAGCTTAAAAGGTAAAGATAAAGGAACCCCTAAACATTAGGTCCATTTCTGGCCGACTCTGGGGTTGCGGCGCTCATCTCGCTTTATTGGCCAAGGGAGCCGGTGTACAGCTTCCGGGTCATGTGGCCAGCATGACTAAGCTGCTTCTGGCGAACCAGAGCAGCGCACGGAAAGGCCGTTTACCTTCCCGCCAGAGTGGTACCTATTTATCTACTTGCACCTGGACGTGCTTTCAAACTGCTAGGTTGGCAGGAGCAGGGACCGAGCAAAGGGAGCTCACCCCGTCGTGGGGATTCGAACCGCCAACCTTCTGATCAGCAAACCCTAGGCTCTGTGGTTTAGACCACAGCGCCACCTGCGTCCCTAACCTCCAGCTTAGACTACTAGTATATGTGGGGCTGCCTCTGAAGGAAGTTAGGAAGTGCAGCTTGGCTAGAATGCAGCTGCTAGGCTGGTAACTGGGACTAGGGGCTGCAAGCACATTAGGCCAGTGTTTTCCCAACATGTACTGGCAAACTGGTCCGTTTCCGGGGTCGATTCAAAATGCATTTTAAAACGCATAATTTTATCCTGCATAGGAACATAGGATACCAAGGTAGATTGGGAGTTGAACCTGCGACCTTCTGATTGACAGGCAAGATGCTCTACCACTGAGCTAGAATCTAAACCTATCCTAAATATGTGCTCTGAGGAAGATGTACTTTCCAATAAAATAAATTCAACAATGCATCTTTCGCGAGAAGAATTATGTTCAAAATACGTATTTAGATACAAATTTTCAGGCGGATTGAAAAAAGGAGGAATTTGCAGATTAAGGCCGGAACACGACAAACTGACTTCAGAATGGGCAGGTGCCAAAACCGATGGAGAGCAGAAATAAGCTGCCCCAGTTCTCACTACAACCTCTTCCCTTTCTTCTGAATTACCGTCTCTGATATAAGTCACTAAGGCTACATTACTTGCCCTTCCTGTTATTCTCTACTACATAGCAGGGGCAAACAGATAAGCACAAGTCCCTCCCCCTTGCTTCAATTTTGCTGGCATAAGTCCATGTTTCTTGCTGATTTTTTTTTAAAAAAAAGAATGCATGACAACTCCACATTTAAACCGCGTACATTATTACATGCATTTGTGTACATATTCCCCACCACTCCCCTCAAAATAATAATAATAAAATCCAATGCACTTTCTCCTAAAACACGTATCTGAATATTCGTTTCAATTGTGGTATTTTTGGGTGTGTGCATGTTATGCGCACCAAAATGGCATTGCAAAATCTGGATAAGGCTGCAATTCAGCCAGTTTTGTTCCAATCAACAACCGAGTTCAGGATGGTTGAACTGGGCCAATCTGGTACGGAAAGGGGGCCAAACAAATATCCCCCTCCCTGATACAGGGGTGTAAAGTTCGGCCTAAGGTGACTTCCTTACCTTGGCACACATTGTGATCGCTGGCTTCAAACCCGGCCGCGCACTGTATCCCTGGGACAGTCCTTCGAGCTATGGCATTGCCGTTTCGGCCATTAGGCGCAGGGGCGGGTTCAGGCGCAGGTTGCTCTTGACCGTTGTTGACAATAATCTGAGCCGTTCTGGGCAGACAGAGGTATCCTCCGAAGTGGTTCACGCATTTCATCCCACCTTTGCAGGCATCGTGCACGATTTCACATTCGTCGATATCTGCGGTCGGAAACAAGGCGAAGGTGAGCACCAAAATGGCAGCATCTTCCTGCCTCGGATGCAGGAGATTGTCTCAGGCAGGCGGCAGGTTTGAGAATGTTATCAGCCCTTCCACGTGGAAAGAAAAGGTAGTGGAAGAGGCAGAGATAGGGGAAGAGGCAGCAACGACCTGTCCTATTTCAACATGTGAGGTGAAACAGAAACCCACTCACTGCTAACTGGGGTTGCATGACTACAGCTTCTGCCAATTATTTTTTTCATTGATTTTCCAAATTATTACATGTGAAACCAGATTAATTCAATCTAATATTTCCAAAACCGGTTTCTCGCTCTCGTTACATGTCCAAGATGTACCCCCAACTGCTGCATCAGTTTTCACTTCGTCTCTAGTTGACATCACTTCACAATTGCCAGTAATATTATCTATCAGCTGCCCCTTTCCAGTGACTATGGCAGGAGTCAGCAAACTTTTTCAGCAAGAGGCTGGTCCACTGTCCCTCAGACCTTGTGGGGGGCAGGACTATATTTTGAACAACAACAAAAAAATTGAACGAATTCCTATGCCCCACAAATAACCCAGAGAGGCATTTCAAATAAAAGCACACATTCTACTCTTGTGAAAACACCAGGCAGGCCCCACAAATAACTCAGAGATGCATTTTAAATAGAAAGGCACATTCTACTCCTGTAAAAAAACGCTGATTCCCGGACCGTTCGCGGGTTGGACTGAGAAGGCGATTGGGCCGGATCCAGCCCCCGGGCTTTCCTATGGACTATGGCTTCTGGCAAGAACTTGGGAGAGGTCTGTAAGATATTGCCAGAACCTGGATGCTGTAATAATTTTTCCTTGCTGCTGCAGGAGCAGCATTGGGCAGACAGGACACCCACCCCCAGCCATGGGAGATGTGAGAAGTGGCGGCAGCAGCGAGATCTTACAAGAGTTCCGCAAAATCTCACGAGATATTGCCATAAGCTGCTGCTGCTGCTTTGCTTTACTTTTCTGGCAGCAGCGACAGGGGCTGGCACAGTTTCTGCAGGAGTGCTGGCCACTCCCCTAGGGACTGGGCAGAGGAGGAAGGGTAAAGATCGTCTCCCCATCCTGACCCTTCCAGGGAGGAGGTTGACGAAGACAGTATAGATTTACAACAGGGGTTTGAGGCAGGTCGCAGCTCAGAGGCAGATGTGGGGGAAAGCTGGGAAATCAGGGGAGAGCCAGAGCAACACCTGGCTGAAACGTTGTCACTAGAAAGCATCCCAGACCCTCCATCTCCCAGAACCCGGCGAGCTTTAAAAGTAGGAGAGCAAAGAACACAAAGACAGAGGGCACATAGCAGAACCCGCAGAAGAGATGAATGAGGAAGTAGAAGAGACGGGGTGTGTGATGGAGATTCACTCATGACAATGCCATTATCCAAGAGGCTGGGTTCTATAGCCTCTCTCTGTAAAGACTGAAGAAAAGTTTGGATTTGATATCCCGCCTTTCACTCCCTTTAAGGAGTCTCAAAGCGGCTAACGTACTCCTTTCCCTTCCTCCCCCACAACAAACACCCTGTGAGGTGAGTGGGGCTGAGAGACTTCAGAGAAGTGTGACTAGCCCAAGGTCACCCAGCAGCTGCATGTGGAGGAGCGGGGAAGCGAACCCAGTTCCCCAGATTACGAGTCTACCGCTCTTAACCACTACACCACACTGGCTTTTTTTGAAACAAAAAAGGATGGCAAGAAACTTTTCCTTGTCTTCATACTTTCTTGGGCAACCAGCCGGGAACCGCTGACAGCATCCTGACACCCTTGGATCCTCAGTCCACCTCATGGGGAGAGGGGAATTGGATGTGCGAGAGGTACACAGCTAAGCCAATTGCATGTGCAACACTCAACCATTATTGAGCTCTGCATTACCCTCCTAAATGACTGCTGTCCATGCTGTCGAATGGGATGTTCCATGATGCACTCTTTAAAGTTAACGGGTGCTTTCAATGAATGGCATGAATGTGACTATCATAGAATCATAGAATCATAGTTAGAAGAGACCACAAGGGCCATCGAGTCCAACCCCCTGCCAAGCAGGAAACACCATCAGAGCACTCCTGACATATGGTTGTCAAGCCTCTGCTTAAAGACCTCCAAAGAAGGAGACTCCACCACACTCCTTGGCAGCCAATTCCACTGTCCAACAGCTCTTACTGTCAGGAAGCTCTTCCTAATGTTTAGGTGGAATCTTCTTTCTTGTAGTTTGGATCCATTGCTCCGTGTCCGCTTCTCTGAAGCAGCAGAAAACAACCTTTCTCCCTCCTCTATGTGACATCCTTTTATATATTTGAACATGGCTATCATATTACCCCTTAACCTCCTCTTCTCCAGGCTAAACATGCCCAGCTCCCTTAGCCGTTCCTCATAAGTCATCGTTTCCAGGCCTTTGACCATTTTGGTTGCCCTCCTCTGGACACGTTCCAGTTTGTCAGTGTCCTTCTTGAACTGTGGTGCCCAGAACTGGACACAGTGCTCCAGGTGAGGTCTGACCAGAGCAGAATACAGTGGCACTATTACTTCCCTTGATCTAGACTATAACCCAACAAGATCTGAAGAACAGCGCATTGGCTATCCCTGCAGTAAATGGATCATTCTCATTGCCCATAAAGGAAATATCAATGATGAAGAATGCAAATCTGTGCTGGAGAGAAACGGATAGAGTGGATGCGATTCCAAAAACCCGGATACGGCCACAATGTTTGTGCTCCTTCCCATGCTTTCTCCATAGTCTCCATAGTCTCTGCGCTGGAAAAGACTATAGAGAAAATTCCACCATGGAGAAGGAATTCTCATTAGTTCAAGCTCAGGATTCCTTTTAGCAGATATAAATACATCAATGTGCCCCTTGCTACAGTTTACTGTACCTTTGCATCGCTGCATGACAGGGTCCCATTCGTAACCATCTGTGCATTGCTGCATGTAAAACAAAGAAAACCAATTAGCACAATCAAAATGAAAATATGGATTAATATATTTTCTGCTGTTAAGATCAGGCCCCAGTTTTATGGAGCTCTCAGGAAAGAGACTTGCCTCTCTCCCCAGGGCTCACATTACTTTTTACAATTGCTGATCCATCGTCACTGAGGGCCTCCAGAGTTAGGATAACATTAGGGTTGTGTGTGTGTGTGTGGGGGGGGGGGGATCAGTTTGCAAATTGGAAAATGTTCTGATGCCCTAGAGGGTGATCTAATTTAGTATGTTCTTTAATTTGTGTTCAGTGAACGAAACTTAAAAAGTTCTCATTGCCAAGCTTGCGCAACATATTTGCAATCCCCATCCATTCATTGTTTCAATGAACTTATGAAACAAAAGCATTTTCCACAGGAAAATAAAGCACTGCATTTCCCCCCATGACACCTCACTGAAGGGATTGCTAAGGCCATAACTGCACCGCCCAATTAAAAACATTCTCTAGGTTGAGTAAAAAGGTAAAGGGACCCCTGATCATTAGGTCCAGTCGTGGCCGACTCGGGTTGCGGCGCTCATCTCGCTTTATTGGGCGAGGGAGATGGCGTACAGCTTCCAAGTAACGTGGCCAGCATGACTAAGTTGCTTCTGGCAAACCAGAGCAGCGCACAGAAATGCTGTTTACCTTCCCACCGGAGTGGTACCTATTTATCTACTTGCACTTTGACGTGCTTTCGAACTGCTAGGT